>NC_081437.1:31158612-31837971 GCF_949786415.1 Peromyscus eremicus | reverse complement strand
AGAATGTTGCTTTCATCCTCCCTGATCTAGTCACGCTGCGTCCCAGGTCTGCCTGAGGGAGATGAGCTAGTCAGTGGGAGCCCAGGAAGCCGAAGCCCCAGAGAGCTTTAGTCAAATGGGGAGGTCTTCCAGACTCCATCATACACAAATTCAATGAAAAATTCAAATAGGTGTGGCCCTGTCCTACTCATAGGAAAAGGAAAACTGCCCGGTATCAATGGGGCACAGCTTAGGAGAGGAGTAGGAGAGAAACAGTCTGGGACGGTCAACGAACGAGAATGCGGTCTGTGTACGTATCACAAGGGCCCTTGAAGGACAACCCCATAAGCTGCCTTTCTCCCTAAAAATGTTGCAAATGGGATGCAAATCGGGCCCCTAACAGGACAACTAAAACCCACCTCAGGAGGCTGCCTACCCAAGGACTTCTGCTGTTCTCAATATGCTTAGCTAGTGAAGGTAGAAAGGACTTCAAGCGTGCTTTGTCTCAGCTGGATGATACAAGAGAGAGTGACTAAGCTCCAGCTCTAACCTGCTCCTCCTTCCCCACACGTCATGCTAATCGACTGCTTCAGGCCTAAATATTCCAGACACCCGGGGCGACCCAGACACCAGTGGAGAACACAGCTAAAAAAGCCCAGACGCCTTAGACCACGTCCTAATCATAGCTTCCTTGGGATACACGTCAATTCTTATTTAGGTCCCTTTTCATTTAGTTTTTTTTTTTTTTTCTTTAGTCACAGCTTCTAATCAAAGACGACAAACCTAGGGAGGTGGACAAGCCCCGTGCTTCCGGGTGCTCTACGAACATGCACATTACACTCTTCTTTACCAAAGTGCCAGTTACCTGATCTCTGCCGTCCTCAAACTCGGCAGTTCATTACCTGGAAATATCTCCAGCGGCTGTGTGTCACCAATCCAGGCTGAAGGGAGAATGCAGTGGAGCAGCTAGGAGGCCACAGGAAGGAGCTCCCCGAGTCAAGACTGTGGTCCCTGAGCGGCTGTCTCTGTCGTTCTAGGAGGGGTAGCCTGCAGAAAAGGAATGGAAGTCATGTTACTACGACAGGCCATTTCCAGGTCTGCTCTCATCACATGGCAGTTGTGAGGCCAAGCACAGAAAGTCACAGGGGCAGGGATTACTAATACGGAAAGACATCCGTGAGTGAGATCAACTTGTCCAATTCATTCACTCTGTAGTTGGAGAAAACTAAGGCTCGAAGAAGAAGACAGCATCTTTTGAGGATCATCGGTTTAGGAGAGGGTCCAGATTGGCTTTGGACTCTCTGGCTGCTGGCCCTCAATGGGAAGGCTTTTTCTGTATGTATGTATGTGTGTTCATATACGTAGGGGGCCTTGTGTGCACGGGGGGGGGGGGGGGGGGGGGGGGGGGGGTGTGGGGGGGTGTGTGCGCATACGTGTGTGGAGGCCAGAGGTTGACAAGGGGTATCTTCTGTCAGTCTTCCCTGTACACACTGAGGCAGGGTTTGTCACTGACCCAGAGCTCACTTATTGGCCTATCTAGTCTATCTAGTCAGGTTGCCCTGGGGACCGCCCCCCCCATCTCTGCTCCCTGAGCACTGGGATTAAGTGGGTCCCCATGCCTGGGCAGCATGGGTATGGGTACTGAAAATCTGAATGTAGGTCCTCACAAATGGCCCAGCAGGCACTTAACACATTGAGACCAGCTCCCTCCCTTTTAAAAACAGATTTCACAGAGAGGTGATCCTTTCCCCAGGCTTCTGTTTTTGTAGATTTTTTTAATGGTTTTACCACAAGGGAACTAAACTGGTAAAACAGTCCATCTCAGGCATGTGACTCGGATGCTGTCCATGTTTCTCATTATAAAAATATTGTTACGGAAGACTGAACCAGGGACACAGCGGTAGGTGGGCTTTGCTTTTTAGTGGCAACAAGTCGTCCCCGTCCCCCCCCCACCCCCCATCCCCGTCAATCCCTCCCTCCCCCTCCCTCTCTCCACCCTCTCCTCTCTTTCTCCCTGTTGCAGAAAAATAGGAAAAGATATGGACTCTTCCCTTGAGTACCAATTCTTAAAGGAATTTTCTGGCTGTCCTGTGTATTTGAACAGCCACACTTCAACACAGAAAACAGAACTGAGCGAAGCTACGCAAGTATCTAACATTTCCTAACCAAATCCTATCTCCTGGGCATGTCATGTGACCTCTATGCCCGCATTTCTGCAACATGGCTTACAATTTTTCTTCTCAGGTACTGTTAATTTCATTTTTCCAAACAACTAGAACCCTGAATTTTACAGCTGGGCTATTTGCAGAGGCGTGAAGAAAGTGCACTGTAGAGAAAGAGGTGAGCGCGCGCGCGCGCGCGCGCGCAGCACACACACACACACACACACACACACACACACACACACACGAAAGAGGAGGTAGACTATTTGGAAAGAGAAAAAGGAGTTTGCCACTAGAAGGAGGGGCTACGAGAGAAGTAGCCAGATGAATCTGGTCAAAAGTTAAAATATAAAAAAGAAAAAAAAAATAGGTCCACGTCTAACTCCCAGATCTTTCTGTTCACGTCAGTTGGATTACATTTATTGGGGTCAAAAATCAAAAGTTGTCTGTGCGTGCATTGTCCTCCTTAAATACAGGACAAAGTGCTTTGGAGGCCATCAGGAAGACAGGGAGGATTATTCTTACTAGGTTCTGTCCGGGGCAGGGTGGAGGGGGTCTTTGAAAGCCAAGGCTTACTGCCCAGCTCTCTGTTTGCCTCAGGGAGGTTGAACTCATCCTGGCTCTGTGCAGCTGCAGCCAGAGGGCACCACAGGAAATCATGATTATCAAGGCTCTGAGCTTTGTTCCTGTTCTCACACAGCCTGGACATGCCAGGAGAGATGGGGTGGGGGCGGAGAAAGAGGAAGAAAAAAAACAGGAAGTGAAGTGGGGGGAGGAAATGATAGAGAAAACAGCCACTTTGGAACGTCCTCCATGAGAGAGTGTTTTCTGAGCAGACTGTGGAGCTGGGAGCCGTGTTTTTGGAAAATAGGGTGTGGTATAAATGAGGAAGAGGGTCCTGTGGGTATGTACCCACAAATTCTATTTCCAGCCCTAGAGCCTGGGCTGTCCAACACAAGGCTGGGTGTAAACACTAAAGAAAGTGAATTTCCAAAGGGCCAGAGGGGAAGGCCATTTTCCCCACCTCTTGGCAAAGCCTGTGAGGCCAGGTGAAGCCAAGAAGGTTCTAGAAACAAGACGGAAGCTCTTGAGGTGATGGTGACCAGACATCAGGAGTGCTTTCCCATGTCCGTCCCCCCCCCCCTCCCCGTTTTCTCTCCCAACCACTTTCAAATTACTAGTGGTTCGGGAGGCATAAGTGAATGTCCCTCACCCAAACAGGTCTGGGCTACCTTCAACTGAATAACCCAGAGGTTCACACTAAGTCTTCACTGCATGGCTACGATCCTGCCCTGGTGTTTTCTATCCATTTGGTTCACTCTGATACTCAAAAGATGCTTCCAGAAGTCCCCCATCTCCAAATACACATCATTAAACATCATATCTCCTGGTGAGCTCAACAACTTCACAGAAATAGTCCTATTATACAGGAGAGGGTCACAGGGTCCACTGCTCCCTGAGGGACTGTTGGCGGTTAATGGTTACTGCTGAGAGACTGTCATTTTCTTCTATAGTCTGGTCATTGGTTAAGTGGTCCATGATTCAGTCAACGAACACCCACCCACGCTCTTCATAAGCAAGCCTAATTCAAATCAACGGGTCTCTCTGTCTCTGAATGTCTCTGTCTCTCTCTCACACACACAAATACATGAAGTGGGAGGTGGGAGAGGGCTTATCGGGAAGAGGATTTCCTTGGAAGACCACGGAGGAGGAGAGAAAGGAACAGGGGGTGGGATTGAAAGGGACCAAAATTCACCACAGACATGTATGAAACTGTCAGAGAACAAAAACGGAAGAATTTAATGTGAAGGGTTAATGACGAGACATTTGTAGGAAGATTATTAACATTATCAGTGTTTGACAGTATTCTCTCTCTCTCTCTCTCTCTCTCTCTCTCTCTCTCTCTCTCTCTCTCTCTCTTTCACACACACACACACACACACACACACACACACACACACACAAAACCTAATAATATTTAACTACTCTTCATTCTCCCATGGGCGTGAGGAAGGAGCAAAGAACACAGAATCCTTAACAAACAAGTCCACAAGTCCCCCCACTCCAGTGGTTCCCCTTAACTAACTGGCTGTACATCAGAGAAGTTACTAGAAAGTACAGCCCAATCCGGGAAAAGGAACTGGGAAGTTCCTCTGTGAATCCGGGAGAAGTCCCACTCCTTCTTGTTTCCTACACATGATCACAAAGACCCAGTGAGGATTGTCTCAAGGTCTGACATCGAATGGCCTTCTGGGGATCTGTCCCGGATTCTGTAAATCATTTTCTTAATATCCAAACAAACATGGGATCACCCTGCGTAAGCTTGTCTTTGTGAGGAGTCCAAGCTCTTTGAAGCAGCAGCTCATGGCTGACTGTGAGAACCAAATGTCCACAAGCGAGAACAGAGATGAGATGAGGAGAGCAACATCGAACCCTTCTCTGTCTCCAGAGCAACCCGAGATAGAACCCCACTCTACTGACTTGCTTCTGACCCTTGGGTTGTGGACACCATGGCAGCCTATGGTGCTGCAGGTAAGCAGGAGGGCCACCGCTCCATAGCACACGCTGAACACGAAGAATGGGTTTTTCAATACCATAGCCTTTGCTCAGCTTGAAAGAGTTACAAAGATAGCTGGGGGGGGGGGCCCCTCCCCCCCCCCCCCCCCCCCCGCATGCCTTTAATCCCTGCGATTAATCCTTGAATCGCAGAGGCAGGTGCGCCTCTGTGAGTTCGAGGCCAGCCTGGTCTACAGAGTGAGTTCCAGGAGAGCCAAGACTGTTTCACAGAGGAACCCTGCCTCGAAAGACAAACAAACAAACAAAAACAACAAAAAGGAAAGAGTTACAAAGACCATTTAATAAACTGGGGAAGCCGAAATCTAGAAATGTGAAAAACTTCATCCAGGGCCACAGGACAGTTAAGGCTTGACAGACAGCGTCTAACTGACGACATCCAATGCAGTGACTTTCTCATAACAACCCCTCCCTCCTCTCCGGAGAACGAGCTGGGGGCTAGCTGCCGACAGGTGTATGCCTTCTACTCTGAGAGCCTGTGATGCAGAAGGACAGGCTAGAAACACATAGGAGCACAGGGGAGAAAGACCATAGGATCACAGGCCTGAGAAAACACACACTTGTGCCTCCATCCAGACGTAGGGAACCCAAAGGCCAGCCTGAGAGTGGTCTTCTTCAAAATTCCCCGTTCTCCAAAGCAGGGTGAGGTCTCCAGTTCAAGGCGTTCCATCTGACATTTTCCCCACAGCAGCAGGTGTGGGGACAGAACAGTGTAAAGAATGAAGGGGTAGAGCTAGACAAACGGTGTCATATCAGGGACTTACTGTGTATTAAGCTTTGATTATACATCTTGTCACCCCTTAAAGTCCCACAGAAATCCCATTGGCTTGGCGTTGCTTTGTCTGTTTTCCAGTTGAGAAAACTGAGATACATCATGGCTTAGCCTTTGGTCTAAGGGACTCAGTGTTTGAGAGCTAGGGTCAATTTATGAACTCGGGCACTCTGGCTGGAATTCTTGCTTTGAAGTGCTTCCTAAAACTCCCTCTCAGAGCAGCTATATTAAAGGGCAAAAACACTGGAAAGAACTAAATAAAAACAAATCCCTTAGGAACAGAGGACACTTCATTCAGAAGAGAAGGAGGAGGCAGTAAAGCTCTCCCGGGCAGGGAATGCCACGAAGTGCTCACAGCTGACTGGGAGAATGTAGTCCCTGATCCCTCTTGGCTGGCAGCCTGCTGGGGTCAGCCAGCACCAGTAAATGGCATCCTGGTCTTGGTGTTTACACAGCCCCACTCATAGGAGAAGGAAGTGGTTGGACCCCGGAGGCCTGAGATGGATCATCGGGGTGGGTGGAAGGGATGATGATGTCTCGGGAAGTCAGTTCCCAAGGCCCAGAGGATGGAGCGGCTGGGGCTGGCAGGTGGGTAACTCTCGGCTCGCGGTCCCCAGGCTAAAGTCATATACTCTCCCAAGGGTGCCTGGAGGCCTAGTTTCAATCTCCCAAAAAGAAGAAGGGACAAGGCAGGACAGAAGTCATCTGTCGCCATTTCACAGATGCTGAGGGTAAAGCCCCAACACCACCAACCCTGGGATAACTAACAGTAATAATGACAAGAACAGCAGCTGCCCTCAGTCGGCAGTCTGTCCTACATCAGGAAGTAAGCTGGATGCTTTGGGTAGATCCCTATTCCAACTTTTGGAGGTTGGTATGCATATTCCTACTTCGTCGTTGAGATAACTAAGTAATTTCACAAAGGTCAAAGGTAGCAGGCTCTGAGAAAGGCCACTGTTGATGTGACCTGTCAGCATACTGGCTCACTAGCCACACTAGAAACAAATGGTTAAAGGAATTGCCCATATGATATACCAACTTCTGAGCTGTTAGAGTACCCTGCACAGGACTTCACAAAAATCTGTCGTCCACCCTGCACAACTATGCTCAGTGAGATTAACCACTTCTGTGTATATAGGTCGAAAATAATTACCGTGTCCTTACGGTCTGTCAACAAAACTTAGATGTTTCCAAGAACAAAAGGTAGTCCCGCTGGTAATACAGCTGGGACAAATGACAGAAGTCAGGACTGACCCAGACACGTCAGGACACGTGGACCCCTGAATGCAATTCAGACTCACAATGGGCTGGTCATTCTTATGCCCAGTTCCACAGGAATTCTGCTGGACAATTCCTCCACTCCCCAATCCACACAAACCCTCCTCGGTAACTATTATTCCTCCCTTTCATCCTGGAGTGTATAAGGCCATGACTCAAGAGTTCCAGGCAGTCATGTGATCGGAGAAGTAAGACGTAAGAGGGGACTAGGTTTGGCAAGCTACCTGAGGAGGGCTCCTAGGTTCTTTGTATCCTGGCCATCCACAAACTGAACCACTGTTTGTTTGTTTTTGTTTGTTTTAAATGATAAACTATTCCTCCAGAAGTGAGGGTCTGGTAGTGGCTCGAGAACCTTAGACACTTAGGCCACTGGATGAGCTGGCTGGTATAGTAGACATGACTATTCTGCATAAGTTCACCAGATAGAGTTTCCTTTGAGATCAGTATAGAACTCCCCATGTCCTAGCCTTCCCCTCTTCAAGCAGCATCCCACCCTGCCTGGAGGGTGAGCAACTGTAGTTTCGCTGCCTGTCCTGGGCCAGAGGAGAAAGGATTCATCACTTAAGGATAAGGAGCAGGGTCTTTCTTTCTTTCTTTCTTCCTGCCTTTCTTTCTTCCTTCCTTCCTTCCTTCCTTCCTCTTTCTTTCTTTCTTTCTTTCTTTCTTTCTTTCTTTCTTTCTTTCTTTCTTTCTTTCTTTCTTTCTTTCTTTCTTTCTTTCTTTCTCTCTCTCTCTCTCTCTCTCTCTCTCTCTCTCTCTCTCTCTCTCTCTCTCTCTCTCTCTTTATTATCTTCCCAAGAACCCTCCTTCTTAAGAATCTTAGGCCAAGAGAAGAAAAGTACCTACTTTTTTTCTGAAACCAGGAAATCAGTCATGAATTCAACCCACATATCAATACAGATAAAACGCAACAGCCATCCATCCATGCTTTGAAGGGACTCAAGTTTCTAGAATGTATCCAGGGGATATTACAGACAGGGGATTGGCTGAGACCCAAGGAAAGGTAGCTCTGAGCAGTCCCTGTCTCTGTACAGGGCTCCAGGACTTATCTGAGGTAGCACACAGTGTGGCTGTTCCCTATGTGCACAGGGACATACTATGTGCATGTTCCCTAATTCAGAGGAGAAGTCTGTCTTATTTACCACAAGTCATCACCTGTCACCAGTGCTCTGTGGTGGGAACCTCATGACTATTGCTCTGGGTCCTTTCCCGAAACTCAGATCAGCCTTTCTGGCCATAGTGGTGCATCTGTTATCCCACACCACACAGACGGGAGCAATTGAGAGAGGCTGAGACTGATATTCCTTGTTAATGTTGAAATAGGGAAGTGTCTATCTGGAACCCATCTCTGGGCTCTATAAAGAGGAGGCAGATCCAGGTGTTGCTCATAGTTGGTAGTCCAGGTCTCAGGCGAAGGAGATACTAGAGGCCTTTGCTCCTACAGCACAGGTCCAGGTTAGCGTCCAGGCAGGTGAGGCAGTGTGGTCTTGCACCAAAGGAGGCACCAGGGAAATAGGACCATTACATCACTCCTGATTAAGGGGCAGATTGGAGAGAGGATTCACCTACCTATGACAGCTGGGAGCCAGAGTCAGCCCTGGTCTCCCAGACAAAAACACAGCTGCTCTGGGGCCTGCGCTTCCTGCTGTGAGGAAAATCCCAAGTCATGTGATCAGCATCCAGGACTTCACTCATGCCAAGAAGCCAAGGGATTATTCTGTCCCCGAAGAACAGGGAACAAGATCCCGCCATATCAGGACCCTTGGCACCTCACACCTTGTCATGGGGAGAAAGAAAGAGGAAGCAGAGAGATAAGGGGAGAAGAGACAAGTATACAGTCTTCAGAGAATGTGACAAGAACCAAACACACCTTCCATTCTTAATAATTTCTCTAGACTCATCATCTTCAAGCTGAATCCATGTTCCTCAGCCAACTGTTCACATCCCTCCATAAATGAGCCCAGACTGATTGAGACTCATATGAACAGCCAGCTTAACCCAAAGGTGATCACCAAGGCTTTATGTTCTCTCTCAGGCTAGATGTTCCCTCTGCCTTTTATGTCATCTTTGAAGGCCAGCAGCAGTCACTTCCTCCAGGAAGTCTTCTCTGATTCCCACTGATACTGCAGCTCACACTGATCTCTACCCTTTTGACCTCTTGGCATTTAGTGCTCCTGACCATCTCATCAGTTTTCAGCTGGACAATCCCTCCAAGCTCATGACAAATTTCATCCCTCTTGGGCTGTGACCCTGCAAAGGGAACTTGTAAAGCACACATCTGGTGCTGTGTCTTCCTGACTTAGACCCTTTTCAAGGATCACCCGCCACCACCAGGATAAAATCCCAACGCACAGGGCACCTATCTCTTCCCTGATGCGATCCACATTGCAGTCACAGGCTACTCCCAAAGGTCACACAAGGGCTTGACATCGAAGACAAGAGGAACCACCCACTCTGGACAGCCAACTGTGATTCTTCTCACTCTCCTAGTAACAAAGTACAGAGGTGCTTAGGAGCACTTGGCACTGAGCCACGGCCCCGGTGAAAAAGCTAAAACCCAGCTATGTCCTCAGGGTCAGTTAGCTTACCTTTCTATGACAACCAACCACCAAGGAACCAGGGGGCAAGAGGCACCTGCAGTTGAGGCCTAAGAGTTCACTTTATAACCATAGCAAAGGGGGTTGCTATCTTTCTCGTCACAGATTCCACATGGTCCCTCCCAAGCACCTTACACTCAGCATATTGACTACTGAGAAACAGCACTCAAGTCCCCGGCCAGAAGTGCATTCTTTCTAGGAGATCGTGCCCTGGGGTGAACATTCTGAGGCTTCTGCTCCAAGATTAGAGCGGCCATCCTACTTCTGAAACTCCTCATGTACAAGGACTGGAACGAAACAGTCACTTCACAGGCAAAGAACAGCCCAGCCTCGCTGTTTCATACTTATCAAAAATCCATGAGGGCCTACAGCTTCCTCCACAGAGCATCATGATAGTGAGCAGCCTGTCTTTGGGATAGAAGGACCAGGTACGGAATTAGGAGCACCGTGCTGGTCACTATACAAACAGCTGGTCACTATACCGAACAGCTGGTCACTGTACAAACAGCATATACAACTCCATAGCACTCTGAAACTCTAGTACGAGTTCACCAAAGTCAATTTTATCTCTTCCCAACTTCATGTTCAAGGAGGCCACATAAGCACCTTGAAAGCAGCCAGCCATGATCAGGAGTGTTCACATCATAGAAATGGACATATGCCCTAGTCAACTTCATTTTCCTTATCCCACAGAATTCATTAAACATTGACTCCCACAGTGCAGAGTGGGTTCATGAGACAAGAGGCTATGTCTTAATCTCCATTTTTGCTTTTAATTTTTTTTATTTTTATTTTATATGCATGGCTGTTTTGCCTGCATGTATGTCTGTGCATCACGAACGTGCCATGCCTCTGGAGGCAGAAAGACAGCCTTGGATCCTCTGGACCTAGAGTTGCAGACAGTTGATAGCCACCACATGGGTGCTGGGAACCGAATCCGAGTTCTTAACAAGTGCACTTAACCACTAAGCCATCTCTCCAGCCTGAACACAAGCCATTTCAACTGTAGCTCCATCTGTCCCCAATGAACTGTTTGAAATGCCCACACTTCTCCTGGCCGTCCCGTTTTATTTGCGGGAAAGAGTAGAAGGTTACTTCGGGAACAGTAAATACAAACCAGGCATTTGTCAATGTTCACGGACATATTTCATCAGAATTGAAGTGTGTGTGTGTGGTGCTACCGGCTATAGAACTGCTAAATACCCTACAACAAAAGGCGTATTTTGCACACCGAATGTTGGCAATGCTCAGGCTGAGTATATTAGTAACATATTTTGTTGCTACACTAGCACTCCACGGCCCAAGGTGACTTATGGAAGAATTGATTTTGCCTTACAGTTCCAGAGGGATATCATCTAAAAAGGTGGGAAAAGCATAGCCACAGGCAGCCCGCCCAAGCAGCAAACCAAGAAATCCCATCTCCAGCCACACTCAGAAAACAGAGAACAAACAGTAAGCGAGGCCATAAACTCTCAGGGCCCGGCCCCAGTGCCACACTTCCTCCAGCAAGGCTCTCTCTCGGTTCTGTAAGCTTTCCAAACATCAACCAAGCACCAGATCTTGAAATATGTAAGCCTACAGGGGGCTATTTCTCATTCAAACCACCACATGGAGGGATCTTAGTGTGAAGATATTCACGCTTAGGAGCTAAAGCAGGTCTGTGCATGCATTAGCCTCTAGAAGGAAAATAAAGGATCCAGGTTTCTTGGCGGGAGCCCTGGAAGGTTAGCCAAAGGGGCAGAGCCCTGATGCATGCCAGGGATGGAGAGTGCTGGTGGGAGGCAGAGCTCTTACCATAACCACAGTGCTGGGCACACCACAGATGCTCATGGGAAGGGCGAGTGGGTCTAATCGAGTCATGATACACACTCTCGCACTGAACAACCCTCCAGGATGTGCATAACCCCCACAGTGACACCCTGTGAGAGATCAGACATCTCTTCCTCTGGAAGGTGTTGGGAAGGGTGGTGTAAAGTCACAGCCTAAGAGACCCAGCTTAGATAAATAATCACTACCCTGCTGACCTTGTCAGCTTTGGTCAGAAAGGCAATTTTATTTAAGTCCCTTTCAAACAGGAGTTGAGATATCTGGGAAGATAAGGTTTCCCAGCAGTCCTCTGGGGAGGCAATTGTCAGAGACACGCAGCAGGCAACCTTCCTTTCAACACACTCAAAACCACTTTTTCAAAGACAATCCTTTTATTCCCCGTACCCACTGAGGATTGAAAATGCATTTAGCACAAACTACCCAAAGTGGAACACAGTGTTGGGTTAAGAAACACTAACAAGCTGTGGTGAGCCCAGGGAACCACAAGAGAATCCCACGGGGCTTGGCTCAACTCCGGCCCTCACAAGGAAAAGACCCACAGCAGGCCACATACCTACCTACCATCACAGAGCCTCCCGGGCCTGGTGTCTGCAGAGCTGGGGGAGAAGCTTAGCCACAGGCCCTTCCTGGAAGTCTCCTGGAAACTCCTCATCCACATCCTCCCACCTCCGCTGCTGGAGAGAGGCAGTAGATTTCTAAAGGGGAAGATGACCGATCAGGACCTCCCTCCGTGTCTCCCTGAAGATGTAAGGCCAAGCCAAACCATCCGACTCACACAGCCCTTTAATTAGAAGCCCAAGGGCTCAGAGCTAATTCTAGATGTGGCAGGACCCCAGTGGCTTTGCAGGCACCAGAACTGTGAGCGGAGTAATGAAGATAATTTTGCCCTTCCTGGTCTATGACTGACAGCTGGCTCCGCTATAAAACACACTTCCTGAACGCTAGAGCTGAAAGGCACCTGAGCAAGTAGCCGTCCCTCCCTTTTCCTTGTGGATCAGGCCTGTGGCTTGGTCAAGGTGGGGGTGGGAGAGGCAGCAGATGCCCCAGGCCCCGGGGCAGCCTTGGCCGCCTTCCTCACTGGCTCTTAAGATAAACACAGGCTTTAGCGCTTTCGACACTGATTACCACAGCTTGCCAGAGAGAGTGGCTTTTAAATTCTCTACACTCCCTCCCTCCCTGCCTGCCTGCCTCCGGTTTCTTTGCAGCTCAGAACAAGCCGGCTATAATCCAGGTAGGACTTGGGGCCACAGAATGGAGGTAGGATAGCTTCAGGGAGAGTAGTTTCCAACCACCACGTCTAAAGACTCAGTGTGGCTCCTCCCAATCCCCTGTCTCTCATTCGTCCTTCAAGTTCACATTCCAGCAAGGTGGGACTTATTACAGCCAGGCTAAGAGAAATACCTATACTGGCCTGGCCAGACAGTAAATGGATTTCAATGATTTGACTGCTCAGGCCTAAATAACTCTTTTTTTTTTTTTTTTAAATTTAAAGTTGTAATAAGTAAACACAAGAACAAGTGCTAGGAACTAAATGGTGGGGATCGCCTCAAATCTATGTGTTGAACACTAAATTCCCAGTGCTATGTACGGTGGCGGTAAGGCCTTAGGAGGAACCAGGCCACAAGGCTGGAACTCTGTGACTGGGTGGCTCTGAAGGGCTGGGCTCCCATCCCTCATATGGGCACACAGTTAGAAAGTTGCCATCTGAACATGAAGCGGATCCTCACCAGACACCAGATCTTGCAGGCCCTGGATCTTGAACTCTTTAGCTCCCAGAACCATGAAGAGTACATTTCTGTTGTTTAAGCCATGGGTCTATGCAGTTGGAGTTTTCTCCAGTCCTGCCCAGCACCACAGATGCTGGCAACCATTTACAAAATAACACTCAGAAACTTATATTAATTAAACTGTTGGGCCATTAGCTCAGGCCTACCACTGACTAGCTCTTACACTTAACTCAGCCCATTTCTGTTAATCTATATGTTGCCACGTGTTCTGTGGCTTTACCTGTTGCCTTTACATGTTGCTCCCTGGATGGCAGGCTGGCTGGCATCTCCGCCCCCCTCCCCTCGGCTTCCACCTCCCAGCTTCTCTTCTCTGTTTATCCCGCCTGTCCTATACTTCCTGCCTAGCTACTGGCCGATCAGTGTTTTATTTATCAATCAATCACAGCAACATATATTCACAACATACAAGACATCCCACAGCAGGTCTATGCTCTCTGTTCCAGCATCCTGAACTAAGACAATGTGTCCCAGTGAGAATCACTTGACTGTGTGTTGATAATACCACGGTTTACTCATGTTGAAGCTGTGACATCTTCATCTTCATGTTGACCCATATCTATGTGGACTTTTTATAAAATAATGTCTCCTCATCAAAGGAGCTTCTCATAGCGTCTTTTGGTTTCCTTTTATTGATGCAGAGACGAAGAAGACCCAGAGCCAACAGGCAAATGTCAGAGAGCACATAGCCAATCAGTGGCAGAGGGTGTCTGAGTCAGAATCCTGGGTTCATGCTCCCAGCAGGACAACCTTCCTCACCAGGGATTGCATTAACTTGGTGCAGACTACAAGCCATGGACTCTGGAAGGCGCCTCCTTCAGGATGTCAGCTGAGCATGGTAGTGAGAACCAGGGTCATGGGTGATACACAAGGTGCTGACGATGACCTTATCTTCAGTTCTGGGTACAGCCATGTAAGATAATCATGGAGTCCCACTAGTGCATGGAGTCTCTCTGGGAAATGTCTAGACAGAGGCACGGGGATTAGGAGGATGGATCTCACTGAGACACATCTTTAGACTCTAACTTCCAATGCTTCTTCCATCCCTGGTAGGAAGATTCTGAGAACAAAATGGGGCAACCCCACCTTTTGCTAATAGCTGATAGGCTATCAGAAAAGAATACACGGTATGAGAGTTAAATACAGAGTGGCAGCCACCATGGTGGGATGCAGAGCTGGCAAGAGGAACAGTGATGTGCACGGGACTCCACCTGCATGGTGGTAAGTCTCTGGCTAGGAAAGGATTCTTGGAGAGACCCAAGCTGAGCCACACAGCCTTTAGCCAGTCCGATGAGGGATGTGAGGAAGACTCCCAGGTGAATAACAATAAAAATGAACAGAAGTGGGCTGGAGCGGTAGCTCAGTGTTGAAGAGCCATGCCACTCACATTCCAGGTCCAGAGAGATCCAACACCTTCGTTCTCCAAGAGCAGCTACACTCACGCACGCACGCACGCACGCACGCACGCACGCACGCACGCATGCATACCTCCTGCTCCCCTCATATACATGATTTAACTTTTTTCAGTTTTAGCAATGAATACAAATAACGGAACTCATGGAAGTAAGAGAAAATGATGGGGATAGATGTGAGAGGTCAGGGCTGTAACAAGGCACAGGCATTGAGACCACAGGGCCCTGGAAGATCCTGAGGAATCTGCACTCTGATACAGGGTTTTACTTTTCTTTAGACTAGATGGGACAAGTCTTCCTGGCTAGTATTTTGCTTCATGTACATATTCTATATTGTTAATATCCACATCCCTGCTCTAGCAATAGTTGCATCTCTAAAATGGGAAGGCATCATGTACCTTCCATACCCCCAATGTCCCAGGAACTTATAATCCAGACAGTCAAGCTGAATGGTGTGTTGTGTGATATTTTGCTTGTGTTCTGACAAATAAAGCTTGCCTGGAGATCAGAGAGTAGAGCTAGCCACTAGTTAACCATAGAGATCTGGAGGTCTATACAGAGAGGGGACAGGAAGTGACAAGCCAGGGCTGAGACAGGAAGTGATAAGGCAGGTGGAGACAGATGTCAGCCCTTTTGGTCAGAGGATTCGGAGAGGTAAGAAGTGACTGTGGGGCTGGAGAGATGGCTCAGAGGTTAAGAGCACTGACTGCTCTTCCAGAGGTCCTGAGTTCAATTCCCAGCAACCACATGGTGGCTCACAACCATCTGTAACGAGATCTGGCGCCCTCTTCTGACCTGCAGTCATACATGCTGTAAACCTAATAAATAAATAAAATCTTTAAAAAAAAAAAAAAAAAAAAAAAAAAAAAGAAGTGACTGTGGCTGCTCCTTTCCTTCTCTGATCTTTCCGCTTTTACCCCGATATCTGACTCCTGGTTTTTATTGATAAGATTAATTAGGCTCACGCTTCATTGGTGAGTTTTAGGATCAGTGAGAGACCCTAGCTCAAAAAAATAAGGTGGAGAGTGATAGGCTCCTGATGTCCTTCTCTGGCCTCCATATATACATTCATGTGGATGAGCATATAACACAAACAAACATACACACACACACAGAGACAAACAGAGAGACAGAGATAGACAGAGAGAAAAATACACTGGAAAGAGACCCTGGTTCCCAGAGCAGAGATGGGCACTTGTATAGCTATGGCTCTGTCTAGATCAGGGACTCTAAGGCTTTTTCCACTTCCAGCCCCTTCACCATGTGACTCCAGGTACATAAGTATATCCAACAATTATACAAATCAAACATTTACCAATAACACATCATAAAAAAATAACTTTAAAAGCAAGTCTTTGATTTATATATACATATAATCTTATTATATATTAAATTTTATCATGTATTTATATATACATATAATCTTATTATATATTAAATTTTATCATGTATTAAAGATGAAAGCAAATATACATACTAGAAACATGGATATACCTATTTTTTTAAAAACATTCCAATCCAAAGGGATACTTATTTGATACATGCTAAGAAACAAAGGTAGGAAAATATTAAAGGTCTTCGTTTTTCATAATCAAAACCCTGTTTCTGTATGAGGAGAACACTTTGCATGGACAGCAAAACCATTGCCATTCCAATCTGAGCAGACGGGTTTCAGGCGGCTTTTCTTGGCCTCTCATGGCTGCCCATGCTCAAAACCAAGGATGCAACGACGTCTCATAGTGTGACTCGGGCTCGTGCCAACAGAAACACCTTATATGCACGATTCTTCTGACTCTGGCTTCACTTTGGGTTGTTGCAGATTCATAAATCGTTCACCGCCTCAGAGTTTTTCAGGACACCCCCACCCCCACCACCACCACCACCACCACATCCAGTTATGCAAGCCTGTAGGTAACCCACAATATCCAAAGTTTCTGTCTAGAAGTGTTGTGTCCTACAACCACTTCTTACACCTGTATTTGGGGCTAATTCTCTGATGCACGCACAGCCAAAAAAAAAAAAAAGGAAGCAAAGCACCAACATCCCCAAATCCTCCTTTTCTTATTTATCCAAATGAGCTTCTCCAGTTTCAGGTGGCAAGAGGCTTCTCACAAAGCCTTTTTGAATCTTAGTGAATAAATAGGTGGGTGAAACATATTTGATATTCAAATGAAATGTCGGAGCTTTTGCCGCAAAGGATGGGCCCGGAATACCCAGCTGATCCCAGCTTCCCTCTCTCAATCAGCCAGCAGCGTTCTGGATGTCTTTGACTCCTGCAGAAATAAAGGCAAGACAAGTGGAGGGCTCTGGCCTAAGTACCTGGAGTGCAGGCAGTGTGTGGGGGGGTGGGGGGGATAAAAGCCTTCTTTCAGAAAGAAGTGGTTCCTAGCCATTGCCCAATCACCTTGATTAGCATAACGCCTCATTGTGCATTTTGTAAAAACACTTTCTGAGTCCATCTCAGGCAAAAATTGCTGCTACTAGATGGGAAAAAAAAATCTGTAAAATTTAAACCATGGGGCATTTGTTCAAGGCTCCTGGGTAATGATGTCCCTTGATATATAATTCATGATCGCCTTCAAGCTTGGCCTACTTCTGACAAGAGATCATATATTTTGGAGCAGTCGAGAAGGGGGGAGGGAAAAAAAAGCCACTTTGAAATGGTTCTGCTGCGTTTTTTGCTGTTCAAGCGAAGCCAGATGAGATTTTGGATCACTCTTTTGTAGCATAAGGGCTTCCCTTGAAAAGCATTTTTATTTTATTTTAGGTTTTTTTTTTTTTTCCCCTCCTCTTTTAAATTGAAGAGGCAGCCAGACACTCAGTTTCAGTTTTATCTTCTGTAACACCGGATAAAAGATGAGGCTGGATCCATCTGTTAGCACATACAGACCGCACACTGTGTGATAGCAGGCACACACACACACCACACACACACACACACACACACACACACACACACACACACACGCACACAAGCACACATCTTTACAAAAAGAGGGAAAGATCCACACTTTTGAAAAATGTATTATTATCCATCCTACCCAATGCCGACCAGATAACAGCACTTTTATCCTTTTATGGGCAGATTCAGGAGGAAGCCAGCCTGCCTGCTTGCCTGCCTGCCTACCACAAAGGGCTCTTTCCCTGAGCTGCCACAGGAATGGGGATGCTGGGGGTTGGATGCGGGCCAGACACTTCCCCCCACCCCCCGCAGCAATGCTGGGGTTCCAACCTGCAGAAATCCTTGATGATGCCCTTATGGGCCATTACCCACCATGTCCCAGTATTCCCGGCTGGCCAAGGACAGAGAGAATCCAGGGCACTGAGCGAGTAGGGTTCCATTCTCTGGCACAATGGCCAATCTCCTGGGCCTGGTTTTCTAGGCAGAATGAGCAGGCAGGTTGCCTGGGCTGAGTTGCACAGAGGCAGGGTGGAGAGCCCCATCTGGTTGGTTAGCCATCCATGTCGGAAGGGCACTGCTGGTTGGTTGTGGCCCTCCCTGGGTCTCAAGAGGTGCTTTGCTCAAGAATTCCTGACCCTTCCCTGCATGCACTTGATCTGGGCAGATGTGAGAGACACCCAGAGAGTTCAGGCCTGATGGGATCAGGATGGCCAGCCTCTCAGGCTCCAGGACTGCCTTGTTAAAGTGGGCGGAGTGCAGGTGAAGAGTCCACAGTCACAGGGCTCTTTTGTTTCTTTAATAGTGGAATGGTGTTAATCACAGAGTTCCCCCCAAATAAACAGGCTTCCTGTCATTAAAGAGATGGAACTTGCAGGGCAGGCTGGGTAGAAGACAGGGAGGCCGAGAGGAGACGAGCGTGTGTGGTGGCAGAGGCCAGGTACACTGCATTCAGAAGGTTTGGTGGCTTCTCAGGGAGTCTCAGAGCCCTGGCTCCACCTCATGGCTCTGTGATGTCCCCCGCCACCCAACACACTTGTCTCCAGCCCTGATTCAGGGCATCCTTCCATTCTGGATGCCCAGTGACCTACGTCTCCTAAGGCAGCTAGAGTAGCATTACTAATATTTACATGCCATTGTGACCGTCCTCTGGTCCAAACTTAGGAGTGACAGTCCTCTTCCCCGAGAGCTCTCTGAGGTCCACCCTCTCTCGCCTTTTGTTCTCTGGATTCCTCGAATCTATCAGTCACATGGACCCCTCTCTCTTCCTGGAACATATTATTTCCCCTAGATAAGAAATTTTCACACCTTCATCTAAAATGTCACCTTTTGGGTGAGAAAATTTTTTTCCATTGTTTTTCTGAGGTTTTAAGAAGGAACAAATACTACTCTATTACCTTTATAGTATCTCTCCATGGTTCAACAATGATGCCCTGACTGACTGGAAATACAGCACAGCCTCCCATTCCCGAGGGTCTTCTCATTCAGTCCCTGATCAAAATTCCAGTCTCCTCCTCCAATCCCGGTTCTCCTCTCCAAAATCTGCTCCTGGAGCAATGGAACCCTCTGGCAACTCCCATCTGAATGCTTTTGCTCACAACTTCCCTCTACGTCAAATATTCCTCATTCCACTCTGCTTCCTCAGTTCCCAACGCTACTCAGCCTTCAAGATCAAATTCAGGCCACATCAGCCACGGACTAGATCTTGACCTCCAGAGAAAACGTCTTTCCCTTTCAGCTCTTACAATTTTGTTGTCTCAGTCCCTTTCATTTTCTGCTGCCATGGATTCTATTCATCTTATTGTTCTCCCGAGACCAGCGGTTCTCAACCTGTGGGTCAACACCTCCTGGGCTTGCATATCAGCTTTTTACATTAGGATTTATAACAGCAGCAAAGTGACAGATCTGAAGTAGCAATGAAAGAATCTTATGGTTGGGGGTCGGCACCAATGAGGGACTGTATTCAAGGGTGGCAGCATTAGGCAGGTTGAGAACCACTGCCCTAGACTGTGAGATACCCAAGGTGGAGGATAACTGGTTTATATCCGTGTGCGCACTCTAGCGAGTACTCTTTTTGATACCCCAGAGGCACTCAGCACGCACATCAGCTGTGAGTGAGTGAGTGAGTGAGTGAGTGAGTGAGTGAGTGAGTGAGAGTCTGTGGGACTGGGAGAGGCACAGCGGCATGAACGGAAGTCACATTCACAGATAGAGGAGGCAAGAAGGGGTCACAGTAGAGAAGGTGGTGAGCTCCAGGAGACTAAAAGGAAAAGTCAGCTCTTGGACTTCATCTTTCCTAAGCCCACAGTACCACCAATACGAGACTCACTACCCTTTCTCCAAGGTCTTTATCTCCTTGGTCTCTAAGGGACCCAAGTCTCTTATTGTCCAGTAGCTAATGGCTGCTCCTCCTCAGTCTAATGGGGTCAGCTGACTCTTTTTTTTTTTTTCCAAATTCTGAATGATGGCATTCTCTAAAACTCCCAGCCTTTGTGTGCTCCGCCAGGACGTGATCTTTCTTGAGTTTTGGAGGCTTTAACTACCATCTATATTTTGATAAATTCCAAATTTATACTTCCAGCTTTGACGTGCCCCTTGCCTGTTCACAGCCAACAGTCTATGTGGAATCTACACTCAGATGTGTAACTCTGGCTCTAATGCCTACAACTCTTTATCCTTCCTCCGAGGCTCTTCATCCAGGGAAGTGCTCATTTCAGCTAATAGCAATTCCAGACATCCAGGATCTCAGGACAAACACTGAGTCATCTAGCCTACTTATTTCATGACCCACATCCAATCATTCTGGAAATTCCATACCCTGATTCTAGCTAGAATATCCACTCATCAGACCTCTGCAGTCCCATCTCTATCCCCTGGTGGTATGCTCTTCATACAACAGCCAGAGCCATAGTAACACCAAGATGCCATCATGACCCTCCTCCGGTCCAGGCTGTCTAGTAGGGCCCCTTTGCTCATACTAAAGGGTCATGCCTCCTCACGATTCTCGGAAATCATCCCAACTTTTCCTTTGTGTGTGTGTGTATGTGTGTGTGTGTGTGTGTGTGTGTGTGTGTGTGTGTGTGTGTTTGGGGGGGGGCTATTGTTTCCTTGCTGATCCTCAGATATATCGCCTGCCTACCCAGAACACATTTCCTGTACCTAAGGATACATTCACAACCTCACCTTTTTCAAATATTACTTTCTAAATGCTAAATTTATTTATCATGCTAAAGTTATTATTACTCCCGTATTATTTTTACACATAGTAAGCAATACAAATCATTGTTCTACAACTTTTATTACTACATTATGAATGCTGTTGTTTTAAAGTTATTATTTATCCTTTTTTTTTTCCCTCTGAACTGGAGCTTGGACAATTGGTAGCATTTCGGCACAGTGAAAGGCAGAGAAGCAGCATCTGTTGACAGTAGAATTTTGGAAAATATGGTAGTAGAGGCATAAACTTCTTCCTCACTTTAACATGCAACAGCATCTCAATCCCTGGATACCATAAGAGAAGCACTGTTAAGCAGTTTCAGACTTACCCAGTCCACCTGACCGCAGTTTCAAAGGACTCCAGAGTAGACCTATGCTTTGCCTCCTAAACATACTAAGTCAAAAGGTGAATGAAACTCACCAAAGTTGATAAGTAATTGCACATAAGCATTCCCTCAACAATTCTGTTCCTATCACACGTCCCTCCCCCCCACATTTCCTCGTATAATATTACAAAGATATTTCATTCCTTCTCTATTCTCCCACAATTGGAACTCCAATAAGCACACTTTCTGGGCTGAGATATGCTGGTCTTCCTCACCGTCACACCTTCAGGGCTCAACTAAACAGTGTTTTTAAAAGTATTCAATGGATAAAGAGGTGCATGACTCTTGATAACTGTCCCCTGCCAGGACCAGTTCCATAATGGACCTGTGTGTTCTGGGAGACACTTCTCCACAAGACTTGCCTTCAAAGCACACAAGCCACGAGACTCATCCCCCACCCCCAGCTTCTGTGCCTGGCACAGTGTCTGACTACCAGCAATGACTTGACCAACATTTGATGACTGAAAGTCAAGTTCATCTCCCCGCTGACCTGAATGTAGTCAAGAGAACATCTTAACTCTGGAGGGCCAGCCTCTTGGGACTCTCCTGCCCCTGCAGCTTACTGGGTCCTGGTGCTGATGTGCAGTGGAGTCAACCTCCTGGCAACTACAGTATCTGCTTCTAACACATGGAGCTTACAAGGCGAAGTCATAAAGTCCCTAATCTAAGGTTTGTTCCTGCAGTGGAATGGGTCACGGAAGAATCCGTCTTCACTGACAGAAGGATTTTTAAGCCTTTCTGAAATGGAGCCCATGTCCTGGCCTCAGATGACCATTTCTCCTGTGAACCATCCCTGTTCTATCTTCCGGGAGCTGAAGCACACTATGTTCCAGGGGCAGCTGTCCAAGGGCTGCTGTGCTTAACTACTGCTGTCCATCAAAAGCTTGCCTGACTATACTTTCTTCCCAGATGTTTGCAGAAAGGCCTGCCATTACCAAGTTCAGAAGCATGATTAGGGGCTTTGGGGGCTCTGATTAAAGTCAAGAATGAACTGCGCTCCAGAAGTAACTTCCTTGGAGGCCACACATAGATAATCACATGGAAGATGACTCCAGAATCACTGTGTGTGTGCTTTCTTCTACCTTTGGGGGGTCTTTAATATGTAAGGGGGTCAATTATTGCTATGGGAAATAAGAAGAAAGTAGAGCAGAAAAACAAAGCAGGATGTGCATATTATACACGCACATGCAGGCACGTGTGTGCGCGCACACACACACACAATTGACATTAAAATGAAAAAGGATTCATTCTTATTTTTCAGTGTAGTAGAAATTAAGGGCGGGGGTGGGGGGGAAGAATACTTGGAGCGTGATCCCATTTTTTCATCTGAAAGTCGTATTTCAATCGAACTTGCAGACATTCCAGGGGAGCTGGCAGGCAAGCAGAACTGATCCATGAGAACCAGCATTCTTTCACTTTTTTTTTTTCTTGCCAGCAATTTCATAACCACAAACAAAAATTACAAATGACTTAGGTTTGGCAATTGGGAGCCTCTAAATGGACAAATTCACCTCTTTTTGGTTTGCACAGTTGCCCCACAAACTTTGGTTAAAGTAAACCAGGAAGTGTCCCACATGTGTGCCTAGGTGTGGGGTTTGGAATCAGAGGTCTCAGGCGCCAGCTTGAGTGTTGCCTTGAAAATGGCGCATGCTCACATAGGCCAAAGAAAGAATCTTAGGAATCTAGAGGAGCCAGTCAGTACTAGGAGTTCATGGGGCTCTGGGGCAAACAAGCTCAGGCCTCCCTGCATGGCCAAAGCAGTCCCAGAAAAAATGATGAAGCTTATTTCTGCTTTCTTTAATCCTATTATACTTTTAAAAATGCTTTCCATCATGATTAATTGTATATATCAAGTTGCGATGCCCATATATTGATTACACATCATTATAGTGTGTGTGTGTGTGTGTGTGTGTGTGTGTGTGTGTGTCTGAGAGAGAGAGAGAGAGAGAGAGAGAGAGAGAGAGAGAGAGAGAGAGAGAGATCTTTGAATCCACACATGAAGTAAAGCACATTGGCCTCCTACAAATGGGTAGGCCTCCTTCCATCTACTGAAGGCCTGAGCAGAACAGCATGTAGTGAGGACTTCCTGCCTTTAAGCTAGGACATGGGGCTAATGCATTTGGACTTGGACTGGAACTTGGAAATTACACTGTGAGCTCTCCTGGTTCTCAGTCTTGCAGATCCAGACCGGAGCCAGACCATAAGCTCTCCAGTGTGCCAACTGCAGATCTTGGAATTTCTGAGCTCCTGTAACTGTATGGGTTAGTTCCTTAAGAGCCTGTGAGCGCTCTCTCTCTCTCTCTCTCTCTCTCTCTCTCTCTCTCTCTCTCTCTCTCTCTCTCTCTCTCCTGTCATCATCATCTATCACCTATTTATTTATCTACCATCTATTTAATCTGTATCTCTATATTTACAACTAGACCTAGACCTGGATAAAATACATATGCTGGGTAACAAAGAATGTGCTAGTATTTTTTTTTAAAGCAAAGAAGCTACATTGGCTACACACTTCCTTCTGAAAATATGTTCTGTAAGTTTGATGTAGGTCTAGACTATTCTCTGAAGCCAAGGCTGTCTACACCCTGGCTTTTTCGTTGGTGAGCTATCTGATGACAGACAGGCACTTCAGTCCTGCTTCCTCAGATATGCTGCCCATAGCAGATTCTCTTGAAAACTGATGAATAAGGATTCAACCCAGCCCAGAGCTGAGCACACAAAGTGCCCTCTGTGTTCGTTTTCTTTCTTCTTGTTCAACACACATCCTGTGAGGTTCTCCAGATGGGGTCTAACCTCCACCTTGCCCATGACCTCTGGTGGTTTGTATTAATTCTGCCCCAGATACTCTGCCCTTTTCTGCAGCTCTCCTTGGATGGGGAAGGATCTCTCTAATTTCTTTTCCTTTTATCTCATATGTTTTACACTTTCCTTTGAGATGTTCATATGGTTCAATCTGGCCAACTTCTTTCATGTATCCAGGCATCAAATTGCCTTCCCTGAACAACCTGTAAATGCTTTTCACTCCTACCTCCATTGTTCTTACATCTTTCCATTGCACCGAACACAATGTAGACATTGGAATAGATGGACAGACAGACAGACAGACAAATAGATGACAGGTCAGGTGTTTTACTTTACTCAAGATGCCAGTAATACAGCATGCATTCAATAAATATTTGCTCACTGAATGAAAAGATAAATGCATGATTGAACTAAGCCCAGCACCACAGTCCTGATGCCACTGCACATGCTCAGAAGCATCAGGGGTAGACACTCAGCTGTGCGTAGAAGATAATAAGGTAGCCATAGAAAGAAGCCACCCACTGGTACGCCAGGCTAGAGCAGCCCTTGTTCTTTACACTAACAGGTAACTGGGAATGGGGAGGGGAGTCTATAGTGGGCCTCTCCTGGTCACTAAGACCCTCCTGACAGTTTCCTCAGGAGGAAAGCTGTTACAGAGGGTTTTTTTTTTCTTTTTTTTTTGTCAACATAATTCCTCAGCCACATTGGCCCATGCAGCTGGGCGATGAGTTTCCTTAGTACCATGCAGAGGACATCAGGCCACTGACCACTGTCCTATACAAAGACAAGAGCATGTACTATGGATTGGACATACTCAGCACTAAGGGTTCAAATCCTGTACCCTTCAGTTACTAGCTGTGTGGCCTAGGCCATACATGTACGTATATGAGTTCCTTTTCTGTCTTCCATAAAATGGGGACAATAATGGTAGTGAGATTAATCCCCAAGATTATCATGAAGATCCAGGGTAACAATGTAGGATTCTCAGCATATCAGATATCTTTGGAGCAGGGCATTGAGAGTTCTCTGACTAATGTCAGCCAAAGTTAAAAACAACTGATGTGCAAATAAGGCCTATAGTTTCTTTCTTACTGCTAACACACACACATACCAGTTTTCTTTTCTGTTTTTCCTTTTGGAGAGGGAGGGACCACACCATTTTAAATGGGCATTCTTTTGGTCTTGCTGATATCTATGAATCCTGGTAAGCAAAAGATGAGATGATGAGGTCGATTTTGCAATCTCTAGATGCTCAGGATAAAATAACTTCAAGTAGATGTGCTAGAAAGTCCGTGCCAACATAGACAGAGGGATGACATTTCATTGTTCTCCAGTTCATGTTGTGGGTCGCATGGGCCTCTCAAGATGTGAGTTAGTCAAGCTCTTAGAAATAGATTGACAGAGTACCACCATCTCAGAGGATATGGGAAGGTGCTTCCAGCATGTGGATAGTCTTAGGATGCTGAGCATTGGTCTACACAGTTAGTTTTCCATGTAATCCTGGAAGTTTTGTCTCCTGTGATGGCTTCTGGCATAACATGGTTCCTGAGTCACACTTGGCATTAGAGACCCTGGCCTCTATAGACTACCAACCCAGGCCAGTCACAAGAGACACAGTCTGGAGGTCTGGGACAAAAAAAGGTAAGGTCTCTGTGAATGGGTCTCACTGCAGGAAACTCCTACAAACCACCCCCAAGAACATAGGCACCAAACTGGAATTAACTAGAAATTCTGCCCAACTAGGAAGCCCCCACAATGCACCTCCACCCCACACCCCACCCCACATGTCCAGGCTCCAAACACTTGGTCCTCATAACACAAAATAGCAACAGGCAATGCTATTTTTCTGTTCCCATTCCAGAGAGAGACAGAGAAAGAGAAAGAGAGAGAGAGAGAGAGAGAGAGAGAGAGAGAGAGAGAGAGAGAGAGAGAGAGAATGAATTACCACAGGTAGCTTTATCTATGTGGGGAAAAGCTACCCAGGAGGGAGAGCTGTCAGGATACCCATAGAAGCACTTTTCTTTCTGCCCTAGAGCTTTGGTACATTGGTTTTCTTTTCTATAAATTGAGGAGGTCATCACTGTACGCCAGAAAGGCAGGGTATAACTGCGCCAGTAAGAGGTAGGAAGAATCATAGCATTCGGGACAGCCCCAAAGAAAGATGCCACAGCGGTCAAAAGCAGTATGTGATTGCTGTCTCTGTTGAGGATGCTGGTCATCAAGATGCTGGGACACTCAGTCAAGTTTACAGCACAGTTATTCTTGGACATGATGATGACTTCTAGCACAGGACTAAATGCTTCAGAAACTGGATTACCCTTTAATTTAAGGAATAAGTTGATAAACATGTGTATCTTCCTATCACACAGCTGACATGCATGCCCTGTCAAATTTTCTAATCATAAGTAGATTGCAGCAGGCATAATTATATAGTCATATTTCAGCATCTACTGGGGATGTGTTCCCCCCCCCCCGACACCCAAATTCACAGATGTTCAAATCCTTCTACAAAAATGGCTTAATATTTATATATAGCCTACACATATGTTTCCTATCACTTTAAACCACTCTTATAATGCCTAACACAATGTAAATGCTACATAATTTACTGCATAATGCATTGCTGAGGAAATAATGGCAAAGAAAAACACAAGCCCACATTCAGAACTGTAACCCTCTAGGCCTAACAGTCACACCGAGGTGGGAGACATCAGGCAGAATGCAACCTATTTTCGAATGTTTTACATTTGTGGCGAGTGGGATCTGCAGACTGCAAATCTGCAGATATAGAAGACCAACTGTGTTTGATTTTCCTGGGTTTCCAGAATACTGGAGCAGCTGTGATCTCGTGGATTTATTCAGAACAACTTGGATATATTGACCACCTACTAATTACCTGGCAGAATGCAAGGTTGGCTCCTAAGACTTAAGGGTAAATAACACAGCTTCCTTCATCATGGAGCTTCTGTAGTCTCGATACATCCCTCAAAAATACTGACATTAGAATATCCTCCATTCCTTGGATGCCATTAAACACTGTCTTACTAAGAACATACTGTTCACATATTATATAACATGGTTTGTATGTGGGGGTTAGTCTATACTATTTTCCCAACTCCAAAAGAGCACACAGCTTTACTGGCTGCCATGGGACTTGCATGTAACATCTACTCTTCCATGAGAAGGTATCAACTGATAGAACCCGCGGTCCTTCGCCTTGTTAAGCAAATGGAATTTGAGTAGCACAGAGAAAGTTGCATCCCAGCAGAAGTCTCTGCAGGCTTCTCAAGTTTGTGATACTTTCCTCACTCTCTTCTCCATGCCATGAGCCTGACACATTCCAAAAAGCATCTGGTCCCTCAGCACAGGTCCCAGCTATAATAAGAAATGTGGGAAGAGCCACAGAAGCCCACTCACAGCCTTTGAAATGCGCCATAAGGGGGATACTTGCTGCTATAAACTACCGGGATGAGGATTTTATTTCTTACCCCAGCAAAACTGACTGATACACAACATTTTCCCAGATTATTTTGTGTTTACAATCTTTACACTGGGAAGAGATGAGAGAACGATGTCCACCCTATGAGTAAGGTCCCTAAGACCCGAGAGTCAGTAGGTAAAGCCCAACTGGATGATAAATCAAACAGGAAGGTTCTAAAAGCAGGATAAACAAACCCACGCTCATTTTAATAGCCAAGTGCAATGAAAAGACTGTCCTAACTGTAGTAAGTAAAACCTGTACAAACTACAGATAATTAAAACCCCAGCAAACCATAAAGTTTTCATTGGCCTTTGGGATATTTCCCAGCATCAGGTGATCTAGCAAGAGAATAAGAAGCAAGCACACAACTAAAGACACCAGAGTCAAAATGCAGAGCTTCTAATCCCATTCAACCCCATGGGCCAGCTCCTGGGCTCTCCCCCACAATGCTGAATGGTCACACCCCAGAGGAGGGATGAAGGGGTGCTGCTCCTCTGAGGCCAAATCTCCCTGAGCTCAGGATGGGGAGTAATCTAAGACTCCTTCACAAAGGGTCCCAGAATGCCCACCACATGCCTGGAATGGGAATGGAGGATGGTAACAGAGTGTGTGTGATTTTAGCAGGTCACGAGGATCACTGGCCTCTGTGTCTCTTCAAGGAGATACTCATGTAGGACAGAAGTTCACAGGCCCTGTCTGACTCCTGTGACTAATGCAATGTTCCTGTTCCTGCTGTTGATTCAAAACTCACTGTTTTTCTTTAATTCTCCTTTCCCTTTTACTTTCCATTTAAAAAAAAAAAAAAAAAAAAAAAACCTATTCATCCCGGGTGAGTCAGCTTGATCATCAATTTAGACCCACTTCACCCTGATCCCATGCTTCCAAACCAGCCTGCTAGCAGATAGGGAAGGTATTCAGCAGCAGTTCAGCTCTCTGCTAGCAAGCTTGGTTCTCAACGGCTATTTCTGGGGGCACTGGCACCTTGCATGTGGTTTCCCACCACAGTTCACATCACTGGTTTCCAATGCTAACCCCGGCTAGGCTGAATTTTAACACCCACCCTCCCCTTCTGCCCACAGATGATGTTTCCATGCAGCACCAGGCCCGCCTCCTCCGAGCCTCCCCCGACCCCCCTCATTACTGTAATAGCAACTAAAGAAAAAACAATCAAACAATCACCTCCCGGTAATCAGCTAAGTGTGCCCATGTGTGTGTTATTAAAGCATTACATTCAACGACAGAGACCAAATACTAACATAAATCAGGAAAAGTAGTTCTGAAGGCTGGAAGAAAGCCCAAACAGGCAGCTGGAGACATACCAAGGGGAGCGGAGTTGACACCAATTGAGTTCGGAACAAATGCTAAGACTTCATCTGAACCCAGGCATCACATGGTGAGCAGAGGTCCCTGATAGGCATGTGATTCACACACTGCAATGTGCGCAGAACTTTAATCCGTGTCAAAGCGTGTTTGTCACTCTACCCTACAGAGGGAAGGAAGCAAGACAGAAGACCAACCCCAGGGGAGCATGAAGGGGAGGAACGCCCATGCAGCCTCACTGGCAGACACAGAATGAATTTTGCCTTCTTTAATATCAGGTACCAGAAATAGTCTCTTGCTTTTTTTTTTTTTTTTTTTTTAACATCTTCACTTCAAAAACTTGAAAGGTGCATTTGAATCAGAAAATTGAAACTATTTATCACAAGTGTTGGAGCCCAGAAGAATCCAGTCTCCCTGAGGCCAGGGTTTATGCAACTTACCCAGGCTTCTTCAAGATCTATTTTATTTTAAGTGTGTGTGTGTGTGTGTGTGTGTGTGTGTGTGTGTGTGTGTGTGTCTGTGGGGAAGGTATGTGTAACTGACTGCAGGTGACTACAGACAACACTGGGACCCCTGGATTTGGAGTACCAGGCAAGTGAGAGGCACCCAATGTGTTTGCTAGGAACCAACCTTGGATCCTCTGCAAAAACAGGGTAGGTAGGCTTTTAACTGTGGAGCCATCTCTACCGCTCACACCTACGCCCCCCACCCCCACCGTGCTCCTTAAAGTACATGTGCAATCAGTTCATCTCTCAAAGACAGCTATTTAACAAATAACAAAACAAACAAACAAAAACAAAAACAACAAACAAAAACTCTTTGCCTTTTCCCTTTTTATTTTATTTGAGCCAACCTTCCACCAGTTAAAAAAGAATTACTTTCTCCCTCACATGCATAAGTGAATACACTACCATTTTACACCCATGGCGTACACACTGTTGCAATTAGAATCTGAAGTGTACCCCACATACCCTTGTGTCTCAAAAGCTCAGTCCCCAGCAGATGGTACTACTTGGGGAGGTGAGGGAAACTGTGTTCGTTATGGCCCATTTGGAGAAGATGGGTCACTGGGGAATGAGTCCTTGGGTGTCTGTGTGCCTTGTGTGATGCCACAGCCACATGCTCTCACCGACACCGTGAGCTGAGCTGCGACGTTGTGCCGTCCCTCCATGACGGACTGAAACCCTCTGAAACATGAGCCAACATAAACCGTTCCTCACTTGTCTATGTCCCAGCAATGGAATAACTGATACACAAACATGTATGTTCATACATGTGCACATGTGTACACACACACACACACACACACACACACACACACACACACACACACTTTGATAGAAATCCCAAAATCATCATCCCTTTGTAAAAACACCATAATGGCCTCCCCAGAACTTCATGACATCCTCTGTCTCTTCAATTTCAGCTCATCACTGTCTTCTAACTGGTTCCCATTGGCAAAAGTTGCTGGAGACATCTTTCTGCCCTAGGGATACGGGCCTCAGATCGGGAGGCACAGGAAAGCAGAAGACACAGCAAAGATGCCCCCCTACTCTCAGGATGCTCTTCACAGCCTGCTTCTCTCCCCTTCAGCTCACCTACACTCCCACCTGAGAATAAACTCAGGCCCCTCTGATATTGGTGCCCTAATCTGGGAGAAGAAGGGCCCCATCATCAGAGAAGGTTCTTTTCTTTCTTTAAATGTCTCCCCTGCTACCCTCTGAGTCACCCCAATGGTGACGGGAGTCCTGGATGAAATCCTAACACACTTTAGGGTTTCTAGAGAGCTTTCTCCATCCTGCCCTGTGGTCACACTTTATAAACACCAGTCCCCAGCAGGGACCTCCTGTGCTGTTAATCCCTGGGGCTCTTCCTCATCCTCAGGACTCCAGTTAACACTCTCCCCTCTGCGGCTTTCACTTCCAGATTCCCCTGGCACCTCATTCATTCTACAGCAATCCTGCTCGATGATGGCTTCTTCTTCTTTTTTTTTTTTTTTTTTTTTTTTTTTAAGCGAACTCTAGCCAAGCAAAGTGTGGAGCTGGCACACCACCAAAAACTCCCATGTCTCAAATCATCTTTAATTAGGACTTTTAGCTTTTGAAAAAAAGAGAAAGAAGCGGAGGTATTCACAGAAGCTGAACTCTCCCCCTGCCCCAGGCCGCCGCTGCCACAGTGCCCTAGAGATGTGATTACAAACCAGCCCAGGCTTGCTCTCTGGGTGCATGGTCTAATGTCAGACATACCAGTGAAGCAGAGACGGTAAATATGAAGTCTACGTTCTTGGTGGAAAGGGAGTCAGAAGGGACTAAAATCACAGGTTGGCTGGCCACCTCATCACCTGAAAGCCATCACGCTCAATCAGCTGTGGTTACCTGCAGGCCAGGGACACTCAGTCCCTGCTTCGGTATTTGCCGAGGCTCAACAGGCAATGGTTTCCCATGGCTCTCCACATGAAGTTCACTTCCTCACTTCAGGTCTCCACAGAGTCCCCACCTTCTTCTGGTGAGATCTTCCCTGACCACCTTGCTCAAAATAGTGACTACACTTCCTCCCAGCCAAGCCTCACCAGTGGTTCTCACCTTGTGGGTTGAGACCCCCGCCCCTGGGGTTTAGTGACCCTCTGGCAGGGGTCACCCAAGGCCATCAGAAAGCACAGACATTTACATTATGATTCATAAACTGTATTAAAGGGTCACGGCGTTAGGAAGGTTGAGAACCATGGGTCCACCCATCTCGGCTTTACTTTTCTTCAGGCAATTGACTACCCTATTTTACTTGTTTCTGTGTCAGGGTCCATCTTTCCCCATCAGAATGTAGTTATCTTCGAAGCCAATGACTCGCATCTGTCTGGCTCACTGCTTAATCCCCAGGAAAGTACCTGGTTATGGGTACTCAATGAATATCTATTAAACAAGTGGATAGATGAATGGAGGGATGAATATGATGGGAAACAGGAAAAGTCTTCCAGAATAAAGGTCTACCAGATGTGAACCCCTAAGGATCTGTTGAGGTAAAGACCGTACCTTGGAAAGAGGATGCAATTCCTGTGTGATTTGGGGCAAATCATATTCCATCTTTTTCTTCTGTAATATGAAGCTAATAAAAAATACGTGCCAATCTATGATGAGCCATAAAACTTAAAAAAAGGAGTTTGGGCCAGTAAAAATAATGCCAACCACCATGTGGGCTGAGGAAACCCGGGAAAAGTCAAAGGGTGGCAGGCCTTTCTCCACAATTGGGGCCTCAGTTCTGACCACAGCAAGAAGCTGGGGTAGCCCAGCACAGTGAGTTTGGAAGCTAAAGAGTCATCAGGACCCGATCCCAGGCTTTAATAAGCGTGCCTGCACTCCAGGCCAGAGCAAAATATCAAATACTCTCTGAACTGTGCTCTGTGAACGGCTCCTGCATAAAACAAGTGAAGTATTTCCTATGCGCTCTGCCTTCCGGTAAGTAAGTGCAACACTCTGCATCCCAGCTTTGCTCTCTATATAATGAGCACCCAGCATCTTCTCCCATTACTTGACACATGTGAAAGTTTCCAGAGCAGCGTCTGGCACTTTGGAAGCACATGGCAAACAGAAGATACTATTTGCATGAAATTTACATACATTAAGGTAGGGGGAACCATGAAACTCCATTTGGGAAAAAGGCAAAGAAATCAAGCTGTGGTTGTATTTTTCTGAAGCTTAAGGGACTAGCCATGGACAAAAAAACAGGACTTTCTTCTGCTGAAAATTTAAAAAAATAAACAAACAAAAAACGTGTGACCTAGAACCATTGTGAATTGTCTGGTATGGCAATGTAGACAATTTTCAGAGAAAGACAGATTGTACCCCAATCATGCTGCCCACTTTAGATCCTATGTCTTCATGAGATTCCAGAAAAAAAAAAAAAGCATTCTTAGGCTCATGGTCTTGATTTTTTTTTTTTTTTTTTTTTTGGTTTTTCGAGACAAGGTTTCTCTGTGTAGCTTTGCGCCTTTCCTGGAACTCACTCGGTAGCCCAGGCTGGCCTCGAACTCACAGAGATCCACCTGCCTCTGCCTCCCGAGTGCTGGGATTAAAGGCGTGCGCCACCACCGCCCGGCGGGTCTTGATTTTTAAAGGAGGATTAAAGATGTGCCTTGCAAGTATCTGTTGCCTGAGAAGGACAGGCGAAAGTCTGCAGCAAGACCATTAACACTTATAAATCGCTAATGCTTACTGAAGAATATACCTTATTGTCATTAATGCAATATGAGATTTAAGGATTCTTTGAAAACTTAGGGGCCACCTTGGGGGTCTGGGTAACCTGAAAATTATTAGTTAGGAAAAAAAACAAATAAATAATTCACACATATACACCACCTAACAGTGAGCACACCGTAGCTATCTTAGTTTACACGGACTATTCAAGCTAGTTGCTGAATTTGAGGTTAACAGATAAACTTACAAAACTTACTACTTACTTACTAGAAGGTTACAGAAAGTACAGTGAGGGAAGGAAGAGAAGGGGAGGGGGAGGGGAGGGGAGGGGGAAGGGGACGGGGGGGGGGGGGGGCGGGGGGGGGGGGGAAGGGCTCCAGCACACAGTGTGTGAAAGTGAGAAGCAAACAGGAGACAGGCATATAATGCAGTACCCATGCTGGTACAGTCACATCCATCCCCACATTCGCATTCAGAGGGAACCCCAACTTCTACCCTGCACAAAGAAGCTCTCTGCAAGAATAACTTCAGGCCAGAGATAGATCGACCATCCCCCCCCCCTCCCCCCGCCAGGAGCCTCTGGGACTGGTGGGCAGGGCCAGGCCTATCTCTGAGTCAAGCTTCAAGGTAGAAGAGCTGAGGCTCAGAGAGGGAAGTAGACCTCATGAGGCGAGGCGGGGCCAGATCAGCGGCAGAAGCAGGCTCAGTACCCTGCAATATCCACACAGGCCTGTCTCTGTCCACAGCTTCTCCCTCATCATTACCACCAGCCCAGCCAGCAGAACTGTGTACCTGGGCTTTATCCCTGCTCTGTTCCCTCTCTTTCACAGCTAGTCCAGACTCTGCTACCCACTCACCCTTCCCACCCCACCCCGCTGGTGTGACCTGTGAGAACATGCAGGAGGCAAAGACAGAGCAAGTCGAAGCTCCATAGGGCCGACAGACAACAGTTTCCCCTCTGTGTGCCTCTTTCCCACTTCTACCAACGGTCTATGTTAAGCAAAATGGAACACATCCTCGGTCCCCTATTCTTTTAAAACCTGTATTCCAGATTCTTTATTTTTTTTTTTATAGCCATACTCAAATGCTTTGAATTTTTTAAAAATATACATTTAGATGAATTTTTACAAGGGTCCTGTCTCTCTAACAGAAGGATTAGAAACGTCTCCCAGGAGGCTTGATTTAGCTGCGTTCTGCCACTTTGTGTGCCTTTTTCTGTGGTCACTGGTGCCTGAAAAGTCCCAGAAGGTCCCTCAGCTGCAGCTGCAGGAGCTCTTGAGAAGTCACTTCCATTCATAAGCCACACAGAGGCAAGGGTCGGCCTGAGCCAAAGCCATGCCGATCAAACCTAGGAAGGCCTTGCCTGGAGCAGCACTGCCTCAGATCTTAATAAACACACACATGCCCCCAACATGTGCACTCCAACCCCCCACCAACACCCACTCCTATGTTCACACCCAGCACACACAAAGCACATCCGTACTCTCAGAACCTCTCATACATTCACACACCCATCCCATGGCATGCACACTCACAGCATAGCCCCCCACACACTCATTACACTACATCCATATAGTCGCACACTCCTCTACACATTTGGCCTACTCTCAAACATACAGTCACTACACACTTGCCCACCTCCCACATGTACCACGTTATATGAGCACAGCAGGCACGGTGAGAGGGCTCAGAGGATTAAGGCTCTTGCTGCTGAGCCTCATGGCCTAAGTTTGGTCCCTGTAAGCCACATGGTGGAAGGAGTAAATCAATTCCCCTAGGTTCTCCTCTCAACTCCATCACCCAAGTGTTATGGCAGGCGTATGCACATATCACTCACTCACTTTCTCTTTCTCTCTCTCTCTCATCTCTCATCTCTCTCTCATATACACACACTCACACTAAATAAGTAATAAACTTGTATATGAGTAAGACACACACACACACACGTAGTAAATAAGTCAATAATAAACTTGTATACACTCATACACTAGATAAGTAAACAATAAACAAACTTGTACAAGTAACCACACACACGCACATGCACATTCACGTGCGCGCGCAAACACACACACACACACACACACACACACACGCACGCACGCACGCACGCACGCACGCACGCACACACACGCGCGCGCGCGCTTCTGTAACACGTAAGGTCCAACACTCTAGAACTGTACTCTGAAATGGGCCTTATTTATAGCTCCCCTGAGACCCCAACAGTCTATACCAGGCTAAGGCTTTGAAGACCCCGGAGCCTACTGGCATTTCTGTATCATGGAAACTACGTACTATATTGTAGCCTGAGATCCTATCACAGTTCCTGCTGAGGGAGAATCTCCTCCAGATGATCAGGGGAGTTCCCCAAAGAACAAAGAACTACAACTTGTCACACCTCATGGATCCTGGAATAAGGTTCAACTTTCAACAGGGCAAAAGTCAGACTTACGATGTTCACTAAGCATAAAGTCAAAATCAAAGAAAGAGAAGGGGTGAGGGGTTGCCTGAGCACTGGTCATACAATTTCTTTGCCTAAATGTCCCCATTTCAGTACCTGGTCCACACACAGATTGCGGACTATATGGGTAGACTCTGCCATCTTTTCATTTTCTTGGGCAGGTCTAGCCCTGGTCCTCCACTCCCTAACAGGGCATTGTCCCAGCCCTCTGTGGCACCACAATGCCCAGTGTGTTCTTAACTTGTAATTACAGAGAGCCAGGCAATCACTGACAATGGCCACAATGGGGCTATGGTCACTGTCTTCTTGGTCCACTGGGCAGCAAGCCCTTGATGGTACTTTCTCTAGGAATGACAACGGAGGTTCTGGGGACAAAGTGCATCCAGAAAGACATGGAAAGGTCACTGTTAAAAGACAAGGAAAGGGAAGTTCCAGAAGATACTGAGACAACACACTGGAGGCCTTCTTGTGTCCCATTGAGTCTTCATGGGCTGAATGGAGGCCACAGGAGGCGACCAGCGGGCAGTTTGTGCATCCCTCATCTCTCTCCTATTCCTGTCCTTTGGGATCCTGGCCCCCACACCCAGGCTCAAGGAGATAAAGGGCATTACTTCAACTTGATTCCTAGAGGCAGAGAAGGGAAGTAGCAAGGCCAAGGTCACTTAGTAAGTCAAAAGCAAGCCCAAAGTGAGAGCCAAGACCTTCTCACGCTCTGCTTGGGGCTTTTCACTTCCCCATGCTCCCCCTTTCGAGTCTGGTTCCTCCTCACAAGGCTAAAATGATGAGTCAGACTGAAAAAGTCCCTTCAGTCTTTCCCTAATGCCACACTTGGTTAAAAAAAAAAAAAACCAACAAAATTCCAACGTATTTTTACTTCTAAGAAAGTTCTGCTTGAAAACGACTGTATCCTTTTGAAACTTTTAGAAGACATGTTTGAACAAATTGTTGTTACTCTTTTATTCCTAACAATAATATGTTCACATAATGCATTTCTAATTATTTAAAGTGAAAAAATATTAAAGTGGCCATCAATGCTTTTGATTAGAACGAAATGAACTATGTGGCCACTTTATCTTTTCTAATTTGCTTTCTATGTTGTGATAAACACCATGACCTAAAGCCATGTGGGGAGGGAAGGGTATACTTGGCTTACATGTCCCAATCACAGCTGATCATTGAGGAAAGTCAAGGGCAGGAACTGAAGTCAAGGGCAGGAACTCAAGACAAGAATGTAGAGTCAGGAACCGAAGCAAAAACCATAGAGGAACACTGCTTCCTAGATTGTTCAGCCTGCATCCTTACCCCTCCCAGGACCACCAGCCCTGGGGTAGCACCATCCACAGTGAGTAGTCCTTCCTATATCAATCATTAATCAAGAAAATACCCTATAGGATTGCCCACCTGTCCATCTGATGGAGGCATTTTCTCAACGGAGCTTCCCTATGCTCTTCCCACATGACACTAGCTTGTGTCAAGATGCCAAAAACCTAACCAGCACACCACACTCTCTCCAGGGGTGGACATGTGGCTGTGTTTTCCTAATCCCATACTGTGAGCTCCTGTAGACTTTTTTTTTTTTTTTTTTGAGACAGGGTTTCTCTGTGTAGTTTTGGTGCCTGTCCTAGATCTCATTCAGTAGACCAGGCTGGCCTCAAACTCACGGAGATCCGCCTGGCTTTGCCTCCTGAGTGCTGGGATTAAAGGCATGTGCCACCACTGCCCGCTTCCTGCAGGCATTTTGCAATAGAAGGCCACCAGTCCACTAAAATGCTTTTCTCAGACCAAATGTTCCTCTAAATTCAGAGTTCTCTTTACTGCAGAAGGGAACAAAGTATATAACTACCTATTATGTGCATGCCCAGAAGGGTCTGAAGCACTCATCTTTCTGCTAAAAAAAGCTCATTTATCCCAAGTGAGACAAATAGGATCTATAAATAGTCTCACGTACAATTGGGCTAGCTTCCAAAAGAGTGATGGAAAAATAATTCTACCTTCAGAGTTGTTTCAGATTTTTGGACGCAACAATAAGAGGATGTGGGTATGTCAGAAAATTGCTTTTGACCCTATTTATTATTACCTGTGAAGGTATTCAAGAGCACAGGTTTGAAATCTCAATACAGGGTGGGGGGAAGGGCGGGCGGGGCAGACATGTTTGAGGAATAAGGAAACGAGCAAGGAGATTGATAATAAGACGCGCACAGACTGAATCTTGGTTTGTCTTGCTAGGACTCATCAGTACTACAAGTTACTGTGTGTGTGCTGGGGATGCAGGTTCACAGGCTAGAGACATTAGCCTGGGGGAAGGGACTTTTCAGGGGAGATTCAGTGATGGGTGGTGGCGGGGGCAGTTTGACGGCTGCTCTCATTAGAACACCAAAGAGGAACCGACAGGAGTGGCCCAAACTTTTCAAGCAAATTCTATTCAAAGCCCTAGCAAAAAGAGGACCTGATAAATACTTAATCCATGCATCCCTCATACCATCCATGAGACACAGTGTCATCAGCTGCTGTGCACAAAATGGAAAATGTCACAGACTTAAGGAATTTGACCAAGGGGAACGCCAAGATTCCAAATTATCTGTTTGCTTCAAAGACGATCAAGGGCTCCCAGGTACATGGCACCACTCTGAATTTCAGAGCTGTGGGGTGTCCTCCTGCCTTTCCCACTCTCACCTCTTTCTTTCTCCTCTGTATCCTTCCCATCATTCTAACATCTCCTATCCATCCATCCATCCATCATCCATCCATCCATCCTTTAATCATCCATCCATCCATCCATGCCTGCCCCCCCACCCCCGCCGCCGCCGCCGCCGCCAAACTAGAATAAAGACACCAGAGGTATTCATGCACATCTGACTCTGCCATTCTGTAAACTGAGAACATAGTTCTATTATATTCCCAGGGTCACCAGCTGTCCCAGGGAAGAGCATGAAAAATGCATTGCATGGTACCTGCCTCAACTGGGAGGGACCCACCACTCAGTAAAGCTGAGTTCAGGCTCAGCTCATTGCTATCAGCTCGCATCCTCTGACAAAGTAGGCTGCTGAGCAAAGGGCACCCCAAAAGACATCAGTCACGGGGAAATACTTAAAACACAAGCTTGATCTCATTTATTTCATTGTAAGAGTATGGATGTGTTGCCGGGCGGTGGTGGCACACGCCTTTAATCTCAGCACTCAGGAGGCAGAGCCAGGCAGATCTCTGTGAGTTCGAGGCCAGCCTGGGCTACCAAGTGAGTTCCAGGAAAAGGCGCAAAGCTACACAGAGAAACCCTGTCTCGAAAAACAAAAAAACAAACAAACAAACAAAAAAGAGTATGGATGTGCCTCTGGCTAGCATGGAATTGCTGCCTTTGTGAGGTCAGTATTTTACCAAGACACTTGCTTATGGGTACCACATTCCTCACATACGTGTGGTTCTTATTTACAGTGTGGCTGATGGGGAGAAAGTGGCTCTGAAAGGCAGTCTACAGAGGAGCAGACACCATCTAGGCCAGCTTCCTAGTGAGGCAACAGTATGGAAGTTCCTAAAAATACCTCTGGATGTCAGCTTCCCCAGCCACAAGGCAGAGTTAATATCTGCTGCACATGTTCTTCGGAACTTTGCCCCAGATGGTTATCAAATGATTGGTATTATCCTGCTGACAAGATCTTCTATTGCTCTATAAATGCTGTTGCCCACACAGTACCAAAGGCAACAGAAGACTCAGAGAGAGAGAGAGAGAGAGAGAGAGAGAGAGAGAGAGAGAGAGAGAGAGAGAGAGAGAGAGAGAACGAACTTGTCAAAGCCCAGGTTGCATGTGAGTGAGCAGATGGTGTGGACAGAAGATTCTCGGTGTTTTCTGACTCTCCATCCATGCCCCTGTCCACTGCCTCTCCTCTTTGGCTGACTTGGAATCAGCTGCATCACTGCTCCTGCAAGACCAAGTTACCAATGGCCTTGAAAGAACTGGACGGTCCTGGGCTAAGTATATCGTTCATTGCTCCTCCTGTGCATTTTGTCTTTTTTTTTCTTTCCCCCTTTGGAGCTGAGGACTGAACCCAGGCCTTGTGCTTGCTAGGCAAGTGCTCTACCACTGAGCTAAACCCCCAACCCCATCGTGTGCATTTAAAAAGAGTGAAATTCATGGAGCCTCCCTGCAAAAGGTTTTAAGGGCATTATCTCATAACAGAAGACACCTGTAGGTGGTAAGCTACCTGTGAGACCAGCCGCCTTCTCCACTCACCTTAATGGAAGTTATGGAATATGATATTAACTCTGCTCCACCCCAGTGGCCTCCCCGGATTTTCTCCTCTCATCAGCTTTGACTTTTCAGTCATTGGGGGGAGGGGGGTACTCCATTAGAAAATGGCTCCCTTCCTGGGAGGGAACAGTGTTTCCTCTCCCCAGTCCCAGCTCTCTCTCAACAAAGCTGTCTCACTAAGGCTGCCAAGTCTCCCTTCCCCACTGGCCACTGGGTAAAATAAACTGAAGAGTTTTGAAGGTCATCAAATCCCTTCCTGTCTTATATTCATTCGATGGTAATACAGAAGCCCGGGGCTTGCTCCTCCCTGATCCCGGAAGTTAGGCTGGACGTTGATTGCTGAACCCAGCTCTTATTCCTGGGCACACGCTTTTTATGTTTCAGCATTCAAGAGGGAACTGATATGCCCTCAGATGACATCTCAAAAGAGGAGGAGGATGGGCTGGGCTGTGTCATTTTTTTCTTCCTCTAGATAACTGTTTTATGACTCTGGCCAAGCTTAGGCAGAAGCTTTCTCCTTTGGAGTGAGAGCCACATGAGGGCAGGGATGATCGAATACTGATCTGTATGTTCTCACCCCAGTGTAGGCGAAGGGCAAGGGCCCACATGGTATGCATTTGTTATAGGAACGAATGATCCCATTTTTTTATGCTTGATCCATCATAAAACTGCAATTAAACTCTTTGGGGGCACTCGATTTCCCAGTTTCATTTTAAAAATCTAATTATCTATGCCATACAGAATTTTTATTAGAAAGTGAAGTCATTAAATAAGCAGACACCCGACTCAGGCCCTGAGATAATTGCAAATAGAAACGCATCTGTCGGCCGTGCTCAGCTGGACCCGGTAAGCAGACTGCTGGGAAACGTGGTCCCTGGCTTCAGCACGTGGGGCAGCTATGGCAGCAGGGTTCCTCAGGAAATGCTGCCTTCTGCCTTAGCTGGGGAAGGCTAGGGAACAATTCTCAAGCTACTTCTCACTCTCCTCTTCCCGGACAAGAGTTGTACCAACAGACTAAATCCACATCACCTCTACCTTTGAAAAGCTCCCGCCCCCAAGCCCGCCATTAACCATTCGAACTCCATAGCCTGTCTCTATATCTACCTTCCAGGGAAACACTTGTGATGTTTTCCATTCCTATGTCCGGTGATAAAACCATGGCCTGCCCAGGGATTTGGGCTATTTTAATGACAAACCAACAATCTATTCTTGTGCTAATAAAACTATTTTGAATTCCATCAGCTCTTCTTTCTTAACTAAGACATGTCAAACTCCCCTTCTATTCATCACGTGTAGAAAGAAATACACAGCCAGCTGCAGAAAGCCCTGTTAATGCTGCACTCAGGGCAAAACCCTAATAAACGCTCTAAATATTTACTATGAGTCTGAGTTACAGCACAGACTAGTTCCACCCTCACTGAAATCCACTCATATTCTCCAAACACACTCATTTTAGGTCACTGACATACCAGCCAAGGAAATGACAAAACTGTATGCCATGGCACAGAGAGTAAGCGGGACTTAGTTTTACATTCTGGCCCTGCTTCTTACTGGCTGACAACACTATTTGAGTGATTCTACCTCCTTGCCCCCATTTCTTTAACTGTGGAACAGAGACAAACAAATAAGTAAACATCTATGTACTGGCTTTAAAAAAAAATCAAATAAGGGGGCAGCTAGAGAGGTCCAGGATATTTTTCTTTTTTAAAGCAAACACTTATTTTCAAGGATTCTCACAGATAAAAATGCATACCGCAGCTCTGGAAGTTTGTTTGCATTTCAAAAAGTGTTAGAGCCTGGCGCTTGCCCTGGTGGTGGAGATCATGGTTTATCTGGTGACATATAACTCGAAGATGAACTAGAAATGCTAGCAGTCAGAGGGTGGGCAATTTTTAACTTTCCCAGATAATGAATAGATCTCCAAGGGCCAGAATCCATCCAGAGAGCCATCTCCTGGGATTCTAAGAGGACCCAGAGGCCCACTAACGAGAGATCTCTTTTCTAATCAATACAACTAAATAACAGAAAGTCTATTGTGAGATTGGCACCATGCCAGGCCCCATAAATACAGAAGACCATTTAATCCCAAAGAAGGCAAGTGTAAGTATTGGAGTCTTACTGCCACAAGAATGGAGGCTCGGTGAGGCCAGGTAGTCTTTCAGGACTCTTCAGCTAGAGCACACCAGAACGAAGCTTCAACTCATGTCTGATTCCAACATCCTCCTCCTTTGCAACCACTGTAAGACCTAATCTTAGAATTCTTGTGGCACCACAGACAGGCTATTTAACACAGATGAAGTAGGAACCAGAGGCTACTGGGAATGAGTCAAAACTCCCAGAGGCATGCAGGACTGCCTCCTAGCTGTAGGCTCACCAGAACTAAAGGACTAAAGGAGGAGCTCTCTTTGATAATAGTCCCATTCCGTGGAGACTAAATGAAGACTTCCCAAGAGGACAGGAGCGGCATTTCGGCCACAAAGCCCAGGCTGCCCGAGTCAATCCTAAGGGATTATCTGACCAAGAGCCATCTCTAGATCCCACATCACCTGTCCCTTTGTCAAAACACTCCTCTGACTACATGACAAGAATCTCTCCCGAGGTCTACCTCCTCCAGACCACATTGTTTAGAAATGGGAGTAGTGTCTCCATGATGCCCACGCTGTATTTGACACATAAACACAAGGTGTATAAATGAAGGCATCTATTTCATGAACATGCCACAAAATAACTTGAGGGAATGCCTTGAGAGATTATGGCTTAAAATACTTTTTTTTTTTTTTTTCAACCTGCCAGTCGTGGCTCAAGGCATCTCTTTAAACTGAGATCTCCCAACATAAACTAGGGAAGTGAGGGTCTTTCGGCCTCCCAACCATTCAAAATATACCTGACAGGCTAATCCATCCCATCATATAAAAAAAAAAAAGAAGCAATATCAAGCAGGAAAGATAAAGATGCCGTCAAGTCCATTTTAAAGACAGAGTGAGGTCCATGTGAGTGAACTGACTTCCTCTGGGTCAAGAGCTGACGGTGAGGCAGGCCATTCACGCCCTTGTCTTTTCATGCTGCCCCAATACCACAAGTCCAGAGCGCCCTGCCATACAAGGGGGAGACAGAGAGAATGCAAGGGACAGAAAAACCACCAGGAAGGGAGAAGCAGCTTCCCTGCAGAGTGTCACTGACAGGGGACAGTGGGTGATACCCTGGCCTGGGTTAGCGCTCTGGGAACTCCTCACTCAGGGCTGGCTCTGTGTCCTTGACTCATCCGGTTGCATCTAGGCTCTGGGAGCACAAGCAAACTGAATTCTTCTCAGTGCTGAGTGCAAACAGGAAGTCACAAGTGGCTTCACTCTGCTCTCAACTTGGGTCTCCAGCACTTAGGGTTCAGGAGGCACAAAGGGCATGGAAGGCAGCTTGCATCCCCTGGGGTACAGGGCTCAACCAGGGTTAGGGGACTGGAACCCTTTCTAATTAACTTCCCGATGAGCACGGAAATCCTCCAGGAGACAGAGCAGGGAGCACACAACAGAATGGGAGGCAGGAGATCCATAGATCAGCGCCATGACATCCCTTCATTTATCAAATCCGAGGGCTGACTGTGTGCTCACCGCAGCAGGAGCCCATGGGAAGCAACTCACTTGCTCTGAGTTGACTTGCCACATCTACAAAGTGTGTGTATGTGTGTGTATGTGGGGGGGGGGCTTCCCCTCCCCTAGAACACTCTCCTGAACATGAAAGCACCCCAGTGAGCTACCACACGTGTTTGGCACCCTCAGCAGTGTGTTACCAATTATGCACCCCACCTGGGATGCTACTATACTGTCCCCTCCCCAGAGTTGAAGCAGGAAGGAGTATGGTAGGTCCACACCCCTCCCCCCCCATCCTCAGGAGGTGAAGTTCTGCCAGCCCCCAGCCTGGGCCCAATGCCCATGTTTATGACTGTTTATTTCAGAGCAAGTAGAAAGAAGAAATTAGAGCCATAAAAGACAGGACAACAGACCAATAAAAACCAGCTCCCAGAAGAGTCAGTGGGAGGACGAGGCAAAAGTGTCACCATAGCAACACAAGACCAGCAGAAACAGGCAGGAAAAACAGCCCCTGCTCTACCTCCTCTCTTGACATGAAACCCTCAAATCCGTCTAGGAGTTACGTGACATCCAGTCCCACTGTGAACAACCGGAACAGGCTGGTCCTCCCAAGTGGAGGCCGGGCCAGGTGCCCCCCCCCTTCTTGCTGCCCAGCACAGGTCCCAGTCCCGCACGGTCCCAGCCCAGCTTTCCATGCCCCAGGGACCCAACACTATGCAGATGGCCTGGGTCACTCTAGTGGAGGTGGTGACTGTGGAGAGCAGGGAAAGTTTCTAACAGGGAAACCACTAAGCTTGTGGGAGCCTTATGACTGTTCCTGGGGGTTCTCTAAGGAGCAGGCAGGGAATCACCCACAGAGGAGAAGAAACCATGCCCAGAACCCAGAAGGGTGGCACTAACAGGACCTTTCCTGGACCCTTCCTCTCCAATGATGGCTGACAGAATTCCGGAGATCTTCCCGGGAATGGGGGGGTTGGGGGTGAGGGTGAGAGCTTGAGCAGATTTCAATGCCAAAGGCCCTGGACCTTGTCTCCGGGGACAGAGGCCAGAAAGTTTAGCAGCTTGGGGGAAAGACTCAAGGATGGGCTGGTACATTTTGACAAGAGGGCATTCTTGTTCAGTCCCTCAGCTGGCAAACAAGACAGGTGTGTCTACCAAAAAGCATGGCTGGCCTGAGACCAATGCCTTGGGAAGTGGGTCAAATTGTTCCCGAAGCTCCAGCCTGGAAAAGTCTCCTCCTTCTGGACTCCAGTTAAGGAGTTCTGGTGTGGGGGGGAGTAGTTTGCCTGCTGGCTAAGCACTTCTGTGGCAGGTGGCACCCGAAGGGTCCAGGTGTGCACGGGCCAGGGCGGGCTTCATCCATGCCTCGGGGTTGCTGAAAGATGGGGAGCAGGGGCCCCCGCAAAGGAACCCGAAGGGGTAAGACCGGGGTCTCCCGAAGAATAGCTCTGGGGATGAAGGTTCTTGCGGGTGGGAGTGGTTGAGGGTGCAGGGAGTCGTCAGGAAAAGGAATAAAACCAGGAGAGAGTCCCGGCACGCGCGAGAGCAATGGACGCACAGACCTCCGACTCTCGGGAATCAAGAGGAAGGGTTCAAGACCGGCTCGAGCTGCCTCTCTCCCTCCCTCGCCCAGAGCTGTAGGGCATCGCGAGCCAGGCGAGGAGGGCCATGGCCGGGCCCCTGCTCCACCATGCCCGGCGCCGGGGAGGCCCCCGCGGCTCCGCAGCGCCTTTCGCGGCGGCTCCCCCCACCCGCGCGCGCGCTCCCTGCCGCGCCCCAGCCCCGTCCGTCCGCACCACGCTCACCCGGAGTCGCCGCTGCCGCCGCCGCTGTCCCCGCCGCTGTCCCCGCCGCTGCCGCCGCCTTGCTCGCGCTCGGCCGCCCGCTCCGCCGCTGTGCGAGCCTCTCCCGCGGCAGCCGCAGCCCGAGAGTCAGCTTCCAGCCCCGCCCCGCCCTGCCCCGCCCCCGCCCCGCCCCGCCCCACGGCCCGCCCCTCCCTGGCCCGGGAATCCCACCCCGCTGTCACCCGGCAGCCCAGCCGGGTTCCCTTCTTCTTCCAGCTAGACGAAGCAGTAGGAGCTGCACCCAGGAGCCAGCACTGCCTCTCCCGGCTCAAGGTAACCCTGCCTTCCCTCGGCCTGGGTCATTTGCCTTGCTACTCAGTAGGAGGCCCGAATTCCTCCATACCCACCTTTCCCCTTCAAACAAAAAGATCCCCTAAAAGACACAATCCCGGCAAGCCACTGACATACAACCACACTGACAGTAGTGCCCACACCAGATCACCCCCAAACCCTAGCCGTCCCCCCCCACCCCTAACCCCCCACCCCCCACCCCTCTCAAGTTACTTTGGATTACAACCCTGCTAGTTCTCACACCTTCCTATCTTGCCTAGCCTAACCACACACACCCAGCCTTAAGGGCCGCAGTTATTGGATGGGATTCCCTAAAAAATAAAACAGCCTTCCCAAATGCTTAGCCTATGAAATGCAACGGTCTTCTAAAGAGTAAGTCTAAAAATTCTCCGGTGTAAGGAGAAAGTAGCTTCAACTATCATTGTCACCGGATCATTGTTTTAAAACGTCCGCCGTGGTGGCTTTGTGCATTGAAGACAGGGAGATCCCGGAAACCCAGAGGACAGAGCTGTGCCAAACAGGTTGTGTGAGTCAGAGCCCCTGTTGGTAGTGTGCGTGTGTGTGTGTGTGTGTGTGTGTGTGTGTGTGTGTGTGTGTGTGCCTTGCAGACCCCCCAGGTTGGGCTGCTTTTTTCAGTTAACCAGGGAAGATCACTATAAAATCTCTACAATGTTTAATTTCCAGTGTGTCAGTGCTGTGTGGACTGCCATAGCTTCTTCAGATAGTGGGTTTGTATGCTGGGAACAGAAGGAGGAAGAGCCTGAGGCCCACAAAGCAAGCATCTTAAGGGAGAGTGTCCTCAGGGGCTGTCCCCTTCCTGAGGCCAGGATGAGTCCCCAAGAAGAATTTGCTCTACCTAAGTCTCCCTGAGGCTCTGACAATGTTTGTCTCTGACAGACTCCCAGGAGCTGCTTAGTGGAGTTTTTGGGTCAGTTTTGGCAAGAATTCAGACAGGGTCTGGGCGGGCACAGTCTAGTTAGAATAATATACTCTCTCACTTGGAAATGGTCCTTGGGATGCAAAAGTCTCTCAAGGTCCCCTGTCCTGCACTAGGCCTACTAATGTTATTCCCTCTGAAGATGATTTATTTTATGTTACGGTTCTATTAGAATTTTTTTCTTGCCATGACCTTAGCCTTGACTCTCTCTCTCTCTCTCTCTCTCTCTCTCTCTCTCTCTCTCTCTCTCTCTCTCTCTCTCATACACACACACACACACACACACACACACACACACACACACACACACACACCTACCTCTATCTTAGCGTCTTTTTTCCTTTCCTTATTCTGTCTACCTTCAACTTTGGCCAGGCATAGGGAAGGTCATGAATGAATCCGCCCAAGATGTCACTCATACCCGGAACACTATCATTTTCAGAGCTGAGCAGACTTTTTATTTTACACTCTCCATCTCTAGTAATACAGTTCATGTTGGTGAGTAGAGATTACCTGATGTATGAGATCTTACATTAGCACACTTGGAGGTGATTTCTGTCTCAGTAACTGAGGGATACCTGCGTAGTATTGCTGTGCCCATTATGAAATAATAGGGTTTTCTAATTATCAGTATGGAATTTAATAATTAAGTGTTGCCTAAGACACAATAATCAGATGAAATAGTCTTTCAACTTTATCAGTAATGTTAATGACAGGTCCAGAAGTTATCATAATAAAGATTACAGTGAAATTAAACTGTCATTTAGGGGCAGGTAAGTTCAGATTGTATTTCAGACGGTACTCATTCGCAGCGTATGCTTGTTTCCTTGAACTTTACTATCTCAATTCCACTAACTTCAAGGACATCTTCTTTGGGTGGTGGGTGTTTCTGTTTTGATAGACCACACCAACCAAATGCTAGGAATTTGACTAAATGATGGGATGAGAACTTGTCCCAGGCCTTTGATGACAAAGAAAAGCTGCCAGCCCAGGCCGTGACAAGACGGAACAGGAAAGTCGTTGGAATGAAGATGTTGCCCATATAGACCTGCAATAGAAGGGATTACCATGGGAGGAGACGCTTCTGGAAGTCTTGCTAAACTGAGAGATGACCTAGCCTTCAACAGGCAGCAAAAAGGACAAGAACAGTTCATACAGAGGAAGAAGGTAGATGCCTTGGCACATCGGACTGTGTAAACTGCAGTGCAGAGTGGACACCCAGCAGGGTGGGCTGCGGAGAGTTCCCCCGCTGAGCCTCAAGTAAAGAAACTGATGATTCCTTAAGGGTGCTTGGGATAAGCAGTGTGAACTTAAAAAAGATGACTCAGTCATTGGTATTGTTTTTCTACGACATGGGAATTAGGAAGCCTGCTTTAGGAGGTTGATATGAGGGCATATATCAATTGTTTTGGAACTCTGAGAGAAAAGCTTTTTTAATTTTTATGAATTAAAAATGAATTAATTTTTTTTTTTTTTTTTTTTTTTTTGAGACAGGGTTTCACTGTGTATCCCTGACTATCCCGGAACTCACTCCGTAGACCAGGCTGGCTTCGAACTCACACAGCTGTGCCTGCCTCTGCCTCCTGAGTGCTGGGATCAAAGGAGTGCACCACCACCACCAGGCTAAGAAAAGCTTTTTTTTTTTAGAATGGCATCCTCTTGTGTGCCCTGAATCATACTGGATGTCAAGTGAGTGCTAAGTTCAGACTTATTGGTAGGCAGGGTCTTTCACAGGTGAAGGCATGGTGGGGAGACTGAAGGATTCTGCATCCTGTCCCCATGGTGCTCTCTGTGTCCTGTGTGCTACAAACTAACAATACTTTTGCTGTCCCAGATCACTGGTCTCACCAGGAATTATGTGGTACTTTCTCCTCTGGCGTTACTCTAGTGGCCTCCAGGGGTGCTAAGCTTCCTTGCCAATGGCTGGCCAGGCTCCCTTTGTGTAACTAGGGGTTTCTACGGAAACATGGGCCAGGCTTCAGCGGGAGCATAATAGATTTGATTATGAATATTGAGCCAGTTTTCACAGCTGACATGCTGCATATTTCCTTGATACAAAAACTATAGCTTAAACTATGCAGAGAAACTTTGCAGTGACTAAGAGCCCCTGCTTAGTTTCTGACTAAAGCTCTCTGACTCCATTGCTCTTTTGGCTGCTCGGTTTGTCAGGCCTTTCATATCCCCCTCTCTTCACACATAGTCCCCCCCATCCTCCAATGATCTGCCATCCAGGATCATTCCATTGAACTTTTCTGCTCATATGTTTAAAGACTGGATTCAAAAGCAACCCCTCTGTAATGACTTTTTCCATAACGTTGCACGCGTACACTCAAACTCACCCTATTTAACTGTGTTTGGGGCATCAGTTAATTTAAACAGGCAGTTCTCCTTATTCACAATAGCTGTGTTCTATCAAGTCACCACATTTGAGCTTGTTGCATAAACACAGACCATAGCTTCTAGGGGAGACATGGGATTAGGTGCCTCTAATTGCAGTTTCATTAACACAGCAGCAAACAACCATGGTTTCTACTTAGAGACATCACACTTAATATATATATTATTGGTTCACTAGCATTGAATCCATGGCCAATAACACTGTCCCTACTACCTGTGCAGAGCAGACCTAACGTGCATATTTTGTCTTTATCAAGCATTATAGCCCTCTTGTGTCAGGGAACCAATGTACAGAACTCAGCTCTGTGTTTCAGGACCACTGTAGGCAGTGAAATTGTCAACCAAAAGCATAGAAATGAGAACAGTGCAGAACAGGATAACCCACAAGATGGACACAATATGAGAGCTGAAAAGACGATGTCCATGGTCTCATTCAGCCTCACTGAGAACATGTAATAATGTTAGGGTGACTTAAGTATTTTTTGGTTGAGGCAAGACAGTAAAAAGTCTCAAAAGCATTGGGCATATTAGTTTTGGTGTTAAAACAATATATATATATATATATATATATATATATATATATTCATCTTAAGTGCATGTGTGTGAGAGAGAGCATATATGTGTAACCATGTGTGTGCAGTGCCCACAGGGGCCAGAAGAGGGCAATGAATACCTTGGAGGTGGCATTACAGGCAATTATAAGCTGCCTGATGTGGGTCCTGGAATCAAACCCAGGTGCTCAGGAAGAGTATCAAGTGCTTTTAACTGCTGAGCCATCTCTGCAGCCCCTAAAAATAAGTTTTAACAAGGAAAGAAATTCTTAAATAAATGAGTATCCTAAACATGACTCTCAACTGGACCATGACCTCTGGGAGGCCAAAGCTTATGCTTTATCAGTATTTATAACTTACAAGCACTCCCAGAGAACACCCAATAAAAAGTTAACATTTGTGAACCCAGTTAAATGAGTGGACCATTCAATGCAGTCTCAGTGTTTTTCTTTATATATGTCTACAAAAATGTAGACATCTATTAACAAAGCTGGAAAACCATGTCTGATTATTTTAGAGGAGTGTTAAAGACTCAGTTTGGTTTTTGTCAGTCATTTGACCAGAGCCCTGAACTCTGAATATAAGGAGTACTCTGGAGTAAACACCTCATCTGGCCCATATGTAGTCGTGTAGATGTAGGCATCATCCATTCATCCATCCATCCATCCATCCATCCATCCATCCATCATCCGTCCATGCATCCATCCCTCCAAAAAAAGAAAAATGGAGTCAATAAACAAGGTTTTGTATAAACAGAGTAAAATGGTGGTCAGTAACAGAGAAAATTATACAGCCCGGGGACTAAAAGAGACAAGGCAGCAGAGTAGTAATAGAAAAGGAGAAGGAACACTTGTAAGCCAGGAAGTCAGGAAAACTACAGGAGCTTGACAGACCGAGTTAGTATATAGATCTAGGCTTTCTTCCTCCTCTAACAGCAGTAAGGCATGAACATGCTTCTCTCTTCCCATAGTCTTGTACCAAACCCGAGAAAGTGTTAATCATAACATTGGCCAGAAAGAGTTGTATATGCAACTGACGTTTAATGAGCGCCTATTGTGTGAGGAACAGAAACTTGAACAAAAGAAGAAATGTCCGTGGAATTAATGAGTACTAGCACAGGGCCTGACACCACTCAAGCTACCAGATTTCAAATGCAATTGTATTTCTTTTCAATCCCAAATTTATTTGTATTCTTTCAGTATCTACTCTCAAGGCTTTGGGATATGGCTTCTCTCATCTATGTACAAACCCTCTGATACTTTCCATAGGCTGGTTGACCAAAAACCTTGGCTACCCAGGTAAGTCCAAAATTGCTGATTGTATCAATTTTGGTGGCTTTGACAAATGAGTCACCCACTTTAGGAGACCCAACCTTACCACCCTTGAAGTTTACATGATCTCCAAAATCACTACCAACGAAGTAATGACACATTAAGGGAGCCTTGAGCAAAGGCTTAAAGCATTTTAAAGGCATATCCCAGTCATCTCCATGGCATCACAAACAGGTAAGTAGGGGTCACTTATGACTGTCCCCATTTTATAGTTCAGAAAATTAAGGCTTGATGTAACTTATTCAAGTCATCAAACTGAATCATAGTATTGAAAGCCAAACAAAGATGTCATGACTCACAGTTGAGGACCAGGCCTTGAATCTACTGGACCTTTTCTTCCTCCTCCTCCTTCTCCTCTTCTCCTTCTCCTTTCTTCTTTCTTCTTCCTCCTCCTCTTCATTCATGTGTTTCTTCATTCCTAAGAAACATATTAATGAGCAAGTGGATAGACTTAGTTCAGACATAGGTCAAGCTGCTTTCTCTTCCTACCAGAGATTTTGTCAGATTTAAGCATCTGGAAAGCACAGTCTGGGTCTGAAAACAGCATTTGGATTCTTATCACAGACAATGAAGCTGATTCCATGGAGCTTCTTGGCAGGCCATGTTGCTAACATGTGAATCGGTCATGCTACATGTCTATGACTGTGTGTGACAATCATTATTAAGTGACCATTTGAACATTTTTCAAAAAGTCTTTAACCATGTGAGGAATGCCTTAGATTATTGAATTTTACAGGGAACTCTATGTATCAACAATTTACATTTATCTCCTCTCTCTCTCTCTCTCTCTCTCTCTCTCTGTGTGTGTGTGTGTGTGTGTGTGTGTGTGTGTGTGTGTGTGTGTGCGTGTGCGTGTGTTTAGACCAAAGGTTGATGTGTGTTGTCTTTCTATCACTCTCCACCTTATTTGGAGGCAGAGTCTCTCACATGAACTCAGACCTCACATATTAGGCTAGTCCAGCTAGCCACCTTGTTCTGGGGTTTCCAACTCTCAGTCCTGACCCTTGTACAGTAAGTCTTATGCACTGAGCAGTCTCCATACCCACTCTCTTCTGCTTCATCCTTCCATTGCCTTCTAAAAACCATTAACAAACTCTTGCTTGAGTTTTAATGGCTCCTGAATGGTCTCTCAGTGATATTCTTATTTCATTCCATTCACTGTCCCTCTGCAGCCCCAGTGATCCTCTTCAAGGAAACATGGCTGTGGAAGCTCCCTTCAGTGGCTCCACAAACACTAGGACGGAGCTCATTTATTGTCTGTCCTTGATTGTTCTTCCTGCTGGTGTCTTCATAATCTTAAAAGCAAAATACTATACCACACCTCTCTGCCTTTGTACCTTGTAGCCTTTCCTCTGTGAACATCCCTCCTTTTCATATGAAATGTAGCAAAAAAAAATCTTGAACTCTAATTCATAGTACACACCAGAGTTTTAGAAATCACACACACACACACACACACACACACACACACACACACACACACACAACTACATCTGCATTCCCAATGATAGAAAGACAATGTATAATAAGCATCCTCAGAATTAATCTGTGTTGTTCTATGTTCAAGAGATTAGGAGACCTTCCCTTTCAAATTATTTTTGAAACATATGCAAATCTAGAAGTGTAATGCAAAACTTTTTTATTAAAAGAGAAATGTTAGGATGTGTTTTTGTGGATGCATCAAACAATCCACCCACAAATGTTGTGTGATCCTAAAATAGACTCGCAATGATTGACAATTCATCAACTCAACTGAGACTACTCCTGATGTTGGAACGTTCTCTTTCCTCCTATGCCAACACCTCTACGTTGTCTTTGTTTTAATTATATTGAGCATCCTTTTGTTCTTCCTGGGACACTTGCCTGCCAGCCTGGGCAGACTATAAATAATCATCATCATCATTAGAGGAACTATTACCCACATGGTCTATTTTTAGAGCTGATGACGAACTCCCAAACAGGCCCCACCGTGACCCTGGCAGAGCAGCAGTGGTTTCTTGAGGCCTGTCTTGGGCTCTTGGATGTCTCACCTGTCTCATTAGTGTCACTCATGTGGTGTGGCTGCAAAGATGGCAGCTGCTTCATCGGATTGGCTCCATCAAACTGTGTCCCATCTGTTAATATGAGAGGAGATGGAAGATTTTAGAAAATCTGGTGGTTTTCATATTTTTATACATAGATGCAGATTTATGATTTGCATTTCTTTCATACCCAGGTTTCAGTGCATTTAGTTAGTGTGTGTGTGTGTGTGTGTGTGTGTGTGTGTGTATGTGTAGGGAGAGGGGAGGGGAAGCCCTAGACAGAAAGGGAACACAACCCTTTTATTACACGGATTTAAATATTTCACCGTCTTTTGAGAGTAGAAACAGAATTAGAGGTGGTCTCATTCAATCTCTTCATTAGACGCGTTGGAGAAACTGAGGCCAGGGGAGCGAAGGAAGTTTCCAAGGCTTCAGACAAGTGAACTACAGAGCTAGAGCACAAACTACGGTGTTTTCAACCCTCCTGACACTGAAGATATATTCTCTCCTGTTCTGATGTGAAGGTTTACAGCCTGTGACATATCTTCAATGCCAGTTTTCTGTTGGCGGGGTATCAAATTTCCTCCACATTTCCCTAAGAATTCCCAAGCTATGACATGGGCCTGAATTGAGTCACATCTCCAAAATGGAGAAATATGCATGATGAACTCTCTTTCCAGTTCCAAAAGGCAGGATACCATAGCAGGAGGAGACCAGCTCCTAAAATCTGGACATGGAAGAGCTCAGCTTTGATCTTGTATGATTTGGGGCATGTCAGAGACCCTCTCCTATTTTGAAATTCCCATTTGTTTACCACAGATGATAAATACTGCTCTGCTTGCCTTACAGGAGCACCCAGAGGATCAAATGAAATGACAGACGTGAAAACTGAAAGGTTACAGGAAAAATCATGTCCGGTAGCTGCGGAAACACAGAATAGTTTGTCTTTATTTACTGTTAAAGTGGTATGCACCATCATTGGGTGTTAATTTTCCACAGGTGGTTAGATTTTCTTTGGCCCTTATTTTTTTCCTTGCCAAAATATCACCGGTGTTTGGGACAAGCTTTATGATTTTGCCTGTGTAAGTTAAGCAAGACTGGTAGAATGAACAGAGTGGAAGAGTTGGGAGAAGATCCAATACATTGGGATGTCCTTTTACAGAGTACTTTAGGAATATTTTTCATTTGACCAAAGTAATGGAAACAGGGGAGTAGGTTTAGATGGTGGCCATCACAGAGGACATTTCTGGCATATTTTAATAGGCTTATTGGAATTTTTTTTTTTTAAGACACAACCTTTTTCAGTGACGGTGGTTTGATTTTTAACTTACATCCCATTTTCTCTCTTTGTCTCAATCTGGTAGATTGATAGTCTAACTCATGCTAAAGAGTAATGAATGAGAGGTGCTTTCCCCTTTCCAAGGAATATTTAGACAAAGATGAATCTAACAGACACCCATGATCCTATCACCAAGAATATTAACACTGTGTAGCTTGTGCTGGAGTTTCCCATTAAATGAAGGAATATTAATGATCCACTGACATCCCTGATGCTCCCACATGGGGACTAGAAACTTCTGATGCTTAATCTCCAGCTCTTTCCACATGGCCACGGGAGGACTTTATTTCTCTGCCTGTTTGGCAGGGTCATGTGACAAGTGCTGATCAATGATCTGTGGGCAGTTGTAATTTGCCTTTAGGTTGGAACACTTCATTTCCAACAATGTACCCCCTACCTCTGTAGCTCTTCAAAGTTGTCATCACAGCCGACCAAACTAAGCTATTGACCCCTTACCCCCACCCCAGCCCTTTCCCACTTCTCACCACGGAGAGACAATGGGTATCAAAAAGCTGCTGGCAATCTTTCCATTTGCATTTTCTAAGTGTTCCTAAATAAGCATGGATACTTACCATACAGTAACTTAGTGCATGGCTCAACTGTTTACATAAATGCTCTATATTCTTGCTCTTTGTGATTCTTTACTTACAAGTAAGGATTTTCATTTTATTTATTTAAAAAATTTTTTTTAATTAGCACTCAAAGTATCCCGTTTCATTATGGCATTTCAAAATAGAATTTGATTTCTGTTGTTCTTCCTCACCAGATTCCTCTCCTCCATCCCTCTGTCTATACTAGCATGTCTGCATTTTTGTTTTGAGATTTCATTTATTTTTAATGTGTACAAATGTTTTATCTGAGTGTGTGTCTGTGTACCACGTGTGTGCAGTGCTCCAGGAGCCTGGAAAAGGGTGTCAGATCCCTTGAGACTGCAGTTACAGACTGTTGTGAGTCACCACGTGGAAGCTGGGAATTGAACCCAGCATCTTCTAGAAGAGCAGCCTGTGCTCTTAATCATGAAGCCATCTCCACAGCCCCATACAGTAGCATGTATTTTTAGAACTATCCATGATGTTAACTGTAATTCTCTGGTTATATACGTGCTCTATTTTACCAAATGTTCACACATTACGTTCCCCGCAATGGTCCCATTATTTTAATACTTACCCTACTAACATGCCAGTGAACTAACACATATTCCCCAAATTTCTATTGTCAAACTTTCTGGTATATCTGTAAATAGTGAGTTTGTTCACATTGGCATTTTCTTGAATTTCAGAGACACTGTCTTGGTCCGCTGTCCAGTGCTTTAGCAGAATACTACAGACTAGGTAACTTATCAAGAAGAGAGCTTTACATGGCTCACAATCCTGGAGGCTGGAAAGTCGGCCAGCATGATGCAGGCATCTGGCATGGGTCTTCCTGCTGCAGCATCCCATGGTGGGAAGTTAAAGGTCAAGAGAGGGAGCACCAATACTAAAATAACTCTCTTACGGGGGCACCCTTGGCATTACTCCACTCACGAATGCACAGCCCTCATGACCTTCCAGCCTCTCACTCAGGCTCCACTTTCCAACTGGTGCATTGTGGGCTAGGCTCCCACCATATGAGCTGTGGAGGGAGACAGGTTCAAGGCTTAACAGGGATTGATTATCTTTTCATAGTTTTATTGATCTTTCAGGCTTTCTCTTCTATAAAAATCACCTCTCCCTTACAATTATATCTATTATCTGATCTGCATTTATAATTTAAAATTAAAGAGTTTGTCCATCATTTGTATGACATAGGAAACTAAATTCAGAATAATAATCCATCTTCTATACATCTTGCTGTATACAGCCAACAGTTTGCCTTTTGACTTGTCTGTGGCATCTGTTATCTTACAGAATAATTTAAAAATTATTAATGTCAAGTTATTTTTTTATATTTTTTTCTTTCTAAATTTCATCGTTAGGAAAGTATTTCCTAACACAGTTTTGACAAAAACTATTTTCCAGGGATTTCATTTATTAATGTTATAGTTTATGCTCACTTTGATGTATACGAGACAAATTTTGAAGAACAGTAGGAAAAGGGATCTAATTATTCTGCTACAGGAAAAGCCCTTTACCCTAAGGCTGTTTCTTGCTTGTCTTACTTCTAAAATGGACTAAATTCATATTTGCACGCATTATTTCTGCTTTCAGTAAGTCACCTGCATCCCCAGGTTTGGGGGCATGGGAGCCCCGCTTTCTCATGGATCTCGGAAGTGTTATAATCTCCAGTTTGTTCAGCCTTTTTGTTTTCTTGTTGTGGAAAGGATGGATGCTATTGAAGAATTACCAGATTTTACATTGGAGACTGAAATTCTTTGGACCTAATATTTACAACATTAAAATTTGCTTTTTATTAATGAAGGAGCACATTCTACTTTATATTCTAATACTAGCGCTTAAAAAAAAAAACAAAAAACGGCTCTTATGCATGACAAAGGAACGTACAGCCTCCCTATGTGAGGAGATACGAGTTTTCTTCTGGCATTTCTAGAATACATTTTCCTTTGTTTACCATAGAAGTTCTTACACTAGGATTCCATTTCTTCCTCTGCTTTTGAAAACATGCTAAATATTTACTTTACAGGCTTAAGACTGTGCTATGATTTAGAGGTGTTCACTATTCCCCTCCACTGTACTTCCTGGTCACTCATTTTCTTACATGGTTTATAACTTGGCTTTTGAGTTCCTTGTCAGCCAGAATATTTTTTCCACGAGAAGCCCATGGGACTTAACTTTAGTTGTCAGCGTTGTGTATATCTGCTGGAATTTCTAAAATTTAAGCACGCCGTGCAAATATTTACATTAGTCTATTTCTTTAGCATGTGGGACTATTTGAGTGGCTTCAACTTGGACCTCTGTCCTGTGTTCTGATTTCTTGCTGATGTGTGTATCTCCCCCGCCTCCCCCAACCCTCAACTCCATCTCCAACCTGGAAGGATGGGTATTTTATTGTACTTTTTTTTTTTTTTTGGTTTGGTTGCTTCTGAGTGCAGAATCAGTTCAGGCAGCTCAGTTCCAGTTGCCCACCCATTTGTGGTTGTTGGGTGAATGTCTCCCTCTGCGTGACAATAACCCGACACCCCAGCTGTGATGCTTTGCCCAATCTTCCAATTTCCCCTCAATACTTTTGAGTTATCATTATCACTTCCTGTTTCTGGGATTCCCCTCTTAGTAGTCTCAGTCTCGAATTAGGCTATGAATGTGAAGTTGCTAGCTGATTTTTCTTTCCTTTTGAAATCCATCGTTTCTCTGGGTCTTGGATTGAGGGGATTGTTTTCTACATCAGATTAATTTTCCTTACTTGTCAGAGGACCCAAGGACACATCCATGTGATAAACAACACATAGGAGGGTTCATTTGTGGTCTGGTCAGACACTTGGTATGTCATAAAAAAAAAAAAAGACTGGGTTGAAGTTGGCTTATTTTAGTTCTTAATTTATATTACATATTTAGCAATGGTCGTTCTTGCCTGGTTACACACACACACACACACACACACACACACACACACACACAGTCCTTCTGTGACGACAACTCTCTTTGGGCTGCCGAAGTCACCAGAGACTATGTCTGTTTTTCTGGAATCAGCCTGGCTCATGCCTATTTTGGGTGGTGCACAGTCGAAATCTGGACTGAGCGTATATAGTCACTGTGTAAAATTATCTCTGCAGGAGACCATGATGCTCCAATGGACGCTGTGGCTGTAGCGATTATCTCGATGCCTTTAGAAATGCTCATGCCTATGCTCACACCTTTAGAAATGATGGCCTCTTTTTTTTTTTTTTTTCTCTCAATCTGGGTCAGTGCATGGGCCTGGTGATTTTAACTAGGCTATGTGAGTGAAGAATAGGTAAGTGAAAGTATGACTGGCTTTCCACTGTAAAATTTGTAAGATTTAAAAAAAAAAAAAAGGTTATCACCATGGTTTTGTAACTTGAGGCTTTTACAAATGCATGTCCCTTAGTACACATTTTAAAGATTTGTTTAAAGAAAATTATCCATTCCCGGAGGTTACTAAGTAATGAAAGTAACGCTGTGTGAGTTCATTAGTCTCTAATATGATTTTTCTCTTCATTTTATTTTCCAATAAGGGAAACTTTTCCAAATGATGCATTTCCGAGGTTGGAGAGAAAGAATTCTGATTGGTTTCTTCATGGCTATTACCAGTCATGAGAGAAAAATCCAGCTAGTTCGCAGTTTTCAAAGAAGTGGAGAGATTAGTTTGTTAATGCCTATTCAGTTCATTTTTCTATTTGGGGAATTGAAATTTTGAGCGTGGCTTTGGGGAAGTGAGGACAGAGAGCCTCAGCTGCAGTGTGGCGCTGGCTCGTCCTTCCACAGAGTTCCTTTGAAGTTGTAGCGGTGAGTGTGGGAATGTGAGAACCTCCACCTTGCTCCCAGGAGCTGAAAATGACCCGAAGAGAAAGCTTCTGTTAAAACTGTTATCTTCCAAAAAGAAATCAAGTGATCATTGCGTGTGGGTCTGACAAATGGGAAAACCCCACAAAGGCTTAATTAGAGATAATGTATGCATTTGTTGATGTTATTAAAGGTAGATGAGGGTGATCATGTTGCTCGGGGGAGAGCCAGGCACCTGAACAAGTGAATAATTAACATGAATGACTGGAGTATGAGGGTTTTTTTTTTTTTTTTTTTATAGTCCAACAGGAAGTGTTAAGGAGAAAAAAAAAAACATATGGAATGGGACACAGAGGACTGGGGTTTCATTCTGGCTGTGGTGCTCTCACTAAGGGATCTTGGGAATCACCTAATTTCCCTGTGGGCTTTGGTTTCTTCTGAGACGTTAGATATGGCTGGGAAGATAGGCCACAGTTATTGAGGAAAAATTCAAATAAGGTTTCTTTACCTAGAGGCTGTAAAATCGAGTCTTTCCTTTTACAAATCGCAAAACACAAAAGCAAAGCAAAACGGAACTACAGAACAGCTTCAAGGAACACAGCCAGGACCACTGCAGCAGGAGAAAACCATGGGCTTTCTGTAACGGTGGCAGACAGAAGCAGAGTGGTACAAGGGGATTATCACTTATGGCTTTGAGGTGGTGGCACTGGAAGATAGGTCTGGAAAGAAGAGCTGGATATGAAACAAAGCAAAGAAAAAAGAAAAGGAGAATGTGAAATCCAGGGGGATATGGGTGTAGCTGAAGTTTTCCTGTGTCCCGCCAGTCCCGCAGCCACTCGGACAAGTAAACACACAGAAGCTTATATTACTTACAAACTGTATGGCCTAATGGCTCAGGCTTCTCGCTAGCTAGCTCCTATAACTTAACCCATTTCTATTAATCTATAAGTTGCCACGTGGCCGTGGCTTACCAGTACTTTCACATCTTGCTTCTCCTGGCGGCGGCTGGCATCTTCTCTGGATGGGCCTCCCCTTTTCCTATCTCTGTCCTGGCCTTCCAGCCTGCCTATAAGCTGCCTTGCCATAGGCCAAAACAGTCCATTCATTAACCAATGGGGACAACACATATTTGCAGCATACAGAAAGACATCCCCCAGCATATGGGTACATCTAAAACTTGTAAGAGATGTCAAATTGTGGACCACTCCAAGGCACTGAAGTGGAGGCAGAGCAGGTTCTGGAAATCCAGGGACAATAGTTACACAAAATTCCCTGTATCCACAGAGGACAGCAATAAGACCAACACAGACATTACAGGGAAACCAAGTAAGTATACCCAAGAGGTGCCGTGTGTCACGGCATGTTTAGAGACTGAGGAAAGTCTAACTGGTCTAATCCTAAATGCCCTCTGACTCATTGGATGTCTTTATATAGTTCATTATATAAGTTTTCTGGTCCCATGTCAGGCAGGGGCCATGACCACTTGCATTCCAGAAACTCTGCAAAAGTGTTTTAAAGATTGTCTTTGATGAACAATTTTCTTTTAGATCAGCACACATGGGAGAGTCATAGTTGATGTGGCGGAGATCCTGCTGCCACTGGACACATCTAAACAAGGCTATATGGCCACTTCCCAAGGCTGCTGTTGGCTTAGTTTCTACACCGGGCCAGACCCTTTCTCCTGGAGGTCTTACGGGTCATGGTGGGGGGCATGTTAAGGTGAACTAGCGGAGAAAGGAGTTGCATGAGGTCTGCAAATACACTGTTGGCAGCTACCTGAGGATGCAAGAGGTCAAAGCTGTGTGTGAGGAGGCTGCGGCTGTCTGGCTGGTTAAGGATGAAGGGCAGATGAAGGCCGGCGATGGTGAGATTGTGATGGAAGGGCATAACCAGCTGCCTGAGAACTCATGTACAGAAGGAAAGGGAAAGGATGACAGGTCATTCTGGGAATAGGAGGACTCAGAGTGGGAGAATATGGCACAGGAAAAGATGAGCATGGTACTGTCTTGGCTAAATCCCCTGGGTGGTGAGACGGAACTTCCTGTCTAGAATACCATTGCATACGTCTTTGCAGAAGTTGTGAAAATTGTTCGGGGCATTTATTTGCACAGGAGATAATCAGCTGGCAGTGGTGTGGATGGCACTGTAGGTACCACAAACCTCTAGTTCCATGAGGAGGTTCCATGCAAATAAATGGGAAGCCGAGAGACAGCCCACCCCACCCTGCCACACAGAGCTCAGCTCAACTGCAGAACCAGACCGTACACTGGGGGCTAGAACACCAGCCCCAGAAACCAGGATGACACTGCCGATCAAAGCTGGATATCTTGATGCAGACAGTTTTAATGTGTCCCACAGACCCACAAGCCTAAAAATGCGTACCCTGACTTTGAGGCAAACTAAATGTCCCCTGAAAAATCAAGGAAAGAGATTAACGAAGGAGACATGGGAGTGAAGTATGTGTGGAAGTGTTTCTTCTGTCATTACTTGGCGGAGAAAAACAACTTGCATTTTTATGGTTTTTAAAATAGCTGTTAAAGTAACCACATCAATAATTCTAAAAAAAAAATCTCAAGAATTCCCTTCGACTCCTCATGACAAAATAAAACAGACCTTGTAGAGAAATACAGAGTTCTGTATGGACACAGAGCAAAGAAGGGGTTGGGAGTCGAAGTTGAGCATTGCCAGCTCACGTTAACCTGGATACATAATCTTAATCAAAACTGGCTTGAAGTTTGGTGGAAGTACCCCCACGGAACTGAAGGTTCGTGGCCCCTACGGTGGCATCTACACCACTGCCGGATGATTATCTCCAGCGCCATAAATGCTTCCCCTGTTTCAATGTACACACGACACCGTCTCAGGGGCCTCTGATGATACTGACTCCTGGGCCGTGACTTAAGGGTGAAACTTGTCTGATGGCCATATGTCATCCCTCTCTCAGACACCCGTTGCTGAGGCCTCCGGCTGGTGCCACCTCCGAGCCCGATGCCCAGGTAGAAAGGCAGCTGAGTAGAAAACCAGACTGAAGGGCACTTGATATAGCACAGTCCGGAATTCCTGACAACGGGCCAACCGGGCTGCTTCCTGGACTCCCAGCCGTGGCTGCTCCACACAAAAGCCATGTTTGTGTTCCCTAAAGAGAGCGCGTTCTGTTGTTTCAGTCCCCATCCTTATCTGATGCCACGTTTCTGCCAGGCTGGCTCTCGTGTTTCTCTTCGTCTTCCCTATCCATTCGCATTCTTTGTGCCCACCGTGGCTCAGCCTGAGAGGCCCAGAGAGCATAAACAATGAGAGGGAAGATGGCTTCAGAAAGGCCTGAAGAGAGGCCGGGGAGGGGGAAGCAAAGGCTTCAAAGCTGTATCACGTTTGCACAGAGTGGGGAGTTAGAGGCAATTAACCTCGGAAGGATTGAGTATATTAAAGGAACGCAGAAGAGATAACGTTCGCAGGAATGTTGGGACAGACCATGTTTGAGCCCGATCAATGTCAAGTTATACTGTTTCTTGGGATGGTGTCCCTGTCTCCTTTTCCCACCTGCCACCTTCCTCCTAAAATATCCTGAGAGGTGACTGAACGGAGAAGTCACAGAATCAACTCTTTAGACTTACAGAGAAAGAGGTGATTATTTTCAGAGGCTGTATGGGATTCGATGACTTTGCTTCCAAATGGGCTAGTTAGCCAGAATATGGTAACACCATACCACCATTTCCACCACCACCACCACCTCCATCACACACCACCACCTCCTCCTCCACCTCCACCATCATTTCCTCCACCACCATAACCACACCACCACCACCACCACCACCTCTACCACACACCAGCCTAACACCACCACACCACCCACCACCACTACCACCATCACTACCATCACCACCACCACACACCACCTCTATCACTACCACCACCATCACACCACCACCACCACCACCACCACATCAGCACCATCACACCACCTCCTCCTCCACCACCACACATAGAGCTCAAACATACATAGACACACAACTCTTACTTAGACACAATAAAGACACACATTTAGACACACCAGATAAAACAACACCCAAACAAACCTACTTGTCAACCTGGTATAAAACTTAGAGTCATTATTTAGTTTCTCAATGGGTAAAAAGCTACTTCACTGTGGAAGCGTTCACCACCGCTGCCTCCTCTACTCGAGTAGGTAGAAGAAGTCACTACAGCCTTCAAGACCTGGGAAGGCAGAGGTCTTGAAGTGTTATTCTTGCCCTTACGATTGTACCAGCTCACACTTTGCTATCCAAACCATGCCTGCTGCCTACATGGCTTTCAGGCACTCTGATGGCCTCCACAGTGTAGCGGGCACTGATGGGCTGTCCAAGTTTGGACTTCAGCAGTGCTATCATCCCCTCAGCAGGATTAGCTCTCACAGGCAGTGAACCTATGGCCCTCTACCTTCCTCTATCCAGCCTTCGTCCTTTTACCTTCTACCAGATCTTTCTGGGGTGTAATTCTTTTCTACCATAAAATGCTGTTGGTTCTGAAGCCGTCAGCTGCCCAGAACAGGGACTCCCTGGGAACATTAGCCTGGGTGGGGCTCATGTTCTCCTCCCTCTGTGTCATGTTCCCCTTCTTTCTGATGTCAGGAGACTGTATGGGTGGCAAGTGTTTCCTCTGCAGGTTGGAGGAAGTCTATGAATGCATGTATGCAAATGAGAAGAACATGTACTGAACATTTCTCCAAAGATAATGATATCGGGAATTACTGTCTTGCTTCATAATTGTGTTCTTATCAGGAATCTGAATCTCCTGCTCTCTCTCTCTCTCTCTCTCTCTCTCTCTCTCTCTCTCTCTCTCTCCCCCATGCCACACCCACATACCACAATCCCTTGAGGATATTAAAGTTATAGAAACTTGTAAAGAACAAGCATATTAGTTCAAAGAATCACTTTCTCCACTTCCCAGGGCCTGGCTCCTTGCTGGCATTATCTCATCAGACTCCTGGACCATGCAAGGGAGCTTCAGACTGTACCCCACTGGACTGCAAGGATGAGAGTGCCACCAGAAGTAAGCAGGCAGGGAAGTGAAGTGATCTGGAATGTGTGGGGACACTGTGAGGAGAAGGGGAGAGGCCAGGAAGTCAGGGCAGAGCCAATAGTTACATCTGACGTCTCACTAAGGGTTTCAGGACTCAGCCTGGGTCTGGCACTGGGAAGGTGTTATTGGTGGGCTTAGGGAGGAAGCACTTTTGACAGAGTTAGGTTAAAGTGCCTCAGTGATTAGTGCCTTTGAAAGGATGGGGAGAGAAGGGGAAGGGAGGAACGGAGTGGTTACAGGGGAAGTTAGGGGTGTGTGAGTGACGCAAACATCCTGGAATGGGCTGAGGGGGAGGGAATGGGTAAAGATGGGTGAAGTTGGGTGAAGTTAGGTCCTCACAGGGTCCGCAGAAAAGAAAAACAAAGTTTGTGCGACAATGTATGAAAAGTTAGACTTTGAAGTCCAGCACTAAGGAACTGCATTCAGTGGAGATGCTACAATATGACACCCAGTGGTGTGTAATGGTGTGCCAAGTGTTAGCACAAATCACCAGAATAGGAGCAGTGATCATAATGACTATGTTTCCTATAGCTCAGAGTTGTTATTTGAGGTGTTCTTCCTCTTTGAGTCTGGACCATTGCTATTTTCCCACTTGTAAACTGTAATCTGGATACAGCACTCTTCATCTCCCTGAGGGCTTCCCTAATTCCCCCATCAATGTTCACCCTTCCCCTTGACCAAGGGAAGGCTGTCTGCTTTGTGTCATCAGTTCTGCGACTTGCCTTGACCACTCTCTTCACAAATTTCATGGAGTCATCTCCAGAGTCAGATACAAACTCCTTGAAAATAACAGTACGGACCCTGTTCAGAGTCCCTCCTGCCTATTACACTACGGACATGCAGGGAATGCTCTGCCTAGACTAAGCAAATGAGACAGCACAGGCACGTGTAAATTTCCAAATCCCTACCACAAAGTTTTAATGCTCCTTTCTAATGTCCCAGAAGTTGACTTTGAACATTTCCATTCAATCTGTGAGAAACTAGAGACAAAGGTCAGTTGAGGTCTGGTCCATAATGCTACTTTTATTGCTTTAAAAACATTAATAAAACAATCCACTTGATGCAGAATTCATGTTCTCTACAGTTCTAATGTTTAAAATGAGGTGTTTAAATCTGTCTTTGTGTGAGTGAGCAAAGATGCCCCTACAGGAAGAGGATTAGCGGGCTCACACCACCAGCCCCTTCCAGTAGGCACCCACTGCCCACCTATCCCCGTCATTTTTCCTCCTTGATGCATGCTCGCCTTCTGGGCTCTCTATTGCTGCGTGACAAATTGCTACACACCAAGCCCACAACAAAACCCATTCATTATCTCCCAGTTCATTCGTCTGGGCATGTTTGTCTGGATTCTTTGTCTCAGTCTCAAAGGGAAAGGTCAAAATGAAGGCAATAGCTGGCTGCCTCTTACATCTGGAGACTGAGAAGAATCCACTTCCAAGTTCATGCAGGTGTCAGCAGAACACGGGTCCGTGTGTTTGTGGGTCTACAGTGTATTGTCTTGCTGAAAGTTACTTGCGTTGTATTCGGGCTCCTGAGACTCTGATAACACATTGCAGGGGACACTCGCTTCCCCATCTTAGATCTCATGCTCCAAAGCCTACGAGTGTCTTAGTCACTGTTCTATTGCTGTGAAGAGACATCAAGCCCACCACAACTCTTGTGAAAGAACTCATTTAATTGGAGCTTGCTCACAGTTTCACAGAGTTAGTTCATTATTATCTTGGCAAGAAGCACAGCTGCATGTAGGCAGCAGCTGAGAGGTCTACATCCAGATCTACAGGCAGCAGGAAGAGAGAGACACTGGGCCTGGCTTGGGCTTTTGAAACCTCAAAGCCTGTGTTCATAGCACACTTCCTCCAACAAAGCCACACCTACTCCAACAAGGCCACACCTCCTAGTCCTTCTCAAGTAGTGTCACTCCCTGATCACTGAGCACTCAAATATATGGGCCTATGGGTTCATTCTTACTCAAATCACCACAATGAGTTTGTCTCAACCTCCAGCCAAAGAAACAACTCGGCTGTGAGAAGCTCATGAGATTTCACCAGACCCAGCCAGATAATTCTCAGTGTTAAAGTTGTGAAGTACCATATAACATGATTGTGGCAGTGAGACTGTGACTCTTCTGGGACTGGGATGGGGCATCTTAAGAGCACTAATACACCTACTATACATTTTATAAGTCTTACTTCCCTGCTGTCTTAGTTAGGGTTTCTATTGCTGTGAAGAGACACCATGACAATGGCAACTCTTATAAAAAAAAACCATTTAATTGGGGCTGGCTTACAGTTTCAGATATTTAGTCCTTTATCATCATGGTGGGAAGCATGGTGGCATGCAGGCAGACATGGTGCTTGAGAAGGAACTGAGATTCTACATCTGGATCTACAGGCAGCAGAAGGAGACTGTGTGTCACACTGGGCATAGCTTAAGTACATGAGACTCCAAAGTCTGCCTCCACAGTGACATATTTCCTCCAATAGGCTGTATATACCCCAACAGGGCCACACCTCTTAATAGTGCCACTTGCTATGGACCAAGCATTCAAACACATGAGTCTATGTGGACCATACCTATTCAAACTACCACACCTGACTTCTCTTCAGATGATTGTCCCAGGAATAGCCATCGTTTTAGAGGAAATGGGTCATGTTTTGCTTTCTAGAAGTCATAGAAGAAAGAATTCAAAAACCTAAGGACCCAAGAGGGCAGAAGGTAGAAGTAAATGGAGAGATGGAGATGGATTGGGGGGAGGACTTAAAGGAAGGAGGGAAAGAGAAGGATGAAGGTAGGAAATGGGTAAAGAAGGGAGGAAAACTTGCAGATCCATGCTAGTATAATCTCAGGATGAGGGGGGAGAAAATACCTCAGAGTTTGCTGAGACAGAAAACAATCAAGATAGGTATAGAGATTTGAAGGTGACATCATCGCAGCCTGGAAATCCATGACTCCCATGGACTCCATGGATCTCCCTGGGTAATTCTGACGCTAAAAGCAATGGGCTGAGTTTCTTTTAGCTATCTATAGAAATGTTTGTCTTAGATTTGACCCAAACTAACTCTCAAATGAGAGGAGGCAGGAACCTGCTCTTTGCAGTACAAAGGCTCGCAAAATCTACACTTCAGGGAAGCTTCCAAAAGACCTGGTCAAACACACATTCTGGCACACTAGATAACAAACCCAAGGGAGAGAAAGATGAGAGTTGTTTTCAAAAAATTTCTTCCTAGAAAAATTAAAATCACATCACATAAGCCTCAGCACACAATGAAATGTCCCACTGAAATGGTCATTTACAGTTATTTGGTTATCTGAGTATCAATTTGAAATTCAATATGAAAGGAAGCTGAAGTTAGAGGAAGAAAGGAAATTTTATGGCATTTCGTTTTTTTGGTTTTGGTACTAAGTATGAACCTGAGACTTCTCATGTACATGTCATTGCTCCACTGCTAAGCTACATTCTAGATCTCCCTATACTTACACAGGATTTCACTATGTTACCCAAGTGGGCTTTGAAGACTCTCGGTAGAGTTGAGATATTGCCTTAAATATTGATGTTTCAGAAATGGAACGTGCTCTTCCTATTTGTTACTACACAGTTTCACAGAGCCAGAAGAAGCTGTGTCAGCTTGTTACCTATTCTTTGTCAGTTTCTGGACTCTTGATGTCTAGGATCTTGAATCTAACATATTAGAGAGAGACTGTCCCTCACTAGTTAGCTAATATTTGGATAGCAAAAGAATGCCCTGGGAGGGCACTTCGCATTTGCAAACAACTAGGACAGAGTCCATGCTGCCAGCTCTTCTACCTGACTCTCAAACTCTGGACCTGACAGGAGGTTCTCTGTTTTGCTCATCCCAGGACCAGGACCAGAGAACAAAACAGGTGGCCTCTATGCCCTGAAACCCACCGAGATTATTCATAGTACCCAGTACCATTCAGTTGGCTTGACCACCAGAAACCATAATGAAGACTGCCCCCTCCTGTCCTTTGTTCATTCCGCCTCATGTTTTTGTTATTCTCCTGGTTCAGCCTCTCCAGTAACTGTAATTCCACATCTGTACCACCAGGCCTGTCAACGAACATTTTTAATCTCATTAAAATAAAGGCTGATGGGTTTCAGGGTATTGCTATATGGTTTGATGACTTAAGAGTTTTCACTGGGCAAAATTTAAACAGGGCATACAAACAGTATAAGACCAGAGAAAAGAAATTAATGAAGAAAATTCACTTAAGATAGAAAGAGGACAAATAAATAAAATAAGGACTGAGACAGTTTATTAAACAGAAAGTAAAACTATAAAAGCAAGTCAAATCCACAGCTGCAATGAATATAATGGAAACAGTCTCATATGGAGCAACTTCTCTGTGGGCTTACCCAAACAGAACAGAGCATAAAGGATTACATTTAAATTGAAGGTTTATCTGTACCAGGTAAGTTACTGTAGCACAGAAGCCAAAATAGAAAAGTTACTTTACATAAGAGTGAATTTGAAGTGAAAACCTCAGAAATAAAATATCAGTAAAAATTATAACTTTTAAGAGATATGAAATCCAAATATATCATGGATTTTTTTTTTAGACTTCTAACAATCTGGCTTCAAAATATGCAGAGGAAAAAAAAATGACAGATGATAAGAGAAAGATGAATCCACATCCCTTAGGATGTTTTAACGTTTGGTTTCTCTAAAATCAGCAGGTTAGGCAAAGAGTCAGGGAGGACTTGAGCTGAGCCCAAGCCTTCCCACAGCAGTGGGCCACAGATGGGACACAGAAGTGCTGATATATAGATCCATGTGACCATGGAGTGGTCTGTGGGGGCCTGTAGCAGCCTCAGCCAACGGCCAATTACTTCAGGCTTCCAACAGGGTTGCTCATTTCCTGAGGGGCTATCCTAACAAATATCCATGGGGGGAGGTGTTCTGACCTGAACCAATTTTGGAATGACAAAAGTCTTATCAAATGATTTGTTACAAGATATATGCACGCGTATGCATAATACAATAACATACATATACTTACATTATATGCATTCACACATATTTCTGTGAAACTCTGTACCAATAAAAAAGAGGAACACATTTTCTTTCTGAAACATAAATATTAAAATCTTGGTAGGAGGTTGGAATGAATGAGAGTTAAGCGCAGTGGTGGGTGTGTATGAGAAGGCCCTGATGAAACATTACCTTGTATGATAGCCTTAAAACTAACTAACAATATAAATAGGAAAAGAAAACCTCAAGGGATGCAGAAGAAGAGAATGTAATATAAGATAGAATTTTCAGGCAATAATGTAACAAATTCAAGAAATATATCCAAAGTAGCTTATCCAGAAACTATTGATTTTTAAATGTAAAGGTTTATAAATATACAGTCTTTTGATTCTCTTTGATATGTTTGCTAGACTTCAATAAGAAAAAAAGAAAAGATTTAATACGTTTTTGAATTAAATATTTACATTAAATGCATTTAGCAAGAGCTTCCAATGAGTCAACTATATTTTTAAAAGCCATAGGATGCTGGGTTAGTATTCACAGGACTAAGCTCAGGGTTAATTTTGTAAGTTGATAAGGAAAATCTGGAAACTATCAAACAATACCATAAGAAAGGAGAAGAGTATTTTATGATGGACTAGAGGGGGAAACAAGCAAATGTAAAATGTAACAAAAGACTAGATAATAATATAAAGTGGTGGGGTCTGCGGGAGCAAAAATAGAAGACTAAGACACACTAATTCCTCAAATAAAAAGGGTGAAAAACCACAAAGATTAGAAAATGATAATAGCCGGGCGGTGGTGGCGCACGCCTTTAATTCCAGCACTCGGGAGGCAGAGCCAGGTGGATCTCTGTGAGTTCGAGGCCAGCCTGGGCTACCAAGTGAGTTCCAGGAAAAGGCGCAAAGCTGCACAGAGAAACCCTGTCTTGAAAAAAAAAAAAAAAAAAAAAAGAAAATGATAATAAAAATGATCCAGAATCATAAATGATACACAAAATGCTAGAAATCATGAAGGATTTAGCAAAATCAAATCAATGAAAAGTAGCGTATTTTATCTATTAATGTGGAAGATGTGGAAAAGGCAGTCAGTCATAATCGTTTCTTTTATAAATAAGACAATTCAAAATTTATAAGAACTGTTCAGGAGCACAGAGAAGATGGGTGCTCTGGAGGTGACTTAATCGTTTCCCAAGTAATGTACAAACACCCCCCCCACACACAGACTTTACAAATCATGGCCTGTATCCAAAACATATACACACGACTTAGAAAATTGCACATTGGTAAGACTGCATTCTGCAGTGAACTAAAAGTATAATGAATTTAAAATATCTTGGGTTTCTCCTTGTCTAACCTTAATATATGAAATGATAGTTCCTTATCAAGAAAGCACCTAATTAAACCCACTATGCCATACATAACAAGTCATCAAGTCATGAGATCATCTCAATAGATCTCACAGACATTCCTAATCACACCCAGATGCACACCTGCACTATAAAAAATTATAAGGAAATATGCCTTCATCATAAAATGGATTTATGTAGATAACACAATTCAGTCAATGAAATGATTGAATCAAAGAATAAGATGTCTAAGTACTAAAAAATAGTATTTATGGACCACTTCATTATTTAGACAATAATGTTGTACACAAATAAATGACTTCGCTATGTGGCTGGACTTGAGACCAACAAAGAGTCTTAATGAGGTCCAGAATTATGTAGCTCTTTCTTGGAAATTAATGGAAAAACATAAAATTCCATTGCTGCAAAAGTGAATTAAAAACACATAATGAAAATCCTAACAAAATATGCATAACCTGTGCATAAGTTAGAAAACTACTAAGGCCTTAAAACAACCTTTAATGGAAAAGACCTATTATTCAGCATAACTTCAGTGCATAGCAATCTATACCTTCTATGCAGCCCTACCAGAGTCAAATTTCCCTGATCTTTTTCTGCTATTATTTTCTTCTTTTTTATTGGCAGCTCATTTGTTTTCACTTTTTCTTGTTTTCTAGTTATTACATTTGCCCTTATAGTCGATGTAATGTCCTAACTTCTCACAATTTTAATTGCAAATCTATTCACTTATAAATATTCAATTGTTATTTTCTCTTCAGCCCATGAATTATTTAAACACGATTTGGTGGTACTCAGTTTCATACACATTTTTTACATTTAAATTTGTCTTAATATTTACAAGCAACAAAATTTCGGCGTATTAAAGTATTGAGTTAAAATTCTCAACTCACAGTCTCCCCTACTTGTTTACTTTGAGCTCATAGAGAAGGCCTTTGGAGTGACAATTCCCAATGTTTGGTTCTCTGCGTTCAAAAAGCCACTGTTCTAAGCAAGGTGCCTGACATTGAAGGAGTAGAAAAACATCCTCTTCCTGGGCCTTGTGCTTCTTCCGTGAGCCTGCTCCTGGGCTATAAGGGTCTTTAGTAGAAGTCTTTGTTCTCTGTGGAGTATTCACGTGCTTCCTGCATTATTGAGAGTGTGGGCTTGCCCTCCTGGTAATTAAAGGATCTGATCAGTGTCTGGGGAGCCATTGGATGCCACTGTCCAGGATGACTCTCTGGAGTCTGAAGGATTGCCTTTTAATGTGGAGAAACCAGAACCAATAAATCAACCAGCTTTTCTCTTCCGTGTGTGTGTGTGGGGGGGGGGTAGGGGGGCTGGGGATGGTGGTGCATGTGTGAGGGGCACACATGTATGCACAGGCTTCTGTATGCATGATCATACATCTTTGTGTCTCACTCAGTTCTGTCCTTCCTATGAAGAGAATGAAAGCCAATTTAGTGGTACTGGCTACTTTGAATAATCTCAGGGGGTTCTGGGGGCATAGAAGCCATCTGTCTTGCTCCCTGGTACTGGCCCTGGGATGAGCAGGAGAGAAGACTTCCTGCCACCCCCAGAGCATGAGAGTCAGGTAGAAGAGTTGGCTGTTTGCAAATGTGAAGTGCTCCCCTGGGGCATTCTTGTGCTATCTCAATACTAGCCAGTGAGGGACAGTCTCTCTGTCATAATTTAGGTCCAAGATTCTAGACATTGAGGACCTGCGGGTGGGGGCAGGGAGGTTAAGTAACTAGCTCTCCTCATCCTTGATCCTACTCTCTTAGCTCCTTTCTTTTTGTTCTAAAGCAAGCCACTGTGATTTTGGCATTCCCTCCCCATACTGGCTGGTTGTATGTCAACTTGACACAAGCTAGAGTCATTGGAGAAGAAGGTCCCATAGTTGAGGGAATGCCTCTGAGATCTAGCTGTAAGGCATTTTCTCAATTGGTGATAAGTCGGGGCGGGCCTAGTCCATTTACAGTGGTTCCATCCCTGGGCTGGTGGTCCTGGGTTCTATAAGAAAACATGTTGAGCAAGCCATGAAGAGCAAGTCAGTAAGCAGCACTCCTCCATGGCCTCTGCATCAGCTCCTGCCTTCAGGTTCCTGCCCTGCTTGAGTTCTTGTCCTGACTTTCTTTGGTGTTGAACAACAATGTGGAATTGAAAACTGTATAAACCCTTTCCTCCCCAACTTGCTTTTTGGTCATGGTGTGTAGTCGCCAGAGCAATAGAAACCTTAAGACCACCCCTGTTGACTTGTTCTCTAGGAGGCACAAGACCTCACATCTCCCTCTGATACCTTTTTTGCCCTCCAAAGCATCCCCTCTATTCCCAGGGCTGACAGAATGGGCTCCTGAGTTGGTGAGAAAGGAAGGAACAACTCAGGAAAATTTACACAGGACAGAACTGACCAAGGCCTCCAAGCCTTTCCTTAGTTGTTACATCAGCTATACTCAGGGATGGTCCAGGGGTGAAGGACATGAATTGTCAGGGAAGATGGTGGGGTATAGGGAAATGCACACTTTACTTTCACTGTTTTTTTTCTTCTAAGAGAACAGTGCCTCAGGCAGGATTTCAGAGGCATTCCAGTAAAAGTAAACACTCCCAACCTTCTGTAGAACAGGGCAATCGTTTTGACTTTTGGTGAGCGTTAAATGGTCTATGCATGCACATTTTCTGGCTTCAGTTCTGACACACAGTAGGGACTCAGCAATTTTTTTTTTAATTCATACAGTTCATTTCTCAAGTCAGTCCATGTCCTTTCTTTGTCTGGGGAGGGATCTAAAATAGAAACAAGTGTTGCGGCCACCATAGCAACCTTACACAGTGTTCCCAGCCAGAAGCATGGATGCTCTCACATGGCTTTCAAATCTAGCAGCCTCCATCCTGCTAAGTCAATGCACTAATGAAATTTCCTTTCCCCCTCTTTCTGTCCAAGCACTTTGGCTCATACTTAATGCTTTCAGAAACTAAGCTGTACTTCCCGTATGATGGAGGGGGTTAGAGGCTATGGGATTAGGTCATTGCAAGGCCATGCAGCAATCTTGATCTACACAAACTGGAAATTGGCATTATAATAGGCTAATTGATGTAGAGGGATTTAATTGAGGAAACAGCTTTATTTGTACAGGAATATTAACATCATCAAGTCATTATTAGTATGAGAGTGCTTAGTTACTATACAAATCTCAACAAAGTAGATGTGTACAGAACTGAAACAAGAGGTTTAAACACTCGTGACTGCATGCAATTAACTCTGTTCTCCAGAGAGGCCTGGTGGTTTGGTTAAGAATGGTTCCCATAGACTCATGTATTGGAATACCTAGTATCCCATTGGTAGAACTGTTGCGGGAGAATCGGGAGACATGGCCATGTTGGAAGAGGTATGTCACAGGGTACAGTCTGAAGTTTCATAGGACTCATATCCTTTTGAGTTCACACTCTGCATCAAGATGTGATCTCTTAGCTGCTCTTGCCACCATGTCTTGGTTCTGACAACATGGACTTAAATCTCTGAAAACATAAGCCCAGTTAAAGGCATTCTCTCATATGCTGCCTTGGTCATGGTGTTTTGTTCCAACAATAGGAAAGTAACTAAGAAAGGGGTGTATTTCCAGACTACACAAACACACACACACACACACACACACACACACACGGCATACCATGACTGCTGTTTTGTTTTTTTTTTTAAATCGATTTGACAGAAGCTCTAGGGCCATCTTGGGAGAAGAAACCTTAATTGAGAAAATGTCTATATCAGACTGGACAGTAGGTGGGCATTTCTGTGGGGGCATTTTCTTGATTAATGACTGATTTGGGAGGGCCCTGCCCACTCTGGCTGTTGTTATTCTTGGGCAGGAGATCCCCTGTGTATGAGGGAGCTCAGGAAGCCACAGAGAGCAAGTCAGTAAGCAGCATTCCTTTATGTCCTCTGTATCAGTTTCTGCCTTCTGGTTCCTGCCTTGAGTTCCTGCCCTGATGTTTCTCAGGGATGGACTGTGATCTGAAAATTTATGCCAAATAAACCCTTTCCCCCCCAGTTGCTCTTGGTTGCAACGTTTTATCACAGCAATAGCAAGCATACTAAGGCACCATGTGGAGGCCAGAGGACAGCTTGAGGGCACTGGGTCTCTCCTTCACATCGTTGAGACTAGTCTTTCTTATTGTGCTATGCTGTGTATTCAAGGCTAGCTGTCCTGGAAGCTTCGGAGAGATTCTCTTGTCTCTGCCTCCCTTCTCCCCGTATGAGTGCTTTGATTTACAGATGTGTGTCACCACATCAGGCTTTTTAACATGGGCTCTGGGGTTCAGGTCAGCAGAGCAAGTGCCTTTACTGACTGAGCTATCCCATTGGCTCCCAAAGTAAACATTTCTCAAATGTTAACTTTTTAGTCCATGGTAGAGAGCTATCATTATGAGTTTAGTTGCTTTCTTCTTTAATTAATAGTGTGGCTATTCGTAGATATTCCACGTTACAAAAAATTGGTTAAAGGACACATGCATTTTTTTGTGTAATTATGTTTTTGTTCCCTCTAGCATACAGCTAGCTTTAGTTTCCTATAGCTTCCACAACAAAATGATGTAGAGTGTGTCTCTTAAAATATAGCAGTTAATTTTCTCACATTTCTGAAGCCAAAACCTCCATACATGTGCTAGTTGAGATTGGTTTTTGGCAAGGCCTCTCTGTTTGGCTTAGAGAAGATTACCGGTGATAGTTTGTATTAATTCTAATTTGACAAGATCTAGGCTCACCCAAGAGGTGGGCCTTTTGGCATGGCTGTGGGGGATTATCGGGTTATAGTCACTGAAATGGGCAGACTCATCTTACTTGTGTGTTCAGGCCATTGTGTGAACACAGTATCCTGGAATGGATAAAGTGAAAAAGAAGTGAGCATCAGCACAGCATTCATCATTTTCCGATTGTAGAAATGATATGACTGGCTGCTTCAGCCTTCTGCCTTGATAGACTGGACCTTGACTGATGAGCTCAAGGAAACCCTTTCTCCCTTAAGCTGCTTTTGTCAAGGTATTTGATCTTAGCAATAGGAACAGAAACTAATATACCACCTAACCTCCAGGTCTTCATAGGTTCTGAGGTACTGGGGTGAGGATTATGATGTTCCAGAGGGCACAACTCAGCCCACATCAATGTTCCACTTACTAAAGGATGTGAATAAACTGCTGTAGACTCAGTATCTTCAAGGGACCATTGACGGAGTTTTCCTGAGGATTGGGGGCTGAGGTTGAAATCGTCTGATAACGCCAGTGCTAGACATTTTCCATGTGATCTTCTAGAATCTTCCCACTCCTTGGCAAGATGCAGAATCTATTTTTCTCCTCTCATGAAGCTTGCCAGGACTTTCATAACACCCCTACAGAACAGAGTATGGCCAAAGTGACATTGTGTAATGTTTAAGGCCATCTCAGAAAAGTCAAAAGTTTGAATGTGAAATAACCTTCACATGCTCAGCTGTTGGAATACCTTTTTCTCCCAGCTAGTAGCCCTATTTTAAGAGGTTGTAGATCCTTCTGCACACTAGACATAGGTTAATAGAATGAAGCACTTCTCTATTCCCCCGCCTAAGTTCCTTCCTGCTTCTCTGAAGTCACAATGTGACTACTCATGCAAACAGCCCCAGACATTAAAAGGAGAAGCCAGAAGTTCTATCTTCCTGGCTTTGACATACTGTACCATCTAGCTGCTTCGCTCAGATAGTCTGTCACAGTGATGAGAAAAGGAATCAAGAGAGGCAGTATGAGTTGACCTTTCTCCTCTCTTGTTCTTCCTTAGGAACAACTCTCCCTGAAATCTACTTACCATCCTACAAAGCAGTCAAGAGGAAGAGGGAGAAGAGCTGAGACTTTCTGTCAAGAGTCAGCATCACCTCCATAATGGAAGAACAGTGTTTTAGACTGCACCAGTGGTCCTTTTAAAGAAGGTCCTTTCTATTTTAGTAGGGATTTGAGGAATGAGAAAAGAGTGTATATTCCATCAGTTACCTTGCACCAGAAGCTAGTGCAGTTTTTTTTTTTTTTTTTTTTTTTTTTTGTGTGTGTGTGTGTGTGTGTAATAGTTACAAATGTGTGCCAGGAAACATTCCCACATAACCTCATGACTTTCAACATTCAGGTAGAAAGAGGAAATTCTTTCAACATGTGAGTGAATTTGACAGGCAGAGATGGGACTGGGTGCAGTTTGTTTGGTAATGGGTGTGGGCAAAGAAGGGTTGCTTGCAACAGATAGCAAAAACTCTGTAAAAAAACGGGTGGTCTGCTTTAGCAAACATACAGGGTATTGCTATTTCCCATTGGCGACTGCGATGAATCATCGCAAAGTTGGTGCCTTTAAATAACAGAAAGGCATTTTGACCTAGCCCAGGGATCCAAAAATCTAAAATCAGTACCCCTGGGCCAATAGCAAGATGTTGGCAGGGTCTTGCTTCCTTCAGAGGACCCAGAGCAGAGTCCATACCTCCCTTTCTTCTGCCTCTGGTGTCAGATGATCACGATATCAATTGAGTTCCTTCCTCTAGTACCTGTTGCTTTCTGCTTCCTGTTTTTGCTAATTTTCCCTCCACTTGTGAACATTTATTATGTGAATATATATTCACACCTCTCTCTCTCTCTCTCTCTCTCTCTCTCTCTCTCTCTCTCTCTCTCTCTCTGTATCTATCTATCTGGATAGCTTACCCTTTTAAGATTTGTTTCTCAATCACACCTGCAGTGTTTTGCCATGTAAGGCCATGTTTTCAGTCTCTATGAGTTGCAAGTTCATATTTCAATCGGTCCTGATTGAGTCTACTATACTCAACACTGGTACCCAGTGAGTCACCTCTTCCCCACATGAACCTCATTCCAGCATCTCCAAAAGTCTCAACCCACTATAGCGTTAAACCTAAAGCCCAATAGTTCTTTCACCTAGTGTCAGCTCACAACCTCCAGATCTGCCGATCTCCATCATGTAAATCAGACACAGGGAAGACTCTTGAGTGTGATCCAACATGGGACCAAATTGATTTCTCTCTGTAGGCCTATAAGATCTGCAATACGTGGTGCCCCAGGAATAGACGAACAGTTATAGAGCTCCATATCACAAAGAAGAGAAACTGGAAAGCAAAAGGGAATCACTGACTCTAAATAATGTAAGTGTCCACCAAGGGAAATTCCAGTAGGTTTCAAAGCTTGGAAAGATTCCTCAGACTCAAGGCCTCGGCCTTTTGGCCCTGGGGCTAATTCCTTCATTTAACTATTTCAGGAGCAGATATTGAAAACACATGACTTAACATCCTCTGTTCTGATTATGTCTTGCAGCATCCATGGATTATGAGTTGGAATTCATACGTGAACAGATGAATTTAATTCATAGGCTCCAGGACCCCCTCGTATACTAATTTTCATTTAGTGTATGCTTAAGAAATTGCAGAGATGGCAAGCTCATCATTCATTCATTCATTCATTCATTCAATATTGAGTAAGTTCTATGTGCCTTGAAGGTAAGTACTGTACCACTTGGTGTATACTATGGTACTGTATAGATGATGGGTGGGAATACACTATGTATAGTATGTTAGTTATTTTTTGCTGTTATGATAAAATACTATGACAAAAACAACTTAGGGGAGAAATTATTTCCTTGGCTCATGGTTCCAGATTATAGTCTATTTGGGGAGGACATCACGGAGGAAGTATCTTGAGAGAGTTTGATAGGTGGTATTCACAGTCAAGAACAAGAGAGTAAGGGATATGTAGACTCAGATCACTTTCTCATTATAAACTCCAGCATCCCAGCCTGAGGAACAGTGTCAACAATATGTGGGTCTTCCCACAACAATTAACTTAATCAAGATAATCTCCTACAGACATGTCCAGAGCCTGATATCCATGTAATCCTAGATCCTGTCAAGTTACAATTATCACTAACCATCACATATGATAAACAAAATATAGAATTTCAGATAAATATTGATAATTATTATGGAAGAAAATAGGGGGATATGATAGAGTGTTACAGGGAATATTCTTTTAGAGGACATCTATCTTGAGACCCAAGAGATAAGAAGTAGCCATTGAAATGAGAGAATGGTTTTATAATCTGAAGAGATAGCAAGGTAAAATTACCTTGTGGTGCCCCAGGAATGCACAGAAGTCTGTATCATTGGATACTGGTGAATGACACAGGAAGTACTTCAAATGAAGTTATATGGAGAAGTCAGAAACATCGTAAGAAATTCATTCTTATTTCAGTTGAAGCCACTGAAGCTTTTGAAAAAAAAAAAAAAACAAACCTTAATGATATCATCCGATGTGTGCTTAGAGACAGACATCTCTCTGCTTGCTCTTCAGAGAAAGAGCAGAGGGAGGAAGAAGGATGGACAGAGAGTCCATGAGTGCATCATTCATTGTCATGGCTTAGCCAAGGTAATTATATCACAAAGCAAGAGAAATAGAAAATTCTAGAATTTCACAGGTGGAGTCATTGAAGCTTACTGAGAGGCCAGATTTGAGGGAGGAGAAGATTGATACAAAAGTGGGACCTAATTTTAAAGTGGACTTTCTGGCTTTGAGTAGCCGAGAGGAGGGAGGGCATTGCTGCTGAATTTCACTCTGAGCTCCATTTCAGGAGGTCTGAGGTTCTGGGATGACTGGCTATTTTGAAGGAGGTAAGACTCATTGGGTCTGCTCATGTCTTACCTTTTGAATGCTTGTTAGAAATTGAAGTAAAGATGCTGAGGAGGATAAGTGCCTCAACAGGCTGGGGCTAGTGACGTGAAAATCTGAGCTAACATTTAAACGCAGCAAGCCAGGAGATGAGAAGAGACAGATCATGGGGAGAGTGAGGCCCCTGTTGTTCTCCAGAAAGCGCACGGAGCACATGAATGCTTGGAGGACAAAGGAAGGAAGTGAGGGACGAGGACAGACAACATGGAGGCCCAGGAAGACTATAGAGCATGTCATCAGGAGATGAGATTTTTTTTTTTTTTTTTTTTTTTTTTAGTAAAATTACAGTACCTGGAAATTCTTACAAATAAAATTAAATCTGACTGCATATTATTTCTATATACTGGTCTCAGTCCTTTCTCTCTATCTTCCTTCCTTCCTTCCTTCCTTCCTGTTTCTCTGTCTCTGTCTATTTATTTTATGTGCATTGATGTTTTGCCTGCATGTATGTCTGTGTGAGGTTGTTGGATCCCCCTGGAACTGGAGTTACAGTGGTGAGCTGCCATGTGGGTGGTGGGAATTGAACCCAGGTCCATTGGAAGAGCAGCCAGTGCTCTTAACCACTGAGCCATCTCTCCAGCCCCTGGTCTCAGTTCTTAATTACGGAAAACTGACAAAAGACCGAAGGGCATATATATATCAGCAAAAGGTTTTCTGTGGAAAGTGAACATGTTTGTCCTGTCGATGGTTTGGATGTCCGGCAACCACCTTTCCGTGACTGGACAAGTGGCTAGGCCCCGGAGACCTTCATTTCCCTTGTCTCTAAAGTGAGGACTAACGCTGTGTGGAGCTGTGAAACAGCTTGTTGGCCTTGTTTTCTTCCCCCTGAAGGAGTTGGCAGCTAACTTCCACCCTTCACTGGGAGTTCTGAGTTTCTAAGCAAGTGTTTTCTTCCATCATTTCCTTTCTCTTCTCCCTTCCACCCCTCCAGCATCTGGCCAGTTTTCCAGAGTCCAAAGAATTCCAAAGCCACAGAGAGTCCCTCGTAGGCAACATCTTTCTTTAAATACGACCTCCTGGGCTGTTTTGTGGAGCAGGAGCCTTTCTTGAGAATTTAAAATGTAGAGGCTCAGAGCTCAGAATATTAAATTATATGGAACTTAATTCCATCTCCACAATTTAGAAGCTATATTGGCTTGGGCAATTTACTTCAATTTTCTGTGTCACTTTCTTCATTTATACAATGAGGTAATAGTACCTATCTCATTGGGCGGATCTAGGGGTTACATAAATTAAAAATTAAAATGGGTGAAGCTCAGAGAAGAGTGCCATGTGCTCAGCTGGGTAAGCATTCAGGAACCGAGCTGCAGTCTGTGTGCAGGATTCTAAGCAGATGGCTGAATGGCCTCCCTTCCGGGATACGGTGCCAGGGACTTCTGCCTCAAAATGGTGGGTGGCATGACTTTTGGGGTCCCTTCTGGCTCTGACACTTTGGTATTTGATAAGTAGTGAGACCCACTCATTTCAAGGATGGGCCATCTTCCAGAATGAAGGGGGAACAGGAGCGCTTGTCCTTGACTTTCAGTATGTTGGGCTAAGTTCCGGAAGAGTTTTATACAATTAGGTTAAAAAGCCAAAACGATTTCAATTTTAAATAGTGTCTGTTAAATGTTTTTAATGTCAAAACTCCAACTGCCTTTCTGGCTTGCATTTCCTATTTAGATTTTAAATTTTTCTCCAATCATTCATCTGTGGTTATAGAGACAGCATGGTACGGAGAAAAGATCAAAGTGAGGAGTGGATTCTAAACAGGCTTCAGTCTTTATACCAAGTGGTGGAATGTCTCTTAGTCTCTGTTTCCTAATTTTGTAGAGAAATCAAAACAGCTGCCTTGTATCAGTAGGAAGAGGATAAAGTTAAATAACGTTCCCGAGAGGCTCAGCAAGGGGGAAAAAATGATGTCAGCTTTGCTCACCTGCCCTGCTGGGACTCCTGGCCCCACCCCTGCTTAATTCCATTTTCTACTACCTTCTAAAATCAGCCATGCAAATGGTTCCTTTTGCAAACAGAAAAAAGATATCTCTGCATTGGTGATGCTGGGTGCTGGTATTAGAAGGTATTTATAACCTTCTTGAAAGCAGACATCATTTGAATTCAGGAAAAGTAGTTTCCATAAGTTCTAAAAATACTGCTCATAAATAATGCTGTCTCCAGACCCCTCCTGCTGAGTCAGGTAAACCTGGGCCCTCTGTTTAACAGACCTCTGATCACTCCCGTTACGCCAATGGGGAAAATTAGCTAGTGCCAAGATATTTTTAACTGGTCTGAACAAACACATCTTCATTTGCATACAGCAAGATGTAACCTTAGCAACAGTGTGTATTTTTGGACACCCTTTCATTTAATGCAAATGAAGCCCATGGATGCACCCGGAATCTGGTGACAGTATTCAACGTGACCAGTGCACGTGTGTGTGAGACCCTCCAAGTCAGCAGCCGGCTCTGGCAGCCTGATTTCCTGTCACTAGCACAGATTAGCGTGGCCCCAAATGTAATCATTTTAAAACATGGGTTGTTCCTGTTTACTTTCCAGTCACATTTGACTGTCACTCCTGTTATACGTGGCCTGAAGTAGGGGGGAAACTGTTGGCTGCTTGTGTAAAGAATTGCACTTTCATAGTGTGAGAGGGAACTGAAGGTGTGGCTGTGCTTCCACACTGTGACTCAGGGGTGGTTCCCTGCCATCTCCGAGTAGTGTGTTCTAGAAAGTCAGGGCAGCCATCAACTTCGTTACGTTTTCTTGCTTGTGAAGTTGTGTTAAACAAAACCTTTTAAGGTGTATGGCTTTAGCTCATTGTTACATACATGTTACATGTCTATGGGTTATAATACGATGCCTTCATAGATAGTAATGGGGGGATTAACAAAGGATCACTTTGGATATTTATCATTTGTCACAGAGGCATTGCAAATGAACTGCTAGCATTTTTAGAGAGCTGAGAAGGGCATTGGTTTGAGAAGACATGATCTTCCAGTTGGCTGCCTTCTTGTCTGCTACCATGAGTACACATGTAACACTGGTGGTTCGTGTGTGTGTGTGTGTGTGTGTGTGTGTGTGTGTGTGTGTGTTTGTGTGCCTCTGTGTGTGCACTTGTTCATCTGTGTATGAGTGAGCATGTACATATGTGGTGTCTGTGGGGAGGTCAGAAGTCAATATTTATTGTCTTTTTTTTTGTTAAATCACTTTCCACTTTATGTTTTTGTGACAGGCTCTCTCACTGTACCCAGAGCTCATTGATTTGGCTGGCTAGCAAGATCCTCTGGGTTCTACACATCTCTGCCTCCTTCAAGTGCTAGGGTTACAGAACCAAATGGCCACACATGGCTTTACGTAGGTGCTGGGGGTCCCAAGCTTTGGTCTTCACGCTTACACAGCCAGCATGGCAGTTTGGAAGCTGGGCAGGGTCTTCGGAATTTTCTGAAGCAGTAGGCTGACTCTGTGCTTCCTCCATGAGTCCATGTGGAAATGACTGATCTCCAGGTTGGCACTATGAGAAAGCACTGGAACCTTTAGGAGGGTGGGACTTGCAGAAGTCTGTAGGTCCATCTGTGAGGATCTGCATTTAGTGGGGGTTGTGGGACTCTTTGGCCTCTTCCTGGCTTGTTTTTTGTCCTCCCTCAGGAGTCTAGAAGTTTGCTCTTCTGAACATGCCCACCATTGCTCTCCAATACATCTCAGAGGCCTAAGGCAATGAGTTACCCTATCTTGGACGGGAGCCTCTCAAAAGGTGAGCAAAAATAAACCTTTGCTTTTTGTAACTTATTATCCCTGGCATTTCATTATCATGAGAAGTTGACTATCACAAAGATCCAGAACTTCTGACTTGTTGAGTAACCTTTGGATGATAGACATCTCTAAGGATGTGACCTCAGGGAAGGTATTCTCTCCTTTCTGTGACAGGATTTTATGAAGCTCAGCCTGGCCTTGAACTCCTGATCCTCTCAAGTACTGGGGTTACTGACTTGTGTTCCAAATTATGCTTCTCTTTAAGAAAGTGCCAAGTGAGAACCCAGTGAAAGGACCTAATTTGGGTTCAGAGGAACTTGGAGTCCTTTGCTGCCAATACTTTTGGCAGCTTGGCTCTGAGTGACTCATCCCTGCATGGGAAATCTGGGGGACACACAACAGAACTCCACGATGGGGTTGTGAAATTGACGTTCCCCTACAACAGGCTTCCCTGTTTTGACAATCAACTGTCACTTTGGGTTCTCATAATCCAGTAGCCCTAGATCTTGGGACACTGCTGTCCTCCACACTCTGCTTCCCACTGTGGCTGTGTTCTTCCTACTAGCACAGGACTTTTGTATGTATGTGCTTACACATTCACACATGCATACATATGTAGGCATGTGTTTGTGCATATTGGGTCTGAGACCTGCCCTCTGTGTGTATGTTCAACTTCTTAGTGCTATGTTGGTTTCTCAGTTAGGGAGTTCATTTTCCCTGGCTACCCAGCTTCCTCTGAGCACAGCTGTGATGCTGAGAACATCTGAGCCCCAGCTCTGCTCTGTTTCTAAGCTCTGGAGCATGTACGGGCTCCACACTTGACCTTGGGAGCCTGCCCAGCACGCAGATGAAGGAAAGCCCCACCCAGTGGGAGCATGACTCCAGGCTTAGCAGGGTCAGGACCCTAGGGAGGGCCCCACAGAGGAGGATTGCTCTGGCATTCAGGGATTCCAAGAGCAGAGGCTGAAGCCAGGGCCTGTTCTGGAACACTGGTTCTATTATCCACCAAGGGGTCAACGGTCAAGCTGTGGCGAGGTTAGTAGGATGCTCCCTGAGCCTCTGAATTCAGAATCTGTGGGCCATGATGAACTAGTCCAGGGAGTATGACACCCCTCCTTATGGAGTTCTGTTGGACAGACTTCTCCACATTGCAGAGGTCACACAGAGGGCCTGGTGTGGAAGATCTTCCCCCTAGGAGTTTATCTTGCCTGCATAGTGTGTTTTCAAGCAGAAGTTTGGGGCTCCAGGCTGGAGTCAGATGGCAAGTCTGTGGAATTTGGCCCTTCTCTTAGGATGGCTTATACGATGATGGGCTACATGATGAAGAAGGCCACTGGGCTCTGCTGGAAACAGGTGGCCATGAGTTGTGCAATTTCGGGGTGTCCAGAAAAATGGTGTGGCTCCCATTTCCACACCTTCCCACTAATTCATGCTTCCCACGTTTGAAAAAAAAATGTATTTGTTGCTGTTGTTTTTGGGGTGTGTGTGTGTGTGTGTGTGTGTGTGTGTGTGTGTGTGTGTGTGTGCCACTTGCAAATAGCGCCAATGGAGTCCAGAAGAAGGCATCAGATCTAGAATTGGAGTTAGAGCTGGCTCTGAGCCATTATGTGGGTGCTGGGAAGTGAACCTTGGTCTTCTGCAAGAGCAGTCATACCCTCACCAACAGAGCCATGTCTCCGGCTGCACTCCAAGGTTTTGCTGTGAGACTTCTGAGAGTTGATATCAGCGTCCATCTTATCCGATGACAGTGTTTTTCAAGGATGGCTCAGATGGAGACGGCCACTTCAAGTACACAGGGGTGCTGTATTGAAGGGTCTTCCTCCGTGGGAGTTGCGTTTTCGGCAATGGGTTGCAGAAGAGTGACAAGGTATGAGGTATTAAGATGGAGAACACCATGGAGCGGATCGAAACCAGAGACTGCAAGCAGGATCAACAGCAGCATTTTGGAGTTGATTGACTTGTCAACACCATGCCAATCTGGCTGGTATGGGACCTTTAGAAGGCCAAATGGAGAGAACAATGATATAGATTTTAGTCAGTTCATCCTGGACCTGGCATTGACCACAAACCATGTCATTGTACATTCTTCCTCTGTGCTTAACAGTGATGCTTCTTCGATGTGGGCAATACCCAGGGATCCTTAAGAAGAGGGTGGCTCAGAAATACAGTTGGGATGTCCCCTTGCAAAGGAAGAAAGCTTTCCAGAGCAGCCGGCATCTGTGATGGGGCTCGGGATGAGGGATAGGAGCCCTACAAATCTGTCTTTGTCCCAGGCTTGCCAGGGACTTATCCACAGGAGTGCAGCTCCCTCGAATGTTACTGCCTCCTGAGGACTAAGTGGTAATCTGTAGTCCTTGGCACAGAGTAGATCAATACTAGCTAGGATAGTTCAAAAGCAAGAACAGAGAAAAATCAAAGCTACTTTGAAAGCTTCAAAGGAGAAGAGGATGAACAAGACCAAGAATTTGCATAAAGAACAACTCAAAGATGTGCTGTCTAACAGTAAAAGATTATTTTGCATTACTGGGTTCATTGTTTTATCCTTCCCAGAATCAGAGCGTCATAGGGCAGCATGAAGAGAGGAGGCAGTCTGGACCCTTGATTGTGCTACAGAGGCTCATACTTGTCTTTCATAAAGAAAACGGCAGGGTGACTTCATTAGAGGGAATGTCCTGGGGGTGGGGTCACTGGCTTCTTTGTTTTCCAGGTGCTCTGAGAACTCAGGGTGTGCCCTTGTACAAGCCACTTGCCTTCTGTGGGTCTCCCTTTGGAAAACCAGAAATGGAAAAGTGATTTTGAATTATGACCCTCTATGGATCTATTTTTAACAACACCAAAAAAAATAAAATAAAATAAACCCACACACTCCCACACTGTCGCCTTGCCATAACGACATGTGTAACTATGCAGACTTCCCAGAACCAGAGAGAAATAGCATTTGTGAAGTGTCAGCTCATCACAAATGACTGGCAATGGAGGAGCTTCCAAGCCCATCCCCAAAACCTGCTCCGTGATGTGGGGCCGGGCCAGGCTGAGCAGGCTCTGCGGCTCTCTGCCTTCTTGCTGATTGTGCCTCATGTTCTTGGGAACGGATATAGATTCCGTCTGTCACAAGACAAGTGCACTCCTGGGAAGGAGGAGTGTATGAGGATGTGTATGTGTGTGTGTATGCATGTGCATGTATACATATATGCATGGGTGTGTGACTGTGGGTGCATGCTTATCTGTGAGTGCATGTTTGTATGCATGCACATGTATTTATTTATTTTTTTTCTCGATAACTTTCTGTCCAAGATGACCATTTCTCAAACAGTGGGTAAGGGCTCTGGAAGGCTGTCAGTACCTGTTTGGGTCAATTGGTCATTTGTTACAGCATCTCTTTGTCCTCAGTCAGAGGCAGTGGCCAGTATATTCAGCACATATTCTATTATATGTTGTCATGGGGCCACTGGAGAGGCTTATGGGGCTTCGGGTCTGAAACTATCACAAAGAGAGACATTCCTAGGCTGTTATGATGTACTAGACAGCTTATTTGAATCCTGGATTCGGGTTCCCAAGAGCTACCTACACCCAAGTGGTGGCTCTGAGCTCACGCTGTCTTGAGCTCTCATGCCACGTATTCCGGAACCACCCTTTCTGCATCTTCTGCCCAGTTTGTCACCTGCTGTGCTAATCTGTTGTCACTACTGTCACTCTAAATAACTGGAGACTCTCATTAGGAGGCAGATTGCCGGAGGAACCGGGTTCAACCCATCATGTCTCCCAATTAATACATGACCTTGGGTACACATCCGTGTCATCTGTAACTGGGCATCATGAAAGCATTTTTTTTTTTCAGGATGAGTCTAGTGGATTCTCTTAGCATCTCAAATGACACTGGACATCAAATTGATAATAGTGGTCTGTGCTTAGAGCCTATGGGTGCTCTGTTGTGGTACTCCACCGTACCCCTTAGCTGAGTGATAGGAACTGTGTCCAAATGACAATTGCCAGACAGAAGGTTAGAATATGGGGTGTAGGAAACTGAAAACATGAAGGTTCAGAGAATACAGAGTTTCTCAACGAAGACCCTGAGCTATGCTCCCTGATCCAATCCGTAGTTTGTTCTCTTGGGCGCCTCTCATCCTAAAGGAACCTTCATGGTCTTAAATCCTGTTATGCAGATGAGTGACAGACAGGTCCCAGAGGCAGGCCAGAGAAGCCTGTTTGCTCTCCTCTCAGAACATTCAGATCCCATAGCACTGTGGCTTGGGGTTCTGGAGTCCTCTCACCCCGCTGGGCATTCTGGGATGCATCACAGAGCCATCATCTCCCAACTTGTGTACTTTCCTTTATCCTTGTTTTCCTTGACCATCAGTCGGGCTAGAGTTGCAGCTCGCAGCTCGAGTCTCTCATTCATTGACTCAAGCCCTTTCTCCTTAACCGACAAGATCTGTTGCAGCACCTTAGACCTACAGCAGGCACTGAGGTAGTGTGACATGAGCTAGTGTGACATGAGCTAGTGTGGCGTTGTCTTGGAAATCTCCTTCATCAGCAAATCGGTCCCCATTCTGTAAACTTTTCCTGGGGACACAAATTAGCATCTGCCCGCTGCACACAAGCCTAATAACACACCAGAGAAGTCATTCCACCCAAGTATAGCTTCATCCAAGCTACTCACAGGAGTCTGAGCAACTCATGAATGGCTCCACCAAAATCGCCCTCTCCTCCAGCAAGGTTACACCCTGTCTGTGCACCCGCTGAGAAGAGGGAGAGGCCTCCTCAGTGCCCCCTCCCTTAGGCGAATGTTTTATGTGTCAAATTTTGTACAGTTCTCTCAAAGGTAATTACAGCTGCTGAAAGTTCAGGAGGGCAAAAGCCTGTTATGTCATGCCCAGAGAAGAGCGTTTCTCAACAGTCCCCTTCCAGGCTCAACCATCCCAACTGGCTTCTTGACGAGGCTAGGAATAGAAGAAAGGGCACGATTTTATACAGCTCATGCCAGCGACAGGCATCCAGAACAATTATCTAGGTCTTTCCATCCACAGCAGCCTCTTCAAAGATTTTATACTGCTTTTCCTCATGAGAACGTTGTAGTTTAGAAAGGACTAGTAACGGGCAGAGTTGGGATCAGAAACAAGTGGCCTAGCCCCAGGTAATGTGCTTTCCTAATAGACCACGAGGCTTGGGCTCCATGAGAGGGTCAAGAGAAATGCTGGCATGGGAGACAGCAAGAGAGCAAAGGAGTTCTTCTTCTGTGTGGGGTAGGATGTTGTTCAATAACTGGCCATGAGTCAGCAGGGAGGCAGCATCTTCTCCCTGGGAAAAGTGTGTAATTCTGCAATTAGAGGTTCCAGTAAAAGTGGGTGGGCCACCACTTGGAAATATAAATCAGCATCAACAGGAAAGGCAAACAGCTGGACCTCCACAAGCCAGGGGTCAGAGTTCAGGTGTTTCACGCCTCCTGTATGGCTGTCTTTGAATCTGCCCCCAATTTTGCCACAAACTCCTATTGGGATTTCCCCCTTCTCCTTCTCTGCTTAAGATGTATTTGTTATTATTATTATTATTATTATATATTATGAATATATTATGTTCATTTTATTATTTTATTATAATTACCTTACTTTATTAATAAATATATAAATATAATATATAATTTATTTTATTATAATTCATTTATAACAATAATTTTATTATTATTATATATTATGAATATATGTGTGCCTGGGTAAGTTTATATATGCATATGCATGCAGAGGTGAGAAGAGAGCATCGGATCCCCTGGACTGGAGTTACAGATGGTTGTGAGCTGCCATGTGGGTGCTGGGAACCAGTCCCGGGTCCTCTGCAAGAATAGTAAGTGATTCTTAAACAATTAATTTAATGATCAAACAATTAATTTAATGAAGCAGAATCCCAAAGAATGGGAAAGAATCTTTGGCAGTTACACATCTGACAAGATTAAGATCAAGAATATATAAATAACTCAAAACAAACAAAAAACAAAGGAAAAAAAAGACTCATTCAAGAAATAGGCTTGGGATCTGAACAGGGACTTCTCAAATGAGGAAATAAAAATGCCTAAGAAATATCTCAAAAGATGTTCATCATTCCTAGCAATTAGGAAAATGCAAATCAAAACAGCTTTGGGATTTTATCTCACTGCAATCAGAATGGCAAAGATGAACAAAATAATGGACCACAAATCCTGGTGAGGATGTGGTGGAATGGACCCTTCATTCACTGGGGGCAGTGGAATTACAAAGTGGTCCAGCCACTTCGGAAATCTGTGTAGAGAGCTCTCATAAGGCTAAAAATAAATCTACCAAAGGACCCAATGATAGATACCACTCCTCAGAAAATGCCTAAAGGACTTGACATCCTGCTTCACAGTTAGCATTACTTTTCAATTCACAACAGCTATGAATGAAAAACAACCAAAATGTACTTCAGCTGATGAACGGATAATAAAAATGGGGTGCATATACACTGTGGAATGTTATTCATCAGTAAAGAAAAATGAAATAAAAAAGTTCACAGGTAAGTGGACAGAACCAGAAAAGGCCCTATCAGTTGAAGTAACCGAAATCTAGAAAGAAAAATAGAGCATGTTCCCTCTCATCTGTGGCTTCTAGCTTCAAGTCTTTGGATGTGAGTGTACAACCTAGGGTAACTTCAGAGACCAGGAAAGTCGAAGGAGACCATGGTGTGTGTGTGGGCGGGGGGAGCAAAAGAAGGGAAAACAGCAGGGAACAAGTGATCTGAGGGGGAAATGGGGAAACTTTAATTGGGGGGAGAAGAAGAAAGATAAATACAGAAAGGAGGGGAAGGGTAAACAATGGTAAGGATGTTTCAAAAGGTTATAATGCATCATATTATCATCTACTCTATAAAATTTTGTATAACACATATAAGGCTGAGTATAAATATACAGAAAGCATTTAGAGAGAAATATCCCATTTGGGCTGATTATGCACCATTCAATGGATAGTCCCATAGACTCACAGAAACTCCAACAGCAAGCACAAGAAGTCCCCACTTTGAGTCGCTGGTCAGGGCTCTCCAAGAGACTCCAAAAACATCACAAGTTTTCGCTGTTTCCCTTGGCCACCTCTCAGGGGTAAGAGGGAAATCCCCATTGCTGAAGACAGCACGCACTTCAGACACAGGGCTAAGATGACCTGAGCTAGACCTGGCCTGGAAGCGCCCTCCACGATATCTAGCTTTCATGTTACCAGAAGGCAGCATGCGAGCTTCTGAGGGAGGGACGCAACAAATGGTCCTACCCAGCTATGTTGTCTTTGACAAACCACAACAGTGACCTAAATGGCACAATATCCCCGTGAGCGCAGTCGCGGCATGCTTACCTTGGTGGTAACCAACGGCTCACTAATTGGACCTAAGGCCTGCTCAACGAGAGGAAAACCATGTCTGGTAGGGGAAACATAGCCAACTATCCAGGGACAGGGAGACATGGACCTTGGAGGTGAACTTACAACAAGTCCTTTACTAAACCAGCATAATTCCTAACTACATTTTGTAGTGGGTAGCCATTCCAGCTTTGACCTGGAAATACCACCCGCATTGAGGCTTCGGTAATAGTCACGCCTACAAGGCGGGGCTAGGAGAGGATGCTGAAGACCGGAGATGCGGATGCACCAGCTCTCTTGGTTCCTGGACCCTGGATGCTGGAGGTAGACCGAGCAGAGTTCTCCAGAGAACACCATTGGACTGTGCTACACCTTTCCCAGACCCTGTAACCTATCCCTTCACTTGTAAGTTACCCCACAAAATAAACCTCCCTTTTAACTACATGGAGTGGCCTTAATAATTTCACCAATAACATTTTTAATATTTATCCTTATACCAACAGATAAATGTAGTTCTCACCCTTCATTGAAGCAACTTCTTTTTTTGCAACAGATCAACAAAAACCCACCCTTGATCAAAATGCAGAGAGCAAGAGATTGGTTTCCAGTCCCAACTGATACACCTACAGCCCAATCCTTGCACCTAAGGTTGGAAGATAATTGTGGAAGAAGGAGCAGAGAGATCGTAAGAGACAGAGGACCAGGAAGTTTGCTGCTGTATGATTGTGTCTACTAGAAATGTCAGAGAGCCTACATCCATGAAGGCCCATCAACATGGCTGCCTAAACAAGACCTGAGTAATGATGACATTAATAGACATGATAACACGGAAGAGGGAAAACTCGTGGGGTCTCAACTCTAGACAAAGAACTGGAGAAATTGTCCCAACACCATACCTTATAAACAGTTTATTATAATCCTCAAGAAAAATATTAACCCCTTTCTGTACATCACCTTATCTGTAAAACAAAATCTTGATAATTCTCTTCTAGCGCTAACACTGTGACACTCTTATAATTACTAGGAATCATATTACTAGAATAATCACACAATTAGTAGGATAATATGTAATTTTTTTCTTTTACTTACAACGTAATCACATGCATGAGCTTACATGCATGCATGGGCACATGTATATATACATATATTCTACAACACACACATCTGTTTCTGACCATTTGCCCCCAAATAAATCTTTGATTCAAAGAGCTTACCAAATATCTTCTATGTGTCAAGCCCAACGGGCCACACCTGTAATTTATTATCCCTATCCTAGAGAAATTTATTATCTAGCTAAGAAGTTGACATATATACTCAGGAAAAAACCCTCTAAAAATAAATAATTCCAGTCACTTGGAAAACCAGTAGCAATTTATGCCTTGGGGAAGTTCACCATGATTTAGGACAGTGTTTTAAGGGTACAAGGCTCTGGCAGTGTCTTGGAGGAAGGAGTATGATATATCCAATGATAAAGAGGAAAGCATATGGAATTACCATGGTCCATAGCCAGCAAGCCACATGGTTGAGGAAGATGATGTTGACAAATCTCTCTGTAACAGCCCACTGTGCTGGGGTGGAATTGGAAATATCGTTGGAAGGGTAGAGACTCAGGAGAACTTATGTGCTTACCAATTGGAACTTTTGAGTTATTTGGATGTTTGTGTTTGAGGAACTCCATGTGCCAACCATGTTGAAGGGAGACTGGCTATACATGAAGGGCAGTCCAAGAGGCCCAGAGGGGACTGCCAGCTTTCTGTTACTGTAATGAAATACTCAAGGCCACTAAGAAAAGGTTTCTCCTAGCTCATGGTTCTATAGTTTTTAGCTTAGATTGAGTGACCCCTTTGCTTTGGGGACCTGTGATGACACTGCATAGTGGCGGTGCTTGGATAGAGCAAATGGCTTACCTCATGAACCAGAAAACAAAGTGAGACAGGAAGGGGCTGGGTCCCATGATCTTCTTAAAGGGAATATCTCAATGATCTAAGAAAATCTCCTACAATTTCCCAATAGCACCACACTGGAGACCACTCCTTTATGACTTAATGCAAGAATGGTTGGGGAAATTGCTCACATTAAAGCCATAGCAGACAGTAATCAGGAAAATGCTCCACTGAGATATTCAGGACAACTGTGCTTGAGGCAAAACAAAACAAAAAGGCAAACAACATGCACATTCTGTGGAGTGTCAGTCTCCACAGCAAGAAGGAAGGAGGACACTGGGTGGGCTTGATGCATGCCTGGTGATCCTAGCCCTTGGGATGTTGAAGGCAAAAGATCAAAAGTTTCAGATGGGACTGGGTTATGCAATGAGACCCTGTCACCCAGACCCTTCCTCCCAAAAGAGCAATGGTGCATTATCATGAAAACTTCAAAGTTTAGTTCTTAACTGGGAAAGTGGTAGCATGAAGACCAGAAGATGAAACTTACCTGATGTGGTAAGACTTGTTGCAGGTATATGAATGGTGTGCACTGTAAAAGGTACAGAGATTTTCTGTGAGCAGAGGAAATTGAAGCAGGAAGGACTTAAATGCAGTCAGAGGTAGGATTCTGCACAACTTGTTTTTAGGCTTATTTATTACTTGAACCAGTCCGTGGAGCACACAAAGGCCTTCCCAGAGTCTCGATAATGCAGCATGGAAACGTGCCTGTTCCTGAATAACGGCACTGTGCTTCAACACATCCATCCAAGAAGACCTTCCGTTATCCTTGTAATTACCAACACAGGGCATGCTTTGGGACCTGGGAACTGGATGCTTGGATTTGCAATACATGACTACACAGTTTCTACCCTGGTTTTTTTAGGTGTCATTCTTGAATTTTGCATTAACATAAAAATTCAGCCACATAAAAATGCAGAAACACACTCGTGGATATATTACAATAATTATGTACACAAACTGTCTCTTAAAACAGTTTCGCCATCCCAAGACTCCTGAAAGGTTTGGTACCTCTTGAACCCATGGCAGAATGTTCATTTCCATGATTCTAATGCCAGTGAGGAAAGAGAACATCACATGCTCTGGGCACCTGAGTCAGAATCCAGGGAAGGAAGAGGGAACCTTCTAGCAAAGACTAAGGGGCAGGTAGTCCACAGGACTCACTGTCTTCTCGCTCAAGCAGTTTGGGCTCATTTTCCTGACTAAACTGTATTTTCAGCTTTTCTAATCCTAAACCTAGCATCAATCTTTTACACACCCTTCAAGAGGTAGCTGTGGTTTCTTTGATCTGAGAGATTACCCTTGTCTCACAGAGTAGGTAATTAGTCTCTTTATTGTGCTTTTTGCTGTTCATATTTGGCTACCTATTAGAATGTCTTCATCTACTACTTTGATGGTGCCTTTGAGGAAGGTGACATGTTGTGTTATTATCTGGACTTCCACTTTTAGCGTGGGGCTTGGAAGGAATATTTAGGAGGTGTTTACAGGTCGGATGAAAGAATGCAGTGGTGTGTGATTCTGTGAATTGGAGTTATTGCACACTGTCTTAGTTGGGGTTTCTATTGTTGTAACGAAACACCAGGACCATAAAGCTAAGTGGGAAAGAAAGGGTTTAATTCAGCTGACATGTCCACATTGCTGTTCATCACTGAAGGACATCAGGGCAGGAACCCAAACAGGGCAGGATCCTGGAGGCAGGAGCTGATGCAGAGACCATGGAGGAGTGCTGCTTACTGGCTTGCTCCTCATGGCTTGCTCAGCCTGCTTTCTTATAGAGCCCAGGACCACCAGCTCAGGAATACCACCACCCACCATGGGCTGGGCCCTCCCACATTGGTCACTAAATGAGAAAATACCCTACAGCTGGATCTCAGGGAGGCATCTCCTCAACTGAGGCTCCTTCCACTCCAATGACTCTAGCTTGTGTCAAAATGACACAAGAAACCAGCCAATACGAACACTTTGCTAGTTTGTCCACCACTCTACCAAGTTGGGAACAGCATTGCTGGAATTCCATGATCTTTCCCTTGCCATTCTGCCGTCCTGCGAGTCAAGCGCAGAAGAAGCCATTATCTCCCATTGCACACAAGCAACAGTGACTGCTGGGTACACACTGGATGAGGAGGCAGCACACGAACCCAGGCACGTGGACTCCAAATTTGGGTTTTTCCATCCCGTCACATTTTTCTTTCTTTTGCATTCAGCTTATATTCTTCTGTTGCCTTTTGGGATTTGGCCAATATTTCTTCCGTTAGAGCCAGGTTGGGGACACTACAACGAATATCTGACTTCTGCCTCTTCTGGTATCTTCGGGAATCTGTCTACTTTGTCTGAAAAATGCAAAAGGAAATCAATCCACTTTCCTTAATTGGAAGGGGAAAAAAAACCCCTAAGAAGAGCTGTTTTTGGAGAGGCCCAAAGCCTGATCTGTGATGTACAGGGTTTCCTAACTCTCTTCTGGGAGTCATGTTGACCCCAGAGGACTTTGGAGCCTCCTTCTGCAGCTTGGAGGAAGTCCCGCTGGCTCCGAGGTGTGCTTGGTCCCCCTCTTCTTAAAATAGAATACTAGTGTAGTCATTGTTCTGATGTTTAAACTTGTTCTTTTTTCTCTTCCCTTTCCTCTCCTCTCCTCTTCCTCCCCCTCCTCCTCCTTCTCCGATCCTCTTTCCTCCTCTCCTCCCCTTCTTCCTTCTCTGTCAATGAATCCTTATAAAGTTCTTCATAGATATTGGTAACCAAGTTAATGTACTAAGTCTCTTTTGATCTATCACAACAAAAAATGATTGTATTTTCTTTTCCTGGAAAACTTCGCTAATGTCCTACACTAAGTACATTTGCATCTTCAGAGTAGGCGCTGTGTCTTTATAATAATATCCGAAGTTCCATTTCTAACCCGATGCTGGAAACTTGGATTCTCGTCCTCTTCTCCTAGTCACTGGCTTTGTGACTTCAGAGAATCCAGGGTCCTTTTCAGTTCTCACATTGGTCCTGCCGCATTTTCAGTTGTTGGTTTTCGTGACCACCTCATATACCAGACTGAACTGCTGGAAGGTTGATTTCCAGTGAAAAGCATTTTCAAGGTTTTGTAAGGTTTCCATCAAATGGTGGTTGAATACCGGACAATACAGAATCCCAGAGAAAGGATGGGAAGTGATGGACCACACAAAAGGGATGCTGAAAAGCCTTCTTCTGATGCTTTCCTTGGAGTTTTGTGAAAGAAAGCACAGGGTCAAAGGGGCAGAGGGTAAGACAGTGATGACCAGGATGACCTGTTTGTGTGCACACGTGATTCAGAATGGAAGCCAGAGAGTTGTTGGCCGGAAGTAAAGGGAGACATGATGAAAACCCAGAGAATAGATCATATAGTACTAGGCTCTGGATGTGATCACTACAAAATGCATCAAATTCTCAGGTCAAATATCCAACACAGTCAGACATTAAGATCTGAGCACCACTGCATAGCACATCTATGAATCAAGAGATTTTCTGCCTCATTGAGTGGCACAAGGGAAGTTGCCTCCACATAGGTTCTCTCTAAATTCTCAGGAGGACAGAGGACAGTGAAGGTTGAAGGCTGGGCTTTGGAGGATGCAGAACCCATTCAGCTTTTTGGATATATGGTCCCATCTTCTGGAAGACAGAAGTGCAGTAAGATCTGCTTGTCTCAGAGTTGACTTCTTATCAACATTGCCAAGAGATAGGCTATAAGCCACCAGAAAACCAAAAAATGAGTATGTAGATATGTTCAGCTGGGCATTAACAGACACCCGGAAGTTGGAGTTTCATCTGAGAGGAAGACTGGGAAATAATTATGAAGGTAGAGACTAGAAAGAAACAACCACGTATGACTAATGTAAGTGTGATCAAGACATTATGGAGAAGGCAATCCTGTTCAGTTATTGAAGAGCACAAGGGTACCACAAATGAGTCCCAGGAGAGTGCTCTACTCAGCAGGCTTGGGAGGAGGCAGATAGCAAAGATTCTCTCCAGAGGGAGAGAAGAATAGAATGTACTTTCTGAGGATGCTTCATAGATGGTGTTCTTTTCAGGGACAAATTGCAACATCAAATAGATTTTCATGATAATACACACAGTGGCATTTGTATAAGATAGTGTTTTGTGTTCAAGACCCAGATTCTCAGCCATCTGATTCCCTAATATATTCTCTGACTCTCCCAGTAACAGTTTTTTTGGGGGGCTAAAGAGCTATTTGTTCACCAGCTTTCAAATGCTTTCCCATTACAATGGCCAGATGATATTAAAATGTCCACTTCAATCTTCATACTAGGATTTAGGGGAACTTAACAACCCAGCCCTGTTTCGACTTTTCAAAGTATTTTTTTTCTACCATTGAAATATGATTTGACATATCCCAGACTGGCCCCAAACTTGCTACATATTTGGAAATATCCTTGAACTTCTTGATGGCATGTGCCACCATTTCTGGTTTGACATTGTTCTGGAGATCAAGCATAAGTACCCAGCAAGCACACTACCTAATCATCTACACCCACAGCCTTAGAATGTTTCTGGTATTATTTTTCCCCATACAACAGGAGGAATGATCAATGTAAACAAAAAGCAAGCAATGCCCATGAGTTTCACACTTGAAGTCTGCCAGCGCTTCCCACAAGCATCAAGGTAAATTCCCATCAAGATTGGTCTGTCTTTTTATCACAGCGGGGAAACAGGTGCTCTCTGGCCACAGTCTCGAGATGCTTGAGGTCGTGGAGACACTGTTCCTTCTGTGGTTTCTGCATTTAAGGTTCTGTTCAATGTCTGGGATTCCTTCCACTCCCTCTGACTATGACTCATCAGGCTTTGATTAGGGGCAGGTTCTCTTTCTGAAAGCTCATTTGTTGACTCTGTTACATAGGAGGACCCGTGGCAGACAATGACGCAGCAATCAACTTGTCTTATCTCACCGCAGAGGAGAGGTGTCTCATGTATGCCACGCCACCTTTCTCCAAACTTCACTGAACTATAAACATCAAAGCCTTGATAGATCTGAGACAACACATGAGAGGAAAGGGCAGGTCAGTCTGTTCTCAGTTGGAAGAGAAGGGAGTGTGAACCCTCGGGAGAATGGCTGAAAGGAAATTATACACATGGCGGATCTTTACCTGTCTCAGTTATATGGGAGCATTGAGCACAACAAAACACTCCCTAAGAATAGACGAGATGTGAGCATGGGATGATGAAATTGGGAACCATAGCATTTTCAGCGGGGCTGGTCTCTATATCCTCTGTACAGTAATCTCCTAACTCTTGGTGAGGTAGTTCATGCCACAGACCCCTCAAAAGAGTGGGGCTCATTTTCTACCCAGAATTACACTCTGTTGGTCTCGTTCACTCATGGATTCCATGTCTGACAGGCTCTAGTGGTCACAGGAGTATGCTGCGCTCCTCCTACCTGTGGTCCCAGGGTGGAGAGGGCCAGCCTGAATGTTTCCACTCCAGGTTCCTCATCTCACCAGTGCTTCTAGGAGCCCAGGGTTTGAATCACTGCTCTGTCACTGGTTCCTATGACTGATCCCTTGTCTCTCAGGCAATGCTTCTCCATTGCACTTTGAACATCAAAAAAAAAAAAAAAATCCTGTACTTGAAAGTAGAAAGTATGTTTTAAGTAAAAAGATTTAATATAGCCACAGTGCTTTTCCAACCCCAGGGAAAGTTCTGTTGGCTTGCTTCTGCTGAAACGCTGGCAGTCTGTGTCTATGGAGATATCTGTCTCCTTTCTACTGAAGAGATGTTTCTTGTCACCTCTGGGCTGAAGTTTGCAGTTTTTCCTCCAAGCCTGGGTTTGGTGAGGCTGTTCAGAATAACAATTTATGTGTGCTTCACTTCAAACGAATCTCATCCCTGTCACCCACATAAAATATTACATCTCAGACCATCATCAAGAGGAAATTCCAAGCCTGCAAAAAGCCTTCCTGCTTAGGATACCAAAGCACAAACAAGACTCCAAACAAGCCCAGCTCCTGCCCCAGCTCCAGCCCCATCTCCCCCAAGCCCTGGGTGCGCTAGCACTGCTCGTTAACAAAAGCACTTGTACTTTTCCACGCTCCATGTTCTGAGCTGCCCCTGAGGCTGGCCACTAGTTCATCTGGGTGGCTGCTTCTCTTTACCCTCCCCAAATGACATCTGTCCTGTGAGAAACCTAGACAATACGTGGCTGCTTTAAGTGTGTGACAGCCACTGTTTTCTTCCCCTTGGCTCTCTCAACATGCATTTTTCTCCTCTTTCCTGCATTTCAGTATTTTGGAAACCCCTTTAAAACATGAGAATAAGCACCTATCTTGGGTCTGAATACTTTAAGAAAATAATAGTAGATACCCATCCTCTTCTTTACTTTCTGGCTCCTTGGAAATCTCTGTATGCCTTTTGCTAATTCAACCCCTTCTTCCCTCTGATGTCACCGAGGTCACTCAGCCTGTCACTCACTTGTGTGTGTGTGTGTGTGTGTGTGTGTGTGTGTGTGTGTGTGTGTGTGTGTTAGAGGAGCCCTGTTTACCTCCTGGCATCAGTGAACAAAGAGAGAGAGAGAAATGGCCTGGAGTTCTAAAATCCCCTTCAAAGCTGCACTAATGACTTAACTTCAAGGAGGCACCGCTTCTTAAAGGGGCCACCCCCACCCTCCTGTCCCCAGTAGCACCACGGCTAGGCACCAAGCCTTCAGTCCAGAAGTCCTTGGGTAAATGTATAGTATCTATGTGGACCCTGATGGTGTCGTTTCTCCTGGTTCGTTTAGTGGGTTCTGATTGCAGACCCATGTTCTTTAGTTTTTTTTTTTTTAATCTGTGGAGTCCATTGCTGCTTTGGTTGAATGTGTATTTGACCACAGAGTGTTTGACCTTAGCATCTCCAGACTAACTACACTGTAGGGTCATTAACATCTAAACACTATAATTATGTATGTATGTATGTATGTATGTATGTATGTATGTATTTTGGCTCATGAAGAAATTTATTTTTGACCACAAACAAGAGCATGGGCTAATATTTTATTATAAGAAATATTAAGGGGTTGAGGATTTAGCTCAGTGGTAGAGCGCTTGCCTGGCAAGTACAAGGCCCTGGGTTCCGTACTCAGCTCCGGGAAAAAAAAAGAAATATTAAAAAATTTATTATTTATTTATAAGAAAAGTAGGTTTTCAGATTATTTCATTACTAATTTACATAATAGTGGGTTCAGTATGTCTTTCCCTACATGCTACAGTGTGAACTAATCAAATCTATTTCCTTTTTCTACCACAAGGTAGGGTTTGTCACTCTTGTTTTTCCACCCAAGGTGTTTGACTTTTGTGGGTACGGTACACTTGACTTAGTAAGGTCTGCGGAAGGCCTACACTTATCTTCTATCTATCTGTTGTTCACCCAAACCCTAATGCTGGAGACCCAGAGGTCAGCGCATCTCGTCCTCACAGAGTTATGTGGCTTCAGGACATGTACTGCCTGTGGCCTCATTCTTGATGCTTCCTTGTCCTTCTGACTTCTAAGGAATTCCTCTTCCCTCTCCGTCAGCCACAGTCAAAGTATGCTTTCAATCTTTTAGCTACAGTTAAACTGTGTTTTAGTGAAGCTTGCTTTGCCAGTATCACATTGTTCAAATAGAATTTCCACTCTGGAAATCCTTCAGCCTTCACACTGACCACAGTTGTCATAGCCAGTCTGTCTAACTACTCCCAGAACTTCTCAAAAACAAAGGACCAAAATCCTTCATCTCCCCATTCCAGAGGACTGTGATCCTTCATCTCCCCATTCCAGAGGACCATGATGCTTCATCTTCCCATTCCAGAGGACCAAGATCCTTCATCTCCCCATTCCAGAGGACATGATCCTTCATCTTCCCATTCCAGAGGACCATGATCCTTCATCTTCCCATTCCAGAGGACCATGATCCTTCATCTTCCCATTCCAGAGGACCATGATCCTTCATCTTCCCATTCCAGTGACTAACAGGAAGTGCAGACTCAAAGCTTGTAGGAATGGAACAATATGTTGTAAAACCAAGAACGAAATAACTAGGGACTTCCCCTTCTCTTACTGCGGTCAGTTTATTAAACCCCACTGTTCTGATATTCCCAGTTTACTCACTGAGATTCAGATAAGTAAAGCAATACAATTCTTTTCTTTAAAAAAAAAAATTAAGTCTACTAGTGAACTCACAGGAACTGAAAACCGCTGTGAATGAATTATCGCACTCCAAGGGCTCAGTATAGAAAGAAAGAATGATGACCCTCTTGCCCTGTCTCCTGGACTCTCCTGCCCCACCAGAGTTGACTAGGTGAAGGGGGAAGTTCCCCTTGAGTAGGTGCATTTCAGTGTGCTGTTGTCACCCTCATGGCTGATGCAGCTCCCTGGGACACCACACTGAGTACCAACCTGGAGCACAAAAGGGAGCCCTTACTGCACCCTGCCTGCACTGTGGGTGTTGTTGACTTGAGCCGAGGGGTACAGCTTCTTCTTCTGCACCCCCCCACTACAACTTTGTCTAACAATCCTGTGACAGGAAGCTGAACACTGACATGCCAGCTGTAGAAAGATTCTGCTGGAGACTTTTCAGGCAGGCAGGACCAACGCAGGAGCCGCTGGACAGAAAAAGACCCGGTGTAGCCAGAAGCACTCTCTATCTGCTTTAACAATTGTAGCAATCAGAATCACTTTTCAATACTCCCACAGCTGCTCCTGGTTCTCAAGGAAAGAATCCTAAATTTCTGGAAACTTCAAAAGGGAAATGGATATTTGCACAATGTCTTCTTTATTCTCATTATATGGAGCGGCAGCATGGCTAGGTAATCACTAGACTTGAGCTCAGGGACTAAAACTACATTCTGTCATTGCTGGGTACCTTGATAGGTGGCACTGGGTCTCTTAGTCCCCACTGAGAACCTCAGTGTCTGTCTCTACACAATGGGAGCAGGCCTGGAATGTTCTCCGTGTCTCTTACTGGTTGAACAAATCTAAGATTCTGTGACTGAGAACTTTTTACTTCCTGGTTTTATTTTTGGACTCAATTTACCTCTTACCTAGGAAAGTGTAAATTTTTCTTTCAGCAAAAACGTTCAGAATCTCAAATAATTTATTCAAATAACATGGATGCCTTTTTTACTATGTAGGTAAGCAGTTTAGCTGCAGGTGTCAAAACTTTGGTCAGCAATGAATTTGTAATTCCAGGAGCCATGTATTGAAAATTACATCAAATGTCACTTACCACTCATTTTCCTGGGTTTGACAGATCTGTCTCGTTTGCTCCATGGCATTACTTCATTTTCACAGGATTTTTGGGGACTCTGTCAGAGCAAATCCTTTCATATAACCACATATAACCCTTTAAATATCTCTGAAATGCAAGAGATATTTAAACTCTAGGCCCAAACACCTGTTGTATTTATACTTCCCCCAATATTCCCAATTATTCAAAATTCCCCTCCCTCAGCTCATATCAGTAATTTTAGGGTCATGGGAGGATTTCATAGGACTTGGTGTCCTGGTTCTCTTAAAGCAGTGGTTCTCAACCTGTGGGTTGCGACTCTTTGGGGTTCGATGACCCTTTTTCAGGGCTCACCTAAGATCATCAGAAAACAGAGATACTTACATTATGATTCATAACAGTAGCAAAATTACAGCTATGAAGTAGCAACAAAAGTAATTCTATGATTGGGGGTCACCACAACATGAGGGTATTAAAGGGTCTCAGCATTGGGAAGGTTGAGAACCACTGTCTTATCGGGACACTGACAGCTGCTTCTCTGCCCTGGTAGCTCAGTGTCTCTAGTAGTTCTCTAATGAGCATAGTTGATGATGAACAGAGCAGGCATGGAAGAATCCATCAGAGCAGCCTCTTGGGAAGCACACAGACTGCTCTGAAGGGGATTCATGGTTCATGGTTGCTCATGGAAGGCTGCTATGTGGCTGTGAAGTGTCTAGGCACTTTACCTCCTTTCTTATAGTAGATATGTAAAATGGAAACTTATATTCTACTGACTGCACCCGCATAAAGATGAAGGCAATCTGGACTGGATTCGTTATTCCATATGCATAGCAACTATGTTTAATTTGTCTTTCGATTTTAAATGATTACAACATTTTCATCTTCCCTTGAGAATCTCATGGGTCTCAGGCACCATACCTGAAGGGAAAGTGAGGGGAGGAGAGAATGGCATGCTATCTGAACAGAAGCCAGCAAGCCAGCAGCCAAGGAAGCACCAATACTCCGCGAATGGTGTAAAATGTACAGCCAGTAAGAAATGCTGCCTTGCCCAGAGAAGGCAGTCACGGTGACATTTGAGGGAAGGGCTGAGGCTCAGCAAGAACTGAGCAGGTGAAAAGGTGGGAGTATTCCAAAAAGGTGGGAAAGACAATTGGAGAAATAAAGAAATGAATGCAGATGGACTGGATACTCGGAGCTGCTAAATGTGGGAACACATGGTCCGTGTGGGAGGAGTCAGAGATGGGGTGAAAAGGTAGGTAGGCCTGCAAGGGATCTCCTAGGTCAGCTTCATCACACGGCTTTGTCCTGTATAAATAGCCATGGAAGAATAGTAAGGGGCTACAGAAAAACTTGAAAACGAGAACAGTATGTGAGTTATCTTTCTATCACTGACTTATGAAGAAGGCTTCATTTTGGCTCACAGTTTTAGAGGTTTTAACCCATGGTTACTTGATGGTACAGTGCAACATGATGGCAACATGTGGCAGGGAAGTCTAGTACTCTAATGGCAGTCAGCCAACAGACACAGAGATGAGGGTAGAGGTCCCAAGATCTCCTTCAAGGACATGCTTTCGATGACCTAACTTTCCTATTCTAAGCCACACATACCAACAACTCGACCATCTCCCCACAGCACCACAGGCTGGCAACCAAGCCTTCAACAACACATCAGTCACTTGCTGGACAGTCAAACCAAATGAGAACAAATACATGGTGTGATTTGAGATCAGAAAGACTGGAGAATGCACATGTAAGTTGAACCATGCAAGGTTGAAAGTAGGAATATGGATGCATATCATCATGCCAGATGGGGAGAGATGGTGGTGTTCCATTTAGTTGAGGCCTCTTGAAAGGTAGCATTTCTTCCACAGATGCTCCACAGTTCTGAAAGGCACAGTTTCTGACTAAGTCAGTTTTAAGAATAGAGGCTGAACAGTTTGTGTCATTAAACTCCTATGCAAAAAGTACACAGTTAAAGTTTTTTTTTCCTTTTCCTCTGATACCATATGTAACTGCGTTTGGTACTGTTCTAAAGGAACAATTTCATATAGAAATCTCCATCTTTCAAATCCTAGTAAATACCACATGCTTCCCTGAACTGTCTTTGTTACTCTGCATCCTCACAAAACCACACTGCATGCTGTTCCCATGGTCTACAATGTCTCCTTCCTGCTCTGGACATTCTCATCTCATATGAAGAAGCTCAGATGTTTCTTAGGAGTATCACACTCTTTGGTACTTGCTCCCTTCTTTTGGTCACAGTTTTGGCAAGGCACAGTTCTTCCTTCCTTGGGCACTCACTATGAATATGGCTGGGTCTCTCTACAAGGGCTGGTCCTGGAGGGCAGGGACTATATTAAAACTTATCTCCAGGACTGGATCTAGCACGTAGCATGTGATTGGTATACAGGCTATTCTTTTTTTTTAATTGGTGTATATTTATTCTGCACAATGACAGAATTAGTAAAGTCATTTTTATTTAACTACATCAAGCACTTTGACATTGATCCTTCCACACTCCTATTTTTCACCCTTCCCTACAACTAGTCCACTTATTTCCCTCAGACAAGCTTCCTCCGTCTTTCTTGCCATACACACATACACACAAATGATTTTATGTATCTCTACGAAATGTAAGATCCACAAGTGAGAGAAAGCTCATTATTTGATTTCCTGAGTCTGAGTTAATTTTCCAAGTATCAGGATCTCAAGCTGCATCCATATTTCCTCAATATAATGTTATTTCAGGTCAAATACAACTTCATTATATCTATATCTATATCTATCTATCTATCTATCTATCTATCTATCTATCTATCTATCTATCTATCACTTTCCCCCATTCACCAACTGACAGATGCCTAAGCTAATTCTGTAACTTGCCTATTATGAAGAAAGTGACAATATAAACTTAAATGGACAAGTGTCTCACATACAGGCCACTCTTGAATAAATAAATCACTTAGCTCCGAGCCCTACCTCACTTTAATAAGGTGGAATCATTGCTCATGGATTAGACAAACTGACCCTAATCTAACCTACCTGTGGAGCAGGACTGTTGAGCTTTGAGCCATATTGCAGTTCCTTTTCACCAAACTCTGTGTTTGTATCTCTCATTTCCCCAGCCTTATCTCACTTCTACAGAGAACCTGTAAACCTCATAACACAACAGTCAAAGTCATCACCACACACTAAAGGTTGTGATTAGTACTTTTGCCTGTAAACCAATTTCAGCCACACAATTTATGTCGATACACTCTGCCATAAAAAAAGGCTTTTCTGGCAGAGTAGAATGGATCTGTGCCTGTGCTTAATGAGAGTTCAGTTTTCCGGTTTGAATTTTGTGCCTTGCACAGAGGGAGGCATTTAGGAAAGAGCTGAATGCCTGTGATTCACATGACGGGGTTAGATGATGATGTGTTCAGGGCTCTTGGAGACAGAAGAGCTGGTGAAATCCACTCTGGCCGCCTCAAGATCAAGGCTCTTCTGTTTGTTAGGGATGGAGGAAGAGGGCAAAGGGCTTGAGAATTCTTAAGTATGTGTCTGTCTGCAGGCAGGCAGGTGCCCAGACAGATACACGGCACTCTCTTTCGGCCAGGTGAATCCTCTGTCCCCAGAGTCAGATGAGTCTGGACATAGAATGGGCACAGGCCAGAAGATGCTACTTTAGCAGCAATGCTCATTGTTTGTTAAATGTGCACCATGTGTCAAATGTAGAGCTGGGACTAGGTAGACGTGACTCATTCATAATCCTTTCATTCATTTAAGAAAAATGTATTAAGAGCTTCCAGGCATCACTGTGGCTAATAGAGCTATGGGAATTATTAAACATATTTAAATGACAATGTCCCAGTGTCTGTAATGGAGAGTTTTGCCTGCCCAGAAATAAGCACCCAGTGAGCATTCTTTAAAATAATAAGATGTAAAAAAGGCAAGGAGTCTGAGTATGGTGGTGGATACAATTTATATAAAACACTGAAGAAAATCTTGTCAATAAAGCAGGACTTTGGTAGAGCTGGCCGAAGTTGGTATAAGCCACAGTCGCACAAAGAAATAGGACAAAGATGTGTGGAGTAAAGAGATAGCTAGTTAAAAATCTATTGAGATATAACAATAAGCAATTGGTTTGTATATAAGGTGAGGCAATGTGTCTAAGGTCATAGAACTGGAACATATCAAACGATTATTTTACTCTAAATTTTTTCCACAAAGCCTTTATTCTCTCCATCACATCGCCATGTTTAAAGGCAGCTCTTGACAGTATAAAAAGGTTGTGGGATGCCCTCTGAGCTTATTATCTCATCCTCCTATCCTGGAGTTTTCTGAATGCTTTCTCATCAAGTAACTAAAATTGACCAATTATTTTTGAGTTCACATGGTTATCTCCATTAGAAGATGGCTACCCAAGGGGCCAATGCCAAGGCTGGAGAAGGCTTGAGAGTCATGGATTCCTTCCAATCTGAGACTGGAAGCTTGCCAGAGAAGTTGAATATGGAATGGGAGGGAAGAGCAGAGAAGTTTCCAAGTTGGTGTGTGTTCAGTTTCCCATCACCCTCACCTGGGGAAAATGATGTGACCTATTGATCATTCTTCCTGTCTCCACTTCTCTCTCCAAGTCTTCCCTGGGAGTAGAACGTAGCTTGCTTTACTGTCTTTGACCTTTGCTATAACAGCTGTCCCGATTTGACAAGAATGACCCCCAAAAGGAATATATATTTGAATGCTTAGTTACCAGAGAGTGGAACTATTTGAAAGGATTACAAGGATTAGGAGGTGTGGCTTTGTGGGAGGAAGTGTGTCTCTAGGGGTGGCCTTTGAGTTGTCAAAAGCTTATGCCAGGCCCAGTCTGTCTGTCTGTCTGTCTGTCTGTCTGTCTCTGTCTGTCTCTATCTGTCTGTCTGTCTGTCTGCCTCTCTCTCTCTCTCTCTCTCTCTCTCTCTCTCTCTCTCTCTCTCTCTCTCTCTGTGTGTGTGTGTGTGTGTGTGTGTGTGTGTGTGTGTGTGTGTGTTTGTGCCTGCAGATCAGGATGTAGCTCTCAGCTACTGCTCCAGCATGTGTCTGCACACCACTATGCTCCCTGCCATGATGATGAATGGACTAAACCTCTAAAACTGTGAGAAAGCCCTCAGTTAAATGCTTTCTTTCACAAGAGTCACCTCAGTCATGGTGTCTCTTCACAGCAACAGAGCAGTGACTAAGACAGACATCTTCGAGTTGCAGTTGTAGGAATCGTGGGAAGGTTCTGCCAGGCTTCTCTGCATACTACACCAGGAAAATACAAATACTTTGGAAGCTGCTGCCTCTGAGATGCGTACACATGGAGAGCTAATTCAAATCCAAGTCATTGCTTAGGGCCAAGCACGGCCAGTCCCAGAAAGCAATAGTGTCACAGCTAGCCAGTAATTCACCTGGGACTGTGTGCTAGCCACGAAGCAGGATAATACATATTTGCCTTTACTAAACTCAAGTTGCCCTTTTAACATCAAGCTCTGGATACCTGCCTCAGAATATGTAATAGTTCAGATTCAAAGACTCTACTGCTCAAGAATGGAGTCTCTGGCCTTAGAGGGAGCTCAAGGATTGTTTTAGTTCCTCATCCTCTCCATCTAGCCTGCAGATTATGTGCAAGCCCAGAGTCTGCGGACTACAAACCGAGAAACCAATGAACAGCAAAGGCAGGAATCAGGGGTTCCCAAAGTGCCAGTACATCTTTGTTTCTTCCAGGGATGTATAAAATTATGTTTCTTGGCGTTCCAAGGGCCCACCTGGGCTCCTGAGGGTCCTGCCATGCATGATAAGGGGAGGACCACAGGATGAGGGATGCTAGATCCCATCCAGGCATAAATTCACTAGCTCCCATGTCTATACACTCAGATGTGTTTTAATATTTAAGGTTGAAAGCCACTACTTTAATCTGCAATCACTAACGTACATGAAATAGCCCAGCCCCATACCCCAACATTATCCTCTATCACTTCTCTTTGTTACTTCGTCTAAAACCCAAATCCCTGATGAATCCCCCACTGCTTGTCTCTACAGTCCCTCTTCCTAGCCTTGTGAATACACAGGTGCCCTTTGTCTTTGTTCGCTGTTGGAAGCACCCATCTCCTCACTCTGTCAAATCAAATGCATGTTCTGTTACCGAGAACCCAGCCTCAGTGACAAAGAAGGAGGAAGCATCCAGACAGTACCTGCTCTACCTTGTCTAATTTGTAATATTGTCATGGTGATATGTGAGTCTCACCATTTATGGAATATTTAATAAAGAGGGACAGAGATGAGCATTTTGCATGCATTTACACTCCATCCCGTTATTCTTTACACTTTACAGGTGAGAAATCAAAGCCTAGAGTGGTTAATTAATTTGCTCAAAGTTCACATCACCAACTAGTACAATGTTAGACTCTCTACAGGCTCAAGTTTGCAGAGTATTGCCTCTCTGATTTTAGAGAAAGAAACTCAGAGTGGGAAAGAGTTTCTTCAGGCCACCCAGCTGGTTTATGGCTCCCTTCTCTCAGTGCCAGCTCCACTGGCTGACAGAGGGCTGTGCCTCTGGGCTCCACTCAGCCCCAACTCTCCTTATACCAGAGATGTCGAGCCAGAAGCACCCCCAGCACCAGAACCTCCTGCCAGCTGGCCACACTTGTGTGTGGTCCACTCCGGGTATTTCCTCTTGCTACAAGTTCCTTCTCATTTGTTCGTGGAGTCATAGCTCAGAGCAAGAAGGCATGTGGGAGGCCCTCTGTGCCAGTGCCTTTAACCTGAAAACCCATTACTCTCATCTGGGATAGCTTTAGAAATTATGCTAAACTGGGATCCTGGTTTAACAGTGTGGGTTGTGATCCAGGGCAGGGGTATTTTTTGACACATTTCTGGTAATTCCAAAGTGCAATCAGGGTTGACATACATTGCTGAAGTCCAAGGACCTCCTGCTGTTCTCAACTGCATAGAGAGAACCACGTAGTGCCAGCGTCTACGTGTTTACAGTCAAGCCAAATCTGGGGGTGGAAGACCCTGTGCCTCTAAAACTCATACTCCTGCACACCGAAGGGAAAGTGATCCCTGTACATTTCATGTCAGCATTCTTCCTGTTCCCCTCTTCCTTAGCCTATGAGCCCAGAAGAGCACAGTCAAGAGCCGACATGAAAGGAATTTCAGAAGATGTTTGGGGGTGGTGTTGGCATGTCAGGAGTGCCATCCGGAATTAACCATAGATGAAGAGTCTTAAGCATGGTGTGAATCCAGATCTCATGGTGGGGAAGGCTGACAGTCTGAGGTTGGACTGGCAGTATGCTCAGTTCATGTGAGGATCCTTTTCCATGTGGTGGGCTGTGCCCTTCTTGAACTCTAATATGCTATAAAAAACATGAGCTAGTTCTTTGGTCTCTAGCAAAAACACAATCCATACATTCACATATCCATAAAGTACTACTCTCATGACCTAGTCATTCCTGTGTGCCTAGTCTCTAAACACCATCAAGTTTAGGTTAGACTTGTAATAGGGGGAGGGGGTCACATTTAGTCCGTTTCATCTGCAGAAGCTGAGATATGATAGAGACTCTTTGAGGTGCTATAATAAGGTTGTTGAGGATCAGGCTTTATAACCACCATGGTTTCCACTCTCTTTTCTGCTTAATTCAGAGTCATCCTCCATCTCCACTCCTTATCATCTCAATCTACCCAGACTCTCGATTGATCACACTCTCCTTATGGGCTGAGATCCAACCACCAACTCTGGACTGACCGCACTCTACTTGTGGGCTGAGATCTGACTACTAACTCTGAATTGACCACACTCTACTTGTGGGCTGAGACCTGTCCACCAACTTTACATTACTCATAACACTTGCCTCCAAGATTTGAGATGAAGCACATCTTTAATACTGATTAAAAAAACATAGTCACGGAAAATTATTGGGGCACATTACATTTTGTAATGCGTTGTGATCCAAAAAGTGCTTTGGATCACAAGACTTTAAAATCTGGTATGTCGTTATGAAAGAAGAAGGAGGGAAGGAAGGAAAGAGAGATCAGTATGGGCATCCCAGCTTAAACAGGGTTTAAAAAAAATCATCACTTTTCCAGCCTTTGGCTCTGTAGTTGTCCCTGGTTACTGTTCTGCCTCTGTCTCCACAGAGACCACTCTGGGCCTGGTAACCATGGTGACAGTGGAACATGAAGCAGATGGGAGCTCTTCTTCCAGAATTTAAACATGCTTATGCTGGGAGGAGATACTCAGGGAATAAGGGAAGGAGAGAGAAGGAACCTGAGATGAACGGGAAAAGTTACAAAATGCTTAACCCATGAGTGGACTGTGACGTCGGATCTAAGACATAAGCATACTTTTGTAGTCATGTCAAGCTCTTCTCTTTGACCTCAGTCATAATTTATTCTGTCCTCTTTTCCTTTCAACCAGAGGGCACCTGACAACCTCAGTTCTGGGCACAGCGATACAAAAGATGTAGGTAACACGTGGAGTTGGAAGCATTTGGAAAGCAATCTCAAGCATGATGCATTCATATATTGGTAATGATGCATTCTTCAGTTTGGAGAACAAGGGTCAGATAGTGTGCCAACTTAGGTATAAGGTGCTTGTGGCATACAGGGAACATCAGATCCTAGGGGTATGACATTGGAGTCATGAGCATCCTGTTCCCTCCTGGGAAGTCTTTGGCCAGTCTCTTCTTCCAGAGTCTTGATGTATTTTAAGATTTATGTTGTTCCTTAAATTATACAAAAAAAATATGATAAAGGATATTAAGACATTTTGTACTGGTTTCTGCTTCGGTCACACAGGATGGGATCAATAAAATAGATGGTAGGCGATCATGCAGGGCAGTTGAAAAAAATGAAAAATTTGCTTCTTGGTTTTTAACCTCCGAGAAGGTTGAGGAGTGGAAATGTGAGAGTTCTCTGTGAAGAGTGTTGGCTTTCTTAGTGTCACCCCAACCCATGGGAGAAAAGGAAATGGCCATTTTCCCCATCACCAAGGGACATGAGCATCTATGAACCCACTGGAAGAGCTTGAGCACAATCCACGGGAATGTGTGGAAACATGGTAATATGTGCCTGATTCAGAATGGAGGTGATGGTGGCTGCTGCGACCTGGAGGGGCCACTGGATGGGTGGTAAATAGAGGAAGCGGAAGGACAAGAAAGGAGGAGGAGTTTAGTCTACACAGGGTCTGGGTGTTTCATTTACTTTGGACTCAAATAAACCTTTGAATTTAGTCTAGCTATTGAGGGAAACGAGAAAAGATGAAGTCAGCCCAGGATACGGCCCAAGGGTGAGTGGGAAAGGGACAGCGACAGATTGGAAATGCTGTCCCTCCTATTGTTTGATGAGGAGTGGCGAAAAGAATGAAGTGGATTACCTGGATGTACAGATCGTAACAGATAACCAAGTATGTATGGGGTCTTGAGATGAACTGTGACCCCTCAAAATTCTTCTCCTGAGGACCTAACCCCCAGCATCTAGAAGTGTGCTTCATTTGGAGATACAGTATTTAAAGAAATAAGGAAGGAACCAGTGAGGCCAGATGTGGGAGCCCTTCTCCAATGACTGATGTCCTTGTGAGACAAGGAGAGCAGGACACAGAGTCACAGAGGGAAGACCCTAGGAGGAACAGGTGACTGTCTCCAAACCAAGGGGAGGGGCTCCAGGAGACTCAAACTGATGACGTTTTCCACCTTGGACTTCTAGTCTTCACGATTGTGGACTTTTTCTTCAATTTGATCTGTTTTGTCTGTGGCAAGGTCTCAGTGTATACCTTGCCTGGATTGGAACTTACTATGTGGGCCAGGCTGGCCTTGAACTCATAATAGAGATGCACCTGCTTCTGTCTCCCAAGTGCTACGATTAAAGGCGTGTGCCATCCCACCTAGCAATTTTGTTTCTTTGTTGTTGTTGTTGTTGTATCTTGAATATTTTATCTATCTATCTATCTATCTATCTATCTATCTATCTATCTATCTATCTATCTATCTATCTCTATCATCTATCCATCCATCCATCATCTATCTATCTATCTATCTATCTATCTATCTATCTATCTATCTATCTATCTATCTATCTATCTTGCATCCCAGCCATAGTATCCCCTCCCTCCTCTCCGCTTAGTCCCTCCCCCCCTCTATTCCCACCCCCAATCCACTCCTCCCCTGTTGCTATTTAAAAAAGGGTAAGTCTTCCAGGGATATCCACAAAAACATGGCATATGAAGTTGCAGTAAAACTAAGCATCTCCCCATATATTAAGGCTGGGTAAGGTGACCCAGTATGAGGAGTAGGGTCCCAAAAGCCAGTAAAAGAGTCAGAGAAGCCCCTGTTCCCACTGTTAGGAGTCCCTCAAGAGGACCAAGCTACACAACTGTCACATATTTGCAGAGTGCCTAGGTCAGTCTCATGGTTAGTTGGTTCTGTGGGTTTTTTTGTGGTGTCTTTGAACCCTCTGACTTCAATCCTTCCTCCCTCTCTTCTGTAACATTCCCCAAGCTCTTGGAAGGTGTTGGGGGCAGGGGGACTGGGAGGAGAGAATGGAGGGGAACCTGTAGTGGGTATGTAAAATAAATGAAAAAAATGTTGAGTAAAATAAATTTAAAAAAAGGAAACATGAAGGCAAATGGATAGAACTAGAAAAAAAAATCATCCTGAGTGAGGTAATTCAGACCCAGAAAGACAAACACAGTATATACTCATTCATAAATGGATATTAGATGTAAAATAAAGGATAGCTGTGCTATAATCCACAGACCCAGAGAGACTAGGTAACAAGGAAGACTCAAGGGGGATGAGAATATGAGCGATGAGATTGGGGGCAGGGAAGAGAACTGTAAGAGACTGTTGGAAAGGGGGAGCATTCAGAGTCAGGTGATAACCCACTGGAAGGAAGTTTCCCAGGAATCCACAAGGGTGACACCAGGTGAGACCCCTTGTAACAGCACATGTGTAGCCTGAACTGGCCATCTCCTGTGACCAGACTTCAAGTGGAAGAGTAAGAAACCCATCCAGCCACGTAACCTTCAACCCTACCATCCATCCTACCTGTGGGATGTGCTGAAGGTAAGGGAGGCCTAGCGTTTGAGGGAGTGGCCCAACCAATGACTGGTCTAGCCTAAACCTCATGCCAACAGTTTTGTTCCTTTTAAGGTTTCTCTCGGATCTACTTCCCGTCTCCCTTTGAGTCTCATCTGGAGTCATTTATCTGCATCATAGGTTCTGAGATCTGCAGCCTTAGAGCTGAAAGACACCGCAGACCTTGTTGCATCCCTCGCAAGGATGTCAGTGACCGTTTCTCCATCCATTTACCCACCCTTCCTCCGACAACCTAAAAAAAAAAAAAAAATCCTTAACAGAATCAAACAAATGGAGTTTCAATATGGAGTTTCAATATTGCCATTAGTTTTTTCAAACAATTCTTTTCATAATCCAAAGACATTTTCTAAACAGAAGTTTTGTCCTCCCCCCCCCCCCCCCCCCCCGGGAAAAATAACCAGTATGCCTCAGTGGCCAGTAATGATGCTTGATCTGCATAATTTCAGTGGTACTTCGAAATCCTATTCTGCAACCCAAGCTGCACTGGGCCCAGCATTTTGAAGTTCAGTGAAGACCAATTCTTTGTTTCTACTGGTGCCACTCTGGATACCCTATCTCTAGCTGTGGCGACAAATGCAAGGATGCTCAAGTTTCTGGGAGATATCTGCTTGAGTTGAAGCCATGAGCAGGGACATAGCCTACACATGTGGCATTGCTACTCTTCTACTATGAAGGATTCTTATTGACACCAGGTCCTTGAAGATGTTGGGGATGTTGCGAGATACTGGCTCAGTCAGTATCACACTTGCCTTGCAAGCAAGCACTAAGACCTAAGTTCAGTCTCCACAATGCTCTTTAAAATACCTGGGTGTGATGGCATGTGCTTAGAATCCTAGTGCTGGGTGGAGGAAATATGCAACTCCCTGAAGCTTGCCAGTCAGCCATTCTACCCTACTTGGTGGTTCAAAAAGAGGGTGGATAGTAGCTGAGGAGTAAAACTGGAAATTAATGTCTTGCTTCAGCACCACACCCACACACACACACACACACACACACACACACACACACACACACACAGCTTTCCTTAGCATATGTGTGTGTATGGTGGGAAGTCTGGAAGGTAGATTAGGGAATCCTTCACTATTCAGATGAGGAATATAACATTGAGAGAGGGCAAGGAATTTGTCTAAAGTCGGAGTTTTAAATAGCACAACAGAAGCCAGTGCACCCAGGTAGTCTTTTTGTTGTTTAGTTTTGAGATTGTATTTCAATGATAACATTTCTCCCTTTCCTTTCTTCCCTCCAAACTGTCCCAGAAAGGGCCCAGAGCCAGAGGCCCCTGAGCTGGATGGAACTGACCGATCGACTCCTCCCTGAGGATTAACGTTCGTGGTATCACAAGGTACATGCAAGCTACCAAAGGAGAGAGACAACCGGCAGTCCTACCCAGCTATGACATTGAGGAACCACACCAGCGGCCAGCATGGCATCGTAACCCCATCGGTGAGATAGGATACATACATACCTTGGTGGTACGCAACTTCTCTAAAATTGGAGTCGAGACCTGATCAACAAGAGGGATAGAATTCCTACTACTGGAAATCTAATTTATCAGCGTTAGTGAAATTGTGGTTATTGAAGGGGAATCTACAGCCACTAATTTACATAACCAGCATAATCCCTAACAATCTACAAACATTTGTCCTTACACCCACAGATGAGTGTAATCTTTACCCCTTACCGAGAAATGTTTTCTCTGCAACAGATGGCGCCCAGTACAGAAAGCCACAGTCAATTACTATGTAGAGCTGTGGAGCCCAGTCCTACCCAGGTGTTTTGGTGCCAAGATGTTTTGATTTCTTCAGCTCAGCACTTAGGACGCTGGGGCTGCTTAATGATTTAGAAATTTGGTCACCCGCAAATCCCAGACTCAAGTTCTCATGCTGAAAGAGAAATATGAGAACAGGCCTCCCAACAGCTGTGGTGATCCTCTTCTATCCTTGCCAGGCCTGGCTCTCTGGCTTGGTGTATCTGATGGCAGTTGGTGTTCTGTGGGCCTCTCAGGCTGATGTTTTGCCACTGTGGATCGCCTGCATGGGAACATGGATCTTCAGTTGTCTAAACTGACTCTGGAAAGATAGTCCTTGCCTGAGCTCAGCTGGTGAGATAGACTTGAAGGTGTGTTAGAGTGAGATGCAGCAGGAGGCATCTCCTTCTGTGGCCAGAGACTTCTGTGGATGACCCCTCAGGCTCTGCTTACAAGAATAAGGGAAGATGTGGATCCAGGAGAAGGTCTTAGGCTCTGGATCATCTCTGGGGGAAAGAGATATCTTGAGCAGGAGTCCTGACCCACCCACTAATTGTCCAGTTCATTGGGATGAGCTGATGTCTTAATGAAGTCAGGCTAGAAATTTTCTTTTGTCCTTTGGATCTACTGATTTTATGGGGAACTGTTTTGCCCGGTTCCCCAGACTCTTTATCGAGCAAGCTATCTTCTTAAGGACATGGTATTGCCAGCATTTTCTTTTGTGATAACTTCTGACCCTCCCTGAGTCTAAGCATAAAGGGCTGGGAGTTGAGCCGCATCCATAGTACAGCCTGCTGGTACCTTATTCCGAAGCACTTGCAAGTGGTTGGTGATGAGGCTTGGTCCATGTGATTTCAGAGGTTCATGCAACAAGAAGCAGTTCCTCGGGGCTGTACACATGGGCTGCCAACTACTCCATTCTTCTCCCTTCTCTGAAGAATAGCCCTTGATCAACCCGGGCCAACTTGTGCAAGGGGCAACTGACATAGAGTTATACAATGCTGGCCTCTTACCCTGAGTTCCAGTGGTGGCATCAATGTTAGGATCCAATTTGTTTTCCCGAGCTCTCTCAGGTCAGGCAGAACCAGGAAGAACCAGACAGTACCACATATTCACTTGCCTAGTCACCATCCTCAAAACGCTCCTCAAGAAATCACAGCCACAGGAATTAGGGCCTCAGGCTCTAACTCTGCAAAACCCAACCCTTAGGGCTACAGTGTGTCCTAGTGGATATCACCAAAGACTGGGGTTGCTATGCCTGAGATTCTTAAATTCAAACCCAATTCTCAGCCCCCAGCCTCATGGGCTCTTGGAGCCCTGGCCGGTCCCACTCTATCTCTAGTCCTTGCGTGCAGCATGGTGTCCTGCTCAGAGTCCTCCTTTTCCCTTCAAGGCATCCTTCCTTTCTTTTCTTCTTCCCCCTCTCCCTGTCATCTTCTTTCTTTCTTCTACATGGGCTTCAGGGATCATCTTTTTCACCTTCATTTGCCTCTGTCAATCTCTTTCTTATCATGCGCTCCTATCCCGCTTTGCCTCTGTAACCATCTCAGCCCTCTAGGGAGATTCACACCACCGTGAAGACTGTCACCTGAGGACATCACCATGACACCTGCCCAAACTGCGGAGCAGTCCTTCTGCTTCCCCATCGGGCGCTCTCACCCCTAGCAGCTATTTAAAAACACTCTTGACAATTCTCAAAGTTTCCACCCACCACTTCCCACTCCCTCCATGCAAGATAATCCTATCTTTAACTGCACAGCGAAAGCAGGTGGTAGCAGGTTCCATTCTTCTCAGCTTTCTGCCTTCACACCTCCAAACATAGCACTTACTCCACCACTATCTGGGCAAGAACTCCTCTCTACAACAGGAGCCACCTTCCTGACCCATGTGTCCCAACCCTAGACGATCCTAGTCCCTCACGCTCATGTTCTCTCAAAGTCCTGCTCCTGGCCTTTGAGTCCCGGCTTCCTGGATCGCCCCCTGTGGTTCACGTTACTTTGGGTACCTCTAAAAGCAGCACCCCTTCATTTGCCTTTCACAATGAGATTTGGCCACGCTGTCTGCATCTCACTCCCAGCTCTTACCTGCGATGACATCTCTAAAGGCTCCCAAATGGCTGACACAAGTGTCCTGCTTCTCAAGACTTCTCCCACGGGCTGCTTGGTGGCTTTTGTTGCCATAACCCTTCCCTGCCTCTTGGACTCTTACTCTTCCTTCATGTCCCTCACTCTCTTCTGCCTCTTGCATGCTAGTCTCAAGCCAAATGCACCTTTGTTTGTTTATTTTAATGAGCTTCCCTTGTTCTCTTCCTGCCTCCGATTTTCCCTAAGTCTTTTTCGTATCTCAACAAATTTCCTCTAACCTTATGGAAGATGTCTGATACTTCAGTATTGACAGTGCACCTATGACTTCAGGCCCAACTACCTACCACATATTTGTCTTCAGGAATTTCATCAGCACTTTTGTTTTAGCTTTACAAACACATGGGACTCATGGTATTTACTAAGGGCAGTCTCCTCTTCCTCCTCCTCCTCCTCCTCCTCTTCTTCCTCCACCTCCTTCTTCTCCTCCTTCTCCTTCTTCTCTTCTTCCTCTTCCTCCCCCTCCTCTTTCTCCTCCTTGTAGCATGAATCCTAAAGGGTCTTATTAATATAAACAAACCTGGAGCCAGATAATGGGGTGAATGCTGGAAGATCGGAGAAATAGAACAAGCCACAGACCTCACCTCACCAATTCCTTAGCTGATCTTGTTTCCTCAAACTGGAAGCCTCTATATCCTCATCTGAATGGATCTCAGCTCAAGTGCTGCTCAAAGCCTGAAAGCTTAACCAGGCTCTAGTTCCTGGTCCTCAGGCCTTATATACCTTTCTGCTTCCTGCCATCACTTCCTGGGATTAAAGGCGTGTGTCACCATGCCTGTCTCCAGTGTGGCTTTCAACTCACAGAGATCCATCTAGGATCCTGAATGCTAGGATTAAAGGCATGTGCTACCACTGCCTAACCTCTATGTTTAATATTGTGGCTGTTCTGTTCTCTGACCCCAGATAAGTTTAATAGGGTGCACAATATATTCAGAACACAATATCACTACATCATCCTCTTCTTCCTTCTCCTCCCTTCTAAATTCTAGACCTTGGCTGGTGATGTAGACTGAATGGTGTTTCCTTTAATATATATTTACCAGAATCTGAGTATGTGACCTTATTTGGTAAGAGGATCTTTGCAGTTCTAATCATGTTGACAGTCCCCAGGTGAGACTGTCCTGAATTAACATGGGCTCTAAGTCCAACAAGTGTCCTTAGATGAGGAGAAAAGGGAAGGAGGCTATGGAAAATGGAGGCAGAGAGTAGAGTGACCAACTGTCAGCCAGGGCACACAAATAGTTACAGCTACTCTTCGAAGTCTCTAGAACTGGGAGAAAATGAGTTTATGATGCTTTAAATGCATACTTTTATTTAGCCATTTTTGCTTTGAAAGTCCTAGGAAATGAATACGGTGAATCTATTATCATCCCCAGCCACTGTCAGGGTCAGAAGACTGTGTGATGTTCTCAAGCCCTTCCACCAGGACTGTGCTTTCTGTTGGCTGTATCTGTTTTTCTTATCTTCATCTGCATCTCTCACCCCTGCTGTCTCGATCCCTCCTTTAGCACATAGTTGTTCACCATCATGGCATCAGGTTCTGGAGTTAGCAGTCCTGGTGATGATCACTGGAGTCAGCAAATATTTCGCACTGTAGTGTCCGGTCTCTGTTTTGAAACTGGAGATAATAACTGTGGCAACCAAAGTTGTTAAAAGGTTTAAGTGGGTGATGTAGGTAACGTTTTAGTGTCTCGCTTGGCTTCTTGCAGGAACCCAAATCCAATCTCTTTCCCTTCGGTTCAGCCTGATGCAGGGTCCCCCGTTTTGCTGGAGTAGTTTCTAAGAACAAAGAGCTGCCTCTCACTTACTCCACACACATTGTCTTCGCACGTGCCCAAGAGCCTGCACTAAGCTTCTCTCAGCTTGCCTGGCACCTGCTGCTCCCTCTGCCTGCTACATCCTACCTGGTGTCTCTCAGGACCCTCATCATCCTTTACAGCTTGTCGCACCCTATCACTTCCCTGGTGCCTGTCTTCCTGACCAGTCCCAGCCTTCCCTCATTATCCTTTATCTCTCTGTCTTCAGTGTATACCATCACCTTCTGATATGTGGGTGTGGGGGTGACTGTCAGTTATCTGGGCTGCATCTTCTGTTCTCAACTGAAGAGTCACCCTGAATCAGTGAGTGATACAGTCTTGGCGGAACCAGAATGCTTAACAGGAATGCAGAGACTACTTTGTTAAACCCTCTCATTTGTCTCAGTGGGGTGATGAGAGGGTATAAAAAGCCAGAACGTATGATAATCTAAGTAATAGGTTGAAGTGTGTACGGTGGTCTGACTATGACGTCAGGACTACAAGCCAATCGTCTTGTATAAACCTCCTGCTCTATGACAGATGTGCCCCTGGTCCCAGACTACCTCCTGTATCTGCCTATTCAAGGACGATAGTCTCATTTTCTTGGTGGCATGTACCCTGCTAACATTCTTGGCATCATGCAAAGAACAGAGCCAGGCTCTGTTTGTCCCGTGGCAAGTTGTCGATGTAGTTACCTGTATTGGATCTAGTGTCTAGCGCAGCTCCCTGCTTGAGGATATGCCTCATTTTCCCTCCCTCTCGGACTCTCTGCAGAGGAGCAGCTGTGGCTTGTGCCTTGGTTTTGCAAAGTACTCAGAGAACAGATGCATCCAGCAGATGCAGGCACGGAGACTCAGAGGAAGCTTCTCTCACATGTCCAGCCCTTGGCTGCCCTCCCTGCTTCTGAGTTACCTCTGATGAGGAGCAATGGGGGCAGGGAGGGGGGCCATCTACACTCCTTGGAGACTTGATATAAACACCAAGTAAAAACAGCTGTGAAAGGAAATCGGTCCCGTGACCCTCTCTGCTTCATCAACCTGTATTTTATTTTCTGCCTTTTGATCCTGGCTTCATCCCCTCTGTGGTTTTTTTTTTTGCCACTTCACTGAGGCCAGTAACTCTCCAGAAGTGGGAAATGACACTGTATACAGCTAAGGTTTGGACAGTTCCAAGGTATATTAACCTTGGGGTTTTCAAACGATTTCATCAGAAAATATCAGCGGACAAAAAGGGGGGATGACAAGATCTTCAAATATCCTCTTCTGTCGACTAGAGAAAACACCGGCTGATTTACACATAAATTACATCTTGGGGGTTGCTCTTCCATGGCATTATCAAAAGGACGCTTTTGACCAAGAAAGGGGGCTTGTTTTTCTTGGGCCGCCGTTGCTGGCAAGCAATACTCCTCAGGCTTCTATGGCCAAGGAGAAGAGCCATTTGTAAGCTTGGCTTAGGCCTTACCCCAAGCGGCTTCGAACCACCCATCTCTGTTTAGAACGCAGCCACCATCTCGCTACTAGACGGACTGTTCCAGTCTCTTGCTTAAAGCACCATGGCAACCATCTGATGCTCGGATGCTGTGGGACCACTTTCCAGCACCACACCGGGATTATTTGCTGCCCTTCCTTCAGCCCCTCCCTGCCTCTGTTCTAGATGTCCCTTCTTTTAAGACCGAAGTGCCAGCTATATCAAAATACCACCCCCACCAAGCCCCAGGCTTTTTCTTATGGCCAGATGCCCTTGTTCCCGGCACCTCTGTTCCAGCCCCACCCTTCTGTGCCAGCTCATGTATCCTTAGCTCCATCAGCCTCGCTTGACAACTCCAAGCCCCCTTCAGGATTAAAGTATACTATCCTTCCCTTGGTGGACGAGTTGGCCTCCCTCTATCCTGTCACCTATGAGTCAGCCTCTTACGATGTGCTAACCGGAAGTGAGGCCAGCTCTTTCTCCTGGAGGCCTGGTGCAGATGAAGAGGTCATTGGGATCTGCTGAATTCATGAGAGGCAGAAGCAGACTCTAAAGAGATAGCTTCCTGATTCTGTCTCTCTAGCCCCGCCTGCCTTTAGCTCATGTCGAGACAGCTGCAGGGTCCACGGGCCAAACCCCATGGGTCAGAGAAACAACTGTCTTGCTTTTTTTTTTTTTCCTCTCTCCCACCCCAAACAAAGATTGCAACATTCTCCTGGCCCGGAGTTCACAGCTGTGGGAAGAGGTTGCACTGGGCAATGTTGGGTCAAGGAGGCAGAGGTGGGGGTGTGGAAACCATTAGGCCAGAATGAGTGCTGAGGTAGAGCTCAGCCCCCACCTCTCCCATCAAGCCTTGCTTGCTGTGCAAACACTCTAGGAAGAGCCCTGTTTTCCTTAGCTGCCTCCCCACGTTTTACTCTGCTCTGTTATCTGATTATGTGTGAATTCCTTCTCATCCCCCTGGGAGCTAGCACCCCACTGCCTTTAGGAAATACTAGTCCGAGTCACATTTTTGCAGATCATCATGCTTCAAGGGCGTTCAAAGACTTTCTAGTGGACTGCACAGTGTCTTAGTAAGTATTGCCCCCTGGTGGCCAAATGGAGTAGTTACCATTTACTCTGAGAAAACAGATGTGTTGGGCTGGCTTTGTAGTATGGCTATGAGGTTCCAGGGTGACGCTCAGCAGATGTCCTGCTGTCCCTGAAGGGTCAGCTGAAGGACAACAGGGTTGAATGTGTGTCATGGTTCTAAGAATGCTTAACGTTAACGTCCTACAGGCTGAGAGCTGAGGAGTCCTTTAGAGACCAATACAGCCTCACCCATTTATTTCTCAGATGGACAAAGCCAGGTCCCAGGGGCGGGTGGGGGGGGGATTTCTGAATCTGTAAGCAGATGAAAGCACAAGATGGGCACACAGATTACTGTTCTGAAACTCCTCCTTCTTAGTATCTTGGGACACCTGCCATTGAAGTCCTATGTCTAATTTTACTTAAGACTACTCTTTTAGAAGAAGGGAAGGCCAATCGAACACTCATCTCTTCCCTCTAAATTTCGATCAGTTGATCTCCATCCCAGTCCTGCTTCCTCCAGGAAGTCTTCTGTGAATGGTCAGAGTCCCCTCTCAAAGCTTCCCAGCAGCCAGTCCGGAATTTAGAGGGTGGGATTTGAACCTTGGAGCACACATTGCCCAGACACAACCTCAAGGGAGTTGACAGCCGGACAACAGAGACACGCAGATTACAGACGACTTGAGCTGCTAATGTGTGTTTTGAAGACAATCAAGGAAGAGGGCCTGCTCTGGAGTGTGATCAAACTAACAGGGTTCACATCATTAAAAAAGACAGACCCTCCCTCCTCCAGCAGTTATCAAATGCCAGTGTCTCCTCTGCTAGTGGTGGTTTCTATGCCCATCTCCTCCTCCTTCATGCTGAGATTTACTCTAGATTGAGCTGGGGCTGGTCTCCTGCATGCTGTCATAATTGCTGTGAGTTCGCATGTGCCCCTTCTTGGCTGTGTCTGGGAAACACGGCTTCCTTGATGACATCCCCCATCTTTAGTACTCCAACCTCTACGAACCCCTCTATGGTCTTTGAATATGCCACTTAGATGACTAACACTTGTCAAACACCTACCACATGTCCAACTTGAACTTGGCATGCTATGCATATATTATTGAAATCTCAAAACTGGAGTTATTACTGTAATTGAATCTACTAGGAAGTGTAGAGAAAGGTTAACTCAAGCCCTAAGGGGTCCTTAGTTACTGTTGTACTCTGTATCTTAAATGTTCCCTAAAGGAAAATGTATATGTTAAAGGTTTGATCTTCAGCTTGGTGATCACACAAGGCAGTGGAAACTTTAAGGTCTGAAGTCAATGGCTCATTGGAAGCATCCCTACAGAGGAGACTGTGAGACTGGTGCCTCTTCCTTTCTTTCTCTCTCTTTCACTTCCCTGCTACAAGATGAGCAGTTTCCTCTAAGACCCACCCTCACCTCCACCGTAATATGCTATCCCATCCATCACAGACCCAAAAGCATTGGGCCAACTGATCATTGATTAATGCTGCGGGATGTCTTTCTGTATGCTATGAATATGTGTTGCTCGGATTGGTTGATAAATAAAGCTGCATTGGCCTATGGCAAGGCAGCTTAGAAGCAGGTGTGAAATCGAAGCAGCTATATGGAGAGAAGAAAAGAGAGGAGAGAGAGATGCCAGCCACCGCTGAAGGAGAAGCAAGATGCCAGCAGACTGGTAAAGCCTCAGTCATGTGGCAAAACATAGATTAATAGAAATGGGTTAAGATGAAAGAGCTAGCTAGCAAGAAGCCTGCCATAGGCCATACAGTTTCTAAATAATATTAAGCCTCTGAATGATTATTTTATAAGCAGCTGTGGGATCACTGGGCTGGGCAGGACCAGAGAAACCTTCCAGCTACAGAATGACCTCTAAAGCGATTTGCCAAAACAACCTTTTTACTTTATATGTTGATTTAGCACGGGTATCTATGATAGTGCTGGAAAGTCATCTTCTATGTTCAGCAAAAGCCACACTGCTAGGAGGCTGTGGAGCCAGGCTTCAAAGCTTATGAATTTGCTCCTGATTCTTTGTCAGTTTCGGTTCCAATCAGTAGAGATGCTCTCAATATGCAATGACAGACAGGAGTCATTGTAACTCACTGGCTCCCATGTACCAGACCCTTCGCCTCGTCATCCCCCTCATGCCCTTTATGAGTACCATTACTGCTGTGTTCACAGCTACTTCTTGATGGTAAACTATTTCCCATGGATACTACCGTTCAAGTTTCGTGAGTCTCCCTGAATTAAGCCAACAGAAGAAAGCCAGTACCAAGGATTTGTAGGAATGTGGCAGGAGCTGTGGCAGATAGGTCTAAAAGTCTGTAGATGGAGCATGGGAGAAGAGATGGGAAGAAATGACTTCATCCTAAGGAAACAAGGCAGGCAGGGGACAAGTGCTTACTGGGACAGATGAGGAGCCATACATTCAGCAAACAGAGTGAACAGGTTTACAAACACCATGTCTAACCTTCCAGACTTCCCCACATGGCAGTGTCTGCCTCACCCCTACATTCCATTTCTCTTGGGAGTCCCTCTCACTGGCAAATTAAAGTGCTCAGAGATTGATTCTGGGGTTTATGGTGACCTGGCTTAGAAAAAAAAAAAGAGGTGGTGGAGCAGAATCGACAAAGAAATTTTCCTGTGACCTTTCAACAATTCAGAGTTCAAGGACAGCGAATGCTATCGTCATTTTACAGGAAGAGACAGGTGCTTACAAAGCATCAAGGGGGCAAGACTGGAGTCCACGCTCCAACGCAAGTCTATTCAGTTCTACGATTCTGGATGGATCTTCCTGCTTGTGTTTGTTTTGGTTTCAGCCCCTAGGCACCCATGTGTGGGTTGCAGCTGGCCTTGTGCATAGTGAATTTATTGTCCTAAATGATCACGCTGGTGGTTGAAATCCTGCCATCCACTGTAGCTAGAGTTTTCCTGCTGGCCCACAGTCAGGACAAATCTCTCTCACCTGCCAGTCCCACAGCCGCTTAGACCCAACCAAGCAAACACAGAGACTTATATTGGTTACAAACTGTATGGCCGTGGCAGGCTTCTTGCTAACTGTTCTTACAGCTTAAATTAATCCATTTCCATTAATCTATACCTTGCCACATGGCTCGTGGCTTACCGGCATCTTCACATGCTGTTTCTCATCATGGCGGCTGGCAGTGTCTCTCTGACTCAGCCTTCCACTTCCCAGCTTTATTCTCCTCCTTGTCCCGCCTATACTTCCTGCCTAGTGTTTTATTGACTAATCAGCAACACATTTGCCATACAGAACATCCCACAGCAATCCACTCTGCCTGTCTTGTGCACATGAAGCTTGATTTCCTGCTGTGGGCCTGCTCTCCTGCCCCTGCAGAGGTGATGTTCAAGCTTTAAGTGGAAACATGATCAAGATGGAAGTAGGGATGTTCCTTCGGATCCTGTCCCCCAGATGCAAATACCAGCCACCACTACATTCTCAAGGGCTAAGGCCACAGCAACAGGATCTGGTGAGCACGTTCATGCTAGCAAAGAACCTGGGCTCTGCTGGCCCCTTCGCATATCAAATAAGTTAGGGTAAGCACTCAAAATGAAAACAGTCTTTGAAAATGAAATCTTTTTAGAGACAGATTAAAAAACAAATTCACCTTCTGGTTTTGTCAAGCCCCACCCTTACCATCTTCAAATTAAAGCTATTTATACTTCTGCAATGTATGATTCACCTTCTTTCCAAATCCCAATTATGAGCACCGAGGCAGGTTTGTGTAGGGAGGTGTCAAGGATGATAGTTAGGAACGTAGGCCCAACCCTCAACAACTGGCTTTGGGCCCTAGTTCTCATGACTAGATCTGTGACTTCACCCACCTTAACTTTACATTCACTTTCTCTTCCCATGAGATGAAGGCAATAAAGTACCTACCTTCTGGGACTGCTTGCAAGATACCTGGCCTGAGATTACAGAATTATTTCAGGGGTGTTTGTTATTATTGTCTCAGAGAGTGGTTGAAACCTTACTAAGACAGAAAAACATATACAAGGCCCAAGAAAGAAACATTATAGCCATGGTATATGCACAAATTGGTCCTTGAAACTCAATCCCATATTGGGGTATATAAAGAAATCAAGGGGTTAGGGATTTAGCTCAGTGGTAGAGTGCTTGCCTAGCAAGCAAAGGCCCTGGGTTCGATCTTCAGCTCAAAAAAAGAAAGAAATCAAGACAAGCCAGGCACAAAAGACATCAGCTCCTAGGATAAGCCACCAGTGAGCTTGGTAGCAAAACAACTGTTATATCAACACTAACTGACTTTAACACTCTGTAAATGAAGCCTCTGTTTTCACAGGGGCGTGGCTACATGCTTCCTGGTGGTGTGGACTGATGTGTCTACCTTCGAAGTACAACAGAAGGCTGCCCCTTCTCCTCTAGGCTACTCCTCTGGTCCAGCCACTGTGGTCTCTCACCTGGAGTGTTTCTACCAGCATCAGCCTCTTAACGGGTCTCCTAGCCTCTACACTTGGCTCCTTGTGGATTCTTCTCCTCCTAGAGCCTGGGTAAGATCAACTCCTGGGGCTTCTATTAGTTCTTACTATTTTCCCTTTTTCTCTGACCTCTGCAAATAAGTGGATGCCAGGGTTTCTAGGGAGCAGAATGGATTTTTCCCTCTTCTCCCATCTTCCCCAAACTCTTCTCTCTTCACTTTTATTTTTATTCACACCCCAATTAAAGGTCTGTTCCCTTGGTCCATCAAATAGGTGTGCCCACTGAGAGTTGTGAACATATTGGAGAAACATGATTCTGAGCGAGGCTTGTGAAAAGCTTAAAGTTTGTTAAAAGTAATCCTTAAACATTTTTATGCAATTTGTTTCCACCCACCCACCCACCCACCTATCTATCTATCTATCTATCTATCATTTATCCATTCATCCATCCATCCATCCATCCATACATACATACATCTTCAACTGCTGTGTATTGACATTAAGGTGGATGCTATAGCAACAGGCCTGGAGATGCTGTAGCCATAGAATGGAAAGTGGAGAGCGGAGTGCGTATGTCTACAGTGACAATGGAATGGAGTGCACAAGGAAGTTTTGCTGTGAGTAGAGATCTTCAGCAGATCTGCTGGAAAATTCCACACTGCTAGGATATTTGACAGGAAGCCACAAATGTCTGCATAGTACTTTCAAAGAAAAGAATTCCGGGCTAAGAATGTTTGGATGTTTAGTCATAAGAAAGTTTGCTAGAAGGTGACTTCTTACTTCCTCTTAGGAGAAGGCTCCAAATAAATTTTATCCATGACCTATCATTTCCCAGGTCAACTCTGGCACAATCCTTCCTGTTCAGTGTTTTACTGACAACTTTGTAAATGGAATTTTACCAAGGGCATGTTTGTTATCATGTGACAAAGTTCCCTTTATTGAAGAAGTTGGCACTGAGTGAGTCTCAATCAGATGTTAATTTGCTCATGAGTTTTACCCAGTCAGCCACTCAGGACCCAAGGGCATTCAGTCAGATGCTCCACAGGAACTTCCCCAAAGCTCTGTCACTCAGAGGAGAGCAGCTGCCTGCCTTCAGGCCCAGAGGGAGAGGCCACCACCCTGCAACACACAGTCCCTTTTGAATGAAGTCAATCTGAAGTGACTGACTTTGCCCTAAATATCCTGAGGTGTCTTTTGGGTGACTGGTGGTATTCTGAAATATCTCTCAGACTACGGATACCTTCTAACCTAGATTCCTAGTCACAGAAAAGAAAATGTTATGGAGGAACACATAGAGAATAAAGTGAGAAAATGGATGATCTTCAGTATGAAATATGATGAACTTTCATTATAAAAATATTAACACAAAAGTTATAGCTTCAGCACTATAGATTATTTCTTAGAATTCTAGCAGTTTGCATATTTGTTTCTACATGGTTAATAGAAAACATATTTTAAAACTTTTTCATATTTACATTTTCAGACATGGTTTTAAACTTCTTAAATTTTAAAAAACAAATTATGGTCATACCCAATGCATTTTCTCTTGCAAAGAAAAGCTTAGTCTCCATATAGCTTTTTGTTTGTTTGTTTCAGTGAAAGATAAATGGTACACAGATTAATTTTTTTTTATAACTAATAGCATATAAAGGTATAAAGTGTATGTCACTCACAGTGTAAATCTGAGTTCTCCTTCCAAGTTACAATGAATGTGCTATCAGCAATGAAGCAGAGATTCAGATGATACCCTCACCCACTGGAGACGGCACTCTCTCTGCACCTAAAGCATGGTGTGCACACCCCTGTGTGGGGCACATGGAGGCATTGCAAAGCTCTATTGCCGGAACACGGAAGCACACATCTGCAATCTACAACACAGTTGAGTGGAGACCGTAGAGACTTGGAGAGAAGCGTGGAAAACTCTAAACACTTCCCTCCTTGCTTGTCTCAACAAGAAAGGAGAATCACTAAGTAACCCATAAAACCACTCTACCAGACAGGAAAAAATGTTGGCTAAGCCCCAGAGGCACAATGCCAGGTCACACTGAAGTCCTCGCCATATCTGACTCCACCTTTCCTTCATAGTTCCTGATCAGAGGAGGCCTGTGTGAGGAGGAGGAGGGGCTAAAAGAGGGAAAAGTCTTAATGTATATCCTTATTTCTTTCTCTGCCTGTGCCTATCAAGGCCCTTCTCATACATGCCCACGTGTCTACAAGCTCATACGTACACAGACAGGCAAGAGTATATGGCTATTTCTTTTTATTCCTGTCCTGATCTTTTTACATATATACATACACATATGTACATGCATCAATACATGCAGGTATATATAAAAGTGTCACAGTGTTCATTGGTTTTATTAACATTTAGAAATATACTTAACACATTAGATATATTTAGCTCTGTTATACTCCAAATCTTTCAAATACTCTTCACTGGACATTAAATGTTTCAACTGAGGGCTAACTATAAACCACCGGAGTTTAACCAAACAGAGAACTTAAGTCCTTTTAAAGATTGAGATCTCAATGTCATCTTATGCCCCAACGAAGCCACCTGTAATGTGTAACTGACACTGCCAGGTGCCCTGCTGGCGGCTTGAATCAATTAGTGATCGTCATTGAAGCTGCATGAAATTAATTACGTAACTCTGAGATGTTCAAGTCTAATTTGCAGAACTTCCAGCAGAAGGTAAGCAAGCATGAATAATTACCCAACATTACACTCACGGTGTGCAGCCATCCAATAAAGCTCGACTCCTCTAGCTTGCCATTGTCAATGGTCAAAGCGACCTGAGGCTACCTGGTGTGTGGCTATGGAACAGGTGCTCAATATTAAAGAAACATGTCTGCTGTTAATACGAAAATCTGTATTAGGGTCCCTTGGGGACTGTGTGCATGGAGAGCAACACCCTAAATATATAAGCTAAGTGGCAATTTATTAAGATGAAATCATCCTGGCCAACTTCAAGTGAGTATGTGGTAAGTGATCGGAGGTCACCCACAGTATACACTGAATATGAGAGGTGATTCTAGACTTGAAATGGAGGTGGTACCTATAGAAACAGGGTGCATAAAATACTTGCGACCTGAAACTGACTCTCTTCTTTTATTCTTTAAGATGTTACTGTATAATACAACTGAGGCAAAACACTAAAGATGCTCACGTAATTTAAATATCAAGACATTTGTGCTCCATTTGAAATACTGATAGAGGTAAGGAAATTAGTAAAGAATGTGGCAGTAGGATTTCAAAGGATGGAGATAGAAGGCAGTGAGATAAAGGATTAAAGGGAAATAATGGGACATGAAGGGTTAAATAGAGCGAGGATGGAAGGTCAGGGTAGAGGAGGGAATACAGGGAGGGATAACTAACATTAAAGACCATCTGAAAAGTCATGTGGAAATGTAGTACTGTAGAAACTTCCTAAAACCTATATACACATACATGTGTAAAAAGAGTTTAAACAGAGTCACTCTGTAATGGGGAAAACAATGCCCCTACTTGATACCGCAGCTAACAAATAAAAATCCTATTCCAGAAATGGGTTATCTCTTTTGGCATTGCTGGCCAAAGAGGTACCATAATCCCCCAAACATGACTATCTGTTTCCAGTGCCATTGGTTATGGTTCCAGCACTTGATGGTAAAACTCTGTTGCTGAAGACACTATATACGTGTCGAACAATGTGGAGAAATAAAAGTAGTACTCACTTGGAAGTCCCATCCCTATTGGCTGGCTTTCGTAGTGCTGGAAGGTGCTGTGTACACCATTGGAGGAACAACTAATCATTAGTCTTACCCAACTATTTACCCTGCTAGCTACAGAGATGACTGGCCTGACAAGATGTGCCCACTGACGCAATAGTGGCATTAACATCATGGAAGTAACCAACCCCTTCTGCTTGGGTTTAAAGCCTGCTCCACAAGTTGAAACCCATACCTAGCACTATTAGCAGAGCATGAAAGTGTGGCTAGATAGCTCATAGCTCCTACAATAGAGACTACTACTATCACTCAGCTAAATGGGTATAGTATTAAACCTACCCCTAATGGCATTGTTATAGATGAGTACATCTCTCAACAGAGAAGCTTTTTTTTTTTTGCAGTAGGTGGTGATTAACACAAACACCACAACTGGTCAACATGTGGAGATTAAGAGACTGGGGAACACTCAACCCTAAGTGCCCGTGTATACTATATCATACCCTCTGCTCTCAAGGGTTGGAGATCACTGTGGAAGAAAAGGTAGAAAGATTTTAAGAGTTGCTCAAATGTATGTTAGTTATCACCACATTAATCCTCCTTAAGAAACCACACCAAGGTCAGTGTTCATGACGATGAGTGTATCGTTCTTTATACCGCTGCCAGTCCATGGGTTGGTCAGGAAGTTGGGGACAGTAGACAGGGCATTAGCCCAAGGACAGGGCTCTATTGTATCATTCCCATCATCTATTTTGTACCACACTTTATATGTTTTGTGTGTGTGTTTTGTTGTTCATTTTAAACAATAGGATCACCAACAAAGAAGGATAAATAGCAGGTACCCAAGCAGAACTAATACGATCACTGCATGCACTAGACTTCAGGGTGTCCCCTAGACTGAGGTAACAGCCCCAGGCTGGAGATTGAATTTAATCTGGGAATATTTTCACATGTTAGTTAATAATAGGATGTCCTAATCCGAGGCAGCATTGGGTACCCAGTGTGGTGTTTCTTATCCTTTCTATAATTATAATTATAGCATAGTCCTATAATTACCTTTCCTCTCTTCGATGATAAACACTTATACTTTGTATTGTGAAAAAAATTAATTGGGATGAATGTTTTCTTCATGTTCCTTCAATTCTGCAACTCTCCTTAGGTTCTGAGGGCCAAACTACTCTACACAGTGGTGGCCTTGCTTCATCCTTCCTCAGAAGTTTAGCTCGAGGGACAGTGAGTGCCTGGAGAGCAGAGGGACAGGGGGCTCAGTGTTTGTGTTTCCGGTGCCTCTTACAGGCGTGTGCCCCTCCTCCTCCAGCTGATGCTGAAAAGTGTTTGCTCAAAGAATGGGAAGAAGGGATGAGTAAGAAAGAAAAGAAAGGGAGGAAAATGCAGGGAGAAAGGGAGGAAAGAAGAAAACAGTAAACTCTGTGGCCTCCAAATCTAGACAAACGAGGAGCAAAACCACCTGGGTTAGTTGTCTGTATATACACACAGGACATATACAGCACCTGGTAGAGAGTCTATTGCTAGGACTTTCAGGTGGGGCCAGGCAGCTCGCATTTTGAATAATGGCTCTTTGATGAGCATGGCAGTTCTGGAGGCACTGCACGGATAGGGGAATGGGGCTCACTGGGCGGTATTTGCCACCCACCCTCATCTGCCTTCTGGAATCCTGATAGGAAGGCTGCTTCCTGCTCTATGCACATTCTGGGCTGAATCTCTTTGCTCTTGCACTCTGTAGAAGATTTTCTTTCTTTACATGTGGTCCTCAGATGTCTTATACTTGAACGGTTGTGAAAGAAGACTTCCTTGAGCCTTTTCCAGACATCATGAGCTGGCATTTTCAACGTAGGTCTCCTTGATGATTGGACTAGATCCCCAGAATCTCAGGTGCATATTACTTTTTAGCTAGTGTTAAATGTCTGTTAAGTCAACAAACGTTAGATATATTTGTTATCAACCATATGCTGATTTCAAAACATGCATATTAGGGGAATGGCCATCTCTAACGTGTATTGCCTAGTATATCATTTTTTTGTCATGAGAAGTAGTTTTAATGATATAATGCATGTTATTAACTATTATTAATTATAATGAATGTTATTAGTTGTGATGTCCAATAGGCAATAGATCTCTTGAATCTGCCCGTCACCTAACATTTTGTGTGTCATTTGAATAACAAAGTGCCAGGTCCTCACTTCTACCTCAAGTATCTGGGAAACACTGTTCTATTCTATGCTTCTATGAACTTGGATCTTCATTGTATTTAATATCTTTATTTATTAGTGAATATACAATGCATGCATACAATAAAATATGATTATATAGAGTTCCATTTTCTCTTCTAATTTCTCATTTATCTCTCCCCAACTCATGTTTTTTAAACAATAACTAAGTTCAGTTAGTGCTGCATATATGTTCATGGATGTAAGGCCATTCACTGACGCATAGGGATCTTGGCAGTCATTCGGAAAGGAATAATTCTTCCTTCCCCAGAAATAATCAACTGCCAATGGCTACTAAGTATGAAGCAGGGCCTGGAGATCACCCCTCACTTCTATGCATGGGTAATGCCTGGCTTAATTATGTGCATGCAAATATATATCCCTAAATACAAACCGCTCAGTCTATATATTGCTACCTGTATGCATGTTTTCAGAGCTGACTGTATTTTGATATTAGTTGGGTAACTTGTAGGTTTCTACAGGGTCTTTTCACATTTCCTTAGTTTTGTCTAACCCACTCTCTGCCTCCCCTCCCAACCCTCACCTAATCCTTTAGGTGAGTGAGTTACCCTGACACTGTCTTCTGTACCCGACTTTCTTTCACTTAACATAGTGTCTTCTAGGCTCACCCATGCTGTAAGCTACAGGATTTTTTTTTTCTTTTATTGAGGCCAAATAGAATTCCACTTAGTACATTCACCACATTTTCTCATCCATTCACTCAGGGATGGACAACCAACTTTGGATGAAAGGAAGCATCCTTACTGCCCAAAGCCCAGATTTATGGTTTATAATGCAGCATGCTCTAACAATCCAGTGAAATGTAGAATGAAAATATTAGACTTTTAATACCATTGTTTTTTTACACATTTCTTTGGTTTCATCCAAGCCCCCTTCGTCTGAGCAGCTACCATTTCTGCCTATGGAAATACAATGACCTCTTGACTGGTCTTGCTTCTGCATCCTTAGTACTCATTTCCTCTCAGATCAAGAATGGCATGCCCCAGTTCTCAGAAAGATCATATCAGCCTTTCTTGAAGTCTTCTAATGATTTTCCACAGAATAAATCAACTCTGTTCTTAAGGTCCAATCCAGCTGACACACCCTTCCTCTGAGTTTCTTCTCCTCTGCAGCTCACTCCACCCCAGCAACAGAGGTTTCTCATGATCTGAAAACATCCTGGGATCATTCTGGCCTCTGGAACTTTGTTTTCATAGCTCCCTCTACCCAGGCATCTAAATGCTGGACACCAGAGCACCTGATTTCTCCTTACCTATTCAATTCTTATTTCAATATTCTCTCACTGTGTCTCTGTTCCCTGCCACCTCCTTCATACAGTTCCTGCAACATGATAAGAGTTCAACATATTCAACACAAATTTGTTGAAGTGTTGATCAAATGGTAATTCATATAAAGTATGTGATATTAATTTGTGTGTATCATGTCTGAGAATATATGGACATATATTGAAGTAGATTCTATTTTTTTCATTTTCTGGATCTTCCCTATGCTTTCAAAAGATACTTGGATGTGGAAAGAAAATTATGGAATTTCTAAATACATAGCATTTTTGTTGTACTATTCATTATTGAGAACAGTAGAATCACAATTCAGAGTCACTTGGATTTGACAATGATTTTGAGGCCATTGTTAATGATCGTCAATGTCCAGCAGATGGCGCATGTGCACAAGTAACTCAAAAGCTGGCACAAGGCTCAGCAAGTCGATTATCTGGGTACTTCCAGGGTCCTGAAACTTTTGTTCCAGGTACAGCTATACTGCCTTATTGTGGTTTTGACTAGCCACAGTCATGCACAGTATGAAAATTTCAAACAAAACCTTCAGAACTCAACAGTACCTGCAGTTTGTAAATTTCCAGTTCTCTGTAACAGAATGGTATGTTGCATAATCCTACTCCATCCTTCCCTGGATGTGTGTCATCCTATTGTTTAGTATATCCACACTGGATATGCTGCCCACCTTCTACTCACACTGATAAATCTCCAATTATCTGACTGACTGCCTGAGTTTATGGACGTGCTCGAGTTCAACTAACCCTGATGTAGCAGCCTAATGTTAGGATTTGATACTTGATATTCATCCCATCTCACATCGTTACTAGAATGAGGATGAGAAAGTACAATGACATATTGAGACAGAGAGAGGAGAGAGAGAGAGGAGAGCACACTCTACGCACAGAAATTGCTGAACAGGAGCTTCATTCAAGGCTTAGAGGTTCCTCTGTCTCATTTTCCCTTTCCTTTATTTTTCTTCCCCAACCCCTTTCTTCTCTCCCTGTCTCTGTCTCTGTCTCTGTCTCTCTCTCTGTCTCTCTCTCTTCTTACCTTATTATGAGGAATTTTCTAGCACTTCTCAATTTTCCTTGGGATCAAGCTTAAACTATATATTCTATGTCAGTTTGTCTGCAGTGTGACCTGGGATTCTGACCCCTTTCTGACACCTTGTTTTTATTTTTAATTAACTGCACATATATGTGTCTGTATGGGGATGTGTTAACAGGAATTCAGGGCCTGAGGAGGCCAGAAGGGAGTGCTGGATCCCCTGGAGCTGGAGTTACAGCTGTTTGTATGCTTCCTGACGAGGTAGCTCAGAATCAAACTCAGGTTTTCTGTAAGAGCAGAAAGAGTTCTGATTTCCAAACACCAGTGAGATAAAGGATGCCCTTGGAACAAAAAGAAGTGAGAGTAGCCTGCTTTGATCTGACCCAGGAACTGAACTGCCTGCTTACTTACATTTTTGATGGCTTAGGGTGAAGAAAAGCTAAGAGTGTGGAACAGATCTTATGTGGACCCAGAACATGAGATCTTTACTCTCTGATCCTTCACAGAGCTTCAGTGTAAGCTGTTGGCCACTTGTTAAAACCCTTGGAAGCATGTGCTTTGCTTAGTGATGGATCTGAACGAATGACTAAGGCCTGCACAGTGGTGGGTGCACGTGGGAGAACAGACGGCTGCTTTCCAGATCTGGAAGAGGCCTGTGATCTGCAGAGGCTGCAGCAGTGAGTTAACGTGTTCAGCGAAGCAGGAGCGAGCTCAATGCTTCAGAAAACGGAAGTCACACCTTCAGCCCTTTCAACCCTTCAAACCTTCCAACCTAAGTTAAAATCCTTCAACCCACTTGATCGTTCATAAAGGAGGCCTGCTGGCCTCAGGCTACTCAATTTTTATCTCTACCTCTTAGTGATGCCCATACTGAGAGAGGGGGAACTCTCAAAGCCTAAGCCTTTGCTGTGTCCTCTGAGCCGTGATTCAGGTGTCTGTCTTTCTCAGAGTCTAGGAATCACACATGTATAGTCAGCGCCGCCTTCCAGACCTGACTGGTGGATGTATCACAGCTCTGGTCTTGCCAGCTTTGTACCACTAACACATTTCCATGGCAGCCCTTACTACTACTCAGTGTCCTATCAGAAGGAATCACACGTCTGAGATTCAGCCCCCACTGCCCCGTGTTAGAAAGCTCATGTGCGTTTGGGTCCCCCGCCTCACACACACACACACACACACACACACACACACACACACACACACACACACACACCCCTCCACCATCTGATCATGATCCTCTGGAGAGCAGTAATCAGCCATGTTCCAGCCACAGGCCACAATCTCCCGAAACAGGTCCGATTGCACAGAGGCAGCCACCCTGTAATTTTTACTCTTGCAGGTGTAACCATGGTAATGAGATCAGCCAAAAAACCTCTTCTTAATGTGGGCAACACTCAAGTGCACACAGCAGTTTGGGGTGCTGCTGTAATTTTAGAATCTGAGCTTTGTTTCACAGAACAAAGAATGCTGGAAAAGGCTTGCCTTGGACCTTCCCTAGCTCCAGCTCTTTCCGGGACAGTGAAGTCCAGGTGTCGGTGAGGTTTATGATCACTGGTTTCTCAATCTGCTCTTCCTGGGATATCCATCTACCTGCCACATCTGCTGTGACGCGAGTGTGCCATTAGGAAGCCATTCTGTGGTGGCACTTCCCAGGAGTATCCATAGGATGGAAAAGGACCTGAACGCAAGAAAACACAGCTGTTGTAATTAGTCTACATTTAAACGAGGCATGTCGTTAGTGCTGATAATCTGCAATCCGAGCCCTGCACACTAGATGCCATTATCAGCCCCTGCTGGAGGAGGTTGTAACCTATCAAAGACCCCCCCCATGACATATAACCAGCGTCATCAGTGCATGACCTAAGTGCTCTGGCGGAAGGTCTGTGCCCTTGAACATCACCTCAATGCCAAGTCCTAGCACCACCTATGCATAGTACAGGCAAAGTTATGAGGCAGAAGGATCATGGAGCTGGCCATGGGGAGGAGCACCTTAAGATTTTTACTGTGGGCCTAGAGCAGTAGTTCTTAACCTGTGGGTCAAAACTCTTTTGGAAGTCGTATATCAGATATCCTGCCAAATGAGATATTTATATTACAATTCATAACTGCAGCAAAATTATAGTTATGAAGTAGCAACAAAATAATTTTACGGTTGGGGGTCACCACAACATGAGGTACCATATTAAAGGGTCACAGATTAGGAAGGTGGAGAACCAGTGGTCTAGAGAGATGACTCAGTGCTTATGATCACTTGCTGCTCTTCCAGAGAACCTGAGTTCAGTTCCCAGCACCCACACCATATAGTCCCTGGCAGGGACTTGATTTTGGACTGCTCAGCCTTTAGGACCACAGCAAAAAAATCCTGTTTGTCAGGTTCCCAGTTTCTGGGATTTTGTTAGAGCAGTCCAAACAGATTGAGACATCTGTGCCATGTGAAATACTACATTGGCCCCATTTTCATGCAAGTATCTCCTGCTTGGTTGGAAACTATAGTCAAAGTGTAAGCTGTTTTCACAGTCCAGGATGAACCCAACCATGAAGATACTTAGCTGGAGCTGGCTGATTAAATGAATTAAGGGCCACTTGACCAAAGAGTAGCATGCCATGTTGCTTGGAAAATGGCACAGGAATTGCATGGCCTGCTTTGTTCTTCTCACAGTGGCCCTGGCTTTGGCCTTGGGACTTGCTCTGGCCTGTACAACAATAGTGGGAGGCAGAGGGAGGGGCTTGGCCCTGCCTCTACTGAATGTACCAGGCTCTGCTGACTCCCCATGAGAGGCCTTACCTTCTTGTAGGAGGGAATGGGGGTGGGTGGGTTCCAGGGGTGGCTGGAGGGGTGGGAGGAGGAAAGGAGGAAAGGATAGTTGAGCCTTGGCAGTGTTTACCCATTGAGCCTTTCACTCTTGCTTCAGTGGGAACTCTCAGCTCTGCATGGAGTCAGAGGAGCACATCTGTGAACTAAGTTAACTGGCAAGGTGGAGTCTTGAAAAGAGGATTGTGTAGGCAGAGTTTTCCTGCCCTGACTGCCTGCTCCCAAAATAACTGGCAGCCACTTCCCAAATAACTGGCTCTGATTCTTAGTATAAATTATAAATGCTCAGCCAATAGCTCAGGCTTGTTACTAAGTAGCTCTTATAACTTAACCCATTTATCTTAATCTATGTGCTGCCCTGAGGCTGGTAGCTTTTACCTCTATTCAATTTTGTATATCTGACTTGTTCTCCATCTGGCTGGTGACTCTTTTGACTCTGTCCTTTTTCATCCCAGCATTCTCAGTTTGGCTTTCCTGCCTAACTTTATCCTGTTCAGCTATTGGCCAGTCAGCTTGTTTATTAAACGAACCATAGCAACATATATTCACACAGTGTACAGAAGGATTATTCTCCAGCAGGATTGCCTGCTGACAAAGGGGCATTTATACCCAGTGTGGGCTTCTGAGTGGTACAGACACTAGAAGCAAACCACTGACCACTGTGACATGGAGGGACTGCCTTGTATTGAGTTTCTTTGTTTTGGAGGAGTACATTATACAGCAATAGCTAAATGGATGGTCTTGGGGTGCTAATTTTCAGAGAACTGGAAGACATCCAAGTGACGGGCCTTGATAAACACTAAACATTTTTGCAGTTGGTAAAACCCAAACAGCAACAATGCAGACATGCTAGCAAAATGGTCCTGAAGTCAAGCCGGAACTCTATCGTTACTAGGTGTGTGAGTTTAAGCAAGTGACATTGCTTCTCGGACCACAGGAAAACCCGCCTTTAGGGGTTGTCAAGAGAATTTAGTGAAGTTGTGCTTCCAAAGCAGCTAATGTAGGTCATAATTGCACAGACATGGTTGGTGTTTACTATTTAACTTCTGTGTCTCGAGAATGTAGGCAAGATATGTCCTTTCTTCCCACATATATACTTCTTCTCTGTTCCTTCCACTAACTATAGGCAATTGCTTACCACTTAAATGTATTACCACACTGACCGGGCCATGTAGTACCAAATTCCTCCAAATGAAGTCCTAATCAGTGGTTCTCAACCTTCCTAGTACTGCAACCCTTTAATACAGTTCCTCATGTTGTGGTGACCCCTAGCCATAAAATGATTTCAGTTGCTATTTCATAACTGTAATTTTGTCACAGTAATGAATCATAATGTAAATATCTGATATGCAGGATATCTGATATATGATCTTCTCTGAAAGTGTTGTTGACCCCTTCCCCAGTGGGGTTGCAACCCACGGATTGAGAACCACTATCCTAGACTGATTTTCTGGGAGATGATTACTTATGCATGTGCATGACTTCCTCACCTCACTCTCCTGTCCCTGGTCACCATGGTCTTTCCCCATGCTTTTTCTTCTTCATTCAGCATACAGTTCTCTGAGACTGTAATATGTACACACTTGATTACTTCTTCAATCTCAGCATCCTTATGGGAATATAAGGTCCACAAGGGAAGCCTATTAATTTATCTTGTCATTACCTAGGCTAGAACTAAGCACAGAGAAGGATTTCAGTATGAATGATATGATATAGATACTGGTAAGGGGTGGCTTGTGTCCTATACCAAAAAGAACCAGAAGTTCTCCAGGAATGGGGAGTGTCATCTCTAAGGACTGTGTGTACCAAGCACATCAATCAATATTGTATAATGGATGAGTCAGGACTGGGAAATAAACCCTAGTACCACGGAAAATGAGCAATTACTAACAGGGATTTTCCAGAACATTAAGGAAATTCAGCAGTTAAGTTTCATTGGGGGACATATTTTATAGAGTAATTACAAAGATAATTAAATAGATATAACTCGGTCTTCTTTATTTGACTTTCTTAAGTACTTTGGCTTGGTGTAACCTAGTTTTGCTAGCTCAAGCCATTCTGGAGAGTACAAATCATAGACATTATAGCATTTGCCAACTTTTCCTTCCTCTTGGAAGAAAAGACATCATCTTTAACACTATCCATGACCAGTTCTGGGCTTTTGTCGATAGTAGAAGCTCATCAAATGTTAATTTGAGTAAACAGACAGAGTGATGAGCCCTCCTTATCACCTTCAGAGAGACCATTGATATCCTCAGTAATGACTCATACTTTTGGCTGGCTGACACTGAACATGTCAGCTGCAGGCTGCCACTGTCTTGAAGTCTGTGTTCTCACCTGATTTTTTTTTTTTGCTTTGTTCTTCCTAGTAAAGTTTTCTTTCTGTTCAGTTTGTGTGCCTGCCAGGGATTTTGATCAAAATATTTCATACTATTTCCCAGGATAGCATCCTTTTATTCCTTTCATGACTGTTTGGTCTCTCATGGATAGAACATTGGGAGCACACATTTGTTAGCATTAACAGCAGATGGCAGAAAGCCATCTTCTTCGGGAGCAACATAAAAAGATGGAGACATAGGAAGGGAGCATGATGCATGGGGAAGGAAGATGCCCTTTCATCATGGAGTCTGGCTTGCCTGTGGTACCCAGAGAGCCAGGGAACTGATACCACTGACCAAGTCAAAATGACTTACCAAGATAGCCCATGTCTTACTATAGACTTTTTAATAACAGATGTCAGAGACTGTAAATGAACAACGCTTTCTTAGGGACAAAATAATCTATGACCTCGGATTCTTTAGCCTTCTCTCAGTCCTGAGCCTGAATTGTGACCCTCATAAATCCACCTTGTAACTTTGTTTAAAAACTCTTGAAACATTTAAACTTGTGACTATATTTTGAGGGATGTTAAAAAAAATGTGTGTGTGTGTGTGTGTGTGTGTGTGTGTGTGTGTGTGTGTGTGTAGTGGAATTTCATAGAAACACTCAGAGAGCCACCAAAATATAGTAACTATTATTTAAAAAAAGTCAGTTAATTGCAACTGTCCCTGGAAGAGCCCACAGCTATGCTTGAGCATGGAATGTTCTCTCTTCTATTAACCCCTGTGCTCAAGATCTATGTCAAAAATGTCTCTTAATAAACCTCCAACTCAGTTTCACATTGGTTGGTCTTACAATGTTTTCTGTATTCAAAACACAAATCCCGATTTTGTCTTTATGGAGATCTCTGAAAAAAACTTCTTCACGGAGGTTAAGTTACCTTGATAGATAAAGGGTCTTGCAGACAAGGCTGATGACCCAAGTTCAAACCCCAGGACCTATGTTGTGGAAGGTGAGAACTGACTCGTTCAAGTTGTCCTCTGACCTCCACATGTGTGCTACATACACACATACACACACACACACACACACACACACACACACACACACACACACACACTAAATAACAAACAAACAAATAAACAGACAAATAAATAAATACATGTTAAAATTATAATAAAAAGAACTCCCTGGGTTACAGTAGGAGTGGACTGTACGTAGGTTTGCATCATGGATGACACTACACGTAGGATGATTCTACACATTAGGAAGTAGATCTTTGTCCCCAGCTTTGAAATCCAGAGAACCTCAGTGACTAGTCTGCCCAACAGAGAAGAGTGTGATTGCTCAGTTAGCTTCCAGACATGGAGTTGACAAATTAGCCGCATCCACTTCCTGAGACTTGGGGTACTCTCTCTTGGAGGTTTGAAATCTAACTACCATGATGGAGGAATGTGAGAAAACCTCCAGTATTGCATAGTGATGGGAAGATGGGCTACTGAACCCAGCCTTGCTCCACCCCCAAGTAAGAGAAGGAAGTGAACAGGAACCCAGTCAAGCACCACAGCTGCCACCTGAATGCTGCCCTGTGAGTACAATGTACTTCCCCAGGGACAGACTTGGTCAGGCACACCCTGCCAAGATGCCTGACCACACATTCATGTAATATCTCAGAGCAGCAGCTCTTTCAGATACCGAGTATTGTAGTAGTTTGTTATGCAATACTGCAGAAGTGAAGCAGCATGGATAATAAAACAAGATCAAATGCTTCTCAAAAAAGCAGCAAGAAGAAAAGAAAAATAATTTCAAACACATCTTAAGTGATAAATAACAACTAACAGGATCCTTGTCAAGTAATGGGTAACTAGGATCCATTGTGGCTCTCCAGCAGTTGTTTCTTACTGTATCCTTGTCTGTATTCATAAGTGTTACTCTTTGTAGAGACCCTCGTCCCATCAATGAGAGTACCACTGTTTATAAATGAGCAGATCAGTGCATGAGTCAAGCTCTAGGAAATTCCTACAGTTTTATTTCCTCATTAAATGGTTTAAGGGTTCAAAAACTATAAAATAAAAAATTAAGAACATGTATATATATATATATATATATATATATATATATATATATATATATTATTAAACATCGAATGTGTTTCTAAGCTGCCCTGGCTCATTCTACTGGGTATAAAACATTTGGGGTTATAGGAATAAACAGCATCAATGTCTCTGATTGGTTGTATTTTACATCTGTGTGGACTTGTTTTTCCTAATTTATATCAAATACAATATTCAGTACCCGTAAAAACCCTGCCCCAGTGTGAGGGCTGGCTGTTTTAGATTTTATATGTTTATCAATTATAGTGGTTTGAATGGGAAATGCCTCCCATAAGCTCACATATTTATTTGAACACTTGGTTCCTGGTTGGTGGTGTTGTTTAAAAAAGTTAAGAACCTTTAGGAGGTAGAGACTTGCTGAAGAAAGTACTTCAATGGAGGTGGGCTTTGAGAATACAAAGTTTTGCTTCACTTCCAGTTCCCTCTCTGCTTCCTGTGTTTGGATGAAGATGTGAGTGCCCAGCTTCTTGATCTGGCCACCTGCTACCATGTGTACCTCATCACTCCCTCTCTGAGATTACAAGCCCCAATAGACTCTTACTTCTGTAGGTTACCTTGATAATGGGTAGAAATTTATCACATCAACAAAATGTAGCTGATAAACCAAGCATAAATAAATTACTGTAGGCTGAACTGTGTACCTTATCTCCAAATGTCCAGAATTTGTGATATTCATTTATGTAGTTAAAGGCTCTGTGCAAAATGCCTGAAGGATGCAGACATGAGATCATTCTGAATCATTTGGATAGGGCCAATCAAATCACAGGCATCTTGAGAAGAGAAAGGCAGTGGGGTCAAAAAGAGAGGATGCCGTGAGACAGGACTGAGATATGAAAGCATCGTGCTCTGGTTACAAGCTTGGATAAGGGATTCTGACCCTGTATCAGATCACACATAGAAAAACTTTATATTTAGGAGAGTACTGCTTACTTAAAGTGTTAAATTTTGCAGCAAATCTCTCAACTACATCAGTTATAGAATCCATAATCATCTGTGGAGGTGGAAGCTATTATACACCAATGTCACTGTCATCAAATAAAATGTAGATGCCTATAGAGACACAGTGTGGCCTAAGGAGCTTTGCAAAGAACCCTTAATTGGTACCTTGCCATTCGGCTCAGAAAGAAAGTAGGCACTGTGAAGCTGCTGGGAACTCAGGAACCATGAAATGTTTAACTCAGGTTGCCCTTCCTGCTAAAACTGTTTACAAACTTCCCGAGGCTGTGCTCTTCCCATGCCATGGATAATCTAGGCCTGGCAGGGATGCCTTTAGCTCCCAGAAAGCCTGATGGCATTCCCTACAGCCCCAATGAACCTGGCCTTAGCCTTGGAACTCAATGTAGCAAGCCCAGGGAGGCAGAGCATGATGCAGTTGCCTGTCTGTCAGTCGGTGAAGGCTTAGGATGTGGACCAGTCCATGCCTAACTTTTTTTTTTTTTTTAAATCTTTTCTGTAATAAACCTCGGGGATCACCACTGTGAGAGCTAAATTAGCAAGTGTTGTGCCTGTGGGGTGTACTCCCTGCTCTGCAGACCCTTCAAAAGCAGCCAAGTGTGGCCACTCTGTCATTGTATGTCACAGCAGACAGCACTAAAATCTCCCCAAAACCTATAACTAGAAACATATCATTTAGAATAAAAAGAATATAAAATTCTCCTCAGCTTTGTTATCTGACCATTTATCCTCTTTTTTTTTTTTTGTTTTGTTTTTGTTTTGGGCTTCATTCACTAAACATGGGATAATCAAACCCAGTCTTTTTCTCATTAAAATAAAAATAATCTGATGACTTTTTGAGCCCACCCACCACACTTGGGAACCTCAGGCCTTGAATACCAGGTTAGGGCTTAGGTTGTGCTTGAATCATTTTGAATGCGATTCAGGTTAGTTCATCATGCTCTCAGTCATTCATTGATTCATTCACTTGTTTGTTCATTCATTTGAGGCACGTTTAAGTGTGGTTTACTGTGAGATGGATGCTATGCAAAGATTCTTAAGCTAGTCACTGCCTGCAAAGAGACTTAAAGAATAGTAGGGAGAGGATAGTGATCCTATGTCTGAATAAGGAACTATGAGCTTGCTTGCTTCCTTCCTTCCGTCCTTCTCTTCTTTCTTTTCTCTTTCTCTCTTTTTTTTCTCTTTTTTTCTCTCTTTTTCTCTCTCTTTTTCTCTTTCTTTCTTTCTTTCTTTCTTTCTTTCTTTCTTTCTTTCCTTCTCTTTCTTTCTTTCTTTCTTTCTTTCTTTCTTTCTTTCTTTCTTTCTTTCTTTCTTTCTTTGGTTTTTTGAAACAGTTTTTCTGTGTAGCTTTGGAGCCTTTTCCTGGAACTCACTCTGTAGACCAGGCTGGCCTCGAACTCACAGAGATCCACCTGGCCTCTGCCTCCCAAGTGCTGGGATTAAAGGCGTGCGCCGCCTCCACCACCACCACCTGGCTAAATACTTACTTTTTTCTTTTTCTTTCATTTAACTTTATTTTATGGGCATTGGTGTGAAGATATCAGATCCCCTGCAACTGGGGTTACAGACAGTTGTAAGCTGCCATGTGGATGCTGGGAACTGAACCTGGGTCCTTTGGAAGAACAGCCAGTGCTCTTAACAACTGAGCCATCTCTCCAGCCACTCTGAGGTTTCTCCACAAGTACATCTTTTATGTAAAGACGTCTTTAAAACAGGGAAAGATTTGGCTGTGAGGCAGACAGTCACTTCATACCTGCTCTGGGCTGTGGACAGCTCCTTTCTGCTTGGCCCCTTCTTCCTGGGCCTCGAGGATCAGGTCATTGAACAATTATAAAAGTGCCTCTGAGTTAGAGCACAGAGCTCAGGTGTCTGTCTCTAAGTCTCACGCTGTGATCCAGATGTCCCCAGTGGAATGAGAATTACTTTAGGTACCACCCTTTCTTGTACAATGTCTACTGCTGTAGTCCTGGCTTCCAGGTTGGATGTGGGGGATGTGGAAACAGATGGGAAGGAGAGAGACTAGAAGGAGGAAAGAAGAGAAGATGAGAGAGTATTGGATAGAGGGAGGGTAAGAGGGAAGGAGGAAGGGAGGGAGGAAGAGAGAGATCTCAAGGAAAAGACTGAGAAGGAAGTGTATATAAGAAAAAGCAAGAAACTTCTCATGAAATAGTTTGTCACACTTACCTTCCTTTCTTTTTGAGAGGTCTCTCTACATAGCCCTGGCTGTCCTGGAGCTCTCTATATGGACCAGGATGGCCTTGAACTCACAGAGATCTGCCTACTTCTGCCTCTTGAATACTGAGATTAAAGGCTACCATGTGCCACCACGCCTGGCTTTCACACTTACCTTTCAATACCTCCTACCACACATAAAACCCCCTCCCCCACAAACCTTTATAGTATTCTGAACACCATTTACTCATCATTTATAAGTACTGTTTGATGAAACAGAGTAATCTTGGTGGATAGTGCTTCACAGAGTACCAATGCTACGTCATGAATGAAGGGGTTGGGCAGGCATCAACACGCCTCAGTAAGAACATCACAGAGGTAAGAGTCACTACATGCTTGACTCACTGATTTAAGGAAGCAGAAGTGGGTTTCCATTTTAAGGGGCGTGTCCTGGGGACATAAAAATGGTAAGACCTACCCCTTCCTCCCAAAAGCTCATGGGTTAGTGATAAGAGAGACAAGCAACTGGGCTACTGTACTTCAGTATGAAAAGTGCCAAGTGCTGAGGGGTCCTGAGGGGCATGCAGGGCATTTGAGATGCCTGAAATGAGAAATGAAGCTCAATCGGTCAGAATCCAGGCAAACAGTGCAAGTGGTACAAGCTGTGCCAAGGGCAGGAAGAGGTAAAGCACATTCTAGATGCCGCCAGCAGAGCTGAAGGCAGAAAACCTGCCTGCAGAAGGTGAAATCAGATTGCAAAGCAAACACAAGGCCAGAGGCTTTGCTGCTTCCTGTGAACTCTCTTGCTGGAAATCTCTAATATCTCAGCCCAGCCACCTTAATTTAGAGGCAGCTAATCCTCTTTCCACTTCCCAGCTGCTCTCTTTTTTTCCCTCTTTCATTCCTTCCTCCCTTGCTTCCTTTGCTATATTTTATCCAATTTGCCCCAGAAAAATTCATTTTAACCAGTGGCCTCTGCAGAAGCCAGGGTAATGGGTCATGCAGTTAGAATTTAGATAGTTCTGAACTCTGTTGTATTTAAGTATTCCATTTTTTAAAAATATATTAGTTATGTCTCTAAAACATATTCTACTTTAGCCAATATCTCCATTTACAAAAACAGAAATAGAATTTAGACACTCTGTTTCTACTTCATCATTTTCTAAGTATAGCAGGATGGTTCCTCTCTTGGACCCACAGTGTCTCCGTACATGCCATGGAGTAGGGACTGGTTAAGTTTGTTCAAAACACTGTTGAGACCTGAATGATCTGCCTTTCTTAGGCCCACAGGAAGGCTTAGTCCTCAGTGATGGGAAAGGGATGGCTGAGGTCTGTTTTCAGAGTCTCAGCAGGTAGAAGTTGGTATAGGAAAGGAAGCCTATTACCATCTCCCTCCAAATGGTTCCTCCTGAGTCCTCTGCGTGTTTGGTGCTCTATTTCCACATGAAAACAACTCAAGGCCTTTAGAGGTGGTTTCTTCCCATCTTTCAGCTTCATATCTGCACAGTTTAGTCAGGGCTCTTTAATTTTAGCCATTTGCCCATTGCTCTGTATGTATCATGCACTTGTTGACTCTGAACACGGTGTCACACTTAGTCAACTCAACACTCGATTAAGGTATGCATCCACACCCTGATTTGGCCCACGTGGAAAGAGAATTTCTTCAGGAGTTGAGCTCATAGGACTACAAGGGAGAAAGAAGACATCAAATCAATTGGGAGCAATTCCCCATCTTTACTATGCCTACTCCCCAGCATGTCCTCTTTAGAAGACACCAGAAGCCGTAGCCGTCTCCTTAGTAGACTTCCTCATCCAGGTGCTGATGGCTCAGGAGCAGATGGAACAATTTCTGGTCATACTCCATCATCTTCTACCTGCTCAACCTTGGTGTCTATAATGCCACTGTATGTGCTAGTGTTCAGAGTGCTTCATCTCCATTCTCTTCACCAACTCTTCAGCACACAAGGTCTGGCCAGTGAGATCCTCTTTGTCCATGGACTTCCCTCTCCTTCTGCTCATTCTGTGTTCTCTACTTCTTATTGTTTCTGTAGCCAAAGCTGTAGAAAAGAGGCTGGTGTGTCCCCTTGATGCTTCTGGGTCAATCTCTCATCCCTAACATATCTTTCATGATGGTGGCCACATCAGAGGAGCAGCAGATGGCAATCAACTTCAGGGTGTCAGCCCACCAGGAGGAAAATCCTTGATGGGTGAATCTCAGATAGGCAAGGCCCTGAGACCACAGACTCCAGAATGTTCTTTGCTTCTGCTGTGCCTTTACATGTTTGCTGCTGCTCTTTCTCTGGTATCTGGCATGGTGTGAATGGGTGTGTGGAGATCCCCACTGCCTGTAATGTAGTGTGTTTATCTCATGGAAACATCCCATTCTACTGGGCATTTTTACCTGTGGATTATTATGAAGATGATTTGTTCCTAATCTGTACTGTCTAATTGATAATAGTAATAATAATGTTAGTTTAAATAGAGATTTGATGACAAAAAATAAAAAGAAGAAGTGTCACATAGCTAGAAAATATGAGTTTCTATTGAGGAGCCACATAAACTGTGGCTTAGGTTAATGATTAAAGAAAACAACTGAGTCCCAGTAGCCCGGCTAGCTTAAATTCTTTTAACCTTAATGTTGGGAGATGTGTTCACAGGTTTTAGGGTGCAACATAGCTGAAAAAAAAGCTTTGAAAATAAAGTTAGACTAAAGTATTTTTGTCAAATAGCTTTGAGGTGAAAAACTCAAGAAGACAATCTAAAGTTTTAGAAAGGCACATGATTGAATGAGGACCTATTTAAGGTCAGGGAACAAGAACAAAACAGCCCAGTTATTACTAGCTGATATACTTTTCTTACTAGGATTGGTTGATGACCAAAGGTGATGATTAAATCCTTATACCCATTTCTGCCCTCAATCTCCTGAAATTAAAAAAAAAAACTGTTGATGAGTGGGTATGCACCCTAAAGGTTTAAAGTAGAGCTGACTGATTCTTTTTTATATATAAAAGTTTAAATTTGTGATTCCTTTAAGATTCCATAAAAGATTATCTTTCAAAATAAGTAATAAAGTAATTGGCCCTTTCTCTGTAACTGCAAAACTCAGCCTGCTACTAAAACATCTGACTGAGAAGAATATCTTGCTTGCCTACATGGTTAATGTATAATAAGTTGCTTGGGTATGAATGCATGTGAGTTCTTGGGATAACTTGTTTTTCACCTGTAATATGAAAAATGTTTACTCATGTAAAGGGATATGGAAAACATGCTGTTTTTACTTGTATTCATTGTAATCATTCATTTGAGAAACAGAGTACAACCACACTGTAATTTTTATATTGCCTGAAATATAATATTGCTGTAGAAAAAAGCATACAGTAGAAGAATAGAGAATAAAGAAGGAAACTATCAAGAGAGAGTGTGCATGTCTTTTCCCTTAACCCCTCAGATAAAAAAAGCCATTGGAAGCTACCCTACCCCAGACAGCAATAACTGGCACCTGGTAACAGGGACATTGAAGGGCCCTTTGAGCCCCACACTGCTGGGGGCTGGCCCCCCAGGCAGTGGTACTTCCACCTCAGAAGAAGCAGTTACTGCATCCTACTTCATGAAGCTGAGAAGTTGAATGAAGGCTATGAGGTCATTCATGCATTCTGTTCCATTGGAGACCTTGATGTTGAGCAAGTCACTTTGGGTAGTCACCTTCCTGTTGTAGTGGCATGTATTGCCTACCCCCTCACCCCTTGTCCTACTTGGGCTTGAGCAGAGGCCGTTTCTCCTCCACAGCTCTGCTACTGGACTCACAGTGTTCTCTTCTTTAAACCCTCTGCTTAATGTATACTTCCAATTGGTGTTCTTTATAGTTTGTCTTTTCAAGGAACACTCAATTTAATCTTCACACTTTATCAGTAAAATTTCCCAACATAGTGAAATTAGAGAAATCAGCACTATGATTCTCCATACACCCTGTAACCCAAATGCAGCAGGTAATCAATATTCTTCCCTTTTTATCTATTATATAGATGGACAGATGGATGGATGAATGGATGGATAAATGGCTAGAAGAAAGGACAGCCTTACTTGAAGACATTTCACTTATCTATCATTAAAAATAAAACAAATCCACAAACACTGGGACTTTCAGTTCCTGACTTCATGAGTCACTTCCTTCTTTACCACTCACACACATATCATGCCCTTAACAATTATTGTAAAAAGAATCAATGATGAATAACACCTTTCACGTTCCATGATCAGTATCAGGAGGGTGATAACTTAATCAATGACTATGTTCCAGAGACTTCCTGAAAACAATTAACACTTCACTGGAACTGGGTACTATGTAGACTGGTCACATTTTTGGATGATGTTTCATCATGACCCCTTGAAGATTTTTTTCTCCCATTTCCAGTCCCTCCTATAGTTGAAGCAACAGACTACAGAAAACAAACAAGCTGGATATACCCCACAAAACTGAACAGAGGCCATGCCAATAGCTTGGTCTTACAATGTTTTGTTTCAAAATTCATACATTTGACTTTGTAGCCTATTTTAGAATTATCTTTTAAATTTGCAAGTCAGTTCAGTTAAATCAAATTATTATGAACTAGGAACCAATTACATGCCAGACACCAAGGATTAATAGAGCATACTCTATAAGGTTAATAGAGTCCCACATGAACCACTGTGGTACCAAGTGTGGTATGAAAACTACTGTATGGGAATTGCAGATGGGAGCATACAAGGTGACTGATAATAGGAAATTTGGAAATTTATTGTAATCAGAAAGAGAAGTAGGCATTTTTGTGAATGTGGGATATGGTCAGTAGGCGCATGAGAAATGGGTTAGATGCAGACACAGAGAAGTGGGGAAGATTTCCTGATGAGAGGCAAACAAATGAATCAACGTTCTCAAGAGCTCACAACATGTCAATAGCAATAACAGTTCGCCCTTAAGCAGTTCTCATGTGGGTAAACATTATTTTGAGCACTTCACATAATCCTTAATTACTAATAATGCCATTTTCACAATGCTTTTTAAAATAAAATTATTGACTGTCTTGTACATATGAACAAATGAAAAGCTACAAATTCACCTAGATTTCATAGCTAGGGAAGCCATGATGGTCAATTTTGAGTATCAACTTTATTGTAACATGAATCCCCTAAAGGACTGGTCTAATACACATCAGGACATGTCTGTGATTACATATTTAGTATTTATTTATTTAGACACAGTTAAATCTTGAGGGCTTTGACCTATAAAGTAGATTAATACTTTGATGGGTTCTAATATGACATATTAATGAGAGTAGGGGAAAGACAGGAGGTGGAGCTCAGATGGAGAAGATCCTTCACTGGAAGCATGTCTTTGAGGGCTTTATTTTGCCTTGATCTTTTCCTGTATCTGCACTTCTTACTGCTTTCTGGACACGAAGATGTTCACACAAAGATAAAGAACCAAGAGACCATGCATTGGATCCATAAAACTAGAAGCCATAGTAAACAGACTATCTTTTAAGTTGATTCTGTCAGGTATTTCGGTCACAGTAATACAAAAGTAACTCAAACCGTGGTTACTGATTTAGACGGAGGTCAGTCAAACAACAAAATCTGAACTTACTCTACTCCACTAACTATATTTTCTCAGGAAAGAGATTTTGAATGAAAATCCAAACACATCACAGCTCTGTCACAAGGAGAGTCATCTCACTGGGATGCTGTGGGCGAGCAGCAATTAAGCTGTGAGCCATGGGGTCTTCAGCTCTGTGTGAGACAGAAGAGCAGAAGGATTCTCTCCAAGCCTACTTATCACAGTTCTCACTAAATTGAACTATGAAGGGATAGACACAGAAGCCCAAGGTTGAAGTTCAGAGAGGATTTGGAGGAGCTCAACTAAAGTTTGCTCTAGGAAAGGGTCTTTGCTGGACAAGTGATATATAAATTATAGCTATGGCATCAAATCTGAACACACACACACACGAAAAAAAAAAACAGAATAAGGTTGGAGGTGTGTGGTGGTCTGAATAGGTATGGCCCCCAAAGACTCATGTGTTTGAAGGCTTGGCCCATAGGGAGTTGCACTATTAGGAGATGTGGCCTTGTTGAAGTAGGTGTGACCTTGTTGGAGGAAGTGTGTTACTCTGGGGGCCGGCTTTGAGGTCTCATATGCTCAAGCTATGCCCAGTGTGGTGCACAGTCTCCTTCTGCTGACTGTGGACCAAGATGTAGAACTCTCAGCTCCTTCTCTAGTACTATGTGTGCCTGCACACTGCCATGCTTTCCTGCATGACAAAAATAGACTAAACTTCTGAAACCGTGAGCCAGCCCCAGTGAAACGCTATCCTTTATAAGAGTTGCTGTGGTTGTGGTGTCTCTTCACAGCAGTAGAAATCCTAACAAAGACAAGGACAGTCACGGATGCCCTTTCAAATCAAATTGTGCGAGATACCAGAATAATTCTCTTCTCTGTGAACTTAGGTTCTGAGTTGGTAAAGTAACTCTGATAAAATAAAACCACTGTCACTAAGGTCTGTGTCAACTGAAAGTGAGTTTTTACTGTTTAAGCACAAGCTTCTATGATGATAGAACATCCTTTTATTTTTATTCATTTTATTTTTTTGGATAGGTGGTGTTTAATGTGAGTTAAAAAATATGGAGCCATAATGGCTATTAACAGAAACAACAACCAAACCAAGCCAAAACCAAATAGCAGCAAATATTGGTGAGGATGTAAGAAAAGGAGAGCACTTATTCATTGTTAGAGAGAATGTGAACTAGTATATGTAGCCACTATGGAAATCAGTATGGGTATTTCTCAAAAAAAACTAAAAATAGATCTATCACATGAGCTTGTGTTTATATTCCCGGCATAGCCAAAGGACTCCATATCCTGCTATAGAATCACCTGCCCATCTATGTTCACTGCTGCTCTGCTGCCAGTATCTAGGAAATGGAACCAGCCTGCATGACTGTCAACTGACAAAAAGACAACGCAATTGTGGTGTACATGCATATACACATATACAACGAAATTTCATTCAACTGTACAGAAAATAAAGTTATTGAATTTGCAGGAAAATAGGCAGAACTGGAAAAAAATATACAAATGGAATATTCTCTTTCTCATATGCGAACCACAGCTTTGAATTCTGAGACTGGAGTGTTTGACTTGAGGTGCTTATAAAGACCAGGAAGATAGAAAGGGACCATTAGAGAGAGAGAGGAAGAAGAGGTCCTTCTTAAGGGATGGCAAAACACACACAACATGAGAGCAGAAGGAACACAATAGGAAAGTGGGTGGGGGCATCAGAGTGGAAAAGTTCAAAGGAGATGGAGGTGAAGGATAGGTGAAAAGAGATGGAGGTGAAGGGTATGTGAGAGGAGATGGTTGGGGAACAGTTAACCAAAACTAAAGATGTATTTAAAAAAAGGCACTCCAGAAACCCATTGTTTTGTAAACCAACAAAATATTTGAATGGAGACTCCTTGTATGGGTGGATAACACTCTTCCCAGAAGTTGAAAGTTCTTAAAGGAAAATCTGCTGACAGGTATGACATATCTCCCTTTGAGCTGTTGGTCAGGGAGGTCCCAGAGGATTCCCTAAAACACAACAGGGTATTGTCAATGCTCTTGGGTTCCCACTTGAAATGGTCGTGTGCTAACTTATTGCTGACAGCCTCACATACTTGGGTGGCAAGACATTGAGAAATCCAGCTGGATATGAGTGACAAGTTTCATCCCTGCAGGTTAGCTTTCATATTGCTGGGAGGTGCTATGTAGATTGCTGGGGAAGAAAAATCGTCAATGGTCCTACCTAGCTGTGCAGCCTCAAAGCAACAACAGTGACCTGCCTGCTGAGATGTGCCCACTGGTGCAAGAGTGGCATGACCATTATAGGCATACCCTATTGGTTTAAATATTAAGGCCACTCCATGTAGTTAAAAGGGAGGTTTATTTTGTGGGATAACTTACAAGTGAAGGGATAGGTAACCAGGTCCCGGAAAGGTGTAGCGCAGTCCAGCGGTGTTCTCTGGAGAACTCTGCTCCATCCACCTCCAGCGTCCTGGATCCAGGAACCAAGAGAGCTGGCCCATCTGGATCTCGGGTCTTCAGGGGTCCTCTCTTGGCTCTGCCTTGTAGATGTGACAGTTACCGAAGCCTCAAAAGGGGTGGTACTTCCAAGTCAAAGCTGGAATGGCTACCCACTACAATACCCAACTGCTTTCTGGTTTTGTTTTGAGTATCACTCTCTGGGAGGAAACACCTACGTGGTACTTTACACTTTGTCAAGTCATTCTTTTGGCCACTGTCTGCTTTTGCAGTGTGAGAATACTGCTCTTCACAGTGACTGTTTGGACTGTTGTCTAGTCTCACCATTGAGAGTACTTCATGTGCCATAATAATCTCTGCTTGTCTACTATATTCTGATTTTTTTTGGTCTGAATTCATTTGTCAGAGATCACAAGTACTGGGTAACTTAGGGGAGTAGAGGCAGATCTTGATACCACACCCACATTTCATTTTCTGAAGCAGCAAAGTTGGTTAACTGTAAAACCAGTGAGGATTTGCACGGTTCTGTCACATGGCAGCAAGCGGACTGTGTGGACAAGTTCTCAGCTCTATGGAGGCATATGTGACATATCAACCAATTAGTGGTTTATTTCTAAAGCTACTTCCATGTTTGATGCATCTTTGTCAACATAGCCTGCTGTTTCTGTCTTCCCAGGATCTAGAGGAGGAATGTAGATGTTTAGAGAAAAGAGACCCGACACCAAGCCCCCATGGCATGCCAATGGTCACTCTAGAATGTGTTCAATGCTGTTCCTACCCAAGCCAGTCGGCTGCCGTTCAGTCTCCTGAGAATGAGGACAGGGTGAGTGTTTGAAACACCTTAGTTATGAAACAACCAGCAACTCCTTCCTTGTAACCTCCCAGAGATAGAGACTGAATTCCAGTGACGCTCCTCTTCGTGTGAAATGAACTAATGGATAAAAATGCAAGACTATTTTGCCAGCTCCAGAGGATTAGGTACGCTTTATGATGCAAAACTGCTCTCTCTGCAGAACTCAAAAGAAGAGCAATAAATAGGAAAGCATCTGTCTGCTATGGATGTTTTAACATCGTAAGCTTGGGTAGAGTTACACAGTAAAAAGAGTCCAGTATTTGGAGGCAAAAATATTTTGTTTAGCATCTCAATTCATACTTGTTCACTGTGCAACCTCGTACCTGGGGCTAGCATACACTAGACGTGTAGAACGAGAGAGATAATTGCTACCTATACCATCATAGGGCTGCTGTGACAGCAAAAAGAGAATGAGCATGAAATACTGTGCTCAAGGAAATTGTTTATGTACTATATAAAACATCATAATTTAATGACTAGCAGTTTATTTACACAAATCAGCAAATAAATATGTCATGGGACACTACTGAATACATATTTCATCACGCATCGTTGCTAGGGTGGTGAGCAGTCTACAAACTGTTAGCTTTGCTTTATTTTTGCTCAATAAATATTCATTGAGTGACCATTAAGTGCCAGGTAGAAAAACATGGGCCCATTATGATGCTAGACACCTAAATGCTGAAATAGTAGGACGTTTACAAAATCTGAAACTTTATGTTTGGGACAACTGTACTCTGCTTAGGATTCCTGCTAACTGGTTAATGTTAATTGGTTAGTACTCATTAAAATCAGCCACAGAGACTGACTGGGTCTTTTGTTTAAGCATCTCTGTTCATATTTTTGTCTTATCTTCATAAAACCCTCATGTGAGAAATGTCCACTATATCCAGAGGATAGGAACATCCTTAATGCTGGTGCCCAGTGAGTCCAAGCAAAATCCAAGCACATGATCTTATTAAGTCCCGAACACCGTTAGATCAAATCTCATTCAGTGGCTGGGCACTTGGATTCATACACCCAGTTCATACTCCTCATCCTGTATCTCTAAGACATTAGGAAACAGAAACTGTTAAAGGAGAACAGAGTTTTCAGTTTGGCCAAACTAGGGAGTGAACCCCTCCGATCTTTCTCTGCCTTCCCTATAACAGTGTTACAGAGTCATAGAAAAGAAGAAATAGATGCCAGGAAGTCTTTATATGTTAATTTAAACCATGGGAACTGTTTGAAGTCTCTTCCTGTGTGGAGGAACCAAGATGGCCTCTTCCTCTCATCGACACAAGGTTTTAACAGGTCCCTTCCCTTAGCATGCACACCTTGGAGGACATTTTAGTTCATTGGGGTCATTGTTTCCATAGTCTGATAGCCAGAAGTGCCTCCTGGTTACACTGGGTACACTCATACTTTACAACCAATTATTTCACCAAATACTTTAGTTTTTTTCTGTTCCTGTGATAAAACACCCTGGTAAAAACATTTAAGGAAGGAGGGGTCTATTTCAGCTCACAGTTGGAAGTGAAGTCAAGGCAACAAGAGCTGAAGTAGCTGAGCACATCATCTCCACAGTCAGGACACAGAGGGATGAATGCCATGCTTGCCTGTATGTTGCTCAATCTCTCTCCTTTGCTTACACAGTCCAGAATCCTAGCCAGGTTCCTCCCACAGTGGGTGAGTCTTCCTATCTCAATTAAGGGAACCAAGGTTAACCAAGGTAATCCTATGTGATTTTAGATAATCAAGATTAAAATCAAAGTTACCACACCAAATTTACCACAAAAATACACAGGTTCTCTGATTGTTATGTAAATCTTATATACAGATGTACAATATTCTCTTGTCAGTCTGATTTTGTGATAGGTTTCCTAGTCATGAACCCATGAAGTCCAATGAGTAAGAACGGAAATATGTCCCCCTTCTATCCATTTCTGGGGGAGTCTACTTTCTACATCCTATCACAGAGCTTTGATCACATCTGAGGTCTGCCTCTTACTATCAACCTTTTATTCCTTATAGCTTAATGGGCCTTCTTAAAGGAAATGAAAATCAGCTTCCTTACTCCCCCCAAACAGCCGCAGACCTAATGGAGTGTGGGGCTCAAATGAAGAAAAATTGCTGAGTGTTGCACTGAGCATTAGAAATGAAGTCCAATAAATTCACCTGTAGGGTTTGAATTTAAAACTCTATTGGAAGGAGGAAAGCCAATATATAATGGCTTCTAGCTATCAGGAGTTTCTTAGAGAGAAGTAAAGACTTTTAAAAGTCAAGTTTTTCAAATTGAGAAGAAAACACAGCCACATAAAAGAACTCTTAGATGGGTCCCTGGGTCAGCAAACATTGTGATTAAAATTGCTACTGTCAAGCGGGAAGTTCTTAATGAAAGCCTCCTTTTTCCCAGCTCTTCTGATCAAATTCTTTTCATCGCCATGTATTCTCACCACAGTCTGTCTCTTGCTCAAGTTGAAGAAATAACCTCTGCTATATCACCGTTGCAATCAGCTTCTTTTGTGGCAAAAGGCAGGGGACTAATCAGACTGGCACAGCTTCAGATTCCCCTTCTTAAAATCTTTCCATTCCTAAACCTTGCTGTGTCTCTCAACTATTCACTCATTTGATAATTAAAACCCTCATCACGCATTGATTCATTAAGAGTATAGTAAATGAAACTAGGTCTGCTGGTGAACACCTGTAACCCCAGCTCTTGGAAAACAAGTAGTGAGAGGCATGGTGAGGGAAGGCATTGTTGGGAAGCCGGATGATACAGAGATGATAGGATTAGGAGAGGTTTAGGAGAATAGTCCATAGGCAAGAGGAAGCAAGTAAGACTTGGTTGGTGAATGAGAGGGGCAGAGGGCATCATTTTACTCCACCAGGAGAGAATACTCTGATGCTGGAAGTTGATAGGAGACATTAGGAATGGCCCCAGGAATAGATGATGGAAAGTGAAAAGAATGAGCTAGTGAAAAGTGGGAATAACAGTGTAATAGCTGGACCTTAGAGATAATGAAAACACAGGACAAATGGGACTTGACAGACCAGCTGTGGACAAGAAGGAGTATGAGCTGGTAAATATCACTTTTCAATGTTGTTGTATAAGTGCCAATATAGTTTGAATATTAATAACATCACTTGAAGTGATCACGAGATAAAGAATTTAGGGCAGATCAATAGCAACTCAACAGAACAGAGCTTTTAGCAGATAGTACCAGATCAATTGCTTCCAAATACCAGGGAATAGAACCTGATCTTCATAAGTGGACCAAAGGCAAAGGACGAATTGTATGTCTTGTCTCGGAAATTATTGCTAAGATCCCTGCTGTGAAGTTTCCTATGAAGGTCCTAAAAATTTCATACTTTCAACTTTTGTAAGGCTTTAATCCATTTGTGGAGACAGAGAGAGAGAGGGAGAGGGAGAGGAAGCCGGAGAGGGAAAGGGGGAGAGGAGGAGAGGGGGAAAGGGAGAGAGAGAGAGAGAGAGAGAGAGAGAGAGAGAGAGAGAGAGAGAGAGAGAGAGAGACAGAGACAGAGAGAGAGAGAGAGACAGAGACAGAGAGAGAGAGAGAGAGGGAGACTGTGTGGTTTGATACAGGAGACTAACTTTATTCTTTTGAATATGGATATTCAGTTTTTCCAATATTGTTTGTCAAAGAGACTACCTTTTCCCAATTGTGAAGTTTTTAATAATTATGTAACAATATATGCTTGCATTTATTTCTGGGTTCTCTGCTTCAATTGTTGCTTTATCTGTCTTTATGTCAATCTGTACCTACTGTATTATTTACTATATGTTTGTGATAGTTTAGTTAGGTTCTTGTGTGATTCTGAACGTAATTAGGTTTATCTTTTTTGTTGTTGTTGTTTTTTAAGTCTAGTTCTTACTCTGTAGTCAAGGTTGACCTGGAACCTACTATGTAGCTCCGTCTGGCCTCGAATTTGTGTCAACCTTCTTGCCTCAGCTTCCTGAGTGTTGAGATTACAGCTGTGGGACACTGTATCTGGCATAACTAGCTTAAATTTTTTTCTCTCCATGAAAATGGCATTGGGATTTCATCTATCTATCTATCTATCTATCTATCTATCTATCTATCTATCTATCTATCTATCTATCTATCTTTGGGTCGTAGGAACATTTTAACAATATAAAGTCTTTCAATCCATGACCAAGAAATGTCTCTTTATTTGTTTTTGTCTTAATTTCTTTCAGCATTTTTTTTATAGTTTTCAATATAAAAGTCTTTTACTTCTGTGTCTAAGCACAGACATAGTATTTTGTTCTTCTGGGTACAATTGTGAATGAGATTGTTTTCTTAATCGACTTTTTCAATTGTTTTTTGTTAGTGTTGAGAAATGTGACTTATTTTTTCTAAGGATCATCTGGATATGCCATGAAAGTAAAGCAAAAATCGATAAATGGGATCATATTAAACTAAGATGCCTCAGAACAGCAAAGGAAAAAATATCAATAGGATGAAAATCTACTGAGCAGGAGAAAATATTTTAAGCCCTTTATCTGATAAGGGAGTAATTGTCAAATTGTACAAGAAAATTCTTCAGTTCCATAAAAAACAAACAAACAAATATACGCAGTCTGAAGAAGGTCTAGGTAGATTAGGCATGTTCTTGTGCTTCCATTGTTACTTTTGGTCACTGCTACACTCTCATCATTATAAAATCTGAGCTTTGAAATTATATTAATTTTCCTGGTGTGTGTTTGTGTGTGTATGTATGTGTGCGCACGCGCACGTGTGTGTGAGCACATGCACATGTAAGATGGTCCAGAGGAGGATGCTGTGTGTGTGTCTCTCTCAGTTTCTGTCTTGTTCCTTTGGTGGACCAGGATCTTAGCTGACATCCCAGTATCTCCTTGTCTTCACCTCCCCCAGCTCTGGAGTTACTGGCACACACGAAGCCATGACTAGCTTCTTATGTGGTTGCTCGGTATTTGAACTCATGTCCTTACACTTGTCCTGTAGGTTTGTTACCTGTTGAGCCTCTGCTCAGCCCAGATCTGAGCTTTAAAGTGGCTCCTCTCTCCAATAGCGGTACTGCTTTCTTTGCACATTGTGATTATGTCCTCCTGCTTTTCCTTATTCTTCTTTTCCTTTGCTTCCTCTTCCCTTCCTCTCCCCTCTGCTCCTGCCTCCTCTCCCTCCCCCTTCCTTTCCCTTCTATCTTCAAAGGTCCCATATGTGATCAAATTTATCTTTTTCCAAGACCTCTTATTCTTAATTTACTGATTGACATTTCTGCCTAGATTTCTTTTGTACGTCTCAATCTTAGTTTGTTTAACAAATAGAACTGGTGATTACACCCCTGCCAATACCCAGCTGTCTTCCCTGAGATCTTCTTGTCTTGGAAAGCGCCATCACCATTTGCAAATTCCCCTGGGCAAAGGTCCCCTGGCCTCATTCTTGATTTCTTCATTCTTGTCTTCTTGGTAAACATTTTTTTTTTTTTTTTTTTGGTTTTTCAAGACAGGGTTTCTCTGTGTAGCTTTGCTCCTTTTCTGGAACTCACTTGGTAGCCCAGGCTGGCCTCGACAGTTTTTTTTTTTTAATTCTGTAGCAATTGACAGCTCCCCATCCCTATTGCTATCTCTGTGGTACCCACCACCATCTTCTATTTTACTACCATGCATCCTAACAGTAACACTATCATGGTGTCTACTCTTCACCTCTCAGTACTAGTTATCCACATAGTTACCAAATTAGTTTTTCTAAATTGAAACTAAAGGATGAGCTCCTCATTATTCAAAGTTCCCCCAAAGGATTCCAGTCACACACAGAATAAAATCCAGGTTCTGTGGGGTAACGGTACGTCCTAATGCCTGTCTGGATGCTAGGCTCATCCCTTGCCACTGTCCGCACTTACCATGTGGTCTCCCTCTCGTACTTTGAATGGGACCACATTGGCTTCTGTCTCAGACCCTTTGCACTCACTGTCTTCTGTTCCCGAGATGTTCTCCCCAGGGTTTGCATAGCTGGTGTGTCTCATTCTGTGGAAGGCTCTGTTTCCCCACATAGAGGACTCCCCTAACAGTTCCATGGAAAATAGCCACTCCAAACAAAATTAATCTGCTCGTTGCTTCTTCATGATACCTGTGAAAATATATATAAATTCATATGCTTGTTTTTTCACACTGTACATTTTTCCTTTTCTGGAATGTGAGTTCCATTTGATGGGGTCTTAGTTTTCAGAAAATTCCTGGCATAAGCAACTCCTTTGTCACAATTTTTCCAAAGGAAATAATGATAATAATAATAATAACAATAGTAATAATAATAGTAATAGTAATATTTATGGATACACATGGACCTCTATGTATATTCTGGATGAAAATCATGTGCTTATTGGTACAGAGAGCACAGTACCTTTAGTCTGGGCTTTTAATTTTATTACAATTATGTCATGCTTAGCTCCTAATTTTAATTGTGGTCAAGTAACCTAGTTATCATGAATTTTTTTTTTTTTTTTGGTTTTTTTGAGACAGGGTTTCTCTGTGTAGCTTTGCGCCTTTCCTGGGACTCACTTGGTAGCCCAGGCTGGCCTCGAACTCACAGAGATCCGCCTGGCTCTGCCTCCCGAGTGCTGGGATTAAAGGCGGTGCGCCACCACCGCCCGGCATGAATTTTATTCTCATTGTGACACTTTCTTATGACTTCATATCAGGCATTTTTAAAAAAGATTTGTTATTTTTCGCCGGGCGTTGGTGGCACACGCCTTTAATCCCAGCACTCGGGAGGCAGAGGCAGGCAGATCTCTGTGAGTTCGAGGCCAGCCTGGTCTACAAAGTGAGTTCCAGGAAAGGCCCAAAGCTACACAGAGAAACCCTGTCTTGAAAAACCAAAAAAAAAAAAAAATTTGTTATTTTCATATACGGTATGTTTATGTGCACCACATGTGTGCATGTGCCTGTAGGGGTCAGAGGGCACCAGATCCCCGGAACTGGAGCTGCAGGTGACTGTAAGCTGCCTGATTTAGGTGCTTAGAACCAAATTTGGTTCTCTGTAAGAACAGTAACCTCTTAACTGCTGAGCCATCCCTCCAGCCTCTACTTCTTGAGCATAATCCTAGTTGGTTTATACTTAAAAATGCACAGAGTCCAACTTAGTACTTGTCATAAATGTGAATTATTTTCAGAGTAAAGTTGGCTACTTCACAATGTACTTCTGAACACACTTTAGCTGCTGGGTAACATAATGATGGAGTGACCTGGAAATTCCCATTTAAAAAAAATTCATTATCTGTCCTGAGATCCAAGAGTTATCCTCCCTTTTAGAGACTGGAGGCTTTGACTGAAATAAAGAGATAATCAGGGCACATTTGTCTTCCTCTCTATTATTTGACTCCAGACACATAAAACATTAACTACTGACCAGACAACACTGCAAATGATGAGTTGACCAAGTAACTCAGCAGTGGGAGATAGAATTTTAATAGAAAATTGATTTTACTTTTTCTCCTTCAGCAGATACGCAGGCCCTGGGATGAAAAGAAAACAAACATACAACAAAATTAGACTTTTAGGAAAAAGACAAAGCGTGAATTTTGGAAGCATCAAAATGTAGTGAGATGACCATCAGTTAGTGTGTGTGTGTGTGTGTGTGTGTGTGTGTGTGTGTGTGTGTGAGAGTTCCTATGTGTGTAAACATGTGTACCAATGAGCATAGAGAACAGAGGTCAACCTTAGGTGTGGCTTCTCAGGAGCCATAACCTCGAGACTGTGTCTCTCATTGACCCGGTGCTCACTTATTTGGCTAAGCTGGGTGGCCATCAAGCCCAAGGGTCTGCATATCTCCACCTCCCAAGAGTTGGGATGACATCTACATGGCACTATGCTCAGCTATTTAGTTACATGAGTTCTGAGGACTGAATTCAGGTCCCCATGCAAGTACTTTTCAGTTAAGCTATGACAGAAACCTCACCCATAATGTCTCACCAACATGACTGCCCAAATATGAGCATATGGATATCCATATATACATGTAATAACAATTAGTAAAAAAGAGGCCATGAACTTGAAAAAAGAATGGGAAGGGGTATATGGGAGGGTTTCAAGGGAAGAAAGGGAAGGGAGAAATACTGTAAGTATTATCATAATCTCAAAAATAAAAATTTAACTTCAAAACAATAAAAACATTTAACTCTCAAAACATGGAACAAAAGATTTCCTAAAGTAATTTTATTTTGAGTTATACATTATAAGATATAAAGTAAGACATAGATGAATTAGAAAATGGCATATATGAAAGGCTACGTGAAAAAGAGAGATGTGAAATGTTGATTCTCAATGATTCTAAAATGGTTTTGTTAGATAAACAATGTACAATATTAGCTCTAGAGAGAGAGAGAAAAAAAAAACAGAGTAAGGAAAAGGCCAATACAGGAAATGAAAGGGAATGCTGAAAAAAACGAAAGATTTCATTCAAGGAGCTGGGAATGACCAACAGAAAGAGAGGTGAAAAAACAAACCAGGTCGCAGCAATAAACCAAATCAGTATGTGCAGTGATTGTTAATGGTTAATCATTCATTTAAGTCACATTAGAATAGATTTTTAAAGCACTGTCCACAGGGTCACCCAGGGTCATTTACAGGAGAATGGGCATTTTACTAGTGGTTATAGCACTGAGGAAAATGTCTCCCTCCTCTAACAGGTAAAAAAAAACCACTCACCCAGGATCCTGTAAGCTACTCCAATTAATCTTGATGGGTCATAAATAAGTAAATAAATATACAAATGAACAAATAAAGGAGAAAATCAAAAGGGACTGGTTGGGAAGAGAAAGGCGGCCAGCAGGATTGGGAAAGGACTAGAAAGGGTCCTTAGAGTGTGTGTGTGAATATAATCAAAATGAATTGTATACCTGTATGGAACTGTTATAATAAAATGCATTATTGTGTATAGTTATAAAGTATACTGCAAAACTATACTGCTCAAGACAACATAGCACTGATTTTAAAAATTGACACCCAGACTAAAGGCACAGAATGGAGTGCCTGGAAGTAATGCATATGTTTATACCTATGTGATTCTTGACAAAGAGAGACAAAAGGATGCGTTAAAGAAAGTGCAACTCTTCAATAAATGATGATGGGTAAACTGGGTATGCAAACGAATAAAATAGAAATGATCTTTCCCCCTCATCCCATATAAAGATCAATCAAAACTGAGTCAGTACCTAATGCAAGATCTCACATTATGAAGTCACTCGAAGAAAACTCGGGGAAAGAATTTTTTTTTTAAGAAAAAGAGAAAAAAGGAGGTTTACTGTTTATGATTTTACTACTTATCCACACACATACACATATACACACTTTTTTATTGACTCATGAAAATAGCTTGGCAATACATGCTTAAATGTACTAATGACAGATTATTAGCTGAAAACAATGTGCTATTTTCAAAGGGCAGGCAACACTTATATTTATGTAATGTCATCCGCATCAACAGACTTGGCTCTTACTCAAATTCTTCTCACAATCCCACTGATTTTTATGTACAATTAATGGTGTTTTTAATACACGTGGCTGTAATTCAAACAAATGTCAGTGCTGAAATATAGGAATCTGTAGAACCTGTGCCAGATTGCCCCCTCAGATGGTTTAACATGTCAGCTCCCTCTGGTCTCTTCCACAGTCTGTTTTTATTTACTGATGGGCTCTGCAGAGGTGCTGATGTGGGCACCTCTCCAGTGCCCTCCTCAAGAGACACTGAGTTAACTGCAGCTCTAGATAAAGGGTGTTATACATTCTGTGATCATCTCATTGGCAGGTATGTTATCAGCATATCCTTTGTGTTGAATGCAATTCTTACTATTCTCTGGGCAGGGCTACTAGGTAAAAAATGCATTGTAACTACATCTTAGCCTATACTTCCCCCAGGCCTCTGCCGCATGTCCTGATTTGTCTCAAAGCAACCTAAGAATGGTATCTTTCTTTAGACTTAAAGGAACAGTAATTGTTCAGTTATCAGGCAGGGTTTAAGGGTAGTTGATCCGTTCAGCTACTTGGAAGGTGGCTGCCAATTTCCCAGAAAAATGCTTGTAGTTTTTTTGGATTTTGTTTGTTTGTTTAACTTTTGTACTTCCAAATCTTAAAGATTTTTGCATGGCATCCTAAACAATAGTATTTGGTCTGACTATTCTTAGTTTTTGCTATTGACAATTATTATGATAATGAGTCTTCTTGCCTTCTTTGAGACCAACTGAATCCTAAAGGTGTAGTTTTTCTCTAACTACATGCTGTAGATACATGAATACAAGTCATCTGTGGTGGATAATACTGGCTCATAAGATATGGTTGGTCTCCAAGATACTATTTATGTAATGTGTTGAATATGTGATATTTGGAGAGTATATTTGATACTCAAGAGTTATGCAGTCATTTTTAAAACAAGAAAAGCTCATATTGAACAAATGAATATTTAAATTGATGGTAATAAATACTCTGTAATATAATTCTTAGCAAAAAGGTCACATGTCCTTGAGGATTATTTTCCCCTTTAAATTTTTACAGTGGTTGATGTTTATTGCTACCTGCATCATTGCAATTCATGTATCATTGCAATCCATTGATGATTGTGTCATTCTTTTTCAGGGGAACTCACACTGATGTGCACAGCAGGAAGGGGAATGCTCTGCTGCTGCTACCTGCACATGGTGGATGCCTTGGTATAGCTCAGTTACGGGCACAGCAAGTGCAGATGTCAAATGTAGCACACAACCACAAGATAACACCTCTCGTGGGCACATTTAGAATGGCAGGCCTCTTCATCCTCATTAACTGCACATCAACGGCTGTGGACAAATAAGTCAGGACACAGCTTAGGAATCCTCAAGATGAGCACGGTCATGCATACCTTTAATCCCCCCTTTATCTTCCAACACTTCTTTTATCTCTAATAAATGACTTGCATCCTATCACACAAGGTCAGAACCACACAGGAAAACCACGGGCCTCATCTGCAGGCTCTCAGGTGTAGAGCAGTGAGGGTTCCTTAGCAGAGGAGGCTCCAAATATGGGGACAAGAGTTTTAAGACATTGGCAATAGGCAGTAATTTTGGGGGGAAGGTTAGACCCCAAAAGCACAAGCAAGAAGAGTCAATATAAACAAATTGGAGAAAAACCTAACTAGGAAGCATTTTCTGTACAGCAACCTATCGAGCGAGTGAAAAGACAATGGGCAGGATGGGAGAAAACCATTGCAGGGTTCATTTAATAAAATACTGACAGCCAGGGTGTACCAGGAATTAAAAAGTCCAAGATGACAAAAGAGAAAACAAACCAAACAGTCCAGTTTAGAAGCTAGAAAATGATATAGACATATCTGAAAAGAACCCAAATGGTGAACACATTCATGGAAAAAAAAATGCTATCATGAGCCATGAAGTAAAAAAAAAAAAATCAAAATCACAATGAGATTGCTCAGCTCTGCTATTTCCCAGTATGATTATAGCAATATCGCAGAATCTACAGCTGATGTTACTTTCAACTTACTGCTTTTCATATTTTTCTGATACTTCTCCCATCCAAGTGCCAGCCAGGACCAACCTTGCTTGGCTTCCAAGATTGGATAAGAGGGTGTGTTCAAGGTAGTATGGCCATAGACTTTTCTGCTACTTCTATTTCCAACTGATTACAAATCTTAGAGCTATACTATTTCATGCAAGTTATTAACTAGGCCAGCCATTAATCATCTCATTTCTTTCTTTCCTGCTTGGTAGAATTAAGAGTTAACAGCTTGGGCAGGGTGGTGGTGGCGCATGCTTTTAATCCACCACTCGGGAGGCGGAGGCAGGCAGATCTCTGTGAGTTCGAGGCTAGCCTGGTCTACAAAGCGAGTTCCAGGAAAGGCGCAAAGCTACACAGAGAAACCCTTGAAAAACCAAAAAAAAAAAAAAAAAAAGTTAATAGCTTGGTCAACTACGCCAAATGATGATTGGTGCTTGCTTTCTGATGATAACTTTGTAGGTCAATCTCACTCACAAGGAGGTGGTTGGAACGGCAGCCCCTGGTTTGACAGGAATTGTAATTGAGATCCTGGCAAAACCTGGACTCATTGCTTTGCCAAGCTAGTATTTATAGACTTTACAATTTATGCAAACATCAGAGACCCAGCTTCTGTGGTATGTGAGAGTGACCCAGGATGGCGGAATATGAAGATGCTCAGGGAAGCCGGATTACCATATTTAGCGGGTACTTGGAGAATGGCTTGTGGATGGTCTCCTTTCCTCTTACATCTAGAGTACTCATTTAAACTGGTTTTTCTCTGGAAGTCATGAAAATTGAGATATCCTGTCTCTTTCCTAACAGCAGCAGGGTCGTTAACCTACATAGGGAGGAATAAATTTTACCAGGGGATGATGACATCAGTTGACATTAGTTTGCAGTAACATAATATCCCAGTGCCTTGTAAGTATGCCAGTTCCTACTGAATCTCTCATAGCCGCTTCTCTTTCTAACACTTCCTTCCCTGTTATCATTGATGAATCTAATGTGTATGAATGAAATTCCAAGAACTTGAAACTTACGAGTCAGATCCTTCAATGGCGCTGTCAGTTTTGGGTGGAAACACTTGTAAAGCACACGAGACTAGGAGATCAGGTTCACAGCCTCACTGCACAGTGCGGGGGGGGGGGGGCACCTAAAGGGGACTGACTTCAGTGTCGCTCAGCACACACTGCTTCTTAACTGCAATGGCATTTGGCTTTTTATATTTCCTATATTTAGTATTTATTCTATTGTTTATAAACATTAGCTCACTCTTCTTGGCTATAGCCATTTGCCTATGCCTTCTCTTTTTTACTACAATTGTTTAGTTTACCTGCTATAAATTTAAATGTTATTGAACACTGTTTTAAGCCTATACTATGTACACTAAGGAAATGGGGATGGGAAGGTCCTTCCTTGTGTAATAAAGAGACTTTGGCATTTATCTCCCCTTGCTAGACCTCTGTTTAGCCCTTTTCCCTGGTATTTTTGAACATCTGTGTATAACTCGAAATAATAGCTTGTACCTCTGTGTCAAAAAGTGCCATATAGTTTGGGAGAACCAAAAAGAAGACTATCTCTTGCTGAGTCTGGAGAAGAGAGTCATTTTTACTGAAAAAAAAAAAAAAAAAAAAGAAAAGAAAAAGATTTTCCTTTTTGTATTGCGAGGGTTAATCCAGTTTTAGAGATGGGAGGTGATTGTTTTTTGGGGCGAGAAAATTGCTTTTCCTTGAAGGTTTTATGAGGAATAAGCATTTTGTTAATGAGACGGAAAAGCATGCATACGGCCTTGGCAGGGGCTGAGTCATTCTGTAACTTGGGAGTGTTTATTGCTGCATCCAAGTCTCCAGTGAAGGTCAAAGAGCTGAGGAGAGAGCTCCTGGGCCTTTTGAAGGGCTTCCTGCCTCCAGGGACACTTTCAAATGAACTCCCCCAATTTGGGGGAGCTTATTAGCATGAAAATAATTTCAAGTTTTAGAAAAACTGACGCTTCTACTCTAAGATTTGAGGGATTTTATCTGAAGGTGCAGATGTCTACTGGGAAGAATGTGGGAAGGAAAAGAGGGAGGCGGGCGGGTGAAGGGAAACACAGGAAGGGTTTGCTTATTACCCAACAGGCCAAGCACTTCAGAAGCCCATTGGAATATCCTGAAGAGCAATTTAACCCTCTCAGTATTTTTAGGAAAAAATATTAAAAAACTTCTTTGAATTAGGAAAAAAAACCCAACAAAATATAAAGGAACCCCGTGGCATCTACAGAAGCAACTAATCTGTTGAACAACACAGAACTAATACATACTACGCGTTGAGGTGGCTTTGGCAGAGAAAGGCATGCTGGGTAGTATATAGAAGGATGCCAGGCCCTGCTGCTGCCTGTACTCTTGCCCTGCTCTTACTCATTTGTTGAAGGAATGCCCCAACATACCTGATCAACACACAAGACCGTGGCTGAACAGACGGTGCAGGCTGAGCTGTATCTACAAACTTAGTTATAGGAGTCTGTTTTGCTTTCATTTTTTTCCTCTCTGCTCATTTTCAATAGAACTGAGCAGCACCGTTTTCTTCCAGGGATACTTTTGGGGGCATGCACATAGAGGAACCTGGCTGCCGTGAGAGTGTTGCGACTGTGGTTATGGTTTGTCTGTGGGTCATTAGGTATGTTATCCTGACCCTAGGCTGCAGTTTTAGAGGTACTCTCAGGTCACTTTCTCCTTCCTTCTTAATGAAACCGCATGATCTTTAGTCACAAAGTGCCCATCATTCCGACTGTCTTGCTAGAAGCTATTTTCTTACTTCTATCAGGGTATGCTCTATGTGACCTTTCGCTTACCATACCACACCATGCCAAGCATGGGTGCAATTACGTGTAGATAAAAGAATTCTTAGTTCAGGTTTTATTTATTCTCTCTCTCCCCTCCCTCTCTCTCCCCTCTCCTCTCTCCTCTCCCTCCCTCCCTCCCGTGTGTGTGTGTGTGTGTGTGTGTGTGTGTGTGTGTGTGTGTGTGTGCCCATGTGCAAGCTGTACAAACATACACAGAAGCTGGGGGTCGACACCAGTGTTTTCCTCTACAGCTGTCCACCTTATTTTTGGAGACAGGTTCTCTCACTGAACCTCTCAGTCGTCTGGGCTGGCTGGCCAGTTCGCCTCCAGGACCCTTCTGTCTTCACCTCTGCCCCACAACAGCTTCTTGCACTTGGCGTCCATTATCCTTTCCACATAAGCATTCTTGCTCTCTCCTCCTTACCCTCCTAAACCCAGGACCCAGCTTTTCCCTCTTCTCAGTCAACCCTTCCCACTTCCTCTTGGGTTTTCTCCTGTTCCCTCTCGTCCACTTTATTGATTCCTCACTGCCACTCCAGTCCATTACATATTATTTCTCTTCGGGATTCTCCCCACCAGACCTTTCTACTATCTAGCTATTCACACGTAGTTCAAGGGATTTAGTTGTAAATATTTGTGGCTGAAGTCCTGATTGACTTACATCTTTCAGAGGATACCCACCCTTGTCATGTTCATCTGAGCCTCTCAGCCACCTTTGAAACCACTCTACTATTAGAACTGTGAGACTGTGTTTGTTCTGGATTCAGTGCCCCCCCCCCCACAAAGATTCAAGTATTTGAAGCCTGGTCCCCAGAGTAGTGGTGTTGGGTGATGCTGTCAAAACTTTAAGAAAGAAGAGTTCCTTATGTCAACTGAGGCTTACCCTTGGAAGATGTAAGAAACACTAGCCTCCTTGGCTTCCCGTTCATGGGTGTGTTCTCCTGTACACTCCCCTGCCATCTACTCATAAGGTTCTCATTGAAACCAAAATGAGGCTGATGTCTTCCAGAACGGTAAGCTAAAAAACCCCTTTTCTTTATAAAGATGTCTTACTTTAGGTATTTCATTACATTAACAGAAAATGGACTATGATGAGTGTGTCTTCATGCTCTCTCATTCCCTTTGCTTAGAGGCTACCATTTTTGCCATCTGACTATTGACTGAATTCAGCCTCCTTCCAGGCTCAAGGTATGAAATTATATGCATTACTAACTGGGTCTCTGTCCATAACTTAGCCTGTTTTGAGTTACTAGAATTATCCGTGAAAAGTGATTTAGAAGATTACTTTATCTAGTTCAAACCTGATGCATAGTTTTGCTGTTAAACCTTTAATAGATCCTCAAGATCAGAGAAAAGAGTCTATGGATGTAATATCGAGTTGTGTGTGGTGTGATGAGTCATGCATGTAATCCTAGCACTTAGCAGTCCCTGAGACAGGAGGATTAATAGGAGTTCAAGTCCAACCTGGGCTACATAGTGAGGCCTCTTCAAAATGAAAATATAGCAAAGTCCTTTACCACCCTCTCCCTTTGTTACTTTTTAATTTCCATCAGCATTTCCCTTTGTGTTCACTCCAGCTCAACTGTGCATCAGAGCCTGCAGAGCGTTATTTACCCTGTTTCGGCTTTCTTATTTCCTCTCTCAGTATCTTCCTTTGTGCTTCCTTGTGGCATAGGAACCAGCATCTTCTTATCAATTGCCCCTTAATATTTTAAATTCTATTCAAGGCAGGTTTCAGGAAATTTCCATGGCTCTGTCCATGTGCCAGGGAAAGACGGCCACCTACTTCTCTGCTCTTGAAACCCATGATGATTCTCACTGTCCCATAGATCATGCAGAGATGATTAGCTCAGAGCTCTTTTTAAAACTACTTTTAGTTTATTATTGTTGGGGAATTTTATATACACATGTAAATGTGTTGATAAAGCTCACTTCCTATTCTTCCTCTCCAATACCCTTCCCCATTCTTCCCACAAGCTTTTCCTCCTAACTTTATGTAATCCTTAAAAAAACAACATCATCAACAACAACAAAACAAAACCCAGTTAGTGTTAGTGCTTCCTTAATGGGCATGGATGTAGGATCTTCTGCCAAAAGCAGGGGTAACCTCCCAGGAGTCACACCCCTAAAGAAAATAGACTCTCTCTTTCTCAGAAGCCATCAATTGAATAGCTCCTCAGGTAGTGATGGGAATTCATAGCTGCTCTTTAATCTTTGCTCTGATTTTGGCCATCCTGATCTTGCATAGATCTGGTACTATGCTATGGGTTCATACGCGCGCGCGATGGTGTCATGTCCAGAAACCCCTGTTTCACTGCAGACACCCACTACATTTCTTGCTGTGGGGTGATCTTTCTGTATGCTGTGAATATGTGTTGCTACCATTGGTTAATAAAGAAGCTGCTCTGGCCTATGGAAATACAGGTTAGAGCCAGGTGGGAAATCCAAGCAAAGATACAGGGAGAAGAAAGGCAGAGTCAGGGAGAACACTGTGGGCAAGATGTAATTGGAACGCAGGTAAAGCCATGAGACACGTGGTGATATATAGATTAATAGAAATGGGTTAATTTAAGATTAGAGAACTAGTTAGCAATAAGCCTGAGCCATAGACAAAACAGTTTGTAATTAATGTAAGCCTCTATGTGTTATTTGGGACCAAGCAGCTGCGAGACACAGGGCAACTTCCAGCTACAGCTTCTGACTTTTATCATTTTTCTACTCTGTCTTTCTCAGTGATACCTGAGCTTTGGGAAGCTATAGTGTGATGCAGATGTCCCATTCAGGGCTAAGCACTTCACAGTCCCTTATTCTCTGCACATTGACCAATTGTGGGTTAGCTTTCATCTACAGAGTAAAGATGCTTCTCTGATGAGAGTTGAGATATGCATTAATATATGGGTATAAAGACAAACATTTGGGTGATAGTTTACTACTCTGTACTTTAAGCAGAACCATACAAGATTCTCCCATGGGGCCTAAGACAAACCAGCCGTGGTTTTTTCAGCCCAATTAATGGCACCAAATATGAGTCCCATATTGTGGGGTACACTTTAAATCCAACCACAAAGTTGTTGGTTACTGCTATAATATTCATGCCACTATTACATCAGTTGGTATATCTTGCCAGGCCAGTCCTTACTGTAGCTCACAGGGTTCACGGCTGGGTAAAACTCTTAATTCTCTTCCCCAGTATCCAAAGCTTTTAAAAGCATCACAATAATATACACAATATTATGTATGTTATATATGTGTGTATGCTATATACATATATTATGTACATACACACATATATATGCATACATACATATGTATATATATTTTTTGCATTACTACTATATAGCAAAGTGCCAGGCATAGAAGGATTTGTTAGCACCTATGTTTGTATATTAAGATATGATGTCTTGGGGCTGAAAAGATGGCTCAGTGGTTAAGGGCACTGACTGCTCTCCCAGGTTTAAATCCCAGCACCCACATGGCAGCTAACAACTGTCTGTAACACAAAGATCTGACCTGCAGGCAAAACACCAATGTACATAAAATAAAAGTAAATAAAAAAAGATATGTCTCTGCTACATAGCTCCATTTTCTGTTTCCATTTTGTGACTGTTGTTTATGTTGCCATTACTGAATGTATATAGGAGTATGTGTATAAACATGTCCATGTATACAGGTGTATACAGGCATGCCCATTTATTTGAGAAAAAAATCTGGAAAGTTTGAACCAGTCCTTAATTTTTTTGCAGCTAACATCAATCATAGCAAGAGACAAAAGTTTATCTTCCAAGTATTCATTTACATCAATATGTTGATTTCCTGTACTGAAAGAGGAAAAAGATCAATGCAGTTTCATATCCTTTTAACTTCATAATTAGGAACATTAATGTCTGGCTCAATATTAGACTCAGTGGGCATTACGTCATTCAGAGATATGTGAAAATTTGGAGCTCTTTTGTTTGGCTGACTAATAAAATTCAGTGGTTTTATTGGGTCATTTTTGGTATTCTGGGTATGTACTGGGTTTTTGGAAACACACAGTATGTTCTTTCAAGTGCATGGACAGATTTTCTATACTACAGAAAAGTACTTTTTATTACATATTTAAATATATTTTCTTTCATTTATTTCATTGTCTATGTTTAAGAAAACCTGTCAGTTGAGAGCTGGGCACCCTTTATCTTCATGACATAGATATCATTTTCCCCTCTAACAATTTTCATCTCTTTGTGATTTTTTTCCAACCACAGCATCTTTGTTCTCTTCAAGCTGAGGTTTTTCTGTTATGCTCTATATGCGTTTTGATTTTTTTCATCCTCTTTGTTGATTTCTTTGTTATTCTTTTGTTTTGTTCCCTTATATACAGAATGGAATCATACCACTTTCTTTCTTCTTGAAATTTTAAACTCAGCAGCTGGAGAAATGTTTTAGGAGACAAGAGTTCAGATCCACAGAACCCATAGAAAATGATGGATGAGGGGACAGGTGTAGCTGAAGTCTTTCTGGTCCCACCTGGCTCACAGCAGCTCAGACCCAAGTAAACACACAGAGACTTATATTACTTATAAACGGTATGGCCGTGGTAGGCTTCTTGATATCTAGTTATTTTATCTTAAATTAACCCATTTTTATAAATCTATACCTTGCCACATTGCTTGTGGCTTACCGGTATCTGTACATCTTGCTTCTCATGGTGGCGGCTGGCAGCGTCTCCTGACTCAGCCTTCCACTTCCCAGAATTCCAGAATTCTCCTCTCTCTTTGTCCCACCTATTCTTCCTGCCTGGCTACTGGTCAATCAGCATTTTATTTATCAACCAATCAGAGCAACACATTTCACAGCATACAGAAAGACATCCCCAGCAGACAGGAAAGATGTTTAAGTATTGGTGAAATTATTGAGGCCACTCCATATAGTTAAAAGGGAAGTTTATTTTGTGGGGTAACTTACAAGTGAAGGGATAGGCTACAGGATCTGGGAAAGGTGCAGTCCGGTGGTGTTCTCTGGAGAACTCTGCTTGGTCTACCTCCAGCATCCAGGGTCCAGGAACCAAGAGAGCCAGCACATCTGGATCTTGGGTCTTCAGCATCCTCTCTCAGCCCCGCCTTGTAGGCATGACCATTACCGAAGCGTTAGTGGGGGTTGGAACTTCCAGGTCAAAGCTGGAATAGCTACCCACTACAGTTAAGGGTTCATACTGTTCTCCCAAAGGATGAAGTTCAGTTCCCAGAACTCAGGTTGGACCGCTTACAGACATCTGTGACTCTGGCTGCTGGGGCTCCAACTATCTCTTCCGGCCTCTGAACACCTGCTTGCATGTTCGCCTACCCACACACACCCCTATATACATACACTTAATTAAAAATAAAAATTTATCAAAAATATTGGGTGAAATAGTACACATCTGTAATTCTAGAATGCCTGTAATGATATGGAATAAGAAGACAGGAGAATTCCTAGAAGCTCAGAGGCCAGACAGCCTGGCGCACCCAGCATTGTACAAACAATCCCACCTCAAACGGGATATAAAAGGTGAGGTGAGGACCAACACTTAAGGTGTTCTCCAATTTCCACACGTGTGCCAGCACACACCCCCTCATACTTCACACTCTCACACACACCATACATGCATACAATATTGAATAAATATCCTGTGCATGTATTAGAATTTTGGTTGTTTGAATAAGACACAAGTGATAGATTATCATTAGATCAAAGAGGAGATAAAACTGTCATCAATATAGGGAACTCTCCATTTTTGCCTGGCTTCTGATACTAATGGGAATCTTTCTAGTGTTTTATTACTTAAAATGGTACATATTATCTTTTAAAACTATATAACTTTTAACAGGCTGTGGAATACTTCTATGTCAAGATTATTGAGTTTTTGTTAGTTATTGTTGGCCTGTTTTAACCCAGAGGCAGTTGGGTTTCATAAAATCCACAAATTGAATCCAATGAAATAATCACATTGTTTTCTCCTTCAACTTGTTCATGCAATAGGAAATAGATAATAGATCCCACGTATTAATTCAATGAGAAGAGAAACTCAGCTAGATACATTTCTTTTTACAAACGTGTCAGTTTGACTTGTTAATTTCTGGCTCTGAGTTTTCATCTGTCTGGATGGACAGTCAGTGCCTGTAATTTTCTTTCTACTCCTTGTCTTTGTCAGGTTTGGAACCACTATCTTCTTTCTACTTTTACATCAGTGATTTCGCCCCCAGGGGAGATTTGGAAGCGTTGGGATGCCTCTCAACTGCAGCACAGATGTTACTGACATCTAGGAAGTCAAATCAGATCATGGAGAAGAAGATCGGAATGACCAGAGAGTTAAAGCTGGGTGAGATGTGTCTGTAAAACAGCCTGGGTTTGGTTATATATGGCTTATGAAATAATAATGTATTTCTAATTGCTCACCGTTCATGGGCACGCATGGAGGTGGTTATAATATACAGTTAATATTGTTGTTGGATGCCTTCCATGCATTTCTACGCTTGTTCACTCATCAAATGACGTGCTTTTCCCGTATCGTATACATGCAAAGGATTCCAAAGTAATGTGAGAATGTATGCTTGACGCAGACCCAGTCCTTAATGACACTAAGTGTGCAGAAATATTAGTTGAAGCAGAAACTAATAACTACCAAGGGGAAACATAAATATGAGAGAGAGAGAGAGAGAGAGAGAGAGAGAGAGAGAGAGAGTAGGAGAGGGAGATGAAGAGCAAGAGACTGAGATTCCACAACCTAGCTAGAGCATTAAAGGAGAAACTTGATAAGGCACTTTATATAGGTCGCTCCAGGGGTCTGGATCTGCACAGACACTGGTGAGTCATTTGGAGATAGGACAAGGAGCGACTGCAGACAATCCCATTGCCAAGAGAAGCAGAAGCTTAACAGCGATGGGCCCCAAACCACAAAATCAAGTTTGAATTTCATTCCATGGACAATGAAACAGAGCCCCCCAGGGGTAGTGGAATGACATGAGTTGTGCCGTCGTACAAACTGTTCCGGAAGCCTCTGCCATCAGGGCAGGGATGGCCCGGGCATCGCTTCTTCCTGCCGCACTGTGTTTTCGTCTTGGGTCTCTAGCCTGGAGTATGGCTCTGATTCTGATCTACTGCCTTGCGTGATGGTTTGTGTTTAGCGATGGCAATTTGTTCGTGCCCATCTGATACTCTCCTAATCTCTCGCCTGCCGCTGGAATTGATGTGTTTGGGCCTGTTTCCCAATTGAAGGAGCCCCAATTCTGCAAGCCAGTGGGGTTACCCGCTGCTTACCAGCCCATGTGGGCAGAGTAGAAATTGGATTTTACCACCCAGAGTCAGGGCAGACAGCTGCTGACCCCCAGGAGACCACACAACCTGCCAGGATCCTTGTTCCCTTTAATTTTAGCATAGCCAAGACAAGGTTTTTGTTTTGTGTGAGCTCAGCTAGGCACAGAATTTGATAGTTTCCATGGATGAATCTGATCAGCATGAACAAATTCACACAAGACAGAGATCAAAAGAGAATGTCTAATTTTATCAGTAATTCTCAGCAAAGTAAATAGATATGTTCTTTCAAAGTTACTTCAATTAAACAGCTTCTCATTCCTGCCTTTCACAGAAGGATGATTCATCATCAGGCACTCACGTCAGTAGAGTTTGTCTACCAGGGAGGGAGAAATAACAGAGTGAGATTGCAAAAGCCATTTCTTCCCAATAAACACACAGTGTTTCAACTAACCCAGTTTATGTAACAACAGGTTAGAAGCTTGAGCGCTTTTGGTTTCCAAGGAGAAGGGAAATCAAATATCGTTTGGATGGCAGCCCACAGGAACATATGTACACACACAGGTGTTTGTTCATATATGCACATATATATGCAATCTATACACATTATTTTGCAATATTGCAAATCAAACTCATATGCATAATTTTGAATTCACCTTTGAATTCATCTACACATGTGTAAGTAAAGATAGATGCATTAAAATTGTGTAAGCACTGTAATTGCGAAGACATTAACAAACAGGTTGATATAAAGTTTGTTAAGACCATAAGGGGCTTGTTAAGAGCATACGGAGAAGAACTTGAAGCTATTTCTTAGCTTAACTTTGGCTAGTGAAGCTATGTGGTGGAGAATATGTCACATCATCATGACACTGTTTTACTCTTACAATTCACTGTGCCAGTGTGAAAGGCGGGACTCAGGAAAATAACAAGGACAAAGAAGGTGCAGGTTGGTGACAATGTGAGACAAGGATTCAGCAAAAAAACTTCAAACTTACACAAAGATTCTTCCCAACACTGTAAAATATTAAAGTTGCTAGCAGTAATGAAGAATATGCCAACGACGACGACTTTGACTGTCATCTTGCAACTCCCATTCTGATGAGAAAATGTGAGATGCTTCAGAGAGTATGATCGACAGATTTTTTTCCCTTGTTAAAAGTAGCTGCCAAGTTCTCTACTGTAGTCTATCTACAGTCATACAAATATTTCAGACTTTGCATAACATGCAGGAAATGGGGGAAGCAAAGGTGAATGACAACCTTGATCTTGACCATAGAGTACATCTGGTGTGGTTCAGGGAGCTCTCATACGTGATATCATGACACTGTTCAGATTTGATTCATTCAGTATAAATGTGTAAAACTTCAAGTTGGCCACTTTCCTTCTAAACTTTGGACTCTTTAAGGCAATATGGAAAGATGGATTTCTTTGGAGATACTGATGTCTGGCTCAGCTTGACTTCAAAACAAAGGAACAATCAGAGCCACTTAAGAATATGTTAATCAAAATCTTTCGGATATATCATTGACAATACTAACATTTTGTGAGTAATAGGACCTATGAAGAATTCAATACAAATTAATGTTCATCCTAGCCTTTGAAATCAGTATTCTTTTAAAAATGGGTTCTTCTGCATGGTGGTGTTTTTCAAGGCCATTTCTTTAAAAAAAACTGCTGGTACAACACAAATTACTTTGATAAATTCTACCTCTAAATAGCTTATGGCTGACTTGCCTGTAGACCTTAAATCTGGCAGAAGTTTAGGAGCTGAGACTCTATGAAAATATAATTAAGAGACATTTTGCAACTTTAGGTCCTAAATGATGGCTTGAGGGCAGGGAGATTTTTTTTTTTTTTTAAAGAACAAGAGTGCAAATGAAAACAAATTGCCTTTCAGGGGATGCCAAAGAAATGTGTTCTGAAGTGGAAAATTTTAGAAACACAGATAAGATGTTTACAAGATGTTAAAATATCAGTAACCTTTAAACCCATTCATCTCAGGCAATCAGTCCTAGTGACTCTGCATCCTCCCAATGTGTCAGTGAGGCTCCCTTCCTGTTCTCTCTTAACAAGGTGAGAAAGCACCTTCTATATTCGCTCTTAATGGTTTGGACTCAGCACTCCTTCACAGCCCAAACACTGTGGAGGGCCGCAGAATCCTTCTTACATACTTTATTCTGTCACATATTAAACTAAAGGAAAATCTTTATTGAAAAATTTTATAGTAGGCCCACGACACTAATTAATCTAGTGGATATATTTAGGTGAGAATAACTTTCTATTTCCAAATCGATAAAAGTTTCATGAACATAGTGCCATGGTTTTACAAATGTTTTTAATGTCTGATAGTTATAGGGAGCTGGATTTTCACAGGAGCTTTTACATTCAATTTTTTGTGACACCCTGTTCTAGCTGAAGTATGTTAAGAAAATACAATCTCCTGGGGATATAGAACCAGAAAGGAAGGTAGCCTCGTCAGACACTCACAGGATGGCCGATAGTTTCTGAAAAGGTCCATTCTTCATGATGCAAGAATGAGTCTCTCTCAGCCAACGGTGTGTGCATCTTATCACAAAAGTGGTTTGGACTTTACAGATTCCTTGAAAGAGTCTTGAGGACCCCAAGACTCTCTGTGCTAGGCTTCTGAGACTCTTTTCATTATGTAACTTTAATGGTATATTTCAAGTATTATAAAAAAATAAAATTTATTATGATTGACTTCACTATTACAATGTTCTATGAGAACTTAAGCATCTCCATTTTGATATGAACAAAAATAACATTGGAGGGTTGGACAGATGGTTCAGTGGTTAAGAACACTTGCTACTCTTTCAGAGGACCTGAGTTCAGTTTCTAGCACCCACACTGTTGAGTGGTTTACAAATGCCTGTAACTCCAGCTCTAGGGATCTGATGCCTTCTCCTGGTCTCCATGCATATCTATACACATGCATGCATGCAAACATGTATATATAATATATTTTCCCGCTTGGTTTGAAGAAAGAGTCTACCTATTTCTGCTCACCAAATAGGCTATAAGAACAGGTTTGTCACTCAGTTGTCAGCAGCACCAAGTGTAGAGAATCAAATTTGATTTGCTCACGAATGAGGTTAGCTTTCCAATGCTGACTAATATTCTGTATAGGCATTATAACAGTCAACTCCCTGGCATTAGTGCTGATTATTTTGTCACCATGAAAGGGTTTTATAAATCTGACCAAATACAGACACAATTTCTCTTAATAAATATGATGAGCATGACAAGTGTGTATTGTTTTTTATGATTGTTATAACAAAATGCCCAAAACCACATATATGACTTTTAAAAAAAGGTTACTGCCTAACAGTTGTAGAATACAGCACCCCAAGATTAAGATGCCAGGGTTGTTTCCAGCTAAAGGGTATGAGGGAAATTCTATTTTGTATCTCTTGCCCAAGTCCTGCATTTATTTTTTTTAATTTTAAATTTATTTATATTTATTTTATGTGCATTTTTTTTTTGCCTGCATGTATGTCTGTGAGGGTGTTCGATTTCATGGAACTGAAGTTATAGACAGTTGTGAGCTGCCATTTGGATGCTGGGAATTGAACCCAGGTCCTCAGGGAAAAGCAGTCAATACTCTTAACCGCTGAGCCATCTTTTTATGTTAGTAATATGTGATGGTTCCTGGCTTATAAAAGCAACATCATTATCTTTGTCTCTTTTTCAAAAGAGATTTTGCCTCTGTGTATACGTGTGTGTGTGTGTGTGTGTGTGTGTGTGTGTGTGTGTGTGATGTAAGTTTGCATGTGTGCACACACATGCAATTTTCCCCCTTGTGGAAGAAGTGCTGGATTGGGGGACTCTTACCTCCATGTAACCTTATCACAATTTAGAAGACTATCTGGAAGAATCTTATCTCCAAATAAGATCATACTATGAGGCACCAAGAGATAGGACTACAGTCTATGAATTTTACAGAGACAGAACCGAATCCCACACAACGGTCCTCATGGGCCCATATACCAGGTGCTGTTTGAGATGCCAAAGTCCAGTTTCAACCCTAACATATTCCCAATAAGAAATGCTAAATCTTTCTGTGGCTTCCCTACTTGGGCATGATGGCAACACAGGCATGCTTGTTGTTGTCAATATTATTAGGGATGGCACCTGTCTAGAATTGCATGATACCTAGAAGCTTTGCTTTCCTACTGTTTCTTGGTCTTCTTGCTATGTAAGAAAGATTAGAGTTGAGATTACAATGATGTTATATGGCCTGTTTTCTAATACTGCTTTTGACTTATCATACCTTTACGTTTACAGAAATGAAAATATTCTATGCCTTCTTTAATGTTTCAATGGGTGAGATTTACATTCTTTTATTTTGTGCATACATGTGGTATGCATGTATAGGTGCATGTGTATGTGAATGCATGTGTGCTAATTGACGTTCTTCCGAGTCTTCAAAAATCATGTCAAAACTTCTCATCTTGGGCTGGAGAGATGGCACAGTGATTAAAAGCATTTGCTGCCTCTTGCAAAGGACTTGGGTTCCATTCCCAGCACCCACATGGCAGCTAACAATTGCTTCTAACTCCAGTTCCAGTGGACCTGACAGTTTCTTCTGGCCTCCATGGGTACCAGATATGCACATGGTGCACACGTACATATGTAGAAGACACTCACAAATACATAACTAAACAAGTAAAAATGTCTCTAAAATTAAAAAAAAGATCCTTACAATTGATGTTTACATTTCTAGTATCAAGATCAGGTAAAATGAAGTTTGTAAATTTTGATTCATAAAAGTGGGTAGCTGAAAATCCCCTAGGAGACTTCTGGAAGGATGAGCCAGGCAGCAGCCATGTGGCAGTCAAAGGAGTCCACCTGACAGCTGCTAGAGTGATGGACTGATATGCACGGGGAGATTGATGCCTGATTGACAGCACAGAGTGATGGAGACAAAGGCATCAGTATGGCTGGCTGAGCCCCAGAAATGGATCACCCGCTAATGAAACAGAAGACTGCACAAAAAGCGGGTCTATTTTTATAAACCTCAAGAGCATGAAAATACAATAATACAACGCTCAAGAACGTCCATGATGTGACAAGCATACCAAGCAGGGCAGTGGCAGATGAAAATTTCTGGTTGTCTTCACACCAGGAGGAGGGGTAGAGCCAGCAAGGCAGGGGTTTTTACACAGGGTCATGCACTGGTCTTGTCACATCCCACTTCATGAAAGCCCATCGGGGCATGAGATTCAGCCTACTGTCTTTGTGATTCTGTCATGCAAGTGCTCACTATTAACAAAACACATTGTAAGTGTGACATACAGATACTGTGTTTCTGCTTCCTCTCCAGTTTCCTTCCTGCTGGGACAGGATGAGGGAAGGAGGTGAAGCATGCGCCCTGGGATTCAGCATCTCAAGTATGAGCCACATCATTCCTCTGCCCACCATGTGCCTCTGCTCTGAAGGGCACACTCGCGGTGAGCTGAAGGTTTGCTTCTTGCCAGAATAAATAACTTCACTGAAGAAAGCCATAGTTGGGCAAGCAGTCACCTAGAGAAATAACTAAGCACTTGGTAGTCTGTGCTTGCCTGGTTAACCATGTCTATGTACCTGTGGTGAACAAAAAAAAAAACAAAAAAAAAAAAAAAAAAAAAAAACAAAAAAAAAAAAAAAAAAAAAAACAAAACAAAACATTTCCTAGAGTATTTGACTGTGACAACCCAAGCTAACTACAAGCTTCCCATCGTGCCCCTTCTGCCTGTAGTATGCAGCAAGTTCTATAGTCTTCAGGGTCATTCTGGCTTCTGAGTCACCAGGCTTGGCTCTCCCCAGTGTTCTCAAAAAAATCAGTCCCTATTTATTCTGCCCCAGGTCCTTTTCCTGCTTACAGACCCCTGGTGTAGCAGGCAGGCTTATCCCTGTGAGTCTTTCCATATGCTTTTCCTCTGAGACGATCCCATGATGGCTTTAGTTATCTGCCTAAGTCTACCTAGATCCTTACACGTAGTGCACTGAAAAGCCTTCTTTAACCTCGGGTAGGTACCTCTCACTAAGACTCCCAGAGATAACCGTTTTCTACCAAAGGTGCATGCATCCTGCAAGGCCCCAGGATGAGCCATCTGTGTTTTCTGCAACACTGATAATTCTCTGAGATTCCTAATGTATATGAATCTCAAGGTTTCACATAACTAATGAGTTTCGGTAACACATAAAGTAGATAAGCCATGAAGCAGTATCTTTAGTTAGAAAGTTGAGTGGTTTATCTCTTCTAAGAGTAGCAAGGGTAGGTTAAATGTCTTCTTAGGAAAGTGAGATTCATCCTTGAAGGTTAGATTTGGATCAGCAGAAAAAAAATACATACATATATGTTTTATACAGACATATACAAATACATGTACATATACATATATGCACACACATGGACACATACACACATACACATGTAACATGTGTGTACATGTATACATATAACACACACATACACATACATAATGTTATTTTTCTTTTGGTTTTCTGATTCAGGGTCACCCTTGTTGCCAAGGCTATCCTGGAATTCTCTATGTGGCCAATGCGGGCCTTGAACTCAAAATGATTTTGTCTCAGTCTCCTAAGTGCTAGTATTATAGGTCTGAGCCAACATTCCTGCCTGAAAGAAAAAAGAAATTAAAGGAGAACTATATTAAAACAGTTACAGAGAAAAGAATCTGAAAGTTTTTTGAGAGCAACGAAAACACATTGCCTAAGTGAAACTTCCTAGGCTTGTAGGGGATGAGTTTGGGAAGGAACACCGGCCCAAGCAGGAAAAATGGTGAGGGCGCCAGTCTCGCATGAAATGGGACAAAGAAGGAGAACTTCTATCAACAGAGTGAACTCTTAAATCATAAGTTGATCGGAGCAAAATAGAAGCCATAAAGGTCAAAACCATGCTCGCCTGTTGGCCCCCAACTGCAAATTGGTAAGGAGGCCGAAGCCGTACCTGCCTGAGTCCTCTCCTTAAGGAGGGGGCTCTGCAAATAGGAGGCAACAGGCGAGACTGACTCACTCCAATTACTCTTTGGAAAAGGAAAGGAAGGAGGAAGCAAACCCACTTAAGAGCTCAGGGGAAATTGTGAAGTGCCTGTCAGATTGCCGTAATTGTAGGGCAGCTTTTGGGAGCCCTGGTGGAGGACGGGCTAGCTAAAAAATCAAACCAGCAGGGTAAAATGTTACCTCCACTTAGCAGCTTCTAGAAACAGACTGAGCAAGGTAGGTAATGCACTTCCGGTGAGTTTCCACGGAGGAAGAAGCATCCTGCTGAGAAGAAACTTCGACATTTCTGGTTGTCAAATGTGACTTACCTCTGTTCAACCCTCTTCCTTCCAGAGCCTCTCAGCCCCATCTCCCATGCTTTCCCTCCAGCCCCGGAGAGCCTTGTGCAAAATCAAGCCCCCAAATTACCTGGGAGTGTGGCTTCTACCAGAGAGGAAAGTACTGTTGAGGATGTACAGGAAGGACCCTAAGCGGGAACATACTTCTCTGACTTCGAGACAGAAAGCAGAGGAGCCATTTTCACTACTAAGTTCAAGCTTCTATCGGAGCACGAGACTCAGGCATGCTCTCATCCATCATGAACTATGGATCACAAAGGCAGGGCCCAGATTCCTGACAACAGGCCATGAACGCTGTAAAACTGGTATCTGAGAAAAGGGTGGAATATGTGCTGTCAGAAGCACAGAATCCCAAGGACAAAAAGGAATAGAACCGATGGGGTTTCTCATGGCCAACTTTTTTTTTTCCCCTGCTAAATCCCCACTGACATCATCTCTCTTCCCTGAGGGAGGGAGGGGACTGAATAACAAAAAGGAAGCTGGGAAAGTTAGATGTAAGAACTCTCTCTCAAGGGAAGAGTGTGTGAAGTGTGGACCATTGCGATCAGCTTCTGAAATGCCTATGTTCTCTGGTTAGCTCCAAGAGCCATTTCAACAGCTGGGGGAGTAAATTCAAGGTCTGATGGAACTCACTGGATTTGACTGATAGCGAGGGAAGTAAGGAGAGTCCAGAGGGGTGAGTATGGCCAGCTGTCATAACATACTTCTAGAAACTTCATAAAACATGTGACAATGGCCTTCGGCAGTCTTGAAATAGTAAAGTGAATGCTTGACAGACATACAAAGCTACAGATTTTTAAAAGGCATCTGACATCTGGATGTGTCCAAATAGTCTGCATAACTATGGGTAGCACGTAAAACAAACTAATGCAAATGAAAAAGCCCAAAGCTGAGACTGTATATGTACTCAGGTGGGCTCAGCCTTGGCAGGGAGTGGGGGATTGCTTTCATGGGATGATCTTATGCTGTTAGAAATGGGACAGCCACTGAAATATGTCAACATTTATTGGATCCCCAGTTCTCTGACATTTGGTGAGCCCTTGCACCCTGACTTTACATTTGCTTCCATCTCAGTACAGTTCAGCTTCCGTTGTGGGTAGCGCGGTGAGGTCATGTCTTTCAGGTGAATTCTATGCTATTTGATGGTACACACCAAGTTCTTTCATAATTCAACTGAACCGTCAATTCTTTTTCCCAAGAATTGAGTAAAGATGATGGGGTCTGAAGATGCTAACCCCACAACCTTCATTTTCAAGGGTCATCTTCTACATTGTAGGCCGACAGGTGTCTACCATAATCAATCTGCAAAATGTCAAAACAAGGTCCCTACAGGAGCAGTAACTACTTCTTGTGGAGCACAGAGAAGACAATACTCAATACGAAGTGGTGTTGCTCAGAGAAGACAACCACAGCTGCCCCCAGGACACTTCATTCTACAAGTGGAGGCCATGATAATGTCTATGTCCCCTTCACATGCATTATGCATATGCTAAATCGTAAGTTACACATCATTAATATCTGAGGCCAGATTGAGGGAAGAGCCAATGTTCTACTTTTTGTTGTTGTACTGAAGATGCCTAAGATGCACAGAGCAAAAGCAACTTGGTGGGAGAGCAGAGGGGTGGTGGTTTCAATGAGACAGCCCCCATGTTGCTGGGCACTTGAATAGTTGGTTCTTAGCCATGGCACTGTTTGGAGAAGTTTAGGAGGTGTGGCCTTGGTGGAGGAAGTGTGTCACTCGGGGTAACCCTTGGGGTTTCAGAAGCCACACGCTATTCCCTGTTTGCTTTCTATTTTCTGCTGGTACCTCTTGGCTGTTCCTGCTGTGATGTTGATGGACTCATTCTCTGGAACAGTAAGCCCCAAATAAATCCTCCTTTCTCAGCTACCTGTTCATGGTGTTTTAACAAAGCAATAGAAACCCTAACTAAGGCAGGAAGGAAAGGGTTTATTTGGATTATACATTCAGGTCCCAATCCATCATTAGGGGAAATGAGGGCAGGAGTTCAAGGGAGGAACCAATGAAGAACATTGCTTACTGGCTCGCTCCTTAGCTTGCTTATAAAGCCAGGAGCGCCTGCTCAGGAAATTGTACCAGCCACATTGGGCTGGGCTCTCATACATCAACTATCAATCAAGAAAACCCACCACAGCTATGCCCACAGACCAATGCCATCAAGACAATTACCCAACTGAGATTCGTCTTTCAGGGGACGTTATGCTCCGTCAAGTTGGCAGTTGATGCTAAATAGGACAGCTACACTTTCAAAGTGAGGGACGGGCAGAGCAAAGGGGAGGTCATGGAGGTTTCTGACTCTAGAATCTAGGTAGAAGCTGCTCAAGTTCTCAGAGAAGAGCCTGGGGCTTGTTCAAAGTATTTGGGACCCATCAAATCCCACACAGAGGGATCTCTGGAAGACTCCAGAATTGACCAAACATACTACAGGGTGAATTCATTTTTAAAAGGCCAGCATGTCTCCCTGAATTATATGATTCTATTCTTTGTCTTTCTTGTCTTTGAGCTATTAGCAAGTTGTGAGTAGCTAATAAGAATGTGAGTGATTGGGTCAAGGTGACGAAGTATCTGATAGAAACAACTTTAACAGATTAAAGTTTTCTTTTTTTTTTTCTTTTTTTTTTTTGGTTTTTCGAGACAGGGTTTCTCTGTATAGCTTTGCGCCTTTCCTGGAACTCACTTGGTAGCCCAGGCTGGCCTTGAACTCACAGAGATCCGCCTGGCTCTGCCTCCCGGGTGCTGGGATTAAAGGCGTGCGCCACCACCGCCTGGCTTAAAGTTTTCTTTTGCTTGACTGTTTCAGAGAGATCTGAGTTGTATGTGGCTGGGAAGGGGCAATGGGTGGGCAGAAGCAGCCCAGTCTGTGTCTACAAGAGTGTGTGGTAGGATCTGTCACAGCTCCACAAACAAGGAGGCAGCAGTGGGGATACTCTTCAAGTTCTGCCCTTAGTGACTTCTTTTTGCCAGCCAGACCCACCTTCTCAAGGTGCCATACACATCACAGTAGCAGTCTTAGCTGGGAGCCAAGTGTTTAAAGCCTGGTTCAATAAAGGATGTTTCAGACTCAAGCAAAAACCAAACAAGTTTTGTCCAGTGGGGAGGATAATTTACTTCTCCCTACGTGTCCTTGGAAATCTCAGTTTTTTCTCAGTCTTTAAATTCATTTTAACATGTTGATCTTCGAGGAATACATTCATTTTTATATAAAGTACATATTTCTTTGTGTTGCTTTGAATTTCTTTGAACTGGTTGTAACATCTTGCCAGTCTTTCTGGTTAGCTTTTTGAGTTATGCTAAGGGACAATTGTTAGGAGAATTATAGCTTTACCTTTCTGTGTTGTGAACATTTGTGTGTGCAGGAGCATGGACTCAAGTGCATGCCAGAGGTCCATGTTGGTTTTCTTCCTCTATGACTCTCTAATTTTGCTGAGACAACAGTTTTTCACGGAATTTGGGGCTTAACAGATCAGCCAGGTGGGCTGGCCAGTGAGCAGAAGGCACATTGACACACCCAGCCTTTTACATGGGCTCGGAGGATCTGAACTCAGGTCCTTACACTTGCACAGTGAACACGTTACTCACTGAGACATCTCCCCAGTCTTCGGATTTTTACCTTTAAATTTATTGTTTTATTTAATTTGCACATGGATTCAATGGTATAATTACGTTTCTTCTTAACCTCAAAAAGGCTCCCTAGTTCCTGAGTTCATATTGGCTAACCTAGAAACTTACCTAGTGAGTGACCCACCACTCATTTCCAGAGACATGTCTTCAGTAAGATGATCATTTCCTCTGCTGTTCCCTCCTGGGAAAACATGCATGTAAGGGTAAGCCTGAGGAATGACTCTCTTGTAATGCTTTTGACTTTAAAAATGCCATTTGCTCATTTTATCAGTGTACTCTCTTGCCATTTGCCTTCTTTTTAAAAAGTTGTATTTGTGTGTGTGTGTGTGTGAGTGTGTGTGCGCACGCGCATGCACACATGGAGGTAAAAGGTCAATACTGATCTTTCTCAATTGCACTCCAACTTCATTTTTGGAACAGGCTCTTTGTCCCTCTGAACCTGAATTCAGCTCACTGGTTTGCTAGACTGTCCGGCCAATGAGCTCTAGAAATCCTCCTGTCTCTGCTTTTGCAATGCTGGGGTTACAGGCATGTGCCACCATGCCTGGTTTTTACGTGACTACTGGGATTCAGGCTCAACTTCTCATGTTTTTTCAGAAAGCACTTTACCATCTGGTCTTGAGATACGTCTCTAGTCCCACTGTTTCCTAAAAACGATCCAATCTCAGACTTTGCCTACAATTTAATTGGTTATATCTGGGGAAAAAAAGATTTCAAAACCAATAGAATGTAATGATCCCTTGGAGAAGGGGTCTTAAACATATTTATTATTTCCTTAAAAAAATATGAAAGCCAGAATACAGTTTACCAGATAGAAGAAATGTTATCTAGGATCATTTCATGTTCTCTGAAGCTTATACACTTGCAGATTTGACTGTTTCAGCCTATAGGACACCAGGATATCTCATGAATATGTCTGTCTCAATGGATGTGAGCTTTGATTTAATGTATTTTATCTATATATAATACACATATATAAAACATGTATTTTATATTGCGCGCGTGTGCGCGCACGCGCGCACACACACACACACACACAGCTGAGACAGGAGGCTTTCAACCCATCATTCTCAAGTGTAGAACAGACTGAATTTCCCATCTGAGTCCCTTGATCTCTGAACACTTCTCCTAATTACATACAACCTGTTATGTGCAGCTGCTGTCAATGACCTTGGTGTCATCGCCACGATCAGGTCACAAGTGTGTGTCCTTCAGAGTTAAACAGGTCAGATTTGTATTTCCTGAATGCAGGAGAGACAGACCATGCAAATAAATGGCTAAAAGGAAAGGCAGAAGAACTGAAGCCACTGAATTGGAATCTTTCCACTTTAGCCAAGAGAGAAAGCAGCATTGTGATTGGACCATGCATGCAGCATGGCTATGAGGGACTGGGCACTAAACATTCAGTGTGTTGGGAAACGAATCTTAACACCATCAGTGTCCTTTTCCCTGCAGGCTATTCAGCATTGATGCCAACAGTGGGTACCAGGACTGAAGCACTCACCTAATTCATAGGCATTTTTCCTTTATTTAAAACATATACTTATTGCAGGAACATCCCATCAAATCATAAAAAGAAAATACCACCAGCAATCCTTCCACCTAGAGATGAACACAGGTAATAGTTATCGATTATCATCATCTCTATTTAGGACATGGCTACCCTTTGCCTGGTATTGTGTTCAACACTAAGACTAAGACCAAAACCCAACATGCCTCATCTGTATCCTCATGGAAGGATGCCATGCATAGCATTATGTACCTCTTTTCCCCTTCGTGCTTTTACTGCAGGAACCCTATCTCCCTTATTGCTGAAGGTGACAAAGAGATTCCTGACATTTCCTCCTGAATTCTGAATTCACATCATACACAGGTCTTTCTCAGAATTTCTAAAATGTGCCTCTTTCCCCTCCTGCTGCATATTTTTCTCTTATATGGTACTCCATATTTTCCCCCTCTGTTTTTAGCTCATGACTCAGCTAGTATTTGTCAACAAGTAAAGTGACCACCCACAGTCATCCTCTGCCCACATATGTGCTGCTTGGGTCCTTTCTTCCTATGTACTCATGGTGGATGTGACCTCAGAAGCACTCATTTTATGTTCTGTGCATCTGATAGCTTTCCCTTGGCCATCTGCTGCATGGTCCTCAAAGAGTGTGTGTTCGTAGTGTGCACTATTCTCTTCTGTTCTTTTCTAGTGCACATAAGTTTTTCTCTGTGGAGTCTATCCATTCCACAATGAAATGAATCCAACATAGCCACCTTCCTTATACACTTGGAGTTGACACGCGTGGATGAAGAAATGACAGAGGGTACCACCTCAGATATCAGCACCGACAGAGTGGATAGCAATCTAGTCAACCTTCAGATTGGTTCAGACACTGAACTATCCTTTTAATTTGAGGATAGATAATGGGGCAAAGTCAACTGTCTTTCTTCTGTAGACAATCTTTGCATCATGGAAATGGGTCTGACAAGATTTTTCTCTATTGATTTTTCATTTTTAGAGTATAAGTCTACCTGAATAGTCTTTTTTTAGCCTTATTCTGTATATTAATTAGATGCTGGGAAGATCTTCTATTCACAAGTCAAGTCTTTTCAATAACCATAACAGATGCATTCATGTATGTATGGATGTGTGTGAAAGTGTGAATTTGTGTGTGAGGACACAGGACACAAGTTGACATTGAGATGTCTTTTTCTCAATCTCTTCTCTGCTTAGTTTTTATTTGTTTGTTTGTTTGCTCTGAAACAAGGTTTATCACTGAACATCAAGTTCACCATGTCAGCTGATTGGCTTGATAGTGATCCCTCATGATTCTCCCATCTGTCTTCCCCAAAGTTACAGGACTATGCCTCTGTTATGGCTTTTCTAGGGATGCTGAGATCTGAACTCATGTCCTCATTTTTGTGCAATAAACCATTTACCTATAAAATCACCTTCCTGCCACCACAGATGCTTCCTCTCTTGAGCCCAGAGGTGCCTGATAACTTTTCTAGCTTCTTTCAGGTTATACTTTGTAGCCAAGCCACGGAGACAGCTGCTGTCTTCATCTTGCAGGTCAACAATAGAAGTCTAGGAAGTTAATAAACCATTTGCCCAAGGGATACAGAACTTGTAAGATACATAGCCTAGATCTGAACCAATATGCTCTATCATCAAAGCCCTGGCCATTTTCCTAGTCTCTTAACATATTTCAGGTTAATTACAATGTTGAATTATCTTGGGACATCCCACTATGAATGAATGAGGATGGAGTTCATGCAAAGATTCTACTTGTTCCTGTAATGTTGTGTTGCAGGCAATGAATGGGACAGCTTAGAGATTAAAGTTCTTTTTTTCCTTCATCCTTTCCTCCCCCAACCTCCTTTCCTTCCTTCTCATCCTTCCTACTCCCTTTTGTACTACAACCTCTCATGTTTCGGTGAGTTTATGGTCCAACATAGTTCACTTTCTGCATGTAGGAAGTTCACAGCTGATTCCCAAGCCAAACAAAGATGCAACAAAGAAAGAGAATTATAGACCAATCTCCCTCATGAACATTGATGCAAAAATACTCAATAAAATATTGGCAAACAGACTCCAAGAACACATCAAAACAATTATCCACCATGATCAAGTAGGCTTCATCCCAGAGATGCAAGGTTGGTTCAACATATGAAAGTCTGTCAATGTAATACACCATATAAAATGTAAATATGAATAAACAATTTCTTTCTAAAAATAAAACAAAAATTAAACAACGAACCATATTATATTTTGTTGGCTCTACTTTAGATCACTTCCTTTTCCTCCCCCAAAGTGTTCCTTTGTATCTATCCACAACCTTGATTATTTACGGATTTGTAGAGAGATCTGCTTCCCTCCACACCCCCTCATTCTTACACGAATGTATCTACATGCTTCACTACCTTTCCAGCACTGGCTATATATACATACAGACATACCTGAAGATGTATTCTCATGTAATATATTCATCAGATTTCAACCACAGCCCATCACTACATGATAGGTGCCCATTACTTGTCCTGCTGGCACAGTCTGGGGTCTGCGTGCACAGTAATTTGTAGTGACAGTTCACAAAGAGTTCCTTCAGTGAACCTGTCATTTATCCTTGCCATCAGATTTCAGACCCGAGAGCTGAAATATAGGGCAAAGGCTGTCAGAAATTGGAATATACCACCCTCAACTAGACCTTATAGAGAAACAAAGGCATGTATTTAATCCTAGTGGCCAGCAGGGACCTAATAAGGGTTTTAGGTGGTATCATGGAGAAATATAGACTTTGTCACTGGGAGGTTTAGAGCCACCACAGCTTGTGATATTCAGAAAAAGGGCTGCCAATGTCCCAGAGAAAGAACCAGGTTTCCAAATCACATTATTGTGGCACAATTCCTATATAAAGTTTATTCATTTAAAAAATTAAGTTCAATGCTTTTAGGGTTAGTAGTTAGCATCCCCTATTGGGACCTATTTTCAAACCATTTGGTCACCCCCAAGAGCCATATACTATCAGTAACTACAGCTCACTCTGCAGTGACCCCCAGCAGCCCTATAGCCAGCAATGAGTTCAAGTCTCTGTGACTTATCTTCCTGCAAATCAGATTTTAATGGGATTACAGAGTATGTGGATTTCACGTACTTCTTCCACTATCTTAAGTGTGATTCACATTGCCAAGTGAGATCTCTCGTAACTATGTATGGCACATTTTATGTCTAAACTCACATCTGTTTTTACATTGGACTAAACAATAAATTTGATCACTCTTAAAGAATGGTAATACATTAGTATAGCTCGTTTAAATTCTTGCTAATTTTGATTGTTACTAAAAATGTTGCTCTAAGAATCCATAAAACTTTTGTATGTAATTTTGTTGTCTATTTTGGAGTACATATCTAGGAAGAAAGTCACTGTATCATACAATTACTTTATATTTAATATGCTAAACCAATTAATGCCCTTTCAAAATAGTTATAATAATTACGTTACATTCTCATCAGCAATGAGGTCCGCATTGTACACACTGCAAATTTTTTGACTCTTACAAATATAACTTATTATATAAACACTTTCCCCCTGACAATAGATGGATTTTATATAAGTCTACTGTCAATACATGACCAGGAAACAAGCAGAAGCAGCAGTTAATTTTTGAGAATGTAACTGTAAGGAAGTATGTACACTGATAGCCAAAGTTACCTTAGAACTGCCAAGATTATAGGGTCCCAGAATATCCCCCAACCCAATAAACTATATGTTCTTTCCAAAACACACAGCAAAGTTATTTTACAGGCTATTTGTGTTTTTAAATGGTCTTACCCAAAGCAGAAGGATGCTGCGCTCTCTCTCTCTCTCTCTCTCTCTCTCTCTCTCTCTCTCTCTCTCTCTCTCTCTCTCTCTCGGGTTTCTCTGTGTAGCCCTAGCTGTCCTGGAACTCACTCTGTAGACCAGGCTGGCCTTAAACTCAAATATCTGCCTGCCTCTGCCTCTTCCTCCGGAATGCTGGGACTAAAGGTGTGCTCTGCACTGCCCCACCCCCTCCCCCAGCTCATAAGGCTGTTTCTACCTCAGTACATAAGGACTCTCTCCAGGCAAACAAATACACAGGAAATGGTACCTTTGCTAATAACTTTTAGAAGAACTCCCATCCCTGTGGAAGGAAATGGAGGCTCATGTCCACAGCAGCTGAAAGGCAACAGCTCATTGGGTGAGAGAAATGGACTCTGAGACTTAAAGGAAGAAGCCAAATCATTATTTGCTATAGATACAATTTCCTATACTTAATAAGAATCTCTAGTTGGTTTGGGGATAAAAGATGAAAAATAAAAGGTCATTAGCAGTTTTCCATTAGTAGTAAATCCATGCAGCATGTTGCTCTGTATTATTACAGTATCAATAATCTTCTACTTAATAGTCAACAATGAAATCTCAATGAAAATTCCAACCCTGAATCAAGAACACTCTTTAAAATGTGTCCATAAATAGAGTCAGAATAAATAAAAACCCAATCTTAGCTTCAGACGGTTTTAGAAAATGGAGAATGCTCAAGGACTGGCTACAACAGTTATCAACGTAATCTTAAAGGTATTAGACCTAAAATGATGGGGGTTTTGGCATAGGGCTGTGGATGTAAACAAAAGGAAAAGAATAAAGAATCAGGGAACCAGCCCCCAGGCACTTAAGGAGGTTGGACATGACAGAGCTCAATTCAGAGACTCAGGAAAAGCCTGGACAATTCAGCGAACAGTTGGAGACTGCAGAACTAGTGGCTTTGTCCTTCTCTGAACCCCCAGAGCATCAGCAGGCCTGTGCACGAAGAAAGCTATTTTTGAGCCTCATCCCTGGAAATGGAAGAAAGAGCCAGCCAACTTACTAGGAACTTACTCATCAAGGGGGCATAGAATACAGCTTTCAGATCTTGGTAGGATTCTTGAATTTCTGAGTATTTCATATTTATTTATTTTGACTTTCCTTCCTTCCTTCCTTCCTTCCTTCCTTCCTTCCTTCCTTCCTTCCTTCTTTCCTTCCTTCCTTCCTTCCTCTTTTCTATTTCCTTTTCCCTTTTCCTTTCTGTATTATCTCTCCCTCTCCCTCCCTCGCTCTTTTCTCTTCCACCCTCTCTCCCTCTTCCTTTTTTTCCTATAGCTATCCATGCCCCCCCCCCCTTTGGTTATCTTATTTATTCTCTCAATCAACGCCAGGCAAGTCCCTACAAAGAAGAGTTACAATGTGCTGATCTTCAGTGAGGAACCAAAAAATACTGGGCTCCTAAGAGGAAGGAGCCTTGATGGAAGAAAAGTACTGCAGCTAACTGTGGCTACTTTTACATGAGGCCTCGATCTGTCCCCAAAGGCTAGAGCTGGGCTTTCTACCCATGTGACCCCAGGCAGCAGGTAGTGCTGTGTGGCTGGGGAGGAGGCAGGGAAGCAGATCCATCCACCGCCTCTGCACTGAGCTAATGTCATTCTGACGGCGTTCTAATGAGGACAGACAGATGGCGGCTGGCAGTGTATTCTCCTAGATAGTTCACTGATGTCTGATATCCATGCTGCATCACTCCTGGACCAAAATCAATTTCCTTTCTGTTTACGTCAAAACTCATGTTCTCTCCTCAGTGTCTGAAAATCACTGGAGCTGCATTTCCATACTGAGATCTCATTTTGTTTAGACAAGTGAAACTGCATAGAAATCACTCTGTTCAGGTGACATATGGTTTTGAACACATCCTAGGGAAGCAAAATTCCTTAGATCCAAGAGATCTCAGCCTCAAGTATAAGAGGGACAAAATGCAGGTCCCAAGCACCACAATTCTCAGTAGGATAAAACAATATTTAATAAATATTAACCTGAAAAAAGTAGCCCTTATAGGTGGTTTTAAATTGTTAATTTTATCTCAAAAATTGTTAGCAAAATGGGAAAAAAAAGCTCCAGCTGAGTCTTGACAGCAATAATAGAAATAATATTAAGTAGAATTAAAGAAGAACCAAACACACTTAAATCCTGTGAAACTGTGATATAATAATCTACTGAATAATCCTATAGGATAATCAATCAATTATTACAACAAGTGACAGGAGACAGGAAAATGTGGAGTTGGTGCCTATATTTGCCCTTGGATATTGGCAGAGGAAAAGATGTCTGTCATCTAGTGTAGCCTAAATCAGTGACTGTTAACATATTCTTGTTGTTGTTGTTGTTGGTTTTTTTTTTTTTTTTTTTTTTTTTTTTTGGTTTTTCGAGACGGGGTTTTTCTGTGTAGCTTTGCATCTTTCCTGGAACTCTCTTTGGAGACCAGGCTGGCTTCGAACTCACAGAGATCCGCCTGCCTCTGCCTCTCGAGTGCTGGGATTAAAGGCATGCGCCACCATTCTTGAACAAAATGTGTGTCCAAGTGATGCTGTGGGGAGCTGTGGGGAAACAGTCAAACTCAGAGTTCACTTGGGAATGAAAGACATCACCCAGTGGCAGCAAGGTCCCCCTGTGGTGGGTCTGTCTTGAGGCAGAAGCAATGCAGCCTTGAGGTGAAGTTTTCACTCTGGGGCTCACATCCCTAGGTGAGAACATGCTGGTGAGGCTCACATAAAGCTGTAGAGCAAGCCAGGGGATGATGAAGCAGGTCCTCAAGGAAACCACTTCGGGCTTAGGAATGGGGCCAACCTCCAACTTCCGCCCGAGAAGAATCTTGAAAAAGGTAGCAGCCTCCCTCCAAGGCCAGGCCCGTGATCGAGCTCAGAGACAGAGTCGCTGATAGGGCAGAGGCAGAGCAGCAAATAGAGATCATTGGGCTGCCAATCATGCTGGTAAAAAAGTGGTATTCGATGAGATTGAGATTGGGGGCGGGTGGGGAGGGGGGTGGACTGGTGGTTAGGAGCCACGCAGAACTTGATGTCCAACAGCTGCATGAGGTGACCAGTTTAAATGCGTAAGTCTGACTGATGTGCTCAGGGTGTTTGCTCATGGCCTCTGTGTTTGGAAGTTGACTGGGAGAATTTGTCCTGAGATGGGGGAAGGAGATATTTCTAGAGAGATGAGAATGTTAGATCGCCAGTTCTTTCGGTTGCCTTATTTCTCATTATGGCAAGGGGTTAGAGTCTGATCCAAAGAAGTGTGCAAAGGGAGGTACAGGTCCCTTGAGATATCAGGGAGTGGTACCAGGGATTCTCCCAGGTGAGAAATTCTAGGCCCGTATCTCTTTGGTGGGCTATATTGACAAAGTTTTATCTCATAAGGTATAAACAGAATATCAGAAACAGCCATCTTCAGCTGTTCCTGTTTCAGTGTTAAATATTTCTCCATTTTATCACAACTTGCCTTCTCATCATTAAAAATAACACACATAAATGTATACACACAGATATGTGTGTGCATGTGAGTATGTGTGTGTGTGTGTGTTCATACTAATTCCCCCTCATGTTTCCTAAGGATTCTGGCATAGCCTGAGAGATATTTCTCTGTTCCATAAACATCTTCTTACTAGGTAGCCATTCATTAAGGACACATTGATAAGGTCACCTATCATTAGACAATTGGTGAATTCAAAGTATGTAAAAGCCACCAACACCTCACCTGCCAATAAAAGACCCTTCTACGTATTGCATACCAGGGGACCTGGGTTTAGATGTTTCAGGAACACAAGGCTCTAATCCATGAGCAGTTTATGAAGTCTGGGCACCAAAGCTAGGTCTAATGTCAGCACTGTTTAAAGCTACTGTGATGAAGTTTATTCTTTAATTGAGGTCAAGGAGAAGATATGCATTCATGCAGAAAAAAAGGTCCTGGAGAATTTTTAACTTTCCTTCTCCTTCTAGCATCTTATTTGTGTATTATTTACTCTGTAACTAGAAGTTGTATTTTGTTTCTTAACATTACTGTTTAGAAACAGCAATTTAAATTATTGTTTAGCTGAGAGGCCTCTGAAGATTATAAAATAAACTAAGAATTAACAAGGGAGGAAAAAAAAAAACCATTAAGTTAAAGCTGAGAAAAAAAGCTCTAAGTAGGCATTCTCTGCTAATAAACCAATGTTGCCAGGCAGTAAACATCTGTACCATTTTCTCGGGCCAAGCCTTGGACCAACATCAGGATGATTAGCCAATGTCTTCAAAGTCTTCCTAACAGGGAAGCAAGTTAGTGACTCATACAGTCAAGGACCAACAGGTGGGACCCAGGAGAGCCAGTAGCATAGGTGAAGTCACATGGTGCTGTGATGAAGAATTCTCCTTTGTTCAAAGATGCTGGAGTTCTTGTTCTATTAAGTCTTTAGCTAATTGACTATAACCCAACCAAATTACAGAGGCCAATGCAAAAACATCCTCTAAAAATAGTCTTCACACTATCAGTAAAATTGCTACTAGAGGAAAAAGGTTATTATTTTCAGGTGATATGACTTTCAATAGAAAATATTAAATGATCTTGAAAATCATAACTCATAGAAGAGCTGAGAAAGTTATAAATCTACCTTGAATTTTGTATTTGTACCTTTTAAGCATTCTAGTTAAAAAACGTAATTTATTTGCTGTTGCTATTATTGACTGCTGTCATCTGCTAAGTTAATGCTAAAATTCATGTTAAAATTGATTTTGTATTCTTCAGGGTAGGAGAAAACTCAGATATATAAGATAGCTCTTGTGAATGCTAAACATTGTTTTACCCGATAGCAAAGTGTATTTCTCTAGTAACTAATACAGTCTATTGATTTAGTAGTAAAATCAGCTAAGAAAGAGAATAATGAGCTTAGAATCAGAACCAAATATTTATGGAAACATGATGCATCACAGGGCTGGCAATGCTGATTATTTTTTTAAATGATGGAATATTCAATGAATGGAGGTTGGGGATTTAGTCATCAAACAAACAAAAGAAAATTGAAATTGTATTCCTGCATTTTTGATGTAGTGTGCTCACTTGATCTTCAACAAATGAACAAATCAATTCCAGGGAGAACAAAGACTTCACTATGAAAGGGAAAACTGAAAATTTACAAAAGGGTCTAAAACAATAGATTTATAAAAGGAAAGTGTGTTTGTTGAAAGGGACATTCCTATATAGCCCAAAATTGACTAAGTAAAATAAAGATTAGTTTACTTTATTTCCAGAAGAAAACCAAACAGATTAATTACAAGTTGAAGAAGATATCTGCACACATTTAATTGGAAAATAATAATACTGCAAATACAGTTGAGAAATCCATTAACAAGGATATGACAAAAATCGTATGGATATGATGAACACGAGGCATGAATAGTCTTGTCAAGTGATACATTAATAAAATATGGAAAGATGCTCAATGTTGATCAGAGAAATACAAATTAAAGCTGCAATGGTAAGCTGTTTTCTTCCAGTTACATTGGTTGCTTTTTAAGGGTGATAACTGTCAAAAGATTCTAATGAATGCGCAATCATACACATGCCCCAAAGAAGACAAGGCTGTGTATGCTAGGGGCAGGAATTACCTACATCACGACTTTTCTCTTTTCTTCCCTCCCCCTTCATTACTTTCTTTTCTCCTTCCTTCCTGAGGCCCCAGAACTGGAACTGACCTGAGTGTCTCCTTTTGAAGGATTGGCTTTCATGGTATCATAAGGCTCACACAAACCTCCAAAGGAGAGAAGCAACTAACAGTTCTACCCAGCCATGACACCTATTAACCACAGCAATGACCAGCATGGCAAAATAACCCTAAAGCTCCAATAGTGGCAGACATACCTTGGTGGGAACCAAGAGCTCTCTAATTGGACTTCAGAGATTTCTCTGAATCATTTCCATCCTTAGAATTAGCATTCTAACTCAAAAAACATGTAAATCAAATAAAAATTCCTAAACTTCCTGAGTCTACAGTCAAGTCTTTCCATTAGAGTCACAGGCATCATTTAGGAGGTATTTTTATTAATTCTTTGAGAATTTCATACAACATTTTTGATCACATTCATTCTAACCCCTCCCCCTAATTCCTCCCAGATCCAAGCTTGACATCTTACCTGTCCAACTTTCTATTGGCTTTTAAAATATATTTAAAATTTTTTACTTAAAATCCCACCAGCTCTAACTTGTTCTGCTTGTAAACTCCTGGATGTGAGTTCATGGAGCATGGTTGACCTACCAGAAGTCACATCGTTAGGAAAAAAAACCTGTCTCCCCCTCCACTATGAGTCATCAACTACCCATAGCTCTTCAGTTAGGGGTGTGGGCTCATGAAGGCCCCATCCATGCTAGAATGCCTTGATTCTGTGTAGATTTTCTACAGGCAACCACAGCTGTTGTGTGTTCAGAGTAGAGTAGTCCTGTCATGTCCAGAGTCACTGTTTTCCTCTGGTCATTCCTGACCTCTTACAGTATTTCTGTCCTCTTATCTGAGATGGTCCCTGAGCCCTAGGGAAAGAAAGTGATGTAGATGTCTCATTTGTTTCTGAGCACTCCACAGTCACTCATTCTCTGCATTTGGACCAGTTCTGAATTTCTGCGTTAACCACCATCCACTGCATAAAGACACTTCTCTGATGAAGTCTTAGAGATGCATTAACTGCGGCTAGAGAAATACTATTTCAGAGTGTAGTATGATTCCACATCCATTTTGCAAAATAGTAGTGGTTGGTTTCCCCTTAGGGCTTTAAAGTTCCTCAAGCAAAGGTTCTTGACCAACTTTAAAGTTACAGGCATAGATATTTGTTATGGAGTGGACCTTGAATCTAATCAGAAAGTTGTTGGTTACCCCTCTAACATTTACATCACTTGTGAGAGTTGTCAAAAAGACTCCCCCCAAAATATAGGGTATCACCATTGCTCTTGGTTGCCACTAGAACTTAATGGTAAGATCCTATTGCTGAAAGCATATACATACATACACACACACACACACACACACACACACACACACACACACACATATAAATAAAAGAACTTTATGTGTTCTTAAAAGTCATTCAAAAACTTGCTTTGGATTTACTGATTAAGTGTGGCCAGACTTAAAAAATATTCTGTTGAGTGTGTCACTGTTTTTGAACCTCCATGATTATTGAAATGAAATATAACCATTTATTTTATGTTTACTGTTAAGAAATCAATATTTAGTTGACAAAAATCGTGTAAGTAGCCACTCTTATCTGACCCAGTATACATTGTTGTGGTAAAGCTGGCCTTAACCAGTATAAATTAGTTATTAGAAGTCTTGCTTTTAAAATTCTTATTTATTTTTTTGAGAATTTCATAGAAGTACTGTATTTACCTCACCCTTCACCCCACCTCTCCTTCCAGCCTCTTGGGAAGAGAGGGAGAGAAGAGGAATAAATAACCATAGGATGTTTGCAAAAAGCCACTGGAAATAATATTATTTAATGTTCACACACACACACACAAACACACACAGTCAAGTTACACTAACAATGTTCCTCCCAAAAGCCATAGACCATCTAACAAAAACCTCAGTGCCAGGCATGGGAGACCTCCTTTTGAGTTGTTTGTCAATAGAGTCCAGGAGACTCCCAAACAAAATAGGCTATCACCATAACTCCTGGTTGCCTTTCAGATGGTAACGCTGAAGACAGCACACACTTTAGACAGAATAGTTGGAGGAGATGGTACCTTTAAAGAAAAAACCTTATTCTGAATAGTCTCCTGAACCCTAAAACAGCAATGGCTGACCTTATCCTTCAGAGGTATGAGGCTTAGAAAGGAAGAAACTACTTATCTGTACCACACAGAAAGATGTCATTCCAGCATCAGAGATCAGTCCCAAGTCAAAACATAATCTCACACATCTTGGGATAGTTACATTTAGTCACTGGCTATTTGCTTCCCTCAAATACTTCAAAGTTCTACTGATTATAATTTGAAGAATGAAATACAACAGTCCATTATATTGACCCAGTCTTTCATACTTAAACCAGTAGAATCCTAATGCTTTTTTATTTGTAGTTTTAAGACGGGTTGAACAAGGGTTTTGCTCATGCTAAGTAGGCATTCTACCACTATAGTACACACCTAGCCTTTTTATTCCTTATATTTTTGTGACAAGGTCTCACAGAGTTAAGAGTCTTGTCTTTAGTCACTGTGTTTCTCAGGCAAACTTTGAACATGTCAGTGCTCCTGCCTCAGCTCCCCACATATCTGGTCTTACAGGCTCGTGTGGCAGCAGGCCTCACTTCTCAGTTTCTCAAGTATTTCTTTGCATCTGAAGTAATGTTTAATTTTCAAGGTGATCCCTAGTGGATACTTTCAATTTCCTGGTTCTTTCTCCTCTATAATAGATTGAACCATATCTATGACATCTGACATTATGATATTTATCCGGAGGTCAAGTCCACTTCTCAGTTAATTCTAAAATTGACCTGACTGTCTAGGTGAGGGCAGTTTGGGTACATTGTTAACTTCTAACTCTAGCTAACATTTGTACTTACAACACCCTTCAGAGATTTTCCTCAAACCGGAGTGATCTATTGTTAATTGTCATTGTGAGAAATTTCTTATCAATGTTGCCACCTTTTCTTACCCAAAAGCATCATTTGATATTTCAAAATAATTAAACCTGTACTCTTAATAAGTACCAGCCTCATCTTATCAACACTGATTGCAACTAATTACCACCTGTCTGCCCTCTGTGACTGGGGTGCCAATCCTGTCTTCCTTCCTTTTGCCAGTCCTGCCTATTTCAAGCCTTGATGTTCAGTTATTATAGAGGGAAGATAATAGAGAAAAAATAGAGTCGAGATAAAAAGAAGAAATGGTACTATATCTAAAATTGACTAGTTAATTGTTTAATATTTATAAAATTATCTTCAAATGGAAGAATGGATTGAAGAATATATTCAAAGAATCTGTTGATAATCTACCCCATGATTATCAGAGTTTTGCTTGAACTTACTCCATTAATATGAGTTCACTGATATGTCAACTCATGATTGGCATATGATACTTGTTGAAATACAACAGAAAGACACAGAGAGCCTTGCCTAGTTTCTCTGTATATGACCCAGAGAATCAAGAAAGGACTAGTATTGGTACAAAGGCACATAGGATATTTCTCCTGGGAACAAGGGAAATACCCTTCAGAGAATTGCTTCAGAGAATTCATTGCCAACACTTGTCACAAGGCATGAAGTTAAATCTCTGTCTTAATTGAGGTTAATATTGCTGTGATAAAACACCATGACCAAAGCAACTTGGGGAGGAAAGGGTTAATTTGACTTATACTTCCATATCACTGTCCATTATCCAAAGAAGTCAGAACAGGAACTCAAACAGGGCAGGAACCTAGAGACAGGAGCTAATACAGTGGCCATGGAAGGGTGCTGATAACTGGCTTCCTCTCAATGGTTTGTTCAGCCTGCTTTCTTATAGAACCCAGGACTGGGCTTTTAGAACCCATCTTTCTTATAGAACCACAATGGGCTGGGCCCTTCCCCATGAGTCACTAATTAAGAAAATGCTGTACTGGCATGCCTGCAGCCAAATCTTATGGAGGTATTTTCTCAATTGGGGTTCTCTGCTCTTAGACGATTCTAGCCTATGTCATTTTAGCATAAAATTAGGCAGCACATTTGACCCTTTGTCAGTTTGACACACAATGCTTTTCTGGTTCATCTGTAAGATATCAGATTAATAAATACCATAAATATAAAACATACTACAAACTTAAAAGTCCGGCAGTCTTTACCAATTCAAACACTTTAAAATTTAATTCTCTGTAAAGATCCAAAGTCTCTTTTAAAATCCCCAATCTCTTAAAAATTTAACATCTCTCAAATGTGGGCTCCAGTAAAATAAAAATGAATCAGATACTTTCCTACTTCAAGAGGGAAGAACCAGAGCACAGTCACAATCTGAACGAAGCAAACCATATTCCCCACACTGTAAATGATTCATTGTCTAATGTCTGGGACTTACTCACAATTTTCTGGGCTCCTCCAAGGGCTGGGGTCACTTCTCTAACCTTGCTCACTGCATCACACACAGCTTGTCTTCTACTTGTAGGCAGTCTCCACTCACTGTTGCTGCTGTTCTTGACCCCATCCCATGGTCCTGGCATCTCCAAAATGCTGGGGTCCTCTGCTGCAACTGGGCTGCACTTTCACCAATGGCCTCTCCTGGGCTCTCGCAGTGCCAAACCTCAGCTGCTCTCCATGACCCCTTCATGCCTTCAAAACCAGCACCACCTGGGTGACTCTTAGACTACCAAGTTTGGCTGCCAGCAGGAGGTACAACCTTTGCCTCCTCTGGAACACAGCTTCTGTCTGCTGACCGTGAGGAAACACTTCCCAGAAGAACCTCAATAATGCTAGTCTCTTCTTAATCATAGCTGATTCTTCAGTTCCAGCTGACCAGCATCCAGTGTCCCAGCAAAGCAAAGGGTTTCATTTTAGTGCTTCTGGTCTCTTGTTGATTCAGCTCCAAATGATCAGACTTGGCAGATTCTTCACACAAACGGCCAAGTGGAATCTTTGCTTCTTTCCTAAACCTCACAGGTCAGGTCTCCATCGTCTGTACTACTTTCAACATTCTTATTGTCTAAGCTCCTACAGAACAGTTTACTGAGGTCTCAACACTCAATGGTTCTTCTAGGCCAAAGTTTCAAAGTCCTTCCGGGATCCTCCCAAACACAACATGGTCAGGTCTGAGACAGCAATACCCCAGTATCTTGTTACCAACTTGTCTTAGATGGGGTTACTACTGCTGTGATAAAACACCATGACCAAAACAACTGGGGTAGGAAAGGGTTGATTTGGCTTACACTTCCACATCTCTGTTCACCATCAAAGGAAATCAGGACAGGAACTCAAACAGGGCAGGAACCTGGAGGCAGACACTGAAGCAGAGGCCATGGAAGGATGTTGCTTACTGGCTTGCTCAGCCTGCTTTCTTAGAGAACCCAGGAGCACCAACCCAAGGATGACCCCACCCACAACGTGCTGTTCACTCCCTCATCAATCACTAATTAAGAAAATGTTCTACAGGCTTGTCCTCAGCCCGATCTCATGGAAGCATTTTCTCAATTAAGTTCTCTCCTCTCAGATGACTTTGGCCTGTGTCAAGATGACATAAAAATAGCCAGCAGGTCCCCAACAATGTCCTGTGAAAGGGTTTCTGTCTGCATCAGCAGCTTGGAAGCCACAGAACCCTCTAGTTTAGGAAGAGGACAATTCCCCCACCTGCACCCTATATCCACAGCTCACAGTCACTTTCTTAGACTCTTAGACTGTCATTCAAAACTTATTTTCACCTAGCAGTCAAATGATCCTTTTATGGGGTTCCCCTAAGACCACCAGAAATATCAGCTATTTACATTATGATTCACAACAGTAGCAAAGTTACAGTTATGAAGTAGCAATGAAAATAATTTTATGGTGGGGGGGGTCACCACAACATGAGGAACTGTATGGGTAGCAGCCTTAGGAAGGTTGAGAACTACTGTCCCAGAGAGTGACAGCAGAGGCATCTGTGAAAAGCCCCCAGTACACAAGAGCTTCAGTATTTGTGTGGGTGTTCTTGAAAGACAACAGGCCTAGAGACACCAGTCAGTACTGTGTGGCCACTCACACTGGCTCCCAAGGACCAGAATCACATTAGCACTATGGTATCCTGGGAAGCAACGTGAAGAAAGCTAGCTATCAGCAGATGGTGATGCTGAAATGGGAATTGTAAGCTGCTTGGTGTCTGTGGTACTCTAGTTGGAAACTGTCAGGAGCAAGGGGTCATCATAAGCAATATTGCAGTGTGTGTGTGTGTGTGTGTGTGTGTGTGTGTGTGTGTGTGTGTGTGTACACACACAGGTGACATCTTGGGAGGGTGAGATACTACTTTTGATTTAGTGCTTCTCTATGTGGGACTAAGGGTAAATGTCTTTCAAGGAGCACCGAGTTTGGAGGCCTTGGCAAATGATGGGAAACATGAACCAACCTCCAAATATTGAATTATGAAAAGTATCTTAGGGGATTTGTCCTGGGCCATATGGAGATTTATTATAGCCACATGCTTTCCTACTTTTATGCTCACTAGACAGGCCAATGCAAAGTATAGGGCATCATTTTTTCAAGAGAATTAACAGATAGCACATGCATTGTTTCCTTGTAATTGGTCTAGTGCCTGCCATGAAAAGTGCTAGGCTGTCAATGTGTGTGTATGTTTCACTAACCTCAACTAATAGCCATATTTCTACCTGATCATACACAGTAATAAGTGGGAAAGATTTTGTCAGAATGATTGGTGGCCGTTTCTAGAGATAAAGAGGGCTGGACCAAGATACAAAAAAGAACTGACTGTAAAGCTCAGTTTTGATTTCTTTGAAACCTACCTCTAGAGAAGTACAAAAGATAGGAAGAAAACAGAACCAATCAAAGGCTGACAGAGGGGGCGAGTATTGGTGTGAAGAGGCAAGCATTGGTGTGAAGACAGCTTAATTGGAAAGTATTCCCAGCAGCCAAGGTAAAAAATTAGAAGATGAGTCAGGTAGGAAGGAGGGGTGAGGGAAGGAACCCACACAGATGTGAGGTGGTCAGAGCACATCTAGGGATCACTGGCACTCAGCTCACCCTTGAAGGCTGTGAGCATCGCAGATGTGCTACACTAGCAGGATGGATGAATACAATCCCCATTTCACATGAGGCTCTTATCTGTAGGGGTCCATTCATCTCCTGGCATTTTCTGTTCGTCCCATCTATGAGGCCAATGGCCAGAGCATTCTCTCTCTCTCCTTCCTTCCTTCCTTCCTTTCTTCTTCCCTCTTTCCCTTCCTCCCTCTCTCTTGCTTCCTGCAACAGGGTTTCACCATGTAGTCATAGGCTGGCCTCCAACTGTTGATCTTCCTGCATCGGTGCTGGCGTGATAGGTATGAGCCATTCTGCTCAGCAGAGAATTCTCAATCACAAGCTCCAGAGTGCTTTCAAGAGAAAATAGTCACTCTTTAAAGGAAAGATGAGTTGGAGAATCAGGTAAGATACCAAGCACCTGCTTCAGAAGTTTAGACTGGTCTAGACTTCACTTTGACTAGAGTCGCGAGACCCTGACCACATTATCCACATCCACTTAGAGCTGTCTCCCCACCAACACCATGGTAGAAATTTATCTCAGCCTCTGAGCTCAGAGATGCCGTACTGACCAAGCACAACACAGAATATAAGCTGTTCCAAGGTCCAGGAAACCCTGAGAAGAATTTCCTTAGGCGAAAGTCATCATTGACTACAAACTAAGATAAATAAAGAACCTAAAACTGGGTAAAAGTCATACTTAAGAATATGTAGCAAGTTGGTCAATGGGAAGTATCTAGAGAAATGAAAAAGCTTAAGGCTAGACCAAATCATTAAGGGATTGGAATAGCTTATAGCTCAGAAGTAAGACATTAAGAGAGAAGGGAAAGAGGGAGAAATACTGAGAGTGACATCATCAGCGGGGGAGGAAAGGACTGGGGGGGAAGAGAGGGAGAGGAGGGGGGAGTGGGGAGACACAGGAAAGACAGACAGACAGAATGAGAGAAAGGAGAGAGAAGAGAGAATGACAGGGAGAGAGACACAGAAAGACAGAGAGAGAGAGAGAGAGAGAGAGAGAGAGAGAGAGAGAGAGAGAGAGAGAGAGAGATTCTCCTTTGGGTATCTTTTGGCATATGTGTGTATATCTTGTGTGTATGTGTGTGGCTATTCCTGAGTGGGGTTTGACTAAGTAACTGACTGGATTGGAATTGTTATGTAGATGAAGCTGGTTTCAAACTCACAGGGGTCCTCCTGTCTCGGCTTCTTGTGTGTTGGGATTACAGACATGTACCACCACGTGGGCCCAGGGGAGACAATGATTCCAGTTGATGCTTTTAATTCTGCTCAATAGGACATATTTACAGCGAGCAAGCGGACCTCATATCTCTGGCTTACTAACCAGGTGGTGTATTGCTTCAGAGTTCCAAGAATTCATTGTGTGGGCACAATCAATCACGGAACTTCCCTCTCACTAAAGTCCCCGCAGAGAAGTCCCACGGCGACATCAATTTTGGAAGCAGAGATTTTAAATCACTTCTCCCCCAGAGTGAGAATGGAAATAGTCTCAGAGCACCCGTAAACCCTCCCCAAATGCTGAGGCAAGGCTAACTCTGGAGATTACCACGGAGAGCAGAGAGAGACACGATTTCTTTCCGGTCAGCCCTTCTCCAGGAAAGGAGCATCGTGTCCACGCCCACAGAAAACCAGGCCTGCTGTCCAAGTCAGGAGCGAATCACAGAAGAAGCGGTGCGAAACTTCACAGCCTGGAGAGAAAACCCCAGTTGCAAGGAAGTGAAGCTGTGAAACGATTCCTGTATTTCAAGGAGGATGATTTTATCTTTTTTCTTCCCTTAAGTCATGGAAATAAACAATCACTTTGCTAAACCGTGACGAAACAGAAATAAACACTTGGGAAGGCTCTTTGTACACTTGGTGCTGCCTTCCTTCTGTAGAAAAATGACGATTGTAAACAAACACCGTGGCAGGCATGGATGCAAAAGGTGGTTTCCCAATGTTGCAGACAAGACCCTGACCCGGAAGTGACTTTCCTTTGGTCACAAAGACGGGAATCTGTGATGTTTGGATGGAGGCTCTTGTCTTCTGAATTTCAGTTCATACGGCGAGTCCTGGCTGTAGCTGGTGGAGAAAGATTTCAGAAGCCAGTTTTGTTACCATAACCCTGAATACACTTTACCAGAATTCCTAGTACTTTTCTCGGGTTGTTGCTATTTCCATATTAGGTACCAGAAAACCTTGACTCTGTGTTTGTGTATGTGCTATAAGTGTGTCTCCCCCACTCAAGGATTTGGCTGGGGGGTGTGGAATCATATTAATATGTTGGAAACAGGTTTCACATTCATTAGTTCAGCAGTTCAGAGTCTCTGTGCCTCCTCTCTCATGTCAGTTGTGAATGATATGTGCCTTAGATTTATAGTTTCCTTATGGCACTGGTTCTCCACCTTCCTAATGCTGCAACCCTTTAATACATTTCCTCATGTTGTGGTGACCCCAACCATAAAATTATTTTCATTGCTACTTCATAACTCTAATTTTGCTACTGTTATGAATTGTAATGTAAATAAATATCTGATATGTAGGATAACTGACACATGACCCAAAAGGGGTCTCAACCCACAGGTTAAGAATCACTATTCTAGAGCCTAGTGAGCAGGGCATGGGCAATAAATGGCAACTGTCATTTTTCTTTCTTACTTTCTCTCTCTCTCTCTCTCTCTCTCTCTCTCTCTCTCTCTCTCTCTCTCTCTCCTTTCTCTTTCTTTTCTTTTCTTTTTTTAAAGATTGACTTATTTATGTGTACAGTGTTCTTTCTGCAGGCCGGAAGAGGGCACCTGATCTCATTACAGATGGTTGTGAGTCACCATGTGGTTGCTGGGAATTGAACTCAGGACCTGTGGAAGACCAGTCAGTGCTCTTAACCTCTGAGCCATCTCTCCAGCCCTGTCACTTTTATTTCTAACCCAAAGCATGTGGCTACACACTGTGTGCACACACAAAGAGTAGTGAAAACAGAGTTGCACACACTAGATGAGACACTGGAAGGAAGACACGAGGAAGGGACTGAATAGGCAGCCACAAGTCACAGTGTTGGCGAAGAGTTTCCCCCAGCTTCTTGGAAGCCAGGAAGGCTAACCACCAGCATGCCTTTCACTGGACTAATGGCCTCATTTCCAGCATCTTAAACTCCCCCTCAGCCTCCCCTGTGCTTGGGTAGGCAGGTGTGTGCCACCAATATTAAAATTTTCTGGATGCATAAAGAACTCTTTCAAATTGATTTTTTAAATATTAGCAATAGAAGAGAAAAGTAGGCAAATGACTGGCATAAACAATTTACAAATAAATCAGTAAAAACAGTGAAGGAATAGGTCTGCATGAATTATAATACAATATAATGGGGGCACATGATTTAGACTGTAATCGTCCCTGTTCATTATCAAAGCACACACATTTAAACAACATCACAAAGTAGGTGTAGATGGTGGTACAAACGGATAAAGATGGCTTGACAACCTGCTGCTGAAGAGGGAAGATTTAGATCGTCTTTTGAAAGATGAAGAGGTAGGCTGAGAGATGTCTAAGAGGCTGAGTGCACGTTACTCCTTCAGAGGACCCAAGCTGGGTTCCCAGCATGCGCATGCTGGCTCCTAGCCACTTGTATCTCCAGTTTCAGAGGCTCTGATGCCTTCTTCTGACCTCTCCAGGCACACGCTCTTGTAGGCATGTGGTGCACATAATCTCACATAGGCAACACATACACACACACACCACACCACACACGCACACGTGCAATAAAGATTAAATTAAAAAAAAAAAAAAAGACGTGCTCCTGGGAAGATTTGGGTGATAAGTTCTGCACAGTGGGGATCATTTGAAATACACAGCTTATATGGAACAGGTAAGGATGTAACTAGTGTTGGAATAATGTATGTGGGGGCCCATAGTGGGAGTGCAGCTTATAAGGTTAGTAGGAGGGAAATAGGGACTGTATCAAGTACTCAGCAGCTTTCTGGTGCTTTTCCTAGGAGACAGGAAACCTTTGACATACCCTGATAGTACTTAAAGCACACAGCTGGATTTGGGAAGCTAACAACTGGGCGGAAAATGGACTGGATGGTCACTTAAAAATTTTAAAAATATTTAGTGCATGTGTGTGGAGTGGTGGTGGTGTGAGGAAGCCAGAAGACGGATTGGATTTCCTGGAGCTGGAGTTTTAGGTGGTTGCGATCCACCTGACTTGGGTGATGTGTAGTGGACTCAGGTTCATTAGGAGAACAGCAAGCACTCTTTAAGAAGTTCTTATGGTGATGAATTTTGATGAAGTCTGGTGGCGGAGGTCTACATTCACACATTGACAGGGACAGTAGAGACGATGACAGAATTGGATAAGGAGCTTCTTCCAGGCGCACTGAGGCAAATGATAACTTCTATTGAAGGCAAAAGTCAGTGGAATTTAAATTTAGGTTTCCATAGTAAGGGAAGGCAGGAGAGAGTGTCTTTGGATGAAAGCCTATACTGCCATCCCAATTTAGGAGACTTTAAAAAAGCATCACACAAATAACATATACTCATTTTGCTTCATAAAGGGCATATGAAGTATATCATCTCTTAGAAAGAAAGAAAAAATGACGCTGGTCTTTTTAAGATGGGTTTTTATTTTAGTAGAACAAGTGTGGCAGAAACTAGCCAAGTCCTACTTTCGCCAGTAGTAGAGAGGGATTGCTGAAATCAGCAGATCCCTCATGTCAACAATACTGAGTAAGTGACAGGTGGTGAGGCCAGGTGATTCACAGAACTCCATTACCCATATTATAAATTCTGTGAGACAACCTGCTATTAGAAGAGGTCTCCAGGCTTTTGAATGAAAGGATTTATATCATACAGACATTAAAAGGTAGTGTACTCTCAGCTTTGTAAATTCTCTTTTGATATGTCTCCATCAAAATGTTAATTTTCATGTTGCTTTATTCATTGAACCTGTAATTAACATTTACCATTCTCACCCTTTATTCTAGCTATGACCAGTTATTCCATGAATGGTGGATATTGTAACATAAAAATGAAAAAAAATACCCAAATTCATGATCTTTTCATTCTGTGCCAAATACGGGAATTTACATATATCTTAATTTATTTAATAGCTAGAAGATGAATGGACTGATTGTAGATTAAGAAAATGAGACACAGGAAGGTTAAGTGTTGGATCTAAGATCAAAACTACAAATGGGCTGCAAATATGTTTCAATGGCAGAGGAGGTGCTTAGCACAGAACTGTGGGTTTAACTCTAAGCACAGTTAAGAACATAAAATAACAAAAGATCACATGAGGAATTAAGCTTTAAGCATAAAATCAAAACCTATGCTCACTATTTTCTGCTTTCTTTAGTTACTAATAATCTACCACAATACTTTGGGAGAGCAAGAGTGCTGGATGCCTAAAGAAAATAAACAAAAATTAATCAATAACTGAGTTATTGGAAATCTCAGAAATTGTGGATCCCATTTTATCCATGTCAGATTATAGAAATCACAGTGAAATATCCCAAGCAGCCTGGGACCCATAGAATTGGGTCTAGACTCCCTGACACTTGCTTTTCGGAGGTTGATATTTGAAGTAGGCAATATTTGCATATTGGTACGGGAATGTGCAGGTTTTCTTGTACTTGGGGAAGACGTGAGAATGGATATAGGATCTTGGGAAGCTAGAAAAAGGTGCTTTTCTCCATCACCTTCATCATCCACCTTAAATGCTGAGAATTGAACCTCCTCTCAATTTCCCTGATTAGTCGTTGAAAAGAGACTAAAGCATAGCAAGGCATGTCAGTCTGGTAGCACAGACAGGACAGGGCACAATTCACGAGGCATCCACGGGAGATTATTTCCTTGCTCTTAACACTCTCCTTTGCCTCTCCAAACAACAACAATGCAAAATGAAATAACAGATGACAGCAAGAAAAACCTCAGGGGCACGCACAGTTATTCCACAGCCAGAAACCAAGCAGATTAATTAACCTTGTCTTTCCAAATGATCACTTAAGTTGTAGACATACAGAGCACAGCTTTGACATTTGAAATAATCAAGATACTGCCTGGCCTATATCTTAGAGAATGAAAGCTCCACCCTGGATACAAAGCCTTAAGTACTAGCAACTAAGTGATTTTGATTTTAATTATGGGTCACCGTGCATATACATGCCAAATAGACACACAAAATCATACTCCTACTTATTGTTAGTGGCCAACATTTGTATTCAGTGACTGTTTTCTATGAACTCCAAGAGGTCCCCCCAAACAATGCAATCTTTTGTCATTGTGGTTGGTTGCTCACCAGAATTTGATGCTAAGAATTTACTGTTGAAGACATGAATCACATGCTTTGGATACAGAACACAAAGAAACCAAGATGGAACTGGGCTGGAAGCTTCCTTATTGTTGTTTAACTTGCATAGTGCCAGAAGAGGCTATGTTGCTGGGGGTAGAAAGTCATCAATAGTCTTTTCCAGTTGTATTCCTTCTGAGCTAGAATACTGACCTCCTAGGCCAGGTGTGCCTATTGAATCAATAGTGGTTTGGTTATGATAAGGGAGAATCAACTTCCTTCTGATCAGATTTGAGGCTTGCCTTACTATAAGGAACCCAGGCCTGGTGCTTTAAAACTGACCAACATCCCATGGCTAGCATCTTAGTTACTTTTTTAATGCTGTGAGAAGACACAAGGACCAAGGCAATTTACCACAGATCACCTTTATCAGGGCTTACAGTTATAGAGGGTGAGTCCATGACCATGTGTGGGAGCATAGCAGCAGGCAAGCAAGCATGGCCCTGGAGCGGTAGTGAGAGCTTTCACTCATAGGCAGGAGGCAGAGAGTGAGAGAGCTTATTGGGAATGGCATGAGCTTTTAAAATCTTAAAGCTTTGCCCCCTTGTGACATATCTTCTCCATCACGGCCATACCTCCTAATCCTTCCCAAACAGTTCCACCAACTGGGGTCCAAGCATTCAAATACATAAGTCTATAGGGGCCATTCTCATTAAAATCACCATAGCAGGAGAGATCAATGACTGTAGAAGGATACCTATTAGTAGTGGTTTTGCTAAATGGACATGTTGTTAAACTGATATCTAATGTTTTTGTTTATACCTCCTCCTCCCCTCCTTCCTCACAAAAGCTTCTTATAGAAACACTTGAGGCAGAGCCTTAGAACTAGCTAAAGTGCCAACAGTAAACGGTGATGGAGTGCTTAGCTACCCTGCCTTCCAAGGCTCAGGGAATGCCACAGAAGGAGGGACAGAAAGAATGCTAGAGTTAGAGGACAAGAGAGTGTGCCAGGAAAAGATCTCCTGGACATGACAGAACCATTGCCCTCGAGAATGTCTACAGCTGTGGTTGCTTACGTGAGAACTGCACAGGAGTGTGTCTGTCATTTCATTGTGCACAGAAAGGGTCACATAAGACTCCACCCCTTCCTAAAAGATTACTGGCAGCAAACGTTTGGTAGGGAGGGGTGTCATTTCATTGGTGATATAGCTACTGAAAAGTTGTTTGTGCTCCAGGAAGTAATCTCTTATCCATGATTATGCAAGCAATCTTAATTAAATTCAGTAGTCCCTGCCCCCTGACATGAAAGGTAGAGTTGTAGGAGGATTTTTTGGGAATAAGGAGGGCTTCAGTGGAATGGGTTGTGGAATGATAGTGAAGAGGGTGGGAATGACTCAAACAAGCTATACATGTTCATAAAATTCAAAGATATTTTTTTAAAGCTTAGTGGTCTCTATCTGATAGCTATATTTTTGTCTCGGTGTAAGATTGCTTTCATTATAGTTATATATGATACAATCAAATAAGAATTATATAAAATTTTGTTTCAATTGAGAAAAAAAGGTCAGTTTGAACCCAATTTATGCCATGGCAACTTCTAGGGAAATGTTGAACTTTTCTTGCACGCAAAAATAATGAAATTCTTACATTTTGATCTTGCTTCCCTCAGGCCTCATAAACTAATGGATTTTTTATTGACTCACATGTTCAGCTCAAGATCTTACTCAGTCCTAAGATGGTTTCCACCATGCTACTCCTTGAAGACTCTCTTGTTCGCTTTCTCTTTTCTTGTATACCACATGTATTTTCTCTCTCAAAGGACCAGTGAAACACACCCTCTTCCCAGAGAGCTTTTCCTCCTCAGTTTCTTTTCCTCTTTTTTCAGCATCATGTGTCTGTGATAGGATACATCAGAGTCAAGCAGAGGTCTCTTGCTATAGTTTCCTGACTACCTGTATGTTTCTTTTTCTTCCTCCATGTGTAGCTTAGAGTACAGGAAGTGGTATTTGCTCAATAAGCATTTGCTGAGTGACATTAAATTGCCCACTGTTGACAGAAAACAGTGGGATATAATATGGGAAGCATCAAGCTTAAAATTGCAGTGTCTCTGTTCAGATCTTGCCTTCATTGTAGAGCGCTGTAACTTAGCAAGAGTCACTGAATGTTGCTGAGGCTCCCTTTGCATGTGCAAAGTCTGGGTAAAACATTCAACTGACAGATATGTGGTTCAAATGAGTCAAGCTGACACTTTCATAAAAATATGGTACAAACTGTAAAGTTCTGTGTAAATCTTTGATGTGAAAAGCTCCTTCTAGATTTGGGACCATGTTTGATGAAGAAGGCTTGCTTCACAGGCAAATATGGAACTTTATGCTGTTATTTCAAACTAAACAAGCTGGCTGGCATTGCTTTCTCCAACATAGACCCCCCACACATCACTTCACAGCTGGATAGAGCTTGCTTTCTGATTCAATGCCTTTTTATAGCCACTTTCCCTACAAGCCAAGTAGACAGAACACACTCTTCTTACTCCTAATCAATGCCATATGTAGAACAATGAGCAATTAAGGCAAGAAAAGGGAAGAGGGCATTAATAATAGAATGCTTGATTGTGTGGAGATTAGCACCTGAGATTGTGTTTGTATGCTCTGTTGGAAGGTATAATTTAATTATCTAGGTTGGGAAGGTTTGAGATGTGACAGGAAACTAATCTTCCACTTCTGCAATTACATTTTCCTTCTTTCCTCTGAAAAGTCAGAAATATTTTCAGAATGAAGTTTTTAAACATGTACATGTGCCAGCATCAACTCTGGTGGATCCCTTCTCCTCTCCCCGAAGCATGCATCTTCTCCAGATCAGGGGCCATGAGTAATTACAAAAACTCTCACTCCTCTCTGACCTTATTCTTCTGCTTCTCTCCTTAGACAAGTGCACCGCAGATATAGATAGGTCAGATGCCAACCTTGGGGAGATGTTTTGAGAGCCTACGCTTTTAAAATGCAGGCCAATGAAGAAACCCTGGAAAATTTAGCTTACTTAGTGTTACCTATATTAATTGAGCAATACAATACCAAGATAGTCTAATTGCAACAAGTACACTTCCATGTTTCAATTCTAAGAGCATTTGTGGTGCTTAATTTGGTTGTAAATAGCCGAAAGAGGTTAATTTACGAGATTATGAAGTAAATATGAGAAAGTAGAGCTTATACCTGTGAGGACTGACCTTCATTATTAACTGGATTTGGAATCAACTGGAAGACACACCTTGAGGCGCCATCTTTGAGAATATTTTCATAGAACTTCGACTGAGCAGACATAATACACTCTGAAGGTAGAGCAAACCATCTCATGGTTTTGAGTCCTGGAGTGAATGTAAAGGGAAGAATTAAAAAGTCAGTTGAGTACCATCATTCCCTGCTCTCTGCTTTCTGGTCTTCCCAGATATGAATGCTAATCCTAACACCATGCTCCTGCCACCATGAACTCTGCCATGCCTTCCCTGACATGAAGAACTGTACCCATGTTAACTACAAAAATTAACCCCCCACCCGACATTGCTTCCTGTCAGGCGATTGATCACAGGAATCAGGAAAGTAACTATTCTAGCATCTATGTAGCAAGGATTGGGCTCATCAACAGTGGTTACAATGGGCAGAGGCTGAGATTCCGAAACAAAATACAGAACACTAAGTTAATTTTGAACTTAGGATAACTGATACATTTTTTAGAATAAATGTCTACAAAATGCTATGTGTAGCTGGAAGTTTCTCCTGTCCTGCATGGCCCCATGGTCAGGATGAATCTCTCCCACCTGCTTCACACAGCTACTTGATCCCAAGTAAACACACAGAGGCTTATATTATTTACAAACTGTATAGCCTATGGGTCAGGATTTTTGTTAGCTCGCTCTTATAACTTAGCTCAACCCATTTCTATTAATCTATATGTTGCCATGTTGCTGTGGCATTATACGTCTGCTAGCATCTTGTTGCTCTTTGGGTGGCAGGCTGGTGTCTCCTCTCACTCTCCTTTCCTCTCCCATCTCTTCAGTTCAAATGTCCTGCCTAACCTTATTCTGCCTCGCCACTGGCCAAACATCTTTATTTATCAGCCAATCAGAGCAAAACATATTCACAGCATACAGAAAGATATCCCACAGTAGCTATGTATTGCATTTATTCTAATAAAGGTATTTGTTAGACGGGGTATGGTGGTGTACAGCTTTAATTCCTACACTTGAGAGCCCAAGGCAGGCAGACCTCTATGAGGTCAAGGCTGGCCAGGTCTACATAGTTCCAGACCAACCAGGGCTACTACATAGTGAGACCCTGGCTCTAAAGAAACATGGCATTTGTTGTTGACCTGAAATTTAAATGCCCTGTATTGTTATTTAAGAAGTATAGATACCTTATTTAAAAGAACTATACTGGAATTTAAAAAGGGGGGTGGGGGACATGCTCAAACAAAGCCCGCAGATGGATTTATATGTCCTGCTAAGATCCTAAATCTGTAGCTACAATTGTCTGGTATTATGATATTGAATTTCTCAACACTAGATTATAATTGCAGGTCAGTTGACTTCTCCATGATTCAGTTTATCCATCTACAAAATAAAAATCATAATAGCCTAAGTTGTCTTTTTTTTTTTTTTCATTAAATGAATAAAACCATGCCATGTTCTCTGATCAGGGCATGGGAAGCTCTCAGTATATACTGTTGAAAAATAGCAACTTCTTTATTTCATCAGCTCAACACCATAAAGACCATAAGATGTCACATTAGATGGAATCTTGGAACAAAGCCAGGTCAGCTTGGCAGAGCAGTCTTTGAACATCATTTCACAGAGGTATGGATTTCTGTTCCCAAACTGCTCCAGTTTACCAATGTGAGGACTTAATATAAGCCATGAATGGATATGGTATCTATGGAAGATCGAGGCAGTAGCTCCACCTAGTACAGGCGAAACATCAGATCTGTACATGACAACCGAGACTGACCACACTGCTGAGAGGTGAAAGCCTGCTGAAGAGAACATTGAGATATGGATGTCTTTTTAATGAGCCAACTCATTAGCCAACCAAGGAAACACTGAAAAAATGTTTCTCCTGTCTTTTCATGCAACATAAACCGATGATTCAGTGACCTCAGCTCAAATGACCCCAGCCTGAACTTTTTTCCCTGTCTGAGGTTATAACCTTAGCTGGCTCTCCTTTCCTTTGGGTTTCCAGCATCCAATCTGTACCCTGGACATGGAATCACTCACATGTTCCTCTTTTATTTCTGAAAATAAGCACATGTGGTGGTCTTTGTGGTTTAAAGTATTTTAAATTACTCTTTAAGAGAGCTGAATGATAGAAGCATGGCACCTCTATGTAATCAATTAAGCACTAGAATAGACGGATACAATTTGGATCTGCTGCAGGGCTTAAGACTACCAGCCCATGAGGTGGTACTTGGTTGACCAGTTAGCCAGCTCAAGCCTCAATTTCCCTAACTACAAAAGGACAGTAATATTCCTGGCATCTCATGGGGCTTTTGTGAAATTCTCATGAAATGATACATGTGGAACAATTATGTAAACTATTAAAAACACCACAAAGCTGTTTTTATTGTTATTAACTTTCACAGTCAGTGAGAGACAGAAGTTTTGTGTGAGAGACATTACCATATGTTTCCACACACTGGATTTGGTTCATTATTCATTGTAAGAGGAACAGTCAAATTAAAATGTTAAATTCGAGTGTACTGCACTGTGTCTGAATCAAATATTTTTATTTCTGTGATGTGAGTGAAATTCAGGCTGTCACCCTTAAAAGAAAGTGAATTTCTCTAAGTTCTCCTGACTCATACACTTAGGCATTACTGCCAAACAGTGGCTAAGCTCTATGGAATTAGAAAAATTCTCTTGGTACACTCTCAGTAAGTGTACTAAGATAATATTTATTTTTATATGGACAGGACATATTCACTTTATCCTCTTTGCCAATATGTCCAGGAAAGCTAGAAAAATAATTAGAGCAAAATAAAGATAATAGTAACCCAAGACAAGGCTTAACTTCAATTCAATGACCTTGGTTAGCCCAAGTCAGAAAAACTTCCTTCCCCACAATGCTGGCTTAACAGACTTCAGAAAGGCTTATTTAAATAAGATGGATGGACCTTTATTGAAATATACAATGGTTAATTTAGGGTGGAGAACATCAACTTCGCTAGGCTGTGGTATCCAGTTGTCAGGTCAAACGTGTCTAGCTACTGCTGTGGAGAAATTTTAAAAGACGTAATTAACTTTTAAATCAGTAGACATTGAATACAACATTATGTTCCATAATTTAAGTGAGTCTCAACTAGTCAGCTAAAGGACTTTGGGAGCAAAGACTGAAGACCCACAAGAGGAAGGTATTCTACCTCCAAACTGCTCACAGACTTAAGCTACCAAATCAGCTCTACCTTGGGTCCTCAGTCTGCTGAACTGTCTTGAAAGTTTCAGACTTTCGGGTCCCCAAATTATCCAATAAGGGATTTCTGTTGTAACCATTTCACATTTTAGTCTTTAAAATGTTGGTGGTTTAAATTCAGGTCTTTTTGGAAGACCTGAAAACAAGGCAGTGAACTCATATGGCTTGGAGAGGGGGGGTGTCTAATTGGATCAAATTATCAATAATATTTAGGACATTCTCCTTCAGGATAGTTGTCCTCCAGGAAGGAGACATTGGCTTCAGATCCTGAAAATGTGAAGGTGTTGTGGAGAAATTGGCAGTGTGCTGGGCTAATGTCAAGGACACAATGATCTATTTTGGGGATATATATATATATATATATATATATATATATATATATTTGTTTCCATAGATACCAGAGTAAAAAGACTAATTATACAAACATCTCTTCCAAATGTATTCAAATTCCATCTCTGAGTTGGTGAACCTCCCAATATCTTATTCAATTTCTTCATTTCTCTGTTAATAGCATGCAAGTGCTTTATTAAGCCTGTAGCTGAAATGTCAATGAATAGAAATTTGGTACTCTATTAGCACAGAGATGGAGATATGCATCTACTTTTGTGTAGCTTGCAGTTTTGAATACATGAAAATACATAAAGAAACTTTCTTGAATCTTCAGGGCTATTTACAGATTAAAAGTGAAATCAGATCTAGACATCTAGGTACCCAGAAATGCCCCACTGTATGTTTCATAAAGGACAAAATACATAAATATAGCTATAATACTATATAGATTATATAGTATATATAGATTATATAGTATATATAGATTATATATAGTATATATAGATCATAGTGTGTGTTTAATTTTTATAGTATGTATGTGTGCGGGTGTGTATGACATGAACTAGAGGAATATCAGGTATGCTACTTTATCATTCTCCAGCAGTCATACCTGGCATCTCTTTGGTGCCACAAACTCTAATCTTCATGCTTACCCACTAAGCCCTCCCTCTAGCCCCTACATTTTCTTTCAGTGAGGAACTCATTCCTATGATTCTCAAGCATCTCAGAGTTTTAGGCACAAATGTACTATGAATGAAATAAGGAATATGGATGGGTGGATACACAAGAAACACACAAACACACCCTGAATTTCACCCATTTCCCCCTTCATTTTTATCAATTTTGAGAGCTGGATTCCCCTGGATTCCCACTTTTAAACATGTTACTTCAAAATAGTTTTATCACTTGCTAATAAATATTTTAATTTCAATAACGTAAAGAGTGAGCTTTTTGTCATCAAGATCTATTTCTTGTCTATTTATATACAGAACTCATATCAAACTAGTAAGTAACAATTTCTTAGCATTTACAATATATTAAGCAACTGTTTAGTTATTTGCCTATAATTGTGATTAGATAAGAGTAAAATACCTGCATGTCAATTTTAAAACTAAACAATTTTTTTTAACTACATAAAAAAAGAAGGAAAGAAAAACTAGCAAGCAGAGAGGCCTTTCTCCTTAAGATAATGCCATCTGGGAGAGCTGGAAAAGGATTCTGAGTCCGAAAGTTGTTCTGTAAAATCCAATTCTGGGTAAATACTACTCAGGGAGTGCCTTCATAGCAGTGGTTCTCAACCTGTGGGTCGGGACCCCTTTGGTGTGGTTGAGCGATGCTTTCACAGGGGTCTCTCAAGACCACCAAAAATGCAGGTGTTGAAATTATGATTCTTAACAATAGCAAAATTACAATTATGAAGTAGCAATGAAAATAATTTTACGGCTGGAGGTCACCACAACATGAGGAAAGGTATTAAAGGTTAGCAGCACTAGGAAGGTTGAGAACCACTGCTCCACAGGATGAAATAGCATAGCTAATGATGAGTGTTGCTGGAGCCACCATCATCCCAGGAATCACAACCCTCGAGGCCGTGTTTTCCCCTTAGTGCCCAGAAATTCCTCATCTCCTAGGGTACCCATATGACGATAAGAAGTGACATTTAACCTCCTAGGAAATGTTAAGAGCTCCTCCAACTCTGATTCTTCTTCATCATCATTTTTAGTTTTGTTTTGTTTGTGTGTTTGTGTGTGTGTGTGTGTGTGTGTGTGTGTGTGTGTGTGTGTGTGTTTGAATGGATGGATGGATGGATGGATGCATGTGCAGGTGTGTAAGTTAAAACCTTCCTTTTTAAAAAAAAAGAAAAGGGGAAGTGCTGTGGATATTGCTCTGTATAAATAAAATGCTGATTGGCCAGTAGGCAGGCAGGAAGTATAGGCAGGACAAGGAGAGAGGAGAATTCTGGGAAGTGGAAGGCTGAGGCAGAGAGATGCTGCCAGCCGTCACGATGAGAAGATGTTAAGATACCGGTAAGCCACGAACCATGTGGCAACTTATAGATTAATAGAAATGGGTTGATTTAAGATATAAGAACAGCTAGCTAGAAGCCTGCCACGGCCATACAGTTTATAAGTAATGTAAGTCTCTGTGTGTTTACTTGGTTGGGTCTGAGCAGGTGCGGGACTGGTGGGTGAGAGAGATTTGTCCTGACTGTGGGCCAGGCAGGAAAACTAACTCACTCTCTCTCCCTCTCTCTCTCTCTCTCTCTCTCTCTCTCTCTCTCTCTCTCTCTCTCTTTCTTTTTTGAGACAAGGTTTCTCTATGTAGCTTTGTGTTCCCGGAACTTGCTTTGGAGACCAGGCTGGCCTCGAACACACAGAGATCCGCCTGCCTCTGCCTCCCGAGTACTGGGATTAAAGATATGCGCCACTACCGCCTGGCTCAAGTGTGATTCTTAAAGATGTCATCCACCTCAGTTTTTGAGTCAGGGTCTCTTAGTTTACTGGAACTCACTAATTCATCTAAGGGCTCGTTGGCCAGGGAGCCCCAGAGATCAATTGATCTCTGCTTCCTGCTAATTGTTTCTTTTTAATTAAGCGATTCATGGTATTCTGATGGTTAAATAGTATTTAATCACATTTATATATCACATATTTGACTTACCCATTGTTTAGCATCTCTGTTGATTCCATATCTTAGCTATCATGACTTCTGAAGCAATAAGCACAGGTAGACAGATGTCTGCTCCTCATGCTAATATAATTTTCCATTGCCACGCATCCAGAAGAACAACAACTGGATCTCAGTTCAGACCTCAAGATGATAAGAAATAACAAATAAATGCTTTATTATATCATACTATGTAGCTTTCATACAGCAAAGGAAAAACCAGAAGAGAGAAGGGAACAATCTCTAGAATGGAAAATACATTTTTGCAAATTATGTATCCAATAACAAGCGAGGAGGCTACACAAGAAATTTAAAAATTCAATAAAAGATGTTAATGGTCTTGACTATCTTCTACTGGCCAATCAACAAGCTGATGGAGAAATGATACCTACCATCCTTGAAACACAATTGATCATTTGACTTTTTGCTGCCTTCTTGCCATTCAATAATAAAGCCCTCAGATAACCGAATTTAAAAATGGGCTAGGACATGAATATATATTCATCATCAGGGGAAATTTATTTGGCCAGCAAACTTGAGAAATGCTCAACTTCTTTGGCCACTAGTGAAATTCAAGTCAAAATCACAATGAGATTTTATCTCATTTGGTTAGAATGGGTATTATAAAGAAATGAATTAATAACAAATGCAGGTGAGGATGTGGAAAAAGGATAACTCTTACGCATTTTGTTTTGGCAACACATCACTTCATCTGCAGTGGAGGATGGTGTGGGTCCCTCAAAACTCTGGAAGTTTGAATGAGTTGATTGGAATGTTTTTGCCTCAGAATCTCATATGTAAAATAGAGAGGATGATAACACCTACTACAAAGAGTTCCTGTACTGATGGAATGGGTTAAGACTTGAAAGTTCATTTGCCTAAAGCCTGGGCATCTTGGGAAGGAATTTCATGTTTATCCAAGAGCTAAATAACTGAAGAACAGAATATGCATTTTGTCTTTTCTTGTTTCTTTGAGAAGAAATCGGTAAATATTCAACAGACTCATGATGGGGGGAAAATCACATAATGTGTTGTTTTGGAATCTTTCCTCATTCTACACAAACTCTCCCCTTCCCTCTCCCCTTCTGAAGTTGGGAAGTGGTTCTCCTTAGAAGACAAGTCCTCAGATTTTTGAGGTTAGCTAATATGTATCAAAGTATAATTAACTCGTATAAATTTGACTTTTCACTTTCTAGTTCTTTATTCCAAAAGGAAGAAAAACTGATCCACTCCATCACACACACACACACACACACACACACACACACACACACATACACGCACACACACACACACACACACACACACACACACACACACACGGTTGGGGGAGCTTGCAAATTGACTTTTGTTTAATCATTAAAATTCACGCTAAGATGTTAGTGGTCTATGATGGCTTTTATTGATCAACTGATAAATTGATTGAGGAAATACACCTACCTATTGGTCATTTGTTTTCTTGTCTTTTGCCGCTTTTGAATGTCTATCTCTCAAAGAAGTTTCTAATGCCAAACTCTTTTGCCAAGACCCTGAGAATCTACTTCTTTGGGAAGATGACATTGGCCTTTGGGAACTAAGAAAGTTCACCAGTGGAAATGTACAGACAGGGTTTTGTTTCCAAGTCGTATTTATTTTTGTGTGTGCATGTATATGCAGTGTGTGTTTATGTGTGCATGCAAGTGTGTTGGCACATGCACATGCTTATGTATCGGCTCAAAGTTTATGCCCGGCATCTTCTGCTGCAGCTTTCCATTTTGTTTGCTAGGACATGGTGTATCTCTGAAGCAGTTCCTGCTAGCCAGGAGGCCAGCTTGCCCCAGGGATCCCCTTCCAGGTGAGTGCTGGGATTCTAGGCTGGCTGCTACACTTACCCTGCTTTCACATGGTTTGGGGATGCTAGCTGGTCCCCATGTTTGGACAGCAAGCACTTCATCCCTTCAACTGTCTCCTCAGTTCCAGGAACAAAGATTTAAGGGGAAGAAGGAACATCAATAAACAGCTATAACTTTTGGGTCCGAATAGAGAGAAAGACAAAAGGAAGAAAAGAAACAAAAAAGGGAGGGGAAAGGGGACTGAGAATTAGTTACTCCTGCCAGTGAAAATGGGTTTCAATGTACCAGAGAGACGGCACTGGAACAAAGTGTCCTGCTTCTCTGCACTAACGATGAGGCCATCTTGATGCTGTAGTACAAAGCCAGGCTTTATTAAACAAGCAGTCTTGGCGGTCTATAATGCTTGAGGAAATTGCAAGAGATAGCAAACCAGCATTTTGCTATATAACGAGTTTATCTTTTCTCAGCTTTTTTTCTTATCTTCTTTGAAAAGAAACAATGTCTACCTATCCCTATTTTGAGTATTTTATTTTCTTGGGGTCGGGGAGGCACTGCCATAGGGCTTCACTATATCCCAGGTGTCTCATTCTCTCTGGGACAATTCAGCGTTGGATTGGTGGCTTCCTGCCATGGTTTAAGTGTTCCCAGGCCCGCATCCTTTCTGGGGTTTTGAGAGCTTTCTGGATTGGAGACAGGGAAGGACTACTCAGTATAAGGAATCATCCTAGCTCAGTGCTTTTTCACTAGCGAGGCTGCAGAATAACAGTCTACACACAAGATTGGACGTGGAGCTCCCAGGTCCTGTTAGATGACAGTCATGTGTTCCTGATCCACTCAGGCTGAGGGGCAGCTTTCTTTTCCTTACTTCCCTTCCTGGTGGCATTAAGGCTAACAATGTTTCCCTCACAATGTTGCCATTTGTCCCTCAGTCCAAATCAGGCACTTGCTATGGTATAAGCCTCCCGCAAAAAGCATAGAAAGGAAGTGTAAAGATGACATTTCCAGAGATGGAGAAAGGTGTGCATGTGCGAGTGTTTATGTGTATGCATGAACATATGGGTAACACTATTCTACCCGGGGCCTTATGCCTCTGCACAGGAACATGTTTCTGAGGGTCCATTCCTGTTAGCAGGATGTTTGAGCTGGCTGCTTAACATTTTTGTTCAACTATGTGAAACACAAGTAGGTAGTGAAGACAGGAATATCTCAATATTCCATTTCCAAGAAGGGAACACTATAAAGCCACCTGGTGCTTTCCCAAGAGCCCTTTCACCATAAGATTGGACCACATAGCTCATTGATCTGGCATTGGGTGATTTACAAAGTGTGTCCACAGTCCCCTTCTGGCCAGCATACTAGGGTCATGGTAGGAGGCCAACACCAGGAGGTGTATTAATTTCCAGCTTTTCTCGCACTCCAGCAATTCCAGTTGACGCAGCTGAGAGGCTGAAGACCCAGAACGCCTATCTGTGAAGAGAACTGCACGCCCTCTGCTTTGAAAACTCACAGGAGGCCCGCAGAGAGAGAATGTTGTCAATGAACCATGCTTATCTGATGTTTCTGAACAATTCTCTCTTCATCCTCTGTACTCAAGAGGGAGAATGGCATAGCAGAAGCTCTGTGTGTGTCTTGGACACATGGTAGACCTTTGTCAAAGACCCATTTGTATTTTTAATTTATTTCTTGCTTAGAATACCAATAAATGGAGGGTTTAAATGGATAAGTATAGAACGGATGTTCTTCTGTAAAAGCATCACCAATTCCAGAATAGATCACACTGACATGAATTTCATCTCTGGAATTTACCTACTTGTGCCTCAGGTAGGTCACTTTACCCTCAAAAGCCTCCTCCTTTAATATCCCCAATTCTGTTCTCCCTGGATGGCACAGCTGTCCGAAGACTGTGTGATTAATTTAAAAAACCAAAGACATAGGCAGGACATCATTCAGGAAGCATTTCATAGACTCTGAGGATTTTCCCTACTGCTCATGATTAAGACAGTGCCATTGAACCCAGATCTGTAAGCATCAGAAATACTCCATTTCCTAACTGGAGTATTGTAGGAGAGAAGCATATATGTTGCCTTTTCCATAGCCACATATCATTTCACAGCATGCAGGTTTTCTGAACATTACAGAAATGTAAAGGCAGAGAGCCTTTTGTTTTCTCTCTTGTCTTTGGTGTACAAATATATATATACACACATTTGTATAGGTTTGGTGCATGTATATGTGGAGGACCAAAGGTGACCTTGGGTGTCTTCCTTGATCACTCTTATTGATCAAGGTAGGGTCTCTTTCTGAACCCAGAGCTCACCAATTTCAGCTAGTCAGTGATCCTGTCTCTGCCTCTCCAGGGCTGGGGTGATGAGTAGCTGCCACATCCGCTCTGCTTTCATATGAATGGCACGGATCTGAACTCTGGCACTCAAGACTGTGGCAAGCACTTTATTCACCAAGTCTCCACAACCCGATTGAGGAAAATATTGCTTCTTCCTTTGAAAGCTATTCCTGTTTCAATCTTACTGGTTGTGATAGATCTGTTTAAGTAGTTTAAAGCCTCTTGGTTTTGGTAGGTCATATGTGTGCAGACACTTATCTACTTTGACTAGATTTCCTAGTTTTTTTTAGAATATGACTTCTCAAGTGCTCTCTAATGTCTTCTGGAATCTATCATTAATCCCCCCATTTATTTCTAATTTTATGAATGTGTGTCTTTTCACACTTCTTTTTAGTTGCTTTAGTCAGAGCTTGGCCAATTTTTTTTTCTTAGAAAAAAGAAAAACTCTTTGACTGATTCTATGCATTGTTTTTTTTTTAGTCCTCCATTTCATAGATTCCTGCCCTAACATTTATCATTTCTTGCTTTTCTAGGACTTGAGGCACATCATTAGGTTATTTATGCAGGATCTTTCTGACTCTTGTTATAACATTCAATGCTGCAAACATGCCTCTTATTACTGCATTTTCTGTTTCTTAAAAGTTCTGGTTTTCATTTTCATTTGATTCTAGGGATGTTTTAATTTCCTCCTTGATTTCTTCAATGACCAGTAATTTGGAAATGTATTATTAAGCTCCTATGTATTTGTGTAGTTCTATAGCTTTCCCTGTTTTTGATTTAATGATCTTTTTGCACTTTGACTACTGTCTGATAAATTAGCACAAGTTATTTTTTACCTATTTTGTACTTGGTAAGCTTTATTTGTTACCTAGGATGTGGTCTATTCTCGATAAGGTTCCTTGACTTGCTGAGAAACTTGCATATTGTTTATCTGTTCAGTGAGATATTCAGTACATGCATGCACATCCACCCCTCAATCACTGTTGCTGATGTTCTTGTCTGTGTTGCTGACTTTTCTCCCAATATGTTGCTGACTTTTCTGTTTCCTGGATTAACTTAACCTGTTTGCATCCTCTTTCAGGGCACTGTTCATTACCTGAAAACTTTTGAATTCTTCATCTAGTGATTCCATTTCATAGTTGAGAAGCTATAATTGTTCAGAGCAGTCATGCTGCCTTGCCTCTTCATGTTTCTGCATTGTGACTTTCACAGCTGTGGTTATGGACTTGTATGTGTGTGGGCTTCTTCTTTATAAGTGATCTACTCTGGAAGGTTCGATCTGCTGTGCCACAAAGCAAGGAAGAAAGCAAACTGCTTTAGAAGTTGTTTGGCCATGATCCAATGAGTATATGGCCAACACAAATTGGACTTGTTGGGTTTTTTTGGGGGGGTGCCAGGGTGGGAGGGTGAACCTTGGAAGAATGGGTAGTGAGTATTATTGAGGTTCATTGGACAAAGTTCCCAAATAATTAATAAAAATATTATGGTGAAGGAAAAAGTTGTTTCTAGTCAGACTTCCTGACAAAGCACTGCATAACTCACGCTGTGTTTAGCTCGCTTATTTGCATTGCATTTCCATTCTTTTCCCCACCATCTCACATTTATAAATATTAATCCTGGCTTTTGGCTTTCCACTTTCCGTCCCTTTTACCTATATCTTAATTAATACTTGAGGGAGAACTTGAACAGGGAAAGGAGTATTTGTAACTCTCATAAAATCTGAAAACACAATTTTGTTCTGGTCCACTACTTTTGTGTCTGTTGAAGGAGGACAATGAAAATGACTTTTCATGTTGTTCTGAGGATTAGCTGTGATAATACACCATGTATTTTCCATAGAAGCCATGTCACCAACTTACATGCTGCCCATGGTTAGCTTTAGTTACTGTGCATACCAAAGGGCAAGATGAGTACTCCAACATCACTGTAGCTGAGAGACAGAGCCCAAGTAAAGAACGTGTAGAGTCATAGGCAAAGAGCTCTTTAGAGTTTGTAAAGAGAATATCCAATAATCACAAAGCAATTCTAGACCCCTTTCAATAATCAAAATGTGGTCCAATTTAAGAAAATAGAGTTTTCTACAGTGTGAGACAAAAGGAGGCATCAGACAAAGGTAATGTCCATATGAGTCAGTCAAATATTAAAGGGAAAATACTAATCACAACAACTATCATTGACAAAGGACATGTAGTCCATACTCTAGTAACATTATCTAAACCAACACTATAGACGAGGAGTTTTTGGAATTTCCTGTCTCACATAAGCACAAAACCAGGCTTTCAGGTATTCTCAGATAAGTTGTCCTCACTGCTAACACCTCACTTCTGAGAATTAATAACTGGTGACTATTCTGCTCAGTCTTGTGATTTTGGAGGGTGACTATTATAGATCAGTTGATAATGGATACAGAAGTCTGTTAGGTATCAAAGGTACATCAAAAGCCGTAGAGCTCGTGACGAAGCTGGAGCTAGGCTTTCTAGCAGATGCTTCCATTTCAAGACCTGCAACTTTAATTTCCTCACTAGAACAGTGGACAAGCTAATATGAACAAAATTTCCCAATGAGGCTGGATCCCAGGACTGCAGAGACCCGGGAAGAACAGATGTTTGGATTTCTTAGCATTTTGAACACTGCAAGGAAAGCAGCTGGTCTGCTGCATTTCTTGAGCAGCTAGCAGAAAGTCTGCTTGAGCACTGGTTCTCAACCTGTGGGTCCCAACACCTTCGGGGGGGGGGTGTCAAAGAAAAACTTTCACAGGGGTCACCTAAGACCATCGGAAAACACAGATATTTACATTTTGATTCATAACAGTAGCAAAATTATAATAATGAAGAAGCAAAGACAATAATCTATGGTTGGGGGGGTCACCACAACTATTTAAAAAGTTTGCAGCATTAGGAAGGCCAAGAACCACTGGCTTAGAGTAAGTGTCCAATACGTTTATGAGTTTATGAGTTTATTAATGAATGCCACTGTGGTGATATTTTGTTTGTTCTCTAACAAATAAAACTTGGCTGAAGATCAGAGGACCGAGCCAACCACTAGATTAAACACAGAGGTCAGGCAGTGGTGGCACACACCTTTAATCCTAGCACTTGGGAGGCAGAGATCTATCTGGATCTCTGTGAGTTCAAAGCCACCCTGGACTACACAAGATTAATCCAGTCTAAAAGAGAAACAGAGCCAGGTGGTGGTTGGTGCATGCCTTTATTCCCAGCACTCGGGAGGCAGAGCCAGGTGGATTTCTGTGAGTTCGAGACCAGCCTGGGTTCCAGGAAAGGTGCAAAGCTACACAGAGAAACTGTGTCTCAAAAAACCAGAGAGAGAGAGAGAGAGAGAGAGAGAGAGAGAGAGAGAGAGAGAGAGAGAGAGAGAAACAGAGCCAGGCAGTGGTGACACACATCTTTAATCCCAGCATTGGGAATCACATGCCTTTAATTGTTTAATTGCTAGGTAGGTTGAGAAAGGAACTATGGCTGGGCAGAGAAAGGAATAAAGGGAGGAGGAGACAGGAGTTTGGGGCTCTTTCGGCTGAGGACTCAGAGGCATCCAGTCTGAGGATTCGTGGAGACAGGATCTTCCCCTTTCGGCTGAGGAGTTGGCAAGGTGAGAAGTGGCTGTGGCTTGTTTCCTCTGATCATTCAGCATTTACCCTGATATCTGGCTCTGGGTATTTATTTTATTTATTATAAGACCAATTAGGATGCATGCAACATGCCACCAGTCACTCTATAATTTTTATTTGTTTTAGAATTTCAATGAAAATGGCCAAGCCCACTTGGTATAGGTATAATGAGATTAAACAGAAACTGTAATAAATTTTTTATGCTAACTCATCTCTTAAGAATCCCTCCAAAAAGTTAAATGGTTTGTAATATCAGGCCTTCACTTCCATCTCTTGGAAATGAAATCGCTCTCTCTGAGCACTTATCTGTAAACACCAAGGGACTGCCTGAATTGATTCTAAATTATGTTTGCTGATGCTCTTGGTGGGATTATTGCATTGGACTTCTCTGGAACAGAGAGGAGGGTTGCTCCACACAGTCTATTCTTCTCAACCTGTCCTCAGACATGCTCTTGTTCTAGTTTGTGTACTGAGTTCTAATTGGCATGATATCTTTGATTTAAATTTTCACAAAGGACAAGAGAAAAGGCTAAGCAAAGCTGAAAAGAATTGTGATTTAATTTTCTCCTTTCTTTTACATTTGCTTCCTTTTTCCCCAATCCCCTGAGAAGTTCTAAGAGTCAAAACAACTAAAAAATGTAACGAGTTTCGTTGCTAAGGAATTGTTTGATGTTAGGACAGTTATTCAACATGCCCATACCTCAATTTCTTCATTTTCTGATTGGTAAAAATATTGTAGTAAATTAAACCCAAAATCTTTTCTCTGTCCAAAAAAAAAAAAAAAAAAAAAAATCCGATTCTATATCCATCCATAGAGCTATTGATTAGGTTTGCCTAGAGACTGGGTGATCATCCTGAGTTTATCTTTTGAATAACCATGCACTTAGTACTGTGCTAGAAAAGGCAACACAAAACGCATGCAGGAGGGGCCCACACGGACTTAGAATATATCCAAAAAGGGCCAGGAAGACTGAACATTGCCGATTCTTTCAAGTCAGGAAGCAGCTGGATGGTATTTCTAGACCCAAATGTTCTAATGGGTCCCAGAGAGGAGGGGAAGAGGAGAATTTCATCAGCTAAGTGCCTGCAAGTTGCTCAGTAACAAAGGTGAGCTCGAGCTATCTGAGCAAAAGGACATCCATTGTCGTGGTCCAGGAAGGGCGGAAGGATGATAAGATCCATCATGAGCAATGAAGCTGTGCCACAAAGGGACCCCCTGACTCATGGTGTGTTAGTTACTGTTAACTAATGGTCTTCAGGGAGTGCAGGACTGGGAGCGCAGTTTTGATGGTTTAGCCTAACAAATGCTTATTCTATGTCTTGTACATAGTTCTGCACTAGGTTGTTACTTGGGGACCCAAATCCATGGATGTTTTTACTACTTTGTAGCTACACCAAAAGGCATATAACTTTCAGTCATGTTCTAGACTGAAAAGTCAAATATGGGCTTTATATCCTTAGCCTGGAAATGGCCATCACAAGTGGCCAAATGTTAATTCCTCAGAGGGTCCCTGAGGAAATAGATCAGAGCAGCTACCTGACTTTTTCTTTCTTTCTTTCTTTCTTTCTTTCTTTCTTTCTTTCTTTCTTTCTTTCTTTCTTTCTTTCTCTCCCTCCCCCTTCCTTCTTTCTCTCTCTCTTTCTTTCCCTCCCTCCCTCTCTCTCCCTCCATTCATTTATTTATTTATTTCTTCTTTTTAACCTGAACTGGCTTTCTAATAATAATATGTATTATATATTAGGACAGATGTAGCATTTATTAGATCTTTGGATGAACAGAGAACAACGATTACCAAATATTACTTTTTTTTTTCCTTTTCAAGTGCATTTAAGTGGATCCATTAAGTAGCTACAAAGTAATAAAAACATCCATGGATTTGGGTCCCCAAGTAACAACCTAGTGCAGATCTATGTATAAGACATAGAATAAGCATTTGTAAGGCTAAACTATAAAAACTGCACACTGCCATAACTGCTCCGAAATTATACAGGGTGCCAACTCAAAGGGTTACTTCTTTTTAATGAAATGAACAAACAGGTTTTTTTCTATACTCTCTAGTTTTTTCCCCTAACTAATCCTCATTTTATGTTCCCTACAGGTACATCTGGTATGCAGATATGTATTTATATTTAGTCTAGTTGTTTGTGGCTAGACTTGTTGTTTGAATCTTAGATGGTCTTTTAATAAAAAACCCAGAGCCAGATATCAGGGTGAAAGCTGAAAGATCAGAGAAGCAGAGCAGCGGCCACTAGTTCTTACCTCTATGAAATCCTCAGCCTAAAGAGAATGAGTTCTTGTTTCCTCATGCCTTATATACCTTTCTGTGTCCTACCATATTACTTCCTGGAATTAAAAAGCAAAGACATGAGATCTCAAGTGCTGGGATTAAAGGCATGTGCCACCATTGCCTGACCTCTATGTCTAATCCAGTGCCTGGCTCTGTCCTCTGATCCTCAGGCAAGTTTATTAGGGTACAAAATATATCACCACACAGACTATCAAGCTTATGATATGAGAGAGGTACAAAATGTGGTCATTTCTGCCACAGAAAGAAGGTCATTTTTCACAAGAGACCTGGGCTGTTTGAGGACTTTTTACCAACTTTTCAAGGTCTCTTTTACATGGAGATATCAAATTGAGCCTTAGAAGCTACCAGTCCTGTGCTTTAGGACATTCTGTCCACTCTTCATCCCAGTTTCTCATTAATTTTAACCTACACAGAGGCAGTTGTAAGGGACTCAGGAGTGAATCAGAAGCCAAGGAGAATAAACATATGCTAGAAATGGTGTGTTTTGAAAGAAAAAAAGGTGGCAGAGAATTAAGTACAAGGAAATTGCCTTTGGCAGAAAGCCAGTCTTTGGGGAATGACATCTCCTTTATGGAGAATTCTGAAAACACAGCAATTCACACTTTCCTTCAGCAAATCCCTACTGTGAGTCCTTTCTGTTCTCGGGTCACTTTACTGAAATAGCTGCAAAGGCAACATTTTCTACTTTCTCTTCCCCATCTAGAAAGATACATCTTACAGAATAGGCTTATGGATTTGAGCACTGCCTTTTGCAGACAGTCACGAATCAAGGCATTTGGTCCAGGCAGAGCTAGGAGAAGAATGGGTAATGATTCTACCGGAGCCTGCTATAAACTTTTACCCGCTCTTCTGCAAGGAACTAATCTCGGCTCTCAGCAATGCAACATCCCAGCGAGTAGACAATGAAAACTAAATGAAAAGTGAAGTGCTGTCCACAGAAAAACACTGCAAAGAGCCTTGTGCCTCAAGCATCACTCACTGATGTCAGCGGGGGTCAGAACGATACTACAGTAGCCCAGTTCTTGATGGGCACAACCCTGACACCTCAGCCAAGGAAATGGGATGAAAGTAGATGCCCTTAGCTCCGAAGACCTGAGATGATGGGCAATTTACCTGTTAAGTTAAAAAATAAAATTGGAGAGGATGATTTCAAATTTGTCCCGAGTCATAAAGTGTGCTAAGAATTTTCAACTGGATTCCAAGGGTATAACTACGTATAATTCATCAATCACAAGATATTCTTGGCACTAGATAAATTCCAGAGGGAAATCAACACAAATTCTTTTCTCTAAAGAACTTATACTTGTCTTTGAGAAATAAGAATACACTACAGAAAAATCATCAAAGAGTATAAACAATCTAGAACAAATACAATAGTATTGACGTGCAGAAGAGTTTTGTGGTCAGGGAGACAGGTTGTGTAGCCAAGAAGACAGGGTTCAGACCACAGTAGTTGGAGTGGTCATTTATCATATTTTGAGCTTCTGTACTGGCCAGGTATATAAGAAATCACTCATCAAGGCCTCTTGCATCCCTGATCTAGCCCCAAATATAGCCCATTTCTCCTTTTAAGACTTCTCTTCATTGACCTTGACTTCTGAGACTGGGGGGGGCTTGCCCCCACTTTTTTCCCCCAGGGTACTCTTGAGGAGCAAGGGCTAAGAGATTTAGATAGAAATATAGAGAGGGGGGAGAGGGAGAGGGAGGGAGGGAGAGAGAGAGAGAGAGAGAGAGAGAGAGAGAGAGAGAGAGGATAGCTTCAGGAGGGCCTGGATCCGAATCCACCAGCCCCTTCTGTCTTTTCTAAAGGCTTTTTAAAGGAATGCCAAGGGGTGGAGCAAAAGACCTCCCCCTAGCACAGCCAAGTGCAGACCCTTCCAAACACCTGGTAACCAAGCACGTGGTCAATCCATCCCTTTATGCAGCCCTGCTGGGTAAAGCAAGCTCAGATATCACTAGGAAACCTCTGTGGGCTCCCACATGAGACCAAATTTTACTCATACAGAGAAGTTCCCTCACCATGATGTGATGACTACAACATCCTTGCATCCACTGCCGTTTTTGCTACCATCAATGGTAAGGACCATTGCGTCCTTCATGGAAGAACAATGGGGTATATTAGTGCACTGCCTTGTCTTATCAACTTAGAGCCAAACTTCAGTCTCTGCTAGTGATGTCCCAATACCCTGATGAAACCATGGCCAGGATAAAGTCAAAACAAGAGATAGGTAAATAGATGAGAAGCTAAGAACCATAACACCTCTGCCCATGTTTTCAGATATTCCTTTTCTGCTATTCTTCTCTGTTTCTTTTTCTTTGTAGTTTTTTTATTCATATTTCTCATTCTTTCCCCCTCTCTCATTACATCTGGTTTTTACTAAATATCTACAGCAATGCCTTGTGCTAAGTCTGTATGTTTTAGGGTAGAGAATTGAACTAATGGACCAGTCTCAGCTTTACCTTACTCTGATAAGAGGATGTTTGTGATATCACTTTTCTCTCTTAGATACATCATGAATCAAGGTACTTACTTGAGATAGATCAAGGCTTCTTTTCTACTGGTAAACTTGGGTCTGTAGGTATACAAAAAAGGTACACAAATCAAACAATTACTGTTTTGAAAAGCAATTTTGAGACAATTATTTGGTATGCACATAATTTTACCATTTTTTAAAGATAAAAACAATTTTGAATACTAATGAAATTGATGAACTTGCTTATTTTTACATAAAGAATTAAATTTTGGTTGAATATTGATGATATACCTAGGACAGAATACCTTTGTGTCATTTTAAAGTTGGTGAGTATTTTGATGTTGTAAATGTCTGAATTGAAAATGCTGCTTTGAGTAGATACACAATACAAAATGGTAGATGTATGTTTAGGGCAATTTCAGGAATTGTTGGAAATTCTGTCTGAATCCCAAGACAAAATTTACTTAATGATCCCTTGTGAAACTTGAGTAAGGAACTCAATTAGCAGTGTTCAAAGTCAAACATTCTAACACAATCCAATCCAATGGTAGACTGATTTGATACTTACATGCCAAAGAATGGTAGCAGGAATATATAAAAGTCTTTCATTTATTTAATGAAAACATATTGATGGTGTAAGAGCTGAAAACCTGTATGGACATAAAAGCACTGAAATTCATAATGTATAGCAGTCTGGAGTCTGAGCTGAGGTATTTGAAGGAATGTTTATGGGGTTGTTCAGGCATGACAGTGTAAACAGAGCAAAGGGCACCTGTAGTATGTTTAGGACCAGGGTTTCAGTATAGTCACATGATATAATTGTCCCCATCGTCTTCAGTTCATTATATGTTTGGGTTTGAATTGACTTGGGTCATAGTGTGTTAAAAAACTGTTTATGGTGCTAGATTTGTTGCACCCCATATTTAGCTTTGTGACCCCAAGTGGAGTTATGACCCATATAGTTTATAGAGCTGGGATTTAGATGATCCTTAATTACCATCTAGTTGTCATGGTTGATGGTTCAAAAACCTCACATTCTATTTCTAAAACTAGTTTGAACGTAGCACAACAGATTTTCAACTCTCCTCTGTTTTCAGAACCTTGTTTATGGCAGTGACTAGTTGCTTCCCAATATCCATTTGTCTTTAGTGTTCTAATGATGGAACTCTCCAAGGTTTAATCGGGAAATTTTGAAAAGATTAGAAATCAGCATTTTTTACAGCTGTGTGTATTTGGGATTGTTTTCTGGGAGACTTCTGTGTGACACTTCTGGGTGATGAAGTGCAAGAAAAACAGGTTCAACATCCAGTGCTTGTTCATGGCTGCCTTGACCCTACAGGCAGAGGCACAATACAAGCAAGACAGCCGTGTGTTTTCTCTAGCTCTGGCCTACCCATTGTCTGTCTTTCATAAATTAAAGAGGTACAGTCCATTTTATGTAAACAAATCTTTAAAAAAAGCCCTTTCTCATGGCAAATTAGCCTAAATTATATTAAATATAATATTGTCTTAGATAACAAAATATTCTTCGATTTTGATATTAGACTTCTAATCTATCAGTGAAATAGTTTCTACAGAGAACCAGTAAAGGTATCTCAAGATTCAGTACTATAGGATTTTCATCTGGAAAATTTCAGACATGAGAAGATCCATTGTGATGGGTTTCTTTCCATGGAATTGATCACTTAGTCTGACAGGAAGGAAGAATATAAAATGCTTAGACATCCTATCTAGACTTCTTAATTCTTTACTATAGAGATGAGTAGTCTAGAATCCTAGACAGGCCTGACCTAGAGTAAGAACACATCTTGTCTTTAGAGACTTGAATCCCTGAGTAATGTCTTTCTGGTCCTACTGATCCACTGAACTCTAATCTACCTAGTAGGTGGATTCAGACTACTGGAGGCTTAGATAAAGAGGATGCCTTGGAAACGTCTGCCTGCTTCATATTCAAAATTCAACCTTAAACTCCAATCCAATAGCCTTTATCAGACTTGGCTCACTACCATTTTTTGCCTATTCTCAAGACCCCCACCATCAAGTTGGCATAAAGAGGAGAATAACATTCCACAGAATTTTAGAGTATACCCACAGAAAGGAAAATAAGGGATGTCATTTTCAAACAATAAAGTCTATTTTTAGATAAGACATTTATGTACAATTTGAGTCTTATAAGCACAATAACACAGCCTCTATTGTTATGCAAGCAATGAGAGCTAAAACTATAGGTCTTTAGCTAAAAGTCTTCCTCCTTAGTGATGTCTTGAAGACCCCTGGCTACTGTTGAGAACCAATGGTTTATCTCACAGTTTTCTAGTTATTTACATAGGAAGATTTGGAAAGATTGAAAGGAATAATGGCTTGTTCAAATCTCTCTTTCCTTTCGATTAATTTAATTATGCATGGCATAAAACTCAGAAAACTTCCTCAGGCTAAAACTAGACTGGAAACAAAAGTAAACCTTCTGATGGGTGTATTCCCCCATGGGTCTTCTAAGGTCATGGAAATGCAACCCTTAAAATATAACCATTGAGTCAACACCAGTGACATTCTTTTATCCGACACATCTCTTCAATGCATTCAGAAGATGGTGTGTGATGACTTTTCTGTTGTACTGGGTTAGGTGAAGTTCTAACTAAAAGCTGAAAACAGACAGATGCCCTACAGGAAGGGTCCTATAGTACAGACAGTATAGGGCACATACTGTCTCCTCATTAGGACCGGTGCTGTTTGAGCTCTGGTTTCTTTTTCTTTTACCTTGCTCTGCCATCATCTGCTTTTTTATATTAACCATGACAACTGACCCTAGTATGACTGTCAATGCATCACAGAGTCCTACTGACTTACCCTAGAAGCTTCCATTTTCATCTTCTAGGCCAGAGGGAGCTCTTTTTATTTCTATGAAAATAGTAATTATTTTAGACCTGTAAGTGGCAGGTCTAAATATATTTTCTATCATATATCTGTACATATATATCACATATATCTTCTATCACACAGTATTATTTTTCTCTCTCTCTAACAAAAAGCACACTTACGCATGAAAGTTCTCTGGGTTGCCATGTGGAGACCCAGTTTTTCCTGCTTCCCTTTCTTTATTATGTTTGTTAGAATGGGAATGCAGTGTCTGAGATATGGAGTGAATTCCAGGTCCTCTGAGAAAATAGAACATCTGTGGCAGAGGTGAACAGTCTAGGTTTTTATCTTCCTTGCCCTGAAAGCAGGATCTCCTTCAAAGCTTGGCCCAGTGAACCAACAGGTTTTGGGCAGGCTGCTTTTTAGACCCTCTCCTCAACACAGGGCCATGTCCAGTTAAGACTATCCATGCTCCAGTCTTTCTTTGAAGCTGGGAGGGAAGGTCACCACGCATCTGCACTTCTCACTTTCTTCCTGTGCATCAGTGATATTCTTCCCTGATATCATCCTGTGAATGTGTTATGCCTTATGTAGTCACACAATTAAAAAAACTGTAGCCACAGATACAGTGGGTGGAAGGGCATGGTAATGATCTTAGCTTTCCTTCTGTGCCATGGAGCTCTCTCTGGGGATTATGGATAATTTCGAGGACTTCCTGCAGAACTCCTGGAAAATACAAAGCGTCCTTACCCCCTCTCCTCCCCTGTGCAAAGTGTATCACTGCTATGGACCACTTCTCAGAATCCTAAGATTCTATTGTAGTTTTGTAACCATTCTCATTCTCTCAACTTCTCATCTTGTGTTTTCCTGTGAACAGCAAGAAAAAAAAAAGGCAGCAGCTTGAACAACTCTACTGTGAAGTACCCCGCCTACCTTTTATGAGTTCTGCTTCCACATAGTTGCAGGAGACAATTTCACTACATTAACCCTCTCTCCACTATACCACAGCTTGTTTTTTTTTTTTCCTCCAAAGCTCTTGCAAGTTCATTACAGAGGTCATTTGTCTACCAACCACTGTTCAGGGCAGTTAACCCTTTTCATGCTGGGCTCTCCTTTAGTCTCTGCCCCCTCATCCTCTCATTACAAAGATGTCACGATACCTTAGGTTTTACATACATCAGCACTCACTTTTAGTCCCCAACATGTGTATTCATTGTCTATTCCTAAAAAATATATTATCATACATTTATCGAGTGAAATAACATCTGCCTACTGTCTTGGGATTCCCAGGGCATGGCTTTTGAAGTTCTAACAGGGTATCAGGCATGGCGTCTGTCTCTTGTGATGCTCAGGGACCTCATCCAACCTCACATGGATGCTGGAAAAAAATTCTTTTCCTTGAATATGTAGAACTCATCATGGCTTTGCTCCTTTGAGACAAACAAATGAGCCTCCCTGAGGATCTTCGACTTCTTTAAGCAATTCACTTGATTTGCTGTGCTCAACTAGGAAAATCTCCCTTTTCATTAACTCAAAGCCAAAGTCAGTCAGTTGATTGGAACCATAATTACATCTGCAAAATCCCATAGGCTTTATCATAGGAGGTAAGCTAATCATTTCTGTTATATCACATGTTGTTCATGCCCACATCCAAAGAGCAAGGTGTACAGGTGGGGACATCACTGGGTGGGGATGGACCTCTGTAAACCACCAGAAAAGTCCATCTACAACAATCTAAAAAGATTTCCAGACAAGGTCTAATATGTATACCCTCATTTCATTCTTCCTTGATTTTTTTTGTTTTTTTAGTTTTTAACTTCATCATGCAAATTATAATTGGTTTGGTGTATGGACTTAATTAAGGCTCATTTGCACTGCTTTAAATGTCAGCCTTAATGCAGAGTCCTGGACTAAGACTCAGGCTTGGGCAATTTTCATTTTAATCGCAGGCTGAGGATTCATCTTACGTAGTTTCTGTTTCCTGTCAGTATGTTCAACAAGAGTTTCCTTTCTAAAACCTCGGTTTTGTCATTTATAGATCTGTTTTTTGGGAGACGAAGTTCTTCGGCAGGACGTCCTTAGTGAAGACCTGAATTTGTAGATCATGATAACAAGAGCGGAAGGTCATGAAAGTTTAGAAAGAAGAATGAGGGACGGTGAGGTGAGAGTTAACTACCCTTTGTTTCCCAGATGAAGCAGGCCCTGGCTCATTTGCATTCAGAACATCTTCCCTGGAGAAGCCAGGAAAACACGGGTTCTTGCAGTCTGCATACTTGCCTCTCCAAACCTGAGGCTGGAACCAACACCATTTGGATAGAAAATGTGCACGTCAGGTCAGCTGTGCCATTTTCGTGTGGTTTTATGATCTAAAAAGGCAATTCAAAGCAGCTTTGAAGCTAGAGGACTGCATAAATCAAATTTTAAAACCAATGAAGATATCCGTAGTTCCTTCATCCTGAATGGTTTTCAGGGAGCAGAGAAGGTTCTTCATCAGCTATATGGTGTAGCATCTCTCACAGATATGGCAAGCTGCGTTCATGGCTAAAGACTTCCTTCAAAACAGTCTGTCTGGTAGATGACCAGCATGCAAGCCATTTTCAAGTGAGGGGCAGCACTAGCCCCCAGTTAGGAGGTTGTATGGAGCTGAGGTTATTAAACGTGCCTGCTGTGGGCCTGAGGTGGAGATCCCAGACCCTCTTCTGGTTTGAAAATACATATTCGGAATGCTAAGTAGCAGCTGGGGTGGGCTGAATTGTTGAAGGTCAGGCACACTGACTCCTCTTTGCACCCAGATGCCAAAGGAACAGTCTTGAGGGCACAAAGAATTGTATGTGATGCTAACAGATGTCTCCATGGTCTTACTGGTGTCATAGAAAAATCATGGCTAGAGTGTCGGTTACACTGCTTCCTGAAGCAAGGTGTCCCCTCTCTGCATACTGATTAGGCTAGGAGAAAAATCTGCAAGGAGGGCGCCATAATCTCTAATTTACAGATGAGGTCACTGAGGCAGAAAGGGAGGTGACTTGCCCAAGGCCACTCAATCGTATGCTGGGAGGCCGGACAAGGAGGAAGTGGAAAGGAGGTCAGGAACAACACTGTAGGTATCTGAAGAAACATTGGTGGAAAGGAGGTCAGGAACAACACTGTAGGTATCTGAAGAAACATTTCTTGCCATCCATTCCCTCGAGGACACAAAACTTGTTTCTGATCTACGTCATAAGTGGGAAACAAGGCTTCCTCCAACCCTTTGATGATAGGAGAGCCATCCCCAGGTCAAGGGCAATGCAAGTTAAGATATATGCAAGCTAACTTACAACTGAGCTTACAAGTAAACTCTAGCTAGTCTTTAGTGCCTATAAGATTCCCTAAAATAAGCAGGTTTCATATTAGCAAGATTGTCTGTCTCCCTGGTGATGACATTGACCCCTGTGACCTCTGACATCCAGGTGTACCCATATTTCCAGTTTTCTCAGCACTGTGAATGCTTTGGACTGGGTAAATTTTGGCTGAACTGGGCCATTTTGTGCATTGGATTATGTTTAAGGGTATTCATAACTTTTTTCCAGAGGTACCATTAGCACCCCGTTTACAATGATCACACTCAAGAATGTTTCCAGGCCTTGCAGTATTTGTGTGTCTGGGCCCAGGTCACGTCCTTTAGTAAGACACTTTCCAGTTTTAGCCATTTTCCTGATTGCATTTCTTTTATTTACAGAGAGTAACATCACATTGTACATATGCAACAGGTCCATCATTCCTTCTTCTGCTGATGGACATCTAGTCTGTTCCCATTTCATTGTTACGAAGAGAGAAGAAACAAACAGGAACATTCAAGTGTCTCCCTGGTAGGATACAGAATCTTCGGCTCCTCTGTGTTATCCTCTCACGGGTATTTCAGTCATGAGCTTCTACACTGTAAAGAGGAGGGCTTTAGCCATATTAGAAACAAGTCAAGCGATTTCTCCATCTGCATCGTTTGCTCTTAGTGTAGGCTGAGGCAGATGAGGCAAAGGAAGGCCAACAGCAGCGAAAGGGGTCATCTCAGTTCTCGAAAGTGTGATGAGGTAACCACGGCAGAGACAGATGCCTGTGCAGACTGGGACTCTTCCCTTAAATCAGGTTCTCTGCGACTCTCTGAGAAGATAACAATCAAATTAGAATCAGAACAAGGTAAAATCTCCGGCACATGGAGATCCAGTACACACAATTCCAGCCAGTGAAACATCACAGGTTAATACTGCGAGTCTCATGTTCTAGAACAAAAAGAAACAACAAGAAATAGAGAATGGAAGAGCCTGGGAAGTAGTCAGGGCCTGTTAGGCTACTGCATGGAGGCTGCATTGTTTCCGGGTGTTTGTAAACATCACCAAAACATTTTACCTAAGAAGCTGTTTGCTGGGAGGAGAAATAGATAAGAAAGGATAGTGGGGGAAGCATAGGATCCCAGTTTTACACACACACACACACACACACACACACACACACACACACACACGTGCATATTCAAATTATGAAAGAATAAACAAAACAACAACAAAAGTCAAAAGATTACACTGTGTGAAATGGATTCTGTGGGCTGGTTCGGAAGTCATTTCTAATAGCTCATCAGAGCGGTTAGGAATAGACGAGTTGATGGAGATTCGCAGATAGATTTGGGGCAGGCGGATGCATGCTGGTATGGTTTCATGGGGTTGATAAGTATGCCTCCTAGTTCTGGACCAGGGATTATTTGCAGGGTTTTCTACTCACTTAACCGTAGGTAGATGCTTTAGAGAAAGTCAATTTACTCATTGTCATAACACGCCTCCTATACTGAAATATTAGGTAATTATGCTCTCGGAGAGAACTGCCTTCTCTGCCTTGTGTTTATGCCTCAGGAAGAGAAGCTGATATCATCTTACAAAATTACAAAACAATTGCACACACAGAGGCATCAGGTTTTACATCTCTACAGGGCACGGTTGGGTAGTGCAGCCCAGGGCACTGCTCCCTTCAGGGTCCTGGTGGAAAGCTTGGCATACTAATTAGGGCCACTTTACAGAGACTTAACATCTCCTGGAGCTTCTTCAAGCTTCAGTCCTTAAAATACCTGCTGACTTTTGTTTGGTAAACACAGTGATTAGCCCCTCGTGGCTCTCAGGCAGAGTCTTACTTAATGTTCTCATAATGTTCATCACACAATATCAGGCTGGCTCTCTCTCCTCCAAACACAGAACGGGCAGCAAATGAAGACTCAGCGGCACTCCAAGCCTCAAAAGGCTACATCCCTGCTCATGCCTCCTGGACACTTCTTAACGTCCAAGGTCCCCAAGAATTCAAGTGTCACATCATGTCCCTTACAGCCCTGCAGTCATCTTAGAGCTTTTCATTTCTCAGAGAAACTGGAGACATTTATTAGTTTACTTTGGGTATCTTTTTATTATGAGATATAATAGAATACACACATGCACACATGCATACACACACACAAACACACACACGCAAACACACACACACACACACACACAAACCGAAGGGTATAACTTTTTGACATTCATTCCCTAATCATAACCCAACTCAGAAAAAAGAGGTCTGGCCAATTCAGATAGCCCTGCATGACACATATCCCAATAAGGACCAAGTTATTTTCCACAAAGTTATCCGTAATTCTCTTTTTTATAGTAGTCATTTCCTCAGTATTTTATCACCCTAAAGTGCAGCCTTGCACTCTATAATTGAAGCCTCCAGCTAAAACATAGGTTATGTTTTTAAATCTCTTTCACCTACAGACACTCCACCCGCCTTTGTTTTCTCTTATTGGTCAAAGAACCTGGGCCATTTGGCTTTTGGAGCTTTCCACAATCCAGATATTGCTGATTCCTAACTAAAGGTGCAATTCAGTGTCTTCATCTGCCTTCAGTACCTTTTTCTATTCTTTACATCTAGGTCTACAGTTTTGTTTGCTTGTTGTGTTTTTTTAATGATTTAGTACATAAAGTCCTTGCAGCTTGTAACATTCTTTCTGCATGTAAGAGTTCTTCATTTGTTACTTTAGGAATTATCAAGGACCCACTTGCTATGATTTAAATGTTTGTTAACTCTCCAACTCATTTCCAGTTGTAATTGCCATTGTAGCAATGAACATTATGAGGTGATCGGGTCAAGAAACCTATACCCTCAGGAATGGAGTTTGTACTGTTCTAAAAAGCTGAATTCAGCCTCATTTTTCTCTCTCGCCTTTATACGTTTTGTTACGGGATGGTAGAGTTAAGAGGACCCTGCTGTGGGCTAGTCTCTAGGCCTTGGGTTTCACAGCTTCCAGAATGCCAGCCAATAAAATTCCGTTTCATCATAAATTAACCACATCGCAGGCATTGTGAGTATAGTAGGAACAAGACGCCACTTCAGCTTTGAATGTTAGATCCAGTGGCCAAGGCAAACTAATGAAGAAAGTATTAAATAAAATGGAGATAAAACTGTTTCAGGCAAGATTAGTGCTGTGCTGTATTCCAAAGAGGAGAATATACTGAAGATAAACTCCTTGGACTGAAGGTCATAGACAGCCCTGCCAAGGTCATCATCTTTTTCTGAGAACTCAGTAATAGGAAGGAAACAGCTATGAAAAGATGAGGCTATGGGGTTTGAGAAGCAAAAGGTGAAGTGTCTTAAATGCTTATGATCAAGGTGACAGACGCACAGAAAGCAGGCAATGTGGTCAGGATTGTATGAGAGTGGGAACTGGTACTGAGTGCCACCGAGGAGTGCGCTTGCTTTTCATTATTAGGAAAATATCTAAAATAACCCATTTAAGAAAGACCCAGTTCACCCTGACTCATCAATGTGGAGGTTCCCACTCGTGGTTAGTTGGCCTCCCTGCTTTGGGGCCTGTAACAAAGCAGTCAGTCATGGTGGGAGGTATACGGTAGAAAAAGATACTTATCTCCTTGTACATGGGAAGCAAAGTGAGAGAGGAGGACGCAGAGATTTGTGATGATTAATTTGGATTATCAACTTGATTCACTAAAGAAAAACCTGGGGAGGGGACTAGAGAGATGGCTCAGCATTTCAGGGCATTTTCTGCTCCTGTAGAGGAGCTGAGTGTGGTTGCCAGTATCTAGACCAAGTAATTCACAACTGCCTTTAATTACAGTTTTAGGTGTTCCAACTCCCTCTTCTTGCATCTGCAGGCTCCTGCATGTGCATGGTGCACACACATACAGTCAGGTACACACACATATACATAAAATAAATAGATACATATGAGAAATACTAAAGAAAAACACAGAGTATTAACAAAGCACGCCTCTGTGTATGTCCATGAGGACATTCTACTTAACTTAAGGGAAGTCCCACACTGACTGCAGGTGACACCAGCGCTTGGGCATGCCTTCTGCTCCATGAAGGATTATGTCCCCTAAAAGGTAAGTCAAAATAAATGGTCCCTCTTTCAAGTTGTCTTTTGTCAGGTATTTAATCACAGTGACATGTAAATGATAGAGAATTCTACCATCCCTACCATCAGTGACCTAAAACCTCGCACTAGGTCCTACTACATCTCAGAGGCTCCTCCTGTCTTCCAGTGGTGCCCATCTGAGGACCAGCCTCTAGCATAAGGTCCTTTGGAACACTCTATATCCCAACTATATAGCAAGAGGAAACTTGGATTAGATAGTAAAGAGCTTTATATTCTAGGTGGAGTTGGATGTTTGAAAGAGAAATTAAATGTCTGGCATAGCCAAACATTAATGAAATGACTGCTAGAGTCTAGGTAAGATATGGTAAAGGGAGAGAAAAGAGACAAAAGAAGAGATGAAAAGAGAGAAAACATAGTACACATAAGAAATAGTTCAGGTCAAAATAAGATACAGTCTAGTGACCTAGATTAGAGATACACGGTAACGAAGAAGAAAGGAGGAACTAGTAGCAGAATGCTTTAGAGGTAGAACCAAGCCAGAGTTCATGGGCGATATTTATGTAAAATGATGTCATCAAGGACAAAGCCAAGGTTTTGGGTGAAGGTGTAAAGACAGTGAAGATTTTACTGAGCTCAGAAAGATAAGACAGGATCAAAATATTTATTTTTGAGTAGGTGAGAGTAGTGTTTCAGGAATAATCTAGAGTTTTGTCTCAAATAGATTTTTAGGTGCTCTTTCAGTATTTAAAGGGATATATCAGGGATGCCTTAGATATACAAACTGCAGTATTTTCTGGAAGAGACCCAAGCTGAGATGTAAGTATTATGTCCTTGACACACAGCTATTACTTAGCATTAATTGAATTTTAGAGATTACCCAGGGAAAGGGCATTAAAGAAGAAGCATATTGATCGAATTGGGAGATGATAAGAGACAAGAGAAAGAGAGAAGACTGAGAAAGTCAGGGTATCAGAGAGTGGGGGAGATCAGCATAGTGCCCCAAAGCTGAGGGAATCCTGGATCTTAATAAACTTGGACTGGTCAACATGGCATGTGTCAGAGAGCTTGAGTTAGTTAAGGCTATTAGGGTGACAATAACAAGTAGATTCTACTTAGCAATGCTCATTCTCTTTCTCTCTTAGGCTGAATCAGCTCTGAGTTCTAATCACAATAACAAGTAGAAGCAGAAATACTTGATGAGAGACCCTAGAAGGTGATAGCAGGTAGTGTCCAAGAGAATATATTTCTGGAATGTGTGGGTGATTGGAACTCACATTTCAGATGAACAGACTCTTTAAGATTTATTAAATTCAGTGCTGGGTTACAAATTGGTGACAAAGTCTTTGCCTAGCATGAGTAGATCAGTTACTTTTCTCTTGCTGGAACAGGACACCATGACCAAGGCAAGTGATCGAAAGCATCTATTTGGGCTTATGGCTCCAGAGTAGGAGTGTCCCTGATGGTAGAGCCGAGGCAGCAGGTGGCAGGCATGGCAGTTTGAGCAGAAGCTGGGGTCTCATATCTTAAACTACAAACACAAAGCCAGCCAAGAGAGAAAACTATGAATAGGTTGGGCCTTTAAGTCCTCAAGGCCAGCTTCTAGTGATATACTTCTTCCAACAAGGCCATCCCCCTCAAGTCTCCCCAAACAGTGCCACCAATTAGAAACTAAATATTCAAATGCATGAAGGTTGGAGGCACATCTCGTTCAAACCACCATGATGAGCAAGGGAGCGTATGGGTTTAATTCTTCCAAACTATGAAAACAAAGAAGATACATAAGAATTCATGATACAGCAAGGGACATGAGTCTGAGGCCCAACTTGTGACGCTCTGTGGCAGGTATGACAATCTCACTGCCATTTTGAATGTCCACACCTCAATTTTTCTGAAACTAATGCATGTGGCATGTTACATGGCAAGAGTGAATTAGATTAAGTTGGGTTGCTGATCACAAACCCCTAAAATAAAAATACTGCTCTGCTTGATTCAATGGGCCAATACAATCACAATGATGCCTTAAGATGGGACAGGGTAGGAGGACGTCAGAAGGACAGAACTCATTTAAGCCTCTCTATGGGTTTGAAGATGGAGAAAGAGAATACACGAGAAGAAATGGGGGCAGTTTCTTGAATCAGTATAGTCAAGGTAACATCCTTGTCATCATGTCACATGATGGTCTTCCAGTCTGGTTCCTCTGTGCCCATCAACCCACATGACAAAATGGCATAGGAATGGCTCCTTCACAGTAAAGGAAGGATTATTTTCTGGTATAATCTCATCACCTTTCTCAAAATGAAACATACTGGCTTTGCATAAGAAGCAATCAGGCTCACCCTGTTTTCGTTGTTCCCCACCCCTCAGGGCCCCAAGTGGATGCAATCATGCTGACACTTTGATTTTAGCCTGTGGGATTCAGACTACACATCTGACCTTCAGGGCTATAAGACCACAAACTTGCATTGTTTACTGGACTCTAACCTTGTGATTGTTGTGTTCCAGCAGCAACAGAAATGAGTATCCCTCCTCAGCCTTGACCTTCTCTCTCAGGCTTATGGGAAGGAAGCAAATGCAGATTTGCAGTACAACACCACCTTCCCTCGCTGGAAAGAATAGGAGCCAACTAGTGTCTTCTAGAATGATGCTAGAACCTCTGCAAGGCCCTGGTGATGGAATGAGGTCAGGTATCTCTGCTTCGTACTCAGAGGGGAAACTGGGGATGTTAAAGAAGCTGTGGAGACAACAGTAAATCATATAAGTCCATTAATTCTTGTTAATATATTTACAATGTAATTATATATTATATTGTTGTATTTACAATATAAATTTATATTCATGATTCAAAAATTTAAAAAAATAAAATGCAAAAGGTGAAATTGTTTCCACAGTTATCGCCATGGACCCACTTCTTACTTTCTTGGGTCAGTTTTAAATCAAAGCCAGCACTGGGTGGGTCTGCTTTGAGTAGCAGGGCCTAGGCAGTTCCTCTGATGACATAGGAGCTCAGCAGAGGCCTGTGTAAGAGAAGGGACAGGGCACATGGGTTCCCAGGGAAAGAATGGCATCAGTAGCAGAAACATCATACAATGACTCAAGAAATGAACTCAAAACCAACAAACCACTACAGAGGTTCTGCTTTCTAAGGGATCAAAAACTGTAGAAGGAGCACAGTCTCTCCAAGTTCAAAAGAGGTGGCATTAGCTCTTCAGAATAGTCTATGATCATCGAAAGCAGAGCCCCATTGATACTTGATGAATCATTTATTGGCAGTGAGGCATGGCCTCCTGCAGGGGCTAAGAAAAACTCTCCTGGAGAGACACTAAGGTGGGATGAGCACCAGCAACCCTAATGCTTGACCTCTCACAGACCAAAGCCATCGAGGTGGCAAGGCTGGAAGAAATAGAAGCAATGTTATCCAGATGCACAGTAGTGGAGTCTGCAAGATTCAGAGATGGATTAGACTCTGCTCCTTCAGCTGTTCCTGGACCAGTGTTCCTAGCAGTCTTTCACGATTCCCACTCTACAGTACCCAACAAACTCACCAATGGAGACAGGGGAAAAGGCTCCCTACAGCCTATTCAAATCCAGTATGTTTCACTCTTGGAAAGACGATGAGATGAGAGTGTACTAGAGAATAATGTAGTCGTCCAGGAAGGAGCCATTTCAGGTCCATTCTATCATGTGGATTGATGGGTGATGGAGGGACCCACCTGAAAAAGCAGCAGTCTGAGTTCCATGATAATCTTCCCTCTTGGAAACAGCTTCAGGTTCCCCCTGTAGTAGAGAAAGCAGGGCCCTTCCCATGGGTTAGAATCCAGAAGTTTCAGTAGCACAGCCCATGCTCAGACTCCTAACAACAACCATTCCCAAGTGAGAAAGACGGTTCACACTCAACAGGCTGTCAGGGTGGGAAGCCATTAGCGGTGCAGAAATGCAAATTTATGTAAATACCGTTCTTGGAAGGAAAACAACAGGATTATCCATGCCCCGGCAGGGATGTTGTTAAAACCCCAGTAAAGCAGGGAAGCCACACAGGCTTTGGAAAGCAAGTGAGTCTGCAACTGGAAATCAATCGGGGAGAACTGGGATGTGGTTGGGAATAAAGGCTTGGATTTAGCCCTGTAGGAAAGAAAGGAAATACTTGCTCCTAATTACTGCAGTCAGCAAAGAAAGGTGACCCATCACTGTCTTTATGTCATGGGTGTCAGACAGACAAGACAAAGGATTTCAATGCTTCCCTCAATGCACAAAAAAGCCAGAATATTTGGTTAATCAAGAATGTCTGTGTGGGTCCTTAGGGTCTGCAGCATACAGCCAAGATGCAGCCCCACTGGCCTCTTCATAGAAGTACCTGAAAGAACGGTGGCCTGAATTCTTCCACATGTTTCTACACAAGGGAGCTGTAGACTCATTAATGTCGTACAGGTGACATGTTGTCCCTTTTCACAGCCCATCAGAGTGGGCTAGAACATCATAATGGGGCTTAAGAGGACTTGGGCTTTATAAAGAACAGGTTTATATGAGACCCAAGGTAATTCTTGCAAGGAGACTCTGTGTGAGTACGCAGCATGGCACACGTCCATAGCTTCGGTAAAATCAGCAAGAATGAGCCCACGCAGGAAAGCCTCAGCCTGTGCTTATGGGCTTAGAGGTTGTCAGTCACACCAACTCTCTTCCACGGATTAGTTTCCAGGGTGTGATGTTTGAAAATCAGACCAGGTCTCTGAAATTCATTTTGTACAGATAGTCATGACAGATGAATTGTTTGCTGATATGAAAATATGAATCTCAAAGGAAGGGGTGTGTGTCACATAGCCTGCCTGGAAACATCTCTCACCTCTCTCCTTCTGGGATGGTACGTAGGAAGGTACTCCACACAGGCAGAACAGGGCTTCCCATTTTCAGCATTTATACACTAGAGAAGGTAATTCATAAACACAAGGAGCCTGGGGATCCACCTTTAGAAATGCTCAATTATCTTGTTTTAGTAGAGAGGTCATTTCCATCTTGCTGGAGGAATAGACCAGGGGGAGGAAGAAAAGAAACTGAAATAGACTGCTTGCCTGGAACAGCTCGACCCATCTGAGAAAGCCCCATTCCTGCCTCCCCAAATCTTGCCCTCTCAGAGAAACCACCAAAAGTCAAGGTCCACCCAGTTTATAGAGGATGCATCATTGCCCTGCACCTATAGCTCAACTAATTCCTCCCCCTCCAAACCCCACCCTCTCAGAGAAACCACAGAAAGCCAGAAAGCAGTGGCCCAAGACCCCACCCAAATGCTTACCACAGCATGAACCCACATTGGGGCATGTCATCACCCTGGGACCCTATGGGGTATTTAAACCACTTTCTTTAGAACAGCCATGTGATTTCTCTCCTGTTCCCTTTCCCAAGAGTCACTTGGGAGTGCTTTACTCAGATTAAACCTGGTCCTTTACTTTCTAATTTGGCTACATTTGCCTTACTGCATCAGTGGAGAAACCAACTACCAGTGGTATGAAAAACCTATCATAGACTTCTTCAGCAGCCCTGCCCTTGGAGTGGAGGCCAGGGGATCTAGAACTGCAGGTGTATCTGCCTTAGTTTGCTTTGTGTTGGTCTAACAAAATACCCAAGGCCAGTCATGTTATAACTACAGGTATTTATTTGTCCTTGATATACAGCATGGTGCAGGTATCCTGGCTAGGTTCATAACATGGTCCTAACATTCTTATTTATAGTGTCATAACATGGTGGAGAAGAGAAACAAGAAGAAACCAGTCAATTACATTAAAACAACCAGAACTGGTTTACTCTGTAAGACACAAAACATTCTGTAGGATGGCCCATTTGTAAGGGTAGGTCTACTAAAACAAAATTAGGCTGGACTCAAATTCACTAGGTAGTCAATGATAATCTCTGTTCTAGTTTGGTTTCTGTTACTGGGATAATACACTGACCAAAGCAGCCAATGAAATTATTTGTCTTAAACATAAAAATCACAGTCAATCATTGAGAGAAGCCAGGGTGGTAGCTCAAGGGAAGAACTGAAGCAAAGACCATGGAGGAATGCTGCTTGCTAGGAGGAATGTTCAGCTTCCTTTCTGGTATAGCCCAGGTCCACCTGCCTAGAAATGGTACTACTCACAATGGGCTGGGCCTTCCTACATCAATTACAAAAATTCTCCACAGACATGTTAGAGGCCAATTAGATAGAAGCAACACCTCAGCTGAGATTCCATCTTTTAAGTCAAGATGACAGTTGATACTTACTATGACAGTCTTGCACCCATGATCTTTTGCTTCCACATTCCAATTGGTTGCATGTGCCACCATGCTCTCTTGGCCTAATGATATCCCACTAGGCCCTGCCTCTTTAGTGTACCCTCATCTCCATGCTGCAATGCTGGACACCAAGCTTCCAGGAGTTGAGTCTTTCGATGGATAACTGCATATAAACTCCAGCAGCATAGAGAAAGGCAATTGCACACTAACAAAGAGCTTAGAGCACAGGCTCCGAACCTGGCATTTACTACCAAGCTGCCATGCCCCTCTGGGTTTTTCATCACTCATTTGTACTTAGGTAAAAATGAACCACTTCTTTGAGGACAAAAAGCACATAAAATATTTACTACATGACTGGACACCAACAATCTAAATCTCAAGTGTTTGACTTCTTAGGAGAGAGTCCCTAAGGGAATTTGTTGATATTAATCTGGAGCCATAGCAATGACTTCTTCAGCCAGCATGTTAGTCCATGCCTGCAACCCTAATTCTACTTTTGTATATTTCCCTACCTTTCATATAGTATACCTAACCTATATATATATGTGCCCTAGGATGTATAAGATCCTAGAGTAAGAGTTTATATACTTGACACTTTTTAAGATTAGAATATATACTCAGTACTATGGAAACATACCAGAGGGACATATAGTTGTCAAGCTATGGTTTTGATATGGTGATATGGGGTTAAGAATGCCAATTGTTCCCTGGAAAATGCAACATTTTGTTGATTGTAAGAGTTCTTTATTCATTCTGGATACAAGTTTACTGTTACATATATGATTTCCAAATATTTTTTTCTATTCTGTATATTGTCAAACATATTTTTATTTTATTTATTTATTTATTTATTTTATTTGATATATATATATATATATATATATGTATGTATGTATGTATGTAAAAATCTCCTTATTCTTGTATTGCACCCTAATTATTTTGGCTTTGTGGTTAAGTTTCTAAATGGAAAGGTGTGAATCCTCCAACTTTGTTCTTATTTATATTGTTTCCACTTTTTATTTCAAATGTACTGAAAGAATGACTCTCGTCAGACCAAATCCTGCCTGAATTCCTTAAGTACATCTTGACATGTGGATCCAGATGTTCCAATGCCTGTGTGTGTGTGTGTGTGTGTGTGTGTGTGTGGTGTGTGTGTGTGTGTGTGTGTGTGGTGTGTGCAATTTCTGCCTCACAAATCCAGTTATTGCCTTCTCATACTCTTTCATATAGAATTTGCTGTACCCTCTCTCAATGGTTGGCTCTGACAGTTAATGTAGACTTTGTCTCATGGTACCATAGCATCCTGCATACTGACTGATATTCCACTGAGAATCTTGGATTTTGAAGAGCAAAGCAACTTCCTGTATTGTCCTTATCCTGAGCCTTTAAGAGCACTTATTTTCTGGGCTGTAACATGCTCTTCTTTAAGCTCTGAGAATTCTACTCTTATATTTTAAGAATTCATCATATGTGTGCATAGTACGTATGTATCATATGAATGTATATTTCTTATGGTTTACTGCTCATCTGAGCCTAACTGAACAATAAACAAGAACTATTTTGAGCCATTCCACAGAATTGTATTTGTTAGATCACTGTAGCTGGAATTTTCTCCAGTCCCACTCGGCCCTCAGCTGCTAAGACCCAAGTAAACACACAGAGACTTATATTACTTATAGAATATGTGGCCGTGACAGGCGTCTTGCTATCTAGTTCTTATATCTTAAATTAACCCATTTCTACTAATCTATAAGTTGCCATGTGGATTGTGGCTTACTGGTACTTTACATCTTGTTTCTCATGGTGGTAGCTGTCAGCATCTCCTGACTCAGCCTTCCCCCTCCCAGAATTCTCCTCTCTGCTTGTCCCGCCTATACTATACTTACTGCCTGGCTACTGGCCAATCAGCATTTTATTTATCAATCAATCAGAGCAACACATTCACAGCATACAGAAAGTCATCCCCAGCAGATCACAGCCTATACCTACTGGTTCCAACATTTTTCTCCCTTCAGCACCCCTATTTACACAGGATATTTGTGTTACTTTACCATGCTCTGGTGTCTCTATGCAGTACCCAGCTCCAGCCTGCCTTACCCTCAGAAATCTCTGCACTAACTTGCCCTCTATTCCACAGGGGTGCCTCAATCCAAAGCCATGCTAAGAGGGAAAAAAGTTCAATAGAATTTGCCAGTTCATAGGTACAGAATTAGAGGACCTGGAAAAGGACATCCAGACCAGTCATGTGGTCTTTTTGAGCTGTGGAGCATCTGTAGATAATCAAAGGATCCCCAGGTGACAGACCTGTGGCCGGTTTAGAAGTGCAGGGTGGTGGGGCTTCAGAGTGAGGAAATAGGGATGTCCTAAAAAATACATCTAAAATAGGACATGGAAAAAAATAAAGATTCAGTCCATGGGATGAGGCATGATAGGATCAGTCAAGCATATTGCTAAGTGTCTGGTGGGCTCTTACTCTGGTGCCTACAAAACAATATTTGCTTCCCTGGGATCTGAAGGAGTGCTTCCCTCCCGCTGTGTCCTGGATACAAAGCTCCAGGCAGAGGCGACTCAGATGTACTTTTCCAGGCACATTATAATTTAGTGCCTTTGATGACAACGCAGAATCTCCAGGGCTTTCTGTGCTTGATTGCTGCCATTTCAAAACCTGTTGGGCTCTGAGTAATGAGAGCCACTCAACACTTGAGTCTTTGACTTCTTTTTTGTTCCAAAGCAGCCACCAGACCACTACCCATTTTCTGATCATCCAGTTCCACACAGCCTTCCATTAGCCTGTCTTTCTGATAAGCATATGGTTTGTCAGCAAGAGTGGAGGAGAGAAGGACCTAGTCTTGTAGCTAGAGTTTTCCTGCCTGGCCCACAGTCAGGGCAAATCTCTCTCACCCGCCAGTCCCACAGCCACTCAGACCCAACCAAGTAAACACAGAGACTTATATTGCTTACAAACTGTATGGCTGTGGCAGGCTTCTTGCTAACTGTTTTTACAGCTTAAATTAATCCATTTCCATAAATCTATACCTTGCCACATGGCTTGTGGCTTACCGGCATCTTCACATGCGGCTTGTCATGGTGGCGGCTGGCAATGTCTCCCCCTCAGCCTTCCACTTCCCAGAATTCTTTTCCTTGTCCCGCCTATACTTCCTGCCTAGCCAATGGCCAATCAGTGATTTATTTACTGACCAATCAGCAACACACTTGACATACAGACCATCCCACAGCACTTCCCCTTTTCTTTTCTTAAAAAGGAAGGTTTTAACCTTTGCATATCTCCAAAGTCAGCTTGGTATATTTGGGAATTTGGGCGCAATTTCTCTTACTACTTCCTGCTGGAGGGGGGCGCTGTATCTTATGGGGACACAAAGAATATTTTAGGATTATGAAGTAGTCCATGAGGGTGTATCGTCTGAGCCAGTTGCCTTGAAACGGTTCTGGATGTTGGATCATTTGGGCCATGGTGTCATCGGAGACCTTTCAGGGGGTCTTGGCTGGTCAAACCTGATGTATCTTAATCTGGAACAAATCCATAGCATCTGGCTTTCTGTGGAAACAAAAGCAGAGCCTCCTTTCCAAAGCAACATATCTTTACATCCAAATTTTGAAGTCAAGGTACCTTTAAAATATACATTTTGGCATAACTCAACAGCTTTTGTAATCAAATGTTTTTCTTCAGTTACGAATATCAAAGAGAACATAATCCAGATTCTCTGTGTGGTAGCCATCTTTATGTGGCTTATTTTTTTATATTAGCTTGAGCCTATTGCTTTAAACTGCAGCCTTCTAAGCCTGAAACGGCGCTGGCGCTGTGGCTGCTGGTTCTGCCCACTTCAGCTTCCCAACATGGCGGTAGTACGTTTTCCGCCAGCTCTGGGAGCCATCAACTTTCAGAAATAGTGGGTCTATGCTTCTATCAAAGCAGCGTGTAGCCCAGAAACCTCTTTTTTTTGTTTGTTTGTTTTGTTTTGTACTAGCAAAGGCTAAAACCACACAGCTTAATGTGCCACTTGCAGAGGCCTCATTCCCGCCATACTGCAGGTCGAGCATGCATGCCAGGAACCCGCCATAGTAGCTCAAACACGCAGGCTGCTGCTAGCTTGAAAGAGACAACCAGGAGCTGTTTTTAGCTCTGCTTTAGAATCTTTTTACTCAGGTTTTAGGTGGAAACTCTTGCCAACACATTGGGCGCCATTTGTAGCTAGAGTTTTCCTGGCCCACAGTCAGGGCAAATCTCTCTCACCCGCCAGTCCCACAGCCACTCAGACCCAACCAAGTAAACACAGAGGCTTATATTGCTTACAAACTGTATGGCTATGGCAGGCTTCTTGCTAACTGTTTTTACAGCTTAAATTAATCCATTTCCATTAATCTATACCTTGCCACATGGCTCGTGGCTTACCGGCATCTTCACATGCGGCTTGTCATGGTGGCGGCTGGCAGTGTCTCCCCCTCAGCCTTCCACTTCCCAGAATTCTTTTCCTTGTCCCGCCTATACTTCCTGCCTAGCCAATGGCCAATCAGTGATTTATTTACTGACCAATCAGCAACACACTTGACATACAGAACATCTCACAGCATAGTCTGTTAAAGGAACCCGCTCTGTCTCCTCTGTGCTGTCATTGGCAATTTCAAATACTTCATTGAGTCTGCTCCCAATGGGGAGAACTGAGCCTGCCCAACAGATTCTGGTGCTGAGTTTGTGACTGTCTGGATTTCTTGATGGAGTATTTGTTCAAGATGTTGAAATAGTCAGTCTGTAAGTTCCTTTTTGATATTTGGTGTAGTTCTGGCAAACACATTTTTAAAATTTGAATTACATTTGCCACACCAGGCAAGACAGCCAGTCTGACTGGAGGACAAATTTGGTCAGCAAAGCTAGGAACAGACAGACTTCCATGGCAAAGATATTCTCACAAGATCTTACTCTAGGAAGGAATGAGAAAATGCAATACATTTGATAGGACTGACGCGATTATTAATGTAATGTTTGCTCCTCTGCCTATAATAGAAGGTAAGATGGTAAAATAACTATAGGCTTCATTGTAAAAATTGAAAATATATATATATATATATATATATCAGAAAAATATATAAAGCTTTAAAGAAAATAAAAGATGCATTTTTCTTTGAGAAAGGAGATTGTCGAAACCTGAGGTCAAATTTTTGAGGCTCGCTATCAATCATTGAAAACTCAGTGGGATTTTACTTACTGATGATGTTTAGTTTTCTTCATAAGTAAAAGCACGGGCATTTTCTAACTCTTTAGTTTGTTGGAGGATTTAGGAAAACTGATCTGTTCAACTGAAAACAATCTTTACAACATAAGAACACAGGGCTTTCCACAAAGTCTTGTAGCATGATGCAGTTGGGTTTGGTGAAAGAGCTGTATCATTCTGGTGAATGCTCTGGTTACCTGAAGTTTACCTCATTAGATACCAGGTCATATAATATATATATATATATATATGCACACATATTTTTTAAAGAAAAAGTTTATTTTACATGTTCTGTTGTATTTCTAGAATTAATTTCATCTTTCTTTTCTACAGAGGCTTCTCTGTAAATCTAGTCTCATGGCTTATATTTTGAGAGTGGGTAAAAACATTTTCAAGGTCAAAAGTTTGGGCAATGCTGTTTAAAATACACAGACACCAAAAGGTTTATTTATTGCAAGAGAATTTTACATACTAATATCCACTAGGAATTGCTGTAGCACCTGTAAAATGCAATATTTCAAAACTCAGCCTTGCACGCTGGCTCTGTGGTTAAAAGGGCTTGCTGTATAACCATGAGGCCTTTAGTTCAGATACCAGCTCCCACATGACAAGTCAGACATCTTTCCCACATGTCTGTCCTCCCAGTACTGTGAACATCAGAGACCGAAAGATCACCGGGGCTCACTGGCAGCCTGCCTAGCAAATAAAAAACAAACACAAATGAAAAAATGGACAAAACCTTGAGCTACGAGTTCGAGGAGAGACTCTGCAAAAGAATAAGTCAGAAAATGATTGAGAAGACACTTGACCTGACTCTGGTCTCCTCAATATGTACACATAGTTGTGTATATCTTCACACACACATGTGCATACAGCACACACACACACACACACACACACACACACACACACACATACATACACACACACACACACACACACACACACACACACACACACACACACACGAACTACCTTGCAGCAGGACTCTGGCCTTGTTAGCAGTTCAGCTTTGATGGATGGACAAAGTGATGGATGGACAAAGTGATGGACAAAGTGATGGACAAAGTGATGGACAAGTGAAAACAGCACTTAACACACCTCATTATAACCATTCTCTCCTTTCTAAATAGACTGAATTTAGTTTTTGTGACTGGCCCAATTGTTAATTATACTATAGTGGATAATCTTGGGTGCTGTTGAGAAATGTGGGACAAATTGTTCCTACATTAATATCATGTAGTATGCACACGTGCACATGTGTGTCATTCTTTCGTTTATTTATGAAAAGAAGACTGTAGTGGGAGCTGGCCCACGTTCACATGCTTCAGGAGTGACATCTCTGTCCCTTTGAGCAGTTGCCTGTGTGCAAGCCTTTACCATCTGTTATTCTGTTGCTGTTGTTGTTGTTTGTTAATTGCTGGCATTAGGAAGCCTAATAAAGCATAACCTGAGGGTAAAAACATGTCAGGAAGACAAGACAAGTGGCATCATCAAGACCTGGATTTAAGATCTGGTTCTGCCTCCCATTAGCAGTGGGCCTCTGGGCAAAGCACCAGGCCTCCTAAATCTTTCTACAGTGAAAAGTAGGAGCATCTGGAAAAGCAAGACTGCCCCATGCTCTCTTCCTTCCTGGGGCAGTGCCCATAAGAAAGTCCCATGCTCTCTTCTTCCCACCCTGTTTCATCCTAGGCTTTCCTGCCACTCAAGAGGTAGAATAGTGGCTTGGTCAGATGGTTCAAGAGCTGGTATCCCAAGTATGCTGTATTTCATTGTTGATAGATTCAATCTACACACACATATAGGCACAGAGATCCTAACTGCTGCCCTGTCAGACTCTTGTATCCCCCTTTTCCTTCTTCCACGAGGAGACCATGGGCATTTCCCTTTTCTTTCCTCCATGACCATGTGTTGACCTTGAGTGCAATCTGGAATCTCTAAGTAAAGCTGTTCTATAGAGCTGGATGTACCTTACTTAGATTTTGGTCAGATTCCCAGGCACTCTCATCAACACGTTGCTAGTTTGCTCCTCTGGTGCACTCACGAAACATTGGCCTAGAGATAATAATACATTATCTGGGCAAGCTCAGGACAGGAACCTGGAGATGAGACTGAAGCAGAGACTGTGGAGGAACTAGCTTGCTTCTCCTGGTTTATTCAACTTGCTTTTGTATATAGCTCAGGGGCCACCTGCCCAGGGACAGCATCACCCACAGTGGGGTGGGTCCTTTCCCATCAATCAGCAACCAAGAAAATGCACTATCGACACACGTCTGCTGGCTAACCTGACGAAAGTGATTCACAATTGAAATTCCAGGTATGTCTAGATTTATACCAAGCTGTCAAAAAATGAACTGACAAAATATAAATATTCCTGCTTAGTTCTCCATAGCTGTATAATAGGAAAAATTAAATAAAGTAACACTACATGTTTCTGGTTTTATTGTTGTTGTTTCTCTACACAGACTACTTCTAAAGTAGAAATTAACAGGATAAGAATAAGTTCATGGTATTTCTTCTAATAAATAAGGTACATGTGATTTCTGTGTGGACTTTACAGTTTATTTGGCCACGGAGTTGGTTATCTTCAAAGACCACACTGAAACTACACCTAGATTAACAGATACTATTATATTTACAGTTGTCCTTTGCTACCCAAAAAGGGTTTAACTACATTTCAAAGGATAATATAAAGCAGAAGAAGAGAATGCCACCGAATCCTCTCTATTATGGATGATGGACTGCCTCATGGAGCGCTTGCCCAGCTGTGAGAACACCACCATTAGAATACTTGGAGTCATGGGCTGCAATGACTGGCTGGTCTTAAATAAGTCTAATTGGTTCCCTTACTAGCTATGCACAGAATGCTGTTTGCTCTCTCACTAACTTACCTAGAGGAGGGCTTAAGTGGTGTTTATCTGATCAGGAATAATGTCTTCTCTTGGGAGATAAACAAGAATATAGAAGTCATGGTGGCTGTACAGATGGATCTGATCTGTATATCTGGTGAACACATGCAGATGTGGAGAGAAGCTCTCTGCCCTCCATGTCCCATTATCCCAGTCATGACAGGGTTGAAACTTTTAAAAATAGGAAACACAGGAAAGAGCTGGAGATAGGATATGTTTTAAAAATAGATTTATGTTGGCTAGTCAACTAGGAATTTTTTTCTTTGATCTAACCTTTTTTATTTTTATTTTTATTTTTATTATTTATTTATTTATTTTTTTTGAGACAGGATTTCTCTGTGTCGTTTTGGAGCCTGCTCTGGATCTCGCTCTGTAGGCCAGGCTGGCCTTGAACTCACAGAGATCCAACTGCCCCTGCCTCCCGAGTGCTGGGATTAAAGGCATGCGCCACCACCGCCCAGCAAGTCTGACCTTTTTACTTGAAGGATTAAGCACTTCTTACAGAATCCACTGAAAGAATAAAGCTCTCTATAGTACCCAGAAAAGTGAAATAAATCTACATCTTTAAAATGAAATGCTTAATACGGATTAGCTATCCATGTCAACAGGATTCTGGGTGGTGTTTGCACACATGCATGCAGTGTGTATTGACCTCGGAATCCTTTCCAGCTCATACTGACCACTGGTCTCCTTTCAGGTTCATATTTTTAGCTCCCACATACAAGGGGAAAACATGTGGCATTTGTCTTTGGATTCCTTCCTTATTTCACTGAACAAAATGTTCTCTTATCCCATTATCTTTGGCACCAAGGACAGGATTTCATTTTTTTTCCTTATGGTTGACTTATACTCCAGTATACATTTATAGAATATATTCTTTATTCATCTGTTGTTGGGATGAGTCATATTTTAGCTTCTGTGAGTGGTGCCACAGCAAACACGGGTGTGCAAGGATCTCTTTTTCAGGCTGATTGCATTTGCTTTGGCTATTTACCCAGGAGTGGGATAGTGGGATTATATAATGGCTCTATTTTTAGTAAGCCCCATACTATTCTCCGTATTTCTTTGTGGATGGACTAATTTACACTCCCACCAGCAGAGCACACATTCCATTTTCTTTGTATCCTTGCCGGCATTTATCAGGAAATCGAAAGTTAGTACTCTAGGAAAATAAACTTAACGGCACCATGCTCCTGGAGCATTCTGTCATTCACATATCTGGAAAGTTTGAATGTTTTCCTTAAGAGGTGACCTTTCATCACTTTAGTAACAGTGATAAGGAGTTGGGGTGAAAATCTTGTTATCTATAAAAATATATTTTCTTTTACTAGTATATTTATAAACCTCTATCACATGTGACCTTTAACTTTATTATAGCCTTGTGCATAGTAAATTTTAATAAGCATTATTAAGTCTGAGGGGTTAAGAAACTTGCTTAAGCCATCCAGCTATTAAGCAGTGTGAAAACATATGGAGGTGGGCTGGACTTCTGAATCTCAATTTCTTTTCTCCTCTAACGCACGAGGCTCGAAGAATCTAGAAGGTAAAGTGATCTCCACTTTCTTGTAGGTTCATCTCAATATAGGGGTGGTAGATGAAAATCAGTTTACAAAAGCTATGTGATGATATCAAGCAATTATAAGCAAGGAGGTTATAGCGGCAGTAACTGGTGGGTTGGGGTGCGTGCGTAATCTATCTGGGGTAGTCCCAGCAGAGCATCATTTAGGAACCACTAAAGTTGAGGCCTTAAAAACATCAGTCTCTGCAGAGCTATGTCACACAATGAAGAGGCCATGAGGAGTGCCCAGTGGGTGATCCAGCAGTTACCAGGCCAAGTGCTGGGATGTTGGTACCTGTCTCTTCCCGAATCAACAGTGCTGCCATGGTTGCAAACATGAGGTCCTCCTTTAGCAATCTGGGAGGGAGGCATGGGCTTTCTTGTTTCTTTCATCAAGAGGAAAGAAAGACTGAGAAATCACCAAAAGTCTTCCTTAACTGCTTCGGCTCTTGGAGCCTGACTGGCATCAAATGGCCAAACCTAACCCATGCTTAAGAGAAAGAGACTTTGGAGACAACGGATACTTGAACTGGCAGATGTCTCTTTAGACAGTAGTGTTTGGGTGAACTGAAGAAAGTTATTCAGTAAGAAGTGGGCAAAGAATGTGTTGATAGCTTGATGACAACCCACTGTTACCCAGCACATTGTATGTTCCAGGAACTGCTGTAAGAACTGTAGGTGTTAACTTAGTACTCTACATACTGACTAAGTTAAGTACTAAGCCTGTTTCTATCATCCATAGTGATGGGAGGGTGGAAGAGAAGCTGAGTAGTGGTGTTGAGGAACAAAACCTGCTGTGGGATGTTCTGTATGGCAAATGTGTTGCTCTGATTGGTTAATAAATAAAACACTGATTGGCCAGTAGCCAGACAGGAAGTATAGGTGGGACTAACGGAGAAGAGAATTGAGAGAACAGCAAGGCAGAGGGAGAGACCTGCCAGCTGCTGCCATGCCAAGCAAGATGTAAGGTACCGGTAAGCCACAAGACATGTGGCAACTTATAGATTAATAGAAATGGGTTAATTTAAGATGGAAGAAGTAGATAACAAGAAGCCTGCCACGGCCATACAGTTTGTAAGCAATATAAAAGTTTCTGTGTGTTTACTTGGTTGGGTCTGAGTGGCTGTGGGACTGGCAGGTAAGAGAGATTTGTCCTGACTGTGGGCCAAACTCTAGCTACAAAACCCGATCAAAACACATTAAATGCATATATGACTGCTGTGGGATATCTTTCTCTACGCTGTGAAAATGTGTTGCTCTGACTGGTTGATAAATAAAGCTGCATTGGTCTATGGCAGGACAGGATGGAGCCAGGCAGGAAAATCCAAGAGAGATAGTAAGAGGAGAAAAGAGAGGAAGGACACCATCCCACAATCCAGGGAGCAGCATGTAATGGCACACAGGTAAAGCGATAGAACATGTGGTGACATATAGATTAACAGAAATGATCTGAGTTTAGTTATAAGAGCTAGTGAGCAAGAAGCTTGAGCCAAAGGCCATGGCCATACAGTTTGTAAATAATATAAGCCTCTGTGTGTTTATTTGGGTCTGAGCGGCTACAGGACCAGGCAGGACACAAGAAAACTTCCAGCTACATATGACATTCTCAAACAGTAATTATTTCTAAAAGTCCAATTCTTAAAAACCACCTTCACAAAAAAAAAATGTGGAGTTAAATTGTATATAGGTGTTTAGAGACAGAATAGTATTACACTGTGGGAACACAATGTGTGTTGTTTTCATTTTCTTTGTTTATTTTTTTAAGACAGGGTCTTTTTGTGTAGCCCTGGCTGTCCTTGAACTCAGAGATCTGCTTGCCTCTGTCTCTCAAGGGCTGGGATTAAAGATGTGTGCCACCGTCTCCTGGCTTGTGTTGTTTTCTTAATCTGCCTTTCTGGCAATGAACACTTAGCAGTTTCCACATTATACTAGTGGGAATAACACTGCATTGGACATGATGACAAAGATATTTCTGTGCAATCTCAATCTTTCTTTCTCCCTTCCTCCCTCCCTCCCTCCCTCCTTCCCTCCCCCCTCTCTCCTTTCTTCTTTTCTCATATAATACACCCCGTGGCGGTTTCCCCTCCCTCCACTCCTCCCAGCCCCCAATCACCTCCCCTTTCCCCCAGATCCACTCCTCTTCCATTTCCCTTCAGAAAAGAGCAGGCCTCCCAGGGATATCAACCCAACACAGAATAACAAGGTACGAAGAGACTACAAAACTTCCTATGTTATTTTAAGTGGGATTACCAGTCAGATAGAGGCTCTACTTTTAGTTGTTCTGAGGAACAAAATTATTTTCTATAGCTGCCACACCTTCTCAAACCCCTCCAGCATGACTCAAGGGTTCCATTTCTGTGCATCCTTACCAATATGTATCTTTTTTTTTTTTTTTTGCTTTATTTTTTGATAGTATCCATTATAAGAGTTGTAAAGCTTGGAGACATTGTACTACCTAACATAAACTAATTGCAGAATGACAAATATGAAATAATTCCACTCATCTGAGATGTCTAAAAATAGTCAAATTCATGGGAATGAAGAATGGTAGCTGGCCTTGGGGACTGTGTTACTCAATGGATGTCAAGTTTCAGTTACTCCTAATTCGTAAGTTCTAAGATCCTTGATGCCATATAGTGTCAGAAGTTAATGGGGCTGTACTGTGTCCTTGAAAGATTCAGAGAACAGACTTCACACTGAGTGTTCTTCTCACAAAAATAAAACAACAACAACAACACACGAAAAGGCTTGCAAAGAAACTTTCAGAGGTAATGGGTATATTTATTAGCTTGATCATTGTGAGAGTTTCTCAGGGTTCTGCAAACCCATCAAAGTATTAATATTTAACATACAGGTATATTACATCTTAATAAAGCTGTTAAAAATAGCACATAGTATCTACTCTCTATGAGAAAATATATTCTTTTCCCCCTCTGTCTTAGTCAGTGTTTTATTGCTGTGTAAAGGCAACATGACCAAGACAATTCTTATAAAAGAAAGTATTTAACTGAGGCTTGCTTACAGTTTCAGAGGTTTAGTCCGTTATTGTCATGGTGGGCAGCACACAGGCAGACATAACATGGTGCTGGAGAAGTAGCTGAAAGCTCTACATCCAGACCAGCAGGCAGTAGGAAGAGAGAGACTCCGGACTTGGCATGGACTTTTGAAACCTTAAAGCTCACCCCCAGTGACACACTTCCTCCAACAAGGCCACACTTCCTAATCCTTTCAAATAGTGCCACTCCCCTGTGGCCAAGCATTCACATCTGTGAGTCTATTGTGGCCATTCTCATTTAAACCACCACATCCTCCATCTTCCACTACACACTCCACTTGTGTGAAGTTCATTCTGAGCATCCTCCTCACAGAGAACATGACTTCTTCTGGGTTCTCTTTGGAGGAGCATCAGGGCAAATCATTGACAACCAGTAGAGTGCTCTACTGCGTGTTGGGTTCAGCTTGTGGTTTTGTTGCTTTGACTAAGGGCTTCTAAAGGTGCAGAACTGGGTCTCAGACTATCCTTTCACCTCTGTCTGGTACCTACTCTGTGGTTAGGTTCACAGATTTTTCTCAGCTTATTTTGACTCTTGATCCAACCTGAATTATCTATACCGGCTTAGCATATCTGCCATTACACATGACCAGAAGAAATAAGTGAACAATTTTTAAGCTTCATTTTTTTGTTTGTTTGTTTTTTTAATCACTATTACTTTTGAAGCTAGAAGAAAACACCACATGCCACAAACAGAAGATTTATTTTTAGCCTGGCTATCTATTTTCAGAATTTTAACAGAAATTCCAATTTCTCTAACTTCTTACCAACTGTTTATCTTTTCTTGTTAAAGTTCTACATTTAATGTGCAAATCTAATATGGTATTTAATTCCATTGTATTTATTTTACAGAGTCCTTATTTTCCTTAAGAATATGAAATTAAAGAGGACCAGAGCGATAAATGTGATTTCATCCAACCTTGAACACCAACAGTGAATTCCACCCTTAGAGAGAACTAATCTGTGTTTAGAACCTACAGAGTCAAGGTTTCTCTCTAGGTAAGACTGTTGGAGCATGTCTCAGAACTGGCAGAATCACTGTCCTCTTCTATTCAAAACCGACAGAGAGAGGAGAACAAAAAAAATGATACAGTTGAAATGCAATGTGAGTCTCACTCACACTGGGATTTGGCCAGGGAAATAATGGAAAGTAGCAGAGCTCTTAATTAATACATTTAACACCTTAATGATGCAAATTAATCTGTTTAATCCCATTTATACCAAAGGACCAAGAGATATTAAATGACTCAGTCTTAAAAGTCGAAGGAGAACAGACTCAGCCGGAAGTCGTCTGTACCTGGGCCATTTGCAGGCGAAAATACTGGCTCTGTTCACACAGCATCTATTTCAAACCCTTCCTGCTGTGATGAACTGCTCAGTATTCCTTCGGCTGTTTCTTCTAAAGAAAGAGTGAGAGCCTAGACAGGTGACTTGGACCCAACAAGGAAGACTGGGAAAGCTTTGAAATTTCATTGACAAAGAAGAACTCCAATCTTGAGTGACCTCATACCAATGATTCTTGCACCAATGGAAGAAAAGAGAACTAAGGGTTGTTGATGGTTCTGAGTATCCCACTATTACTTGATAACGTTCTTATTCTATTCAAACTTTTCAACCACCCAATGTCATAGACGTATGGACATCATTTGATACATGCTTAGCATCATTGTCCAAAGGGCTAAACATTAACTGAAGCTATTAAGCAACAATATTGTGATTTTAAGTGATTCCACAAGTTATCTTTATTTGGGGATAGCGCCATACAGCTTTCACACAGCCATCATAAACTTCATGGATTTGGAAAAATTATTTCTCCTCTATGTATCGCTGTAAGATCAAGGGGCTGGAATAGAACACTTAGAGGTCTAGAGGGGAGTGGTATTTCCATTTACTACATCCTGGGGCCAACTCTACCAGGAACTGAACAACAGCTGAGATTTTACCCCTGCAACAAATTCATCATAGTTCCTAATGGAAACTATGAAACTCACGGGTCAGATGCACACACAGGGATGTGCTACTCATAGCAAGGCTGGAAGGAGAAGCTTCAAGTTTACAGTGAGTTTGTTTTACGCTCTGAGCTCTTGCGCAATAAGAAGGGACAAATACAGCTGTACACACATATTGGGATCATGTCTCTGCTGGGGGACCCTTGGCTTAGAGAGCCCTAGTGTTATCAGAGACTATCAGAAAACATCCTCAAAGTTTAGGAACACTCATTTTGCAATAAAGAAGTATTTTTCTTTTATAATGCAGGACTCTTCGAGACAACAGTGTGGAACAAAAGCTGGCAGGAGATGGAATGAAACATGATGAGAAATCACCTGTTAGAGAACAGCATGCTGAGAAGCATCAAGTGTCATGGCCAGGGTTAAGCCCAGGATATTTTCTGGCTTGTTTCCATGCCGTTTGAGCTTACCTGAGACAGACTGAGTGAATACCTTTTAGAACTACCAGTTCAGGAAACATTACGTACAGTTCTGGAAGAAATGAGACACCGGGTATTTTTTTCTTCATCCTAATGTCCAAAGTAGCTTGTCAATGTGGGGGCCAAATCCCCTTCCTTCATAATAGCTAATACTTGACATATCCAAGGTTCTAGGAGATTTTTAGAGAATGCCATACCTGTAAACTATTTCTTCAGGATAAAGAAATCAGTTTACTAAGGTTATATAGGTCTTCCTTCTGGTTTTGAAGTAAATCATCAGTGTTCAGTCAGCGTGCCACATGCAATGCAGGGGAACTTTCCATTATTATTATTTTTGCATCATTCTTCCCTGTGTTAGACAACGTCATCTCAGTGTCTCTCCCTCTACCTTCTCCAATGTAGTATGCCATCAACAATCAAGGTACTTTATTACGCTTAATTGAGCATGTGCATAGACAGTAGAATAGACTAGAAAAGGTGCTAGTGAATGCTGAACTCCAAACGATGTCTTCAGAGTGTCATTTTGAGTCACCAGTTAAAAATAAGGCAGAAAAATAAATCTCATAAAGAGTGTCTGATTTTTCACTTCTCTCCACCAAGACAGGTCTGTACAGACTGTACAGTGATTCAAATTTAGTTACCCCAGCCATTTGTCTCTCAGTGGGGAATTGATAAAATGTTATCAAGCACCATTCTGTATTGCATTGTGGGAGTTTCGGCATTTATCTACAATAAAAGAGGCAAAAATCGGAGGAAGTGAGTGCTTGATTAGGATTTGAAGACACGTACAGTATGTTCTCAAACTGTCAGACAGCTCCTGAGAACAGCTCTCTGTGATCTGTAATTAGTTTATAAGTGAACTGTTGAGACTCATAATGCTTTTACTGGGTCCCTCTTGTTTTCACTAAAGATGGCTGATTACAAGACCAAATTTGAACCGCTTATGGCTCTCCATTTCTGATTTCCCATAATCTTGATAGTAGATAATAACCAAAAAAAGATGACACTTGAAAATTACAAGTAAGACTGAAGTATCGTCATTCCCACCTAGAGATGACAAGGATTTATTTGACTATTGTTGTAAAGAATTAGTGCATAAAATGTACCCAGTATTTTTTGATCAAGTGTTTTAAATATTCTTCATATTGTATCTTTTGTTACAAGTTCAATTCAAACACCATTTATGTATGGGGGGTTACTAAAAGAACTCTCGATGTAATATCTATTTCCCTTAAAGTCTTTCCCAATAACCAGAATGATACTTTAAGAAAAGTAGATTAGATTGTGTGTCTGCTTTGAAGATTGCCACTGAGCGACTTCCTTGTGCATCAAATGATACACAAAGGTCCTCTTTGGTCAACTCTACATCTGTCTCTTTCTAAGCATTGACCTTTTATCCATTAAGGTCTAGACTGGCTGGCTGGCTTTTCTTCCCCACCTCTATTGGTCCATTTTCTTGTCACTTTGTTGGAAATATTTGACAGAAGCCACTTGAAGGCAGAGGGATTTGTTTTGGCTCTTGGTTTCCGGAGTATCTCAATGCACCATGTCAAGGGAGGCATGGTGTAGTTCATGGCAGGAGGGCCTTTCAGCTAGGGGACCTCTCACATCGTGGCAGCAGAAAGAAAACAGACAAGTGAGCATAACCTTCAGAGTCTCACCCAACGGACCCGCCTCTATCAGCCATGATCTACTTCTTGAAGGCTCTACAGCCTTCAGAATAGCACCACAAGCTAATGGTCTGGTGTTCAAAACATGATTCTCTGAGAGACACTTATGATTCAGTCCATAACACCATCAACCCCTTCAGGCTTACAACTCCGTGATGCTCTTTCCATACTCTCTCCTTGTTCTTCTCATCAATCAGTTCTTACCCTGTATCTTTCTTGCTCCCAGGGACCTTACTCAAACTCACCATCACCTACATAGCTCATTTGTAAGTATGTGCATGTGCGTGCATGCGCGTGCGCGCGCGCGCACACACACACACTGTGTGTGCCCCAATTTCTTTCCAACTTCCATGGAGAATATATACCAGAAACTCATAGCTATATTGGCAGTATCTATGCCGTATCTTTTGGTTAATTTTTTTTTGGAGAATTTTACATGTGATTCTTGAATTTACATTAGATTAGATACCCTATCAGCGGTCTCCCTTCCCTGGAGAAAACGGATTCTCTATCTATTCTCTCTTGATTGCTCTAACTCTTCATGTATGCATGGAACCTTGAGAAATTTCCCCCATCCACCCTGACATGACAGCTGCAGACATGTTCTTTAGAAGCCCTTGACAGTGAACTTTCTCTTTTAGTTTTCTTACTTCTCAGAGTCTTCTCAGTGTCCTTTGCTGACTGTGCTCGGCTTATTAAAGATGTCAGCCCCACGTTGGGGAGCTGGTTGTCTTTCTCTTGGTGTGCTCCTCTTTCTGAACATCTTCCCTTTCAGCCTGGCTTGATGTCATGGCTGCAAATGCTGCCTGTGTGCCGGAGGGCACGTGCACAGTTTCTCTTCACGCCCTGACTCTCCACTGTGGTGCAAAACTGCTGAGCCAATGGCCAAACTGGTATTTTTCATTCCAGATCTTGGTTGGCATTTCAAACTAAATGCATCTCCAGGGTACTGTGACTAAGTCTCCCAAGGATGTATTTTTTATTATCTTCATCTCAGTAAATGGTGTCACTTTAACTCATTTGTTCTATATTTTTAATAAATGTAATCACCACACAATCATTTCTGAAGTATGCTTGTCTCCATTTGAACTCTTACCTGAAACGTGGAACACTTCTCTCTATTCTATTTCACTTTCCTTGTGCAACCTGGCTCCTACACACACACACACACACACACACACACACACACACACACACGAATGAACAAAAAAACCCTCCAAAACAAAAATAAATGACAAAAACTACAGCGATCATGATAGGACTGCCACACTCATGAGCTCACAGCAGCCATGATTTCCTGTACAAGGCCTTCACAAGATCAAGCCAGTCAATATTCCAGCACAGACAAAGGAGTAGCCCTAAGACCCACTCCTAGCTGAGAAGCCATTGGCAGCTAGGGGTGGCAGAGTCCGTATTCTTTAGGAGTGTAGTCTCTGGTAGGTTGACCATGCTTCAGTGGGTGGTCCCACACCCAGGTATATATGAGCAGTACTATATATGAAGTTGGTGTTGGGTGAGAGAGAAAGAGACGTGCTTGGTGGGGAATCCAGGAGGAGTTGGAAGGGGAAGAGGGTGATATGATCAAAATACATTGTATATGTGTATTAAAGCCTCAAAGAATAAATATAAATATCTTATTAAAAATGAATACATTACAGTTCATGTGTTTCCACTCGTTGAGGAGCCCCCATGGTACTGAATTAGGCCCTCTGGATTAGTGAGACAGTTGTTTAGCTTGAAGTATTTAGGGGACCCCCAGGCAGTGAGACCAGAACCTGTCCTTAGTGCATAAGCTGGCTTTTTGAAACCTAGCACCTATGCTGAGACACTTTGCTCAGCCTTGGTGCAGGGAGGAGGGGATTGGACCTGCCTCATCTGAATGTACCAGGCTCTGCTGACCCCCCAAGGGAGACCTTGCCTTGGAAGACAAGGGAAAGGGGGGTGGGTTGGGGAGGGGGAGACTGGAGGGTGGGAGGAAAGAGGACAGGAGAATCTGTGGTGGATATGTAAAATGAATAGAAAAAATCTCTTAATAAAAAAAAGAAAAATAAATAAATAAATTGAAAAAAAATTCAAGAAAAAAAATGAATACATTAGGTTCCCAAACCCCATCTTCTAAGATGCCATGTTCACTGTCTCCTAAGGAAGCACCGGCCTTTTGTGTGGAAGATGTTATCTTTGGAGTGTTCCCTCTCACACTCATGCCCCTGCACCAACACTGTTTTCAGAAAGGGCATCGCTGTTCAGTGGTGCACCAACTTCTGCTGCCAACTTCCCAGGGAACCTCTTCTCTGCTGCTTTCTTTTCCTTTATAGTAATTTTATTACATTTCTCGATGCTAAATTGCATTTTTGCTTGTTTAACTTATAACCCAGGAAAGATATTTTCATGTTTTCCTGCATCTTTAGTAGCTGGGATAATATCTATATTGTAGAAAGGGGGTGGATGGGATTTGAATAACTATATATCGCACATTGATTATGAGATTCATTGACTCAGATGTTGTTCTCTTCCTGAATTATACAGTGAAAATTTTAAATTTTAACTGGGCCTCTATGTTTGGGTAACCTCCAACTATTTAATCTCTAAAACTCAGAAAATAGGTATTTTGTCATAATCATCGACCACTGAGTTGGATCTTGATCCCTTGTGTTTTCATTTCTTTGTAGTTGTATAGTAACTGCCCTCTACTGTGTTCTTTCAAGGAAGACATCAAGGGGTACATCTCTCTTGCTCTTCATATCCAGTAAGTTACACATACTCTGAACTGGCTGCTCTCTCTATGGTCTGTTACTTCTAATCCAAGATCCACTTAGAATGAAATCTAAAACACAATGGCATGCCCGTCTACTTCATACCACTACCAAGCCCATTCAGTGTCACTTAGAACAACTCCCAACTGCTTCTAGTTATGTTCATTCAGCCATTCACATATGTCTGAGTTTGCTTTCTAGTGTTGTGATAAGGACTATGGATGCAAAAGCAACTTGGTGAGGAAAGGGTTTATTTAACTTTACAGGTGACAGTCCATCAAAGACAGGAAGTAAGGGCAGGAACTCAAGGCAGAGACCTGGAAGCAGGAATTGAGGCAGTTCATGGAGGAACACTGCTTACTCTTTTGCTTCCTGTAGCTTGCTTAATCCACTTCCTTATATACCCCAGGACCACATGCCCAGAGGTGGCACTGTACAGAGTAGGCTGGGCTCTCCCACATCAATTATTAATTTAAAAAAAAAAAGGAGTTCCACAGATTTGTCAACCAGCAATCTGATGGAGGTATTTGCTCAATTAATGGTCCTCTTCCTAGGCAACTCTCGCTAATGTCAAGTTGACAAAAACAGGACAATCAAGTCAATTGTAAATAACAATTCTTATTTCAAATTGTAAGTTCTAAAGATGGAGCAATGAAAAAGTCAAGTCTCTTTATTAGTAGAGACGACCACTAAAGAGTCAAGTCAATATACACAGTAGTGGAAAACAGCGAGGGTGGGACAATGGGAGTGAGGAGAATAAAGAGACCACAATGGCAGGCATTCCAGATGGTACTCAAGACAGGCTGCTTATAGGAGGTAGTAGTGCTGAGACGACATCTGAATGAACGGGGGTAGGAATGCGTAGCTATCTGATGGGCAAGCATTCCAGATGGAATCAGACACAGAAACAAAGTCGCTAGGTACAAAGGTGCTTGATGTGTTTGAAGGGCAGCAAAAGCCTGCACTGTGGGTCCTGGTGGTGAGGGCATGATCCTACCATTGCCTTCTCCCTCTGGGTCTGAGGTCTTCTATCTCCAGCCAGTATAAGCACCCCAATTGTTCACATGGTCTTCTGTGCTTGTAGGAAGGTTCCCATTGCCCAGAAGATCTTGTCTCCCAACTGCTCAAGTCAACTCTTATCCAAACTTCTAGTATGTGAATAAATCATGTTCAGAAGCAATTTCTCTACTGAAAGACAGTGGGATAACCTATGTTTGAGGTCTCACTTCTGTACCCCTCTCCATCATAATACTTAAGATAAATCCTGTTATTTTCCTTCCTGTGTTTGGTTGATTATGGAAATAAATGCAGAGGATCCTAATATTCTCATAGAAAAGGAGACCTTGGAAATCATCTGATCATCTTTCCTCTCCACAAAGCATAAATACACGCTTGTGTGAAATCAGGGAAAAACCTGTAATGGCAGGTTGTATCATGCGGTCCAGACTTACACATCATCTTGGAAAGACCATATTAGTTGCCACAGTAACCGGATCTCTATCACACACCAGAAATGGACTTGGAAGAAAGGAGAACAGACACAGTATGGAGAGCTCAGGCTGAGTGCTAGTGGAGGGCTTGCATCAGCTACCCTTGGGCAGGCCTGGTCCTTCACATAATTCTTGCTACTGCTCAGCAAAGTTGGATTATTGATTTTGTGTGGGGCCTCTAAGGAACCACAACAGCAACTTGCCTGGAGTTATGATTAACTATGTCTTTATTTTGTGTAGCCTTGGTAGCAAACATTTGAATTAATTATATCTCCCCAGGTATTACTATGACCAGTTTGTACAAAAACTCACTCTTGTTTTTGTCTGGATTTTGTTTCTTTTACCCATTTGTATTTTTCAAAGGCTTCCCTATCAATAATGTATCGATATAATTTCTCAGATGGTTCAGTATGAAATTGGGATAAATGATATTGCTCTGTTGATCTAATTCTATTCTTTATTTTCTCTCAACTCACGTTTAAGGTCAACTCATTTTATAATAAATTTACTTTATTTATCTAGTGGATTTCTTGATTACTTCTAACATGCCCACATCCTCAACAGTGCTCAAATGATGTCTCTCTATATGTTACCCAGTGGAGTGGTAAAGGGACACAAGTTTCCTGCATACACAAAAGAAAATGACAACATGTTAACCTTTCCCTTACCATTATCAGCATCATCTTTTCAAGAATCTTAACTTTAGTGAAGAAACAGAAGAGGGCAAACTTGAGCAAACCTCCTTGTCACAAAATGTCAAGCATGGAAATATCCAGCTCTGCACAAAGATGTACAGTCACAAAAGAGAGATTACTGAATCAAACATCTCATCTGAGCCCGGCTCTTACACAAAACCAAATTAATGGCATGCATCTGGAAAATCAAAGCATAACACTCCAAACCTAACAAAGAGACCACCAATAAGTCAGAAATTTAAACAGTAAAAACATAAAAATAACCAAAAGAGGACCTGGGACTTGATACTGTAAGAATTGATAGAACTCATGAAAGACAATGAAGAGCAGTCAAAACAATCTCAGAAATGAAGAATAAATTTAGTGTTTGCCAATGGATAGTAGATGGAAACACAGTATAGCAGGATTGAAGAAAGACAGGGCTAAGGGAGTAGTAATGAGAGAAAACTATGAACAGGGTCACCGCAGAAGGAATTGGACAGATGGTACAATGGGAATTCCTGACCAACACTTTGGAACAGACTAACATTCAAACTGAAATTCAGAAAACCTTTCAAAATAAAAATAAAGATAAAAAATAAATAAACAAACTGAAATTGTCCATCCATGGGCAAGTTGACACAGATCAATTAATTCTGAGATGCCTTCCAAATCATAACTGAACAATAACTTTTTAGGACCTTTAAACCAACGAGACGACAACATCATCCTCAGGCTTCTGAGAGCAGACATTTAGCAATGATACAGCAGAAGAATCTTTGAAGACATTCTGGAGAATGGGGTTACCCCAACATCAAAGCAACAAGACGTGAGGGTGCTAGTTCTGAATGTGGGAAGGTCCAGGCTACAGAGTCCCCTCCTTTTGTGAGATCTGTATTAAAGGACCAGAGCAGAGCAGGCGGTGGGAGAGCACCATGTTGTAAACATGCATATGGTACAAGGAGAGCCAAGAATTAAGCAAGGTTGGGGGTGGGGTGGGGGTTGGTAGTGGGGTTTGCATGTGTTTTAGTCAACTTTCATTATTGTGGGAACATCTTTAAAAAAATTAAACGAAAGCTTGAAGGAGTAAATGCAATTTGGGCAAATGGTTTTAGAGATTTTCCTCAAGTTATTTGACTGTGGTGAGGCAGAACATCATGGCGTAAGCATGGAGTGTAATAAAGTTAATCATTTCAAGGTGGATGAGAGGACAGGGGAAGAAGAGGAAGGGAGGAGTGAGGGAGGAAGAGGGAAAGCAGAGGGGAATAAGGAAAGGAGTGGGGGGGGCAGGGACAGAGGCCCTCCAAAGGTATGTTCCTGGTGATCTACTTCCTCTAAAGAAGCCTCACCTCCTAGATTCTCCCCCTACCCAGTAAAGCCATCAAAGTATGATTTTTGTCACTAGATTGACCCACAGGTCACTGCAGAGCATTCTTGACACAAATGGCTCCTGAACATTATCACCATCTGGGGACACAGTCTTCAGGGCAGGAGCCCCTTTGTTTTCTTTTTGTTTTAATCATACTTTATGTAGAGCAATACAATTGAAATTTTAAGTAATACTACGATAGGATGATTTAATATAGTTTTAAAAAGAAGCAAAACTTTCAGGTTACAAAACCCTCTGCACAGAACAAATTTAAAAAATAAATTTTCTAAGTGGGTCATTTCGACACATGGATTGTGGGGCTTTTCGTATCTAATCCAAAAACAGCGGGCAAACATATGATTTTGACAAAGTGGAAGATAATTGAGGGAGGTGTACAAGTAAGTGAACTAGAATTTAATACTATTATATAATCAACAGATGAGCACCAGGGTTTATAACACAAAATTATAAAGCTGACAGCAAATTTCCATAACAAAGGGCAGCTAAAGGAAGCACATCACCACTTGCCTAGTGACAAAAACAACCACAAATGCTAAAGATGAAACATTTTATAATTTCCAAATGCTTAAAACTAAATTCATAGACACAGAATTCCAGTCATAAAAATACCCTTCTCCTATTACACAACACTGTGCTTGAGGTATTAGCTAATGTAAACAGATCAATGCAAATGACTGTGGCCCTGCAAATGCAAATATAACAGTCAGGTTATCAGTATTTGTAGATGATATACCATTATACTCAATAATCTTACTGTGTCAATGATAAAGATAATTCCAAAAACAAATACTTACATAGGTAATTGGATAGAAATTAAAATGCAGAAGCTGCTGTTTTTCATTTGCAGCATTAGTAACAGTTTGGAAAACATTATGAAAAACACCAAAGCAGCAAAGACGTGCAATACTTAGGAACAAACTTAACAAGAAGTATTCAAACTTATATTATGAAAACAATGACAATTAAAAAGCACTCCTGAGAAGCACCTGTGTATACTTGAGTAAACAGAAGAATTCATCATCGAGACAACTCATCTGAGGTGTCTATTTTCTTTGACACAACTTAAAATTTAATCAACCTTAATAAAAAAAATAAGCCATTTCGTTGCAGAAAAGTTTGTGTTAAAGTTCATATGGAGAAAGTAAACATGGAATGATAGTTACAGTAATATGGAAGAGGAAGAATATCTGTGACAGGGTGAGTCTGATTTTATTGAATGTTTATTGAATTTTATTGAATTCTAGTAAGGCTAGAAGACTATTGCATAAATGGACAGAACAAAGGAACTGAATAGAAAGGGCATAATTGCACAGAGCTATGTAACAGAAACTGGTATATGAAAAAGCAATCATCTTGGGGGTTGAAGAGCCAGTTCAGTGGTGAAGAGTGCATATTGATCTTGCAGACATGGGACGTGAGTTGAATCCCCAGCTCCCACATTGGGTTGGGAAGTTCATAACTTCCTGTCACACCAGCTCCCAGGAATTTAATGCCTTTTGCCTCCAAGGGCACCTGCACTCATGTGTGCACATTTCGAGACATATATAACACATAATTTAAAGTAAAATAAATCTTTAAAATGTTAACAGGTCATATAAGTACATGCACATAACAACAATTTTTATAAAAGGCCATGGATTTGAAAGAGAGCAAGGAGAGGTATATGGAAGGATTTGGAGGGAGGAAGGGGGAAATATGTGATTACATTATAATCTCAAAAAGAAAATAAATCATTTTTAAAAACTAAAAAAAATGATGTATGAATTCTGAAAAAAAGTAATCTCAAGTCAGTGAGAGACATTTTGGTACACTGTGTTAACTGGACAGCCATATAAAAATAGTTTTAATAGGAATCATTTATTTCATCATCTGTAAGAATAAATGGTCTCTGATACAGTAAAAAATGTATACACATATTAGCTGTCCTGTCTTAATAACCTTGACCCTTTTCATAATTATTAATAATTTATCTGAACATACGTATCATCAGAACTAAGTGGGAAAGCAGACAGCTTTCTGTGTGAGCTGAATTTCCTTGCACCGCATGAAGAGGAAGAGGGACCACTAGGGAAGAATCCAGAGGAGGTGATGAGGGCCAAGAGTCTGCACTTCTTCCTTGACTGATGTTTCCCCAGCGCCTGGGGCAGTGCCTCTTCTCCTGCTCTCCAATAGCTTGGAAGAGGAGAAAAAAAGAAGCAAGCCTTCCCAGAGCTGGAGAAACTCATTCTGAGGCCCCAGAAATGGGGCAGAAGTTCTGTTTATCAAGAAATTGATCCCTTTGAAGTTTCATCTTGGGAGAAGTCAGGCTCAGCAGAGGAGCCCTTGATCTCATTAAGGGAAAAGGAAATCCTTGAGAAATGCCTGCTCACAGCTTAATCGTGTAGGTTTCAGCACTCATCAAGCAGAGTCCCGGCTACACCAAAGAGCCAGCTTTTTTACAAAAATCTGACATCTGTAATCCTAGACTGAGAAACAAAATGATTTGTGGAAGGGAAAAAAGAGTATATAGTTCCAAAAGTGCCTTCGATGGAACATTCTTCCCTAGTCACATCACATACTGTTTACACACACACACACACACACACACACACACACACACACACACCACAATATATATATAAATATTATATAATATATGTAATATATTATATATAACATATACTGTATATAATATATTATGTATGTATATTAGCTCTTTAATTACACCCAACCTTCTGAATTTTCAACAGCAAGAGAGCTGCAGAGAAATTGGGTAAGACCTAAGTTGCCCACAGACAATAGTTAGTAAGGGGTAGAGGCCACTTTGAAACATCTGCATGCATATGAAATCCATGCTCTCAACTGTTGAGACAACACATGCTTTACTACCAAAACCCCCTTGCACAAAAGCTTGCTTATTACAGGGATCCACGGAAGAAACGACGCTGATTACAAACTACCAGCAAAACGGAAGGTCTTGATAGTCAAGGTGTTTAATATTAAGTCCTGTATCTTCAGTAAGAGTTTCTCAACATGACTTGATAATACGGACTGATTTTCATAGGGAGATTAGACTTGTGGAACATATTGGAAACAATATTTCACTGTAACCCAGGAGGAGAGATTTGGCTGACCCTGACTCTGACCCTAGCTAGGTAATTCACCACAAGGTATTTTCACATGCTCTGCTTCCAGAATCACTATAATAAACTGATTGATTTAGGTCATTTTAATGGATTGTTTTGTTTGTTTGTAACTTTCTCTCCAATAATAAAACATTTGTTTCACTGCAGCTGAATAAAACTAAAAACTCAGCTAATAGATCTATGAATGTACCATTGATCAGAAAAAAATCTTCATGTATGACGATTGTGGGTGGCTCAAGGTTGCATGGCAATGTGGTGTTGAAACAGAGATGAGGACTCAAATATCCACATAAGTGCAGTGGTTTGTCATAGTGGGACCCTGTAAAGTGATTACTTAATAATTGTCCAAGTGAAGATGATATTATTGAAATGCAATAGAGATCTTCCTCATTAGTATATATGGATATATGTCTATATTTGACATGAAATAATAAACATAATTTTAAAAACCTTCCCTAAAGTCCTAAAGGGACCAGGAAGTCATGAAGAAACTGTAGAATTTGGAACCAAAAGATACAAACATGAATCTGTCTTCTATCCCATCCTCAGTTTATAACCTTGAACCAATTATTTCAATGCTTTCTTTTTTATTTACTCCACCTATAAACAGGAATACTAGTGACATCTGCTTATGAGATCTCTCAGTGTGTTTATGAGAGTCAAATGGTGATATTTTATCATAGTATTAGCTGTTGTGGTGGTTACTTTGGCCAGTTTAGCTTGGTTAGAGTCTATTGCTTGCTGAAATCACAATGTCTCCAAGACACTGCAGCTCAGAGGGAGTAGCTGTGGTAGTTTTTATGGGTACAGAGGGTCCACAGACCCCAGCACAGTCACTAGCTCAAAAGTCATCTTCAAAGCAATATGAAGGAGGAGGGACCTCACACAGTTTACAGAAGACCTTTCAATTGCATTAAAGAAACCCAAGCCTTGACGAAAGACATCAAAGTCTTGTGTGGTGAAGTCCCTGAATTGCTGGGGTGGATGTTGGATGCTTTGCAGGCAGCAGGGGTCTCCAGTTAGTTCCCTAAGATGTAGAGTAAGATTCTTAAATGTAACTTTGACCAAGAACCACTTCAATGGCACGATAAAATTGCACAGCATGTTCAAATGAAGATCAAACCCGGTAAGAGGAACTTGTGATCTTCTCTACGTTATCTGGCATCTTGCACCCCTGGCTCCCTCCCTGGCTCTGGGTCCTCTAGGATTAATATGTATTTCTGCTTACAATGTATATCTGCCCCTGGGTTTTAGTTTTCAGTCTGTATTCTGTGGATCTCTGTTACTCTTGCCATGTATCCTTGCCATACAATCTTCCCTGTCCCTCCGGACAATCTGGTTCACCCTTTCTTCCACCACAAGGCTGTGTGCATATTGCTCTCATTCTAAATCAGTTTCTTCCTATCACCTGTCCTCCTACATAGCCGTCAGATTTCAGGTAAGTCACCACTTTGCAGTAACTTCATTGTTAATGTGCTAAACTCTCTACAAGGCTAAATCTATCTCATTCTTTCTAGATACCATAAAGCTCCCTTTGAAGCAGATGGAGATTTATGTGCAGGGGTGCCATGTTTCATTCACCTAGGCAAATGTGAGTGCAGGAACAATTGTGTTCTTTCCTATATCCTAGAGCAGTGTCTAGGATATTATGGAAGCTCAAAATGAAATTGTAAGCTAATGAGATAGCACCTGGAAAGACTTAAAAAGACTTTTACATTTACAGGGAAATGTTCAGTGCATCATTTTAAGTAAAACCATAAGAAAGTAAAATATGTAAAACAACAACAAAGAAAAGAGTTGTGTTTGAAGGGACTAATTCCCAAATGAAGTAAACTTCAGTTTTGAAGATAAAAATGTACTTCCCACATCAGGAAAAAAAACCATATTTTTAATTGAAAATAAATGCATTATTCTGAATAAGTTACTCAATATAATAGATGAAGAAATTGTTTTCCTTACAATTAAGTAGAATTAAAGTGGTCTCTCATGAATACTGAAAGAACTGGCACCTTGGGATTGCCTGTAACATTCACTAAAATAAGCTGTGGTTCAACAGGAAGAATAACTTAAGGGACAGAAAACATAATCCATAGATATTGTACCCACTCAATTTGCATTTTAAATATGAAGGCAACAGACAAAAGTTTGCTACAGGAAAGAGTCTAGATAATACAGCTCTCAGGAGCTCTTCTTTAATTAAATCGTAAAAATCAAATCTGTTTGAGCTAGAGCAATGGCTCAAGGTTAAGATCATTTGCTTACAGAGGACCTGGGTTCAAGTCACAGCACCCATATGCCAGCTCACAACTATCTATGACTCTAGTTCCATGGGACTTGATATTTTCTTTTGACCTTCATAAGCATGCACGTGGTTCACAGACATACTCACAGGCAAAAATACCCATACACATAAAAAGTAAAATTTAAAAAACACAAAGCTATCTCCAGAAGGAACGAAGAGCTTCCCTTCTGACAGAAATATCACGGCAAGAGTAACAGAGATCCACGGAATACAGACTGAAAACTAAAACCCAGGGGCAAATATACATTGCAAACAGAAAATACATATTAATCCTAGGAAAACGTAATTGATCTTCATTGATAGTGTGAAACTGGAAGCAGAACTGAATGGCATGTGAAAATGGTCATACCATTAGCTTTCTGTGAAGTGGTCCAATGATGTATCCTACAGTGAATTCCCAAAGCTTAAAAAGATAGCACAGACAAATGACATTTTTTTTTAAATATTTATTTATTATGTATACAGTGTTCTGGCTGCATGTATACCTGCAGGCCAGAAGAGGCATCAGATCTCATTACAGATGGTTGTGAGCCACCATGTGGTTGCTGGGAATTGAACTCAGGACCTCTGGAAGAACAGCCAGTACTCCTAATCTCTGAGCCATCTCTCCAGCCCCGACAACTGACATTTTTTAATGATCATTTTAATGACATTAGTGACCTTTGTTAGGAAGCACTGTCTCTTGAAATAAAAATGTATTTGTTTATTTTATAAAATATTTCTCCTTTTAAAGTAAATCACTGTGGAAAATGTTTTGCTTTCACATCGTTAAATTTATCTACTTACTTTCAACACATTTATTAATTTACTAATGGAGATTAAACCCAGGGTCATCACATGTTAGTTAAGAGTGCTACCATTGGGCTAAACCCCAGCCCCCTACTTTTAAAGCCATTACTGTCCTGGTTAGTTTTGTGTCAAATTGACACACACTAGAATCATGAAGGAAGAGGGAGCCTCAACTGAGAAAATTCCTTTGTAAAATCTGGCTGTAAGGTATTTTCTTAATTAATGATTAATGGAGGAGGGCCCACTCCATGGTGGGTGGGATCATCCATGGGCTGTTGGTCCTGGGTTCCATAAAAAAGCAGGCTGAGAAAGCCATGATGAAGAAGCCAGTATGCAGCACCCCTCCATGGCTTCTGCATCAGTTTCTGCCTCCAGGTTCCTGCCCTGTTTGAGTTCCTGTCCTGACTTCTTTCAATGATGTACAGCAATATAGAAGTTAAAGCCAAAAAAATCCTTTCTTCCCCAACTTGCTTTTTGGTCATGGTGTTTTGTTGCAGCAACAGAAATCCTAAGACAACTGCTTATATGTAGTATGACTTTTCTGAAATTAAACTTTTTCATTGGCAAATATTTCTGATTCTGGCTGTCATACTTTCATGCACCATCGGTCTATTTATATCTTCACTCCAATGATAAAATCCAATCTGGGTAGTCATTCATTAAATGTTGTTTTTTCCCTTTATGGAATTGTGGATGGGTTATAGCATTCTTATTTTAATCTAGCACTTAAATGAAGCCATATGCTCCTGCAGCCCATGTAGTAGAGGGTGTTTGGCAGACAGGGATGCAATCAAAAGATATTCATGCAAGGTAATATATTAGGAAGACCTTTTAGTGTTGCAAGTCTGAGATGCTTTAACTTATAGATGTAAGAAATATCACCTGTAATGTCAAGAGATATCTTTGGGATAAAGCTGAACTTGACAATCCCCAAAATATTTCATATTAGGGCTTATAAGTTATCAGTAGGCAACACTTGGCATGCTATTAAAAATTGCTCAGCAATGACAGTTTGGGGTGGACACATTTCCTATGTGTGACAACAGAACTTCTTAATCAGTTACAAGTTGAATCATCAATCTGGCGTGAAATGATTATATAAAGAACAAAATTTTTTGGAAAACATAGTTTCATCTTAATAGTTTAGCCTAGTGTGGTGAGATAGCTCAGCAGGTAGAGGCACTTGCATGAAAGCCTGAGGACCTGAGTTCAATCCCTGGATCCTACAAGGCAACAGGAGAGAAGTGACTCCTGAGAATTGTCCTCTGACTCCACACATTTGAGCCTTACCACATTCATGCCCACATGCACGTGCATGCTCCCACACACACATGCGCGCGCGCACACACACACACACACACACACACACACACACACACACACACAAATTTAAAAAAAGTTAAAAGATTTTAGGTCTTTACCAAATAATTCCTTATTTTGTCGTACAAGAGTCCATTGTTGAGCTGGGGAGATGGCTCAGAGGTCAAGAGCACCTATTGGTCTTCCAGAGGACCCAGGTTCAATAGCCATCACCTAGATGGCAGCTTACAATCATCTGAAAACCTAGTTTCTGAGGTCTAATGTTTTCTTCTGGGCACCAGGGACTCACACCATGCAGAGACAGACATGTTTTATCTAAAACACTTATCCCTGCTTGGGGGCGGTGGGGGGTCAGCCTCCAGAGAGCTCAGGACTCAAGGGGTTCAAAGCCACCTGCTGCTCCTCTGACACAGCCACTGGCAAACACTATTGCACATAAAATAAATAAATAGTAAATAAATAATCAAAAATAAAAAAGAATTCATTGCCATGATGAAGCACAAAAGATTTGGATAACTTATATTGATAACTATGCAAAACTACTTTACTCAAGTATTCATCTATGAAAGGAGTCATAGAACAGCATTTGTTTAGTGAGTTAGTTGGTTATGTATTGTAGCACTTGGGATTAAATTGAGGGGCTTGTGGATGCTGGGTAAGCCCTTTACTATTGAGTACCACTCCCAGTTCTCTTTTTTACTTTTGTTTTTGAGACAGGATCTTATTACATTGCCCAAGCTGGCCATGAACTCACTCTGTAGACCAAGCAGGCCTTAGATTTGTAATCTTCTGCCTCATTGTTCTGAGTAGCAGAGATCATAGACCTGAGACAGAAGACCTTGCTATTTTAGAATTAATATAGAGAAAAGAAAGTGTGGAGTGTTTTTTCAAATTGAATTGAAGGAAAAATACTCCCAATAACAAATGAATTATTCATACATTCTTTATTAATTAAGGGGATGTGGGACTAACTCTGATTGCTTTCAAGAATTTAATGATTTTGAATCTGCAAAACATTTTCTTTTTTTAACTTTAAAAATGTTTAACTCTAAGATTTTAGGAAAAGTTAACTCTTAGTAATAAAAGTAGTTGACTCATTAAAAGTCTGCTGTCTGCTATGTGTATAAATTCAGAAGTAATCATTCATCAGGATATACTGGGAAAAATAACCAAAACTTTAGTATTTCTGCTTCCTCATCTTGTTAAAAAAGTGAGAAATAAAAGGAAGGGTCATGGGTTCGTGGTCTGCCTCCTGGCATTTTGGCTGGAGTTTTTCTTGTTCTACATGAAAGAGAATCTTAAAGAGACTAAAGGCCATGGGACTGGACAGTCAGGAGGCGGCTTGTCTTCTCACGATCAAAACTAGGAGGATCAGCTTACATCTCATTTGTTCTTTCCTCCCCTCTTGTCCCTTCCCCTCCCTGTCTCTCCTCTCCTCTCCTCTCCTCTCCTCTCCTCTCCTATCCTATCCTCTCTTCCAAAATTCTACTAGGAGGAGTATATCACCAAAGAAAGGTAGTCAAATGAGTGTTTTTAAAACTCAGCTCTATTGATGGCTAAAAAAAGACCATGATAGCCTATACTATCTGTAACCAGAGGGTTCTCACCCACTTACCAGTTCCTGAATAACCACTCAGAGGCTTTTATGACTTATAAATGCTCAGCTGTTAGCTTGGGCTTATTACTGACTAGCTCTTACACTTAAATTAATCCATAATTCTTGTCTATGTTTAGCCATGTGACTTGGTGCCTTTTCTAAGTACAACATTTTCATCTTGCTTCCTCTGCATCTGGCTGGTGACTCCAGACTCTGCCCTTCTCCTTCCCATCTTCCTTAGTTTGATTGACCTGTGTATACTTTCTGCCTGACTACTGGCCAATTAGCATTTTATTAAACCAATTCAAGTGACAAATCTTTACAATGTACAAGAGGATTATTCTATAGCAACTATCAATACACCAACACCAGAAATGTGTGGATATGTGATGGAAAAAGATGATTAAAAGGAGAATGTAGCTTTGGGATTCAGTGGGGAGTACCCAACATGTATGCCATGGATAAAGGAACATACAGTCAGTCATACAAGGCTTGTGAGTTATCCATGACACAGAGGTTAAATCCCATTGTCATGATCTTATATGACAAAGAGCTGAAATTCAATTTCTCACCATCATTCTCAGAGCAAAAAGAGGAGAGTGATCTCACTGGAAATAGCCACTCCTTCAACTGAGGTTACAAAGAGGTCAAGCTTAATGACTTATCAGTATGAAGTTGGATTATGGATGCCACACTTGAATTGGAGAAATCCACCCTTAGGGGTAACACTGGCCTTTGTGGACTATTTACTGAATAAATGTAATCAGGTAATCACGATTTACAAAGGAGCTCACCATTTTTGTCTCATCAGACCTTCAGTTGGGTGTAGTGAAATTTCATGAAAGAATCAAGAACTGACTTTTCTGATGTCATGACAAAATACCCTGACCAATAGCAACTGAGGGAGGGGAGGGTTTATATTAGTTCACAGCTCAAGATACATCTGCCCTAATGGAGGAAGTCAGTGCAGCAGGAGCTTGAGGCATCTGGCTGCATCTGGCTGCATCTGGCTGCATCTGGTTGCATCTGGTTGCATGGCATCTACAGTCAGGAAGAAGAGAATAAGTAAAGCTGCATTTACCTCACTTTAATTCAGCCCAGGATTCTGCACCAGAGATTGGTGCTACCCACAGTGGACAGGTCTTCCTACTTTCCTCTTCAACACTTTGTATAATTCCCTTCTTGATCTTGACTGTCAACTTGAAAGGAAATACAATCACCCAAGAGTTTAACCTTGGAGTCTGTGAGAACTTTTTCAGGGAGCTTTCATAAATAAGGGAAGACCCACCCTGAGCACAGGTGGCATCATCCCATGAGACCAAATTAATGGGAGAAAACAAGTACATCACCGGAAGTTATCTCTCTTTGCTTCCTGACTGTAGACACGTGTAACCAGTCACCTTGTACTCTTGACACTATGCCTGCTGCCTTTACCATGATTATACTTCCCAAACTGTGGCCAAACTAAACCCTGCCCTCTTTATAGAGCTTTTGTCTTATATTTTTATAAATATAAAGCAATAAAATAAAAAGTAACAACTTTTTATATAATAATAATAGTAAGATAAAATAAGTAATAAGTACATTCCTGAATTTCATCTGTCTTTCATAAAATTGCTGTATGCATAAAACAATATGGAGGAAGTGTATATGCCCCTCACTGGCTTCTTTCAATATTTGGTAATAAGAAATAAATCTAGGCTAAATGTTTGCAGGTTGTGTATAGCTGTGTTTTTCAGTTCATTTGAGGAAACTTCTAGAAGAATCATGGCTGGATCACATGCTAAGAGTATGTTTAGTTTTCTAAGAAATAGCCAAATTGATTACCAAAGTGGCTGCATCATTTTGCATTCCCACTGATCCCCTTCATTCCCAGCATTGGGTGGTGTTGCTGTTGGAATTTAGACATAGATTGGCACTTGCAGTATCAAAAGTGATCTTGCTGGTTCATCTGGTTATTGATAGTCATGTATAGTACTACTATCTCTAGGTAAGACTAAGCCTGGGGACTTTTTTCTCTCTTGTTAACTGGTCCACTCCCACACAGAATCAGGAAAAGAATGCCTGCCACACACCATGCCCGACAAACACTGGCTCAAAGAATGACTGGGTGGATAGATTTGCCTTATGAATCAGAAGGTCAACTATTATTACTAACTTCATCAATACCCACACCAGCTTCATCTAGTTTCAACTCCACCAGTCCTTGCACCTTCTCTACTCTTGTTACCAATCCCTGGTTATAAGCTCTTGACCCTCTATTTGAGTTGGGGTGGGGAAGTACTCTACTATTCTTATGAGACTTCATATCTTTGAAACAGACTTAATGGAATCTTTTGGTGAATGCATCTACTTATTTTAGGTGCTCTTCTTTGGTAAGGAATCACAGCCTGGTTTTCCCTTGTTCCTGCTGGCTTTCTGTTTTTGAGGAAGAAATCAAGTTGATAACAGGAAAAATGAACTCTGCAAAAGCTTCCAAACCCTCATTAACTGAGAAGATGAAAGCTCTCTCTATTCTTTCTCTATCAGGTGTAGCGTATTTCCACCAAGGCCCTCCAGGGTTCAGGCTAGGTAAAACACAGGAAGCATATGCTTGAAATGGCCAACAGACCTGTGGTTGAAGATACCACACACACCATGGTTGGTTTTTGAGAACTGCTGCAGGTGGGTTTCCCTTGCAGCTGAATCTGAGACCATTGGTATTACCAAACACACAGGGCAATGTTACAGAGACAAACAGCTTGAAATGCCCAAGAAACTAGGGCACATACAATTATAAGCAGTTTGGAAACTGCTTCTTATCTATCAGGGCTTTTGAAGGACCCAGGTCATTGACATTCGTAGGCAGGAAACAGTACGTGAGTCAGAAGTACAGCAGGGTTCCTGTTCTGCCTATTACTGCAGTGAACTCTTTAACCAGACACAGAAATCTCTATTATTGGGAACACAGACTTCAGAAGGAGGTATGGCTGAATTACTCTATAGTAATGGATTAGCCAAACTTATTTGTCAATTGAAAATTTAATAGTAAGAATGAATCTAATGCATTTTTGCTTAAGCCTCTACACAGTATTTTGGGTTTATTACAGATGTGGGAAGCCAGCCACTTCTTTCTGAACATACTTTGGATGATTTAGTCCAAGGACATGTGATGAATCTGAGTGAGAATCAGGCAAACCAGTGATACTGACTTGAACTCAATGCCTATCCTTCTAGCTCTCATCAAAGAGTATCCTGGTTTTTCCAGTAGACACAAAATGAAATAATTGCCCAGTCCTCCTCAGTGTACAGGAGCATTAATAGTTCATGACTGACGGCCTGCACAGTTAGTCTAGAGCAGTGGTTCTCAACCTGTGGGTCATGACCTTTGGGAAACACATTTTCCCCAATGGTCTTGGGAACCCCTAATCATAAATTTATTTTACTCGATACTTCAACTTCATAACTGTAATTTTGCTACTGAGCAGTGTCTTAGTTCCTAATATCATCTGAAATATGTATTTTTCCAATGGTTGCCACCCACAGGTTGAGAACTGCTGGTTCAGAGTGTTTGGGGTCACGTGGTTTCTGAAAGGTACCTCTATTCTAGGATGAAAGTCCCGAGGCTTTCAGGATACTTCCTTATCATCAAAAACTATCAACTTCTCTGTACAACTTAAATGAGATTTTTTCAAAGTGACTATTGTAAAGGGAATGTTTGATGCGTTCTTTTTGATATTGGGGTTAGCTCAGCCAGGGGAATGTTGTGGTTGTAGTTAGTTTATTTGAAGACTCCGGCTCATTCCGAGCAGACTCAGAGAACTTGACTGCATATAAATAATAGAATCTCGACATTTCAGGCAATCTACTAACAAAGATACTACTAACATTTTGACTAGACTCTCGGGGTCTCTTTAGGGTTTTTGAGAGCAATACAACTTCACTGGAGGAATCCACCCACTGTCTTCACTATCCAAAGGGAAACTTGCAAAAGCTACATGAATGCACTCCCCACGTGTATTCAAGGGAATTATGGGACTGTGAAGGGGCCTTGAAATCTTCTTTCACCTTTCAGCTTCCTGTCAGGACTGAAGACTAGGAACGGTGAGAGACTTCTCTAAGGTCAAAGTGTTTCCTGCATCAACATTGCTATTCCACACAAACATTAGAGCGTATACACACACACACACACACACACACACACACACACACACACACACACACACACAAAGTCCTTTCTAAACAGTCTATGAGGTGGCACGCTCTCAGTCAGCTCTCCCTCTCCCCCATCCCCCGTAGCCCCCACACAATCCAGAGTCTAAGGATGCATGAGGGTTCAGGAAACTAGGTATCTGCAGAGAGTTTGCTGCTTGTCAGCTCTGAGTAGCATGCTTCTAATGAACTTAAAACGGCGTTAGAATAGCTGTCTGGGTTAGCAAGACTTTAAAATGAAACTCCTTAGCTCTCCCTGTAGCTCTCCACATTTCCCAGATCCTCTCAGATAAAAGAAAACCCTCACGCCTTTGTCTCCCTCTGATAGATTCTGCTTCACCCTGCCAGCCTTATCTCACAGGAGACATCTTCTGTGAAGAGTTCACCAGCCACAGGCAATGATTACTCTCTTCCCTCTGCTGCCCTGAATGTTGTATGTATCTCCTTCACAGCACACTGCACACTGCTTCATATTAATTTCAAATTTGTCACTCTGGTGCTCCAAACTGGGAGACTCTACAGACATCAGCCAAGCCTTCCATATCTTTGGTTGCCAATTCCTCAAGCACAGGAAGCAACAGAATAATATGTGTTCCATAAACATTTGCTTGACTTTCTTTCAAAAACCATTCATTTGTCCCTGAAACAAAGCAAGCTCAAGTGTTGGCTACTAGGCGATCTCACTTGTAGATTCTCCTTGAGCCTTTGGAATTGTAAAAATTGAGAGAGAGGACACTTACTCGGCTCATACTCCGAAGATTTCTACTTTTAAAAAGGGACCTTTTACTAGAAGCGACACTAACCTAGAGCCAAAATATATAGTCAAAAAGCAATAAAGACACTTTTAGCAACTTCATGAACAAGAAGTCTCAATGAGTTTTGCTACCTTCCTATCCTCTCCCCCAATTCCATAGTCCATCACCCAACCAATATTTATTCAGCATGTACTTCCTCTCAAGTCCACAGTGAATGAAAAAAAAAGAGTCGAAAGGTCCCCAGCCGTTTTTGAGTCATGGATTCACTACTATGGACCAAGAGTTTAAGGTAGTTTTCATTTGTTAAACAGGACTTCTCTTCTTTTACAGAACGTGATACTAAGAGTCAGAGGAAGGGTCGTGGAAGGCTGCCACCTAAACTCCAGAAGAGCTAAGTTTGACCAGACTCTCATTCTGGAATCAGTGGAAAGGACATTAAGTGTCTCAGCCCTAGGTCAGAGTAGCTCTTTCTCTCTATCTGAGCCATTGTTATGGGTGATATGAAGGAAGTAAAAACAGAACATTACAGAATCAAACTGTCCTCTGTGAGGACTGTGTCCCCTGTGAGGACTATGTGTCTACAGTGCTCCTCAACCTCCAACAGTTCACGACCTTGTTGGTGGACATTGATGTAGGTTATCTCAGGGAAATATTCTGGCTTGGTAAGGGTGTGGGTAGACAAGGTCTGTGAGGTATGTTTGTGGATTAGTGCAAGTCTGTGTTATGGACTAAACACTGGTGTCTCCCAGACATTTGTTCTGAGGGTTATGGTGATCTTTACTGTTAATCAGTATATGTTAATCTTTACTGTGAACTTGACTGGATTGAGAAATACCTACGAAATTAACAAAGCATATCTATGAGGGTGTTTCTGGAGATGATTAGATCATCGGGGCTCTGATATAACCAATGATTTGCTCCCTTGAAAGGTTCACATAAGACACCATTACTGCAAATGATGGAAGGTAAGATATTTGGCCTCCTTAGAAGAAAGAAGTAGGTGAATAGAGGGAGTGTTAGGCTACATCTTGCTCTGGAAACGAGTAAATATATTCTGGATAATGACAGGACAGCAAAGCCTAAGGTGGAATGAGACTTTCAGTATTGAATTGGAGTCTGAGAATGAGAGTGTGAGCTTGAAGTTCCTAAGGGATCTTATAGGGGATTGGCTCCTATCAGTCTCTCTAAGGTTCTCTTTCTTATGGGTCTGTGTACGTTACTTTGTTAGCCTGGACTTGATCTTGGGGAGGGGGCTGAGGCTGTGATGAGGAAGGAGGAAGTAAGGTGTACTCATTTCTACACCCCGGTCAAGCACACATCATATATTCTGAAAGACGAAGGCACTTTGGGCTTTCGATGATTGCTTAAAGAAGGCTGACTCCCCTCTGAGCATAGAAACACTCGCAAGACGAAGAGCCAATATTGTACTGTAGAGATCCCACACACCATCCCTTAGTCTTTCTCCTTTCCCAAGGAACTTGTGTGCATGGTGATCAGATCCCTCTAATCTCCTCTTACAGGAATTGAGCAGAGTATGGAAGTTCCAGATCTGAGGTGCTGAACAGTGGCATGGGGGTGGGATAGCACAACCTCAGAGGACCTTTCCACTCCCATGACCTCCACACACAGATTCCAAAGCTTGCAAGTTCTTGAAATGATAAAGGCAATAAGTCCAAGGGTTCATTGCCCAAGGCAGCAATCTAACGACAACTGTGTCAGACTTATTTCATATCATAGCTGGAATCATATGCTCTCCAGATCGCAATGTAATTCAGGGAGAATAATAAAGAGAAAATGACTTTTAGGATCAGGTGCCACAGACAGGACTGGTTGCATTCTGGATAGTGCAAATGTACAAAATGACCAAATAAGTCTGTCTTCCTCCAGGTAGGGAAGTGGGGTCCATTAAAAATACTGTCTTTAGTTTCCTCCTAGTGGGAGGATGGGAGATTGAGGATGAGTAAGAAAATTCAGTAATTCCTAGATAATGAGGCCTCATTTTTTTAAAGGCAAGATCACACATATATACATACATACATACATATATACATACATACATAATACATACATACATATATACATATATATTCTCAATGGTGTGTCTAAGTTTGGCAGAAAGACTGAGAAAGAAAATGCTGACCATCATCATGGGTAAAGGGGAGGTAGGAAGGGTTCTGTTTATTTAATTTAGGATGGGAAAGCACAAGTGAACTCTTTCAGGCATTGCTGCTCATGCCTGATACATCTTCATTAGGAGATGAATTTTCAGTGTCAAGCTAAGCTTAAGCACAAATCCCAAGAAAAAGATGTGCACTGAGGGAAGTGTAGAGAAATGCAAATGGTCCATTCCAGATGACATTCTTAGCAGAGGGTCAACGCAGGGAAAGAAATGAATGATGCCAAAATGTGGAGTTGAGAAAAGAGATAAACTGTCTATTCTGCTGCTCAGAATTCTATGGGGGAAGTAAATATACATGGGATGGGTAAGAACATAGGGAACTTTGCTAATAGAGCCAATCATGAATATTGATGACTCTAAGGAAAAAAGGTAGAAAAATCCAGTCTGAATATAAAGGAAGTCCCAAACAGTCTTCAGTTTTCTTTTATCCATGCCCAAGAATCATATAGGGCACAATTTATTATTCCATGTCATGTTTTCAGTAATGGCAATAAGATAAAAATTTGTGTGATAAATTTAGCATACTTCATCTTTCTTATTCAGTGATATATAAAGTAACAGGACATTTTACAAGCAATGATGCCTTAGATTTGAAAATTCTGTAGTACAACAACACAAAGAACTACATAAAACCAAGCATTGCTATAACTGTTTCTATATAAGCTTAAAGAAAATACAAGTTCAATGTTACCATATCCCAGGTCACAGAGTAAAGTGAAAAATCTCCCCAGTTCATTTGGTGGTAATAGAAAATAAAACCTTATTATCAAAATCTAATAATAATGGCACCCCCCCCACACACACACGAGAACCAGTTTGGTTTAATTTGCTAATAAGGCACAATAATTGTAAACAAAATATTTTCAAATTAAATGTAATAGCATATTAAAACCAAGCACATTCAACTAAGAAGTTATTAAAGAGAGAGATAGTTTGCCACCAGAAAAACAAGCTATAAGCATATTTCCTTTCACAAAAAAGAAAATGCACATAAAATTAAGTCAATAGATGATGTGCAGTCATTTTATAAAACCTACCAATGTTTTCTAATAAAGATGCTAAGTAAGTTGACTCCCAAGGACATGAATTTGCAAATCTTAGCAAGGAATATTGAAATAAATAATGAAAGCATGAAGTCACTTCCATTAAAATAAAAAATAAGACAGGCAGAAGAAAAAGGTGATACTTCTTACAAATCTCTATAACATACACGTACATCAGTTCTTCTTTTCCTTTTCTTTCTTTCTTCCCCCAAACCTAGAGAAACTATGACTAGAAATCTGTTTTTTATGTGGAAAGACATAAAACCTACCTGGAAATTTGCTGCTATCACAACAGCGGTACTTCTAGAATTAGCAAATATGGTTCATGGTTTTGATGTTTCTAGCCATTCAAGCCAGAGAAGAAAATCAAACTAAATAATCAGTACAAATACCATGAGAAAAGTATAAATGTTTTTGGGTGCTGTGACCAAACAAACAGAAAAGATGAGGCCAAAAGAAATAAGCAAATTTCACTGACTAATAATAGAATTCTATAAAACGATGTTCTGTGTGGTAAATGCACACAGATCCTTGATTTTCCCTGAGTAGATACTTCTGAGTGGCTGTTGCATGACAGCCACGACTTGGGGTGTGAGGAATAGAGAGATGAGCTGAAATTCCTGTGGAGCCTCTATTTTAATGGAATAAGAGTGGACAAAACACTTTCTAGAAATCAGTGAGATATCAGATAGTGAACATTGTGACCAAAATAAAACAATGCTGAAAAACAGGTAGAGAGAGACAACACATAAGAAGTATCCCTTCACATCTGGTGATGATGGAAGATGATGCCTGGAGCCTGAGACACAAACATCACAATTCTGAATTTGTTACTCTTAAGAATAACTAATGAATAACACAAATGAGCAAAGTGTCCCTTTACTCTTCTGACAAATATCTAAAACATTCACCTAAGTTAATCCTTTAACAAGCACCTACAGGATCTGTGAATGGACAGCTATACTCGCTGTAGACAATCATAAAACACTATTGAGCCAGGCGATGGTGGTGCACGCCTTTAATCCCAGCACTTGGGAGGCAGAGGCAGGCGGATCTCTGTGAGTTCGAGGCCAGCCTGGTCTCCAAAGCGAGTTCCAGGAAAGGCGCAAAGCTACACAGAGAAACCCTGTCTCGAAAAACCAAAAATACAAAACAAAACAAAACAAAAACACACTATTGAAAGACACACTGTTAGAGTAATGTCAATGTTTCCCACATTAACACGTACATTAAGTTGCACATTGGTATGGCATTGCTGATAGATTAAAGATAGAAAATTGCCCTACTTGTTTTGTCTGGAAGCTGAGAATATTGGGAGGAAGATGAAGATGAAGCAGTAGGATACAGACATGTCCCACATGCAGTGTCTGGGCATCCTCTGTTCTCCAATAGATAATCAAACTTCCTCAGCCCCAAGGGAGAAAATCTATATGACTTGAAACCAGGAAGACAATTTACTTATTAAAATCACAATAGACTGACAGAGAAACCTGTCAGTCTTATAGACAGATGTGTATAATATATAGACATTGCATGCCCACCTCCCAGACACAAGTCCTTGTATGTGACTTTCAGGTTCAACAATAGCTGAAGACAGATGCTCTGAATCACAGCTTTCAAGAGGACAGCCATTTTCCCTACACCAGGCTTTAGATCCAGGCAGTATGTCTCAGTCCCTAACTGGAGTGGCGTCAGGAACTTAGGTCCTCCTGAGCAGCCATGCTCCCACATCCATTTGAAGTCTTAGTTGAGTAACACGCTCTTGGTCAAGATTTAAAGGCTGGATTGATTCTTCCAGCTTTTGCTTTTTTGTTTCAATCACTTCTGACTCCTGGGCGCTCGGCTGTCCTTCAACCTTAGCTCAGCACTACCAAAATAAGTCAAGCCTAAAACTTGTTGAAGCAAATATGTTCAACACAGAGATTATGAAAACCATGGGGGTGACTTTACAGGGGCTTAGGAGAGCAGTTTCTTTTGATAGGAAGTTGGAACATGAATATCACCGAGAGAGAGGGATGATTTAGCTCAGTGGTAGTAAGCGCAAGGCCCTGGGTTCAGTCCTTAGCTCTGGTTAAAATAAACAAACAAACAAACAAAAGAGAAAGAGAGGGATGAGACATGGAAAGGTACCCTCCAATTAGTTTCCCTTAACAACAGACACTGACAAGCACCTTGATTTCAGCTGACCTAAGGACTTGCTTTAATGTGTAACAAGGAGACAGGAACTGCCCAGAGCACAGTGTTCTGGCTTTATTTTAGGGTCCCAGGGATTGAACGCAGATCATCAGGCTTGGCAGCAGGTGCCTTGACTCCATGGACTATCTCGCTGGCCCCAATTATTTCCCATTGTATTCCACTATAATTATAGCTGTATTTTCAGATACCAAGAGAAGTTTAATTCACCAGAAAACTTTGGTTTTACTCTTTTTTTTTTCCCCAAGAGAGTGATTTGTTGTCAATTAATCCGTCCTTTGAGGCAGACCAAAATGATTTGATCAGTAGTTCATCCACTCTTTTGTTTGTGCCTCAATTGTCTCTCCAGCCAAAGCCCGATAGGAAGCCAGTGGTATTAAAACCCACCTCATTAATGATGACTTCCCACGAGCTGCTGTAGACTACCTGCCCAGCTCCTTGAGCATAGTGCCCCATGAGCAGGGAAAGAACTGGATTTCAGGGGATGTGTCTGGCTGCCAAGGTGTGAGGAAACTGGCTGCTGACAGGAAGTGTTGACAAGCCCCTAGAAACTGACTTGCTCAGCGGGACCCTGCTAAGTGCTCGCAGTAACAAAAGGCATTTCCTAAGCCTCTTTAAAGATAAATATAAAAGGGAATAAAAAGGGAAAGAACAGAGTTAAGATGGGGCCATTATTGGAGACCCAGCTGAGTAGAGACTGAGAAGAGGTGGGAGAGTGGAAAGGAGGTATGTGTGTGTAGGGGGGATTAGAGTTTTCTCCCTACCCACCTTATTCAGTTATTTCTGCATTTTGATGAAGGTAAGATTTGATGTAGGTCTCCAACCCATTCCTTTACTGCAGTTTCTTCTTAATTCAAACCTGTGGTCCAGAGGTCTCTGACATGGGCTATTGAGTTACTATGGAAGTCAGCCATGAAGGAAGGCCCAGGTTTTGGCACACGATTTCTCAGCCATTAATGGTGTGGCTGGACAACGGCTGGGGGAAACACCCACCGAATCTACATGGCCAAGGTATTTTTAAATGAAAGTTTGTGGAAAGACGGCATTTGGTGTTGAGATTCAACCTACATTGAGAGGAGTGAGATTCCACAAAATGTGGAGGCTTTGGGATAGGACGCCATAGCAGCTGCCATCACTGCCTCTGGATTGTTTGGCTGGGGCTGCAAGCAGAATGGAGTATTATTTGGGTGTGTAATCGGATTTGTGTTAATACTTGAATGTACGTTCAAGACAGTAATATAATCATCTCTTTTCTTCCCACTCTATCTTATGACTGATTAAACTCCCTATTTCTCTGTCTTTTCATCCCCCAGCCTTTCATAATTAAATTCAGGTCATATCAGGATTTCCTTTTTCCTTATCAAGTTCACTGACTGAGAGGCCGACTTAAACACCTGGTGTGAGCATAAAAGCTTAGCGAGATCCGTAGCATTTGCCTTAGCCACAGCTGAGAGCCTCAACTGATATTAGCTTCATAGCCTGGAGATGGTTTTGAATCTTCAGTGATTCCGGGTTCTTTCTGATCAGAGATGATTCTCACTGGGTAAGGTTTTTAATTGTGAAGGCTTATATATTATTATCCAGAGGCTGTTTCCGAATAGGAAGAGAGAATGAAGAAAAGAGGGATGGGGGGGGGTGCAGAGGGAGGGAAAACGGAAGGATGGGGGAGGGAAGAAGGGAAGAGAAAATGAAAGAATAAAATTTCTGATTTCCTATGTTTTATAGTCAGAGCCCTGAGTCTTCCAAAGAATAAACATGCACACTTTTAAAGGGGCAGCAGCTTTTCTCATAGTAAATGAATGAGTATTCTTGAGTAGCCAAGCCTTCAGGAGCAGCTGGGGGATCTCACCATTAGGGCATCATGTCTGCTGTCTCCCGTTGGGCAGAACAAGCCTGTGAAGATGGTAGGTCATCTGAGAAGGGAGCTGAGAATTAGCCGAGACCAGCATGCTGAGGCAAGCTCTGTCTGACCTTTGAGAAGGTGGGAGGCAGAATCAACAAACTCCTTCTGAACATCGAGCTCCTTCAAACCAGTTTTCCCATCTCTCCAGGAACACACAGGAAGGCGGAAGTGAGGCTCCCTGGCAGGGAGGGCTCGGTGAGTAGAAAGCACAGAAGACGGGAAAAGCAGTATTCAGCAAAGAGTGGTATTTAAGTCTTAATATCTACTTGAAAAAGCAAACTGAGGCCTGGTGAACTTGCCTGATAAGTGCAAGACCCCATCACCAAGTCAATTAATAATTAACTAACTAACTAATTAAAAACAGAGTATACTGGGCCTGTTTCCAAGACTCACGATTCCCCTGTACTCAAAACAATATTGATTCTAGTCAGTACCGTCTCTACAGGGCAGAGTGAAGTCATTAGTATAGTAGACTTCTCAGAGGAAAAATAATTTCAAAAAAACCACAATCCAAAACCAACTGATTCTAATAGCACTCCAAGGAGAAACATTTTTAAAACAAACAGAATTACATAAAACCATAATTCAGAAGGTCAAGCGACACTGAGAAAGAGGGAGGAAAATGACACAATTGTCACCAGCTTGGCAGCACACACAGTGCGTGTGTGTGTGTGTGTGTGTGTGTGTGTATCCCAACATAAATGTGTTAAGAAAGAAAATGAAAAGGAAGCCCCTTGACGACAGACCCTTGAATTACAGGTCTTGCTGGAGCAGGGCTTTCTCCACTTCATGCAATCCTGAGCAAACAGCCTTTGTCAAGAGGCAGTACTAATAATGCACAAACACTGCATTCGATGCCATTAGGAGACAAGACGAGGGGGATGTGAGAACAGGAAGGAACGGGATGTGAAGAACTCCCACAAGACATCCATGACAGAACATATAAATGTTGTAGCCGAGTGCATTGCCATGGATGGAGACCAGGAGGTGACTGTGCTCATTTCGGAAGAATACAGACCCTCCTGGCATGTCCTTCTAGAGACCATCTGATGATAATAGAAAGAGAGAAATTATGAGCTGATAAGGCCTGGGGCAAAGGAACATGTGAGCTTCCAGAAGGATCCAGTCAGGAGGTAAAGCAGAACATATATTGGAGGAGGCATTATTCAGTGTTCTACACCCACTCAAGCAAACAAGAAAAGGCTTTCTTGTTTGTTTGTTTTCAGTGTTTTAAATTATTTTGCTCACATTTTTATCAGATTGATGTAGTACTTGAGCCTCCTCGCTAAGAGGCTTGGATTCCTGAAACCACACACTGTGGTAATAGAAGAACTGCGTGCCTTCCTGAAACATTATTTAGTTATGAACTTGTATCACAGGAAGCTGGTGGGATTAAAATATGCATTGGAAGACTCAACTTGAGATAATAATTGTGCATTGTGTATAGCAATATGACAGAAGCTATTTTAAGAAGCACAGGAAAAATATTACTTAGGATTGTCAATAAAATCACATACATTTTTTTCTTCCTTGTTATTATTTTTCATTACCTTTCTAGGTCGGCATACAAAGTAATGGCTTTCATTATCAGGTCTGTATTCACTTGTGTCCTCATGCTTCCTTTCCATTCACTCCCTCCCCTCTGTCAACCCCCCTCCCCTCTGTCAACCTCCCTCCCTGCTTTCCCTCTGGCAGGTTCTCCTCTTTCCCTCAAATAATGTAGCCATCTGCTTTTACATGCATTCCAATGCCCTCTTCCCTTCCTCCCTCCAGGTCTCATATATATTAATAATGGTTTTCAAACGAGCTACAAAGTCCTGAACATTTCTCCAAGCAGAAAACAAAGTCAAAAGACAAACTAGGAAAGAAAAAATGCAATTAAAGACAAAAAGAATCATCTAAAAGGCTCAAACAAGCCCCCAAATTCTTCTGCTGATGACCCCAGGAATTGCTCAAAGGACCGGGTCCTTTTCTTTGGACAGTTGGAGGGATGTGTGTGTGTGTGTGTGTGTGTGTGTGTGTGTGTGTGTGTGTCTATACAGTGGGAGATGAGGAAAGGCACAAAGGAAATCTCTGCTGCTTCTTTGCCCTCTCATTCTTTAAGGGAAGCCTGGGAGCAAATATGCAAACCCAAGGTGTTCTATGATATATAAGAATTCTTACAAATCAGTAAAAACACTGACAGCACAGAATTAAATGGGCAAAGGTTGTGCACAGGGAATTCATTAAGAAGAAAAGGTACAAAAGGTCTCTGAAAGACTCAGCCATGGGGTAATCACACTGATGCTCACTCAAGGAAGTTTGGGACTGAGAGTTTTGCTTGAGGGTAAAACCTTATCAGTCCTGCTACAGCTCTTGGCCACCATGGGTACAATGAGTCATAATATTATCCTCTATCATTGCATGATAATATTTACGAAGAAAAATGTTGCAACAGTTATATAATTTCTGAGGGTTGTAGAAGTCACTGCTATATGGTCTTAACCATATAGGAAAACACTGAAATTGTCAATATGTCTATTCTAAGGATACTCTGTTTTTTAAGACTTATTTCATCACTTATGTGACGTGTGTGTGTGTCTGTGTGTGTGTGTGTCTGTGTGTGTGTGTGTGTCTGTGTGTGTGTGTGTCTTTCTGTGCACATCCATGTGGGTTGCCTGAAAAAGCTAGAAGAAGACATCAGATCCCCTGAAGCTGGTGTTACAAGATGATTTCTTCCAACATGGGTATTAGGAATTAAATTGTGGTCCTCTGAAAGAGCAGCAAGAGTTATTAACCATTCCGCTATCTCTCTGGTCCTCCAATGTGTTTTTAAGACAGGTTCTCTCACCAGGACCTGGAGCTCACTACTTGAAGTAGAAGGCTGGCAAGTGAGCCCCAGGGATATTCATCTTTCTGCCTCCCAGGCACACCATGCCTAGCTTCTCGTGGAATGCATGTCTAAATGCTTGCACATAAATCACACTGCTGGCTGAACCATTCCCCCAGCACCTCAGGTGCATATTGAATCTCCACTGTGGAAGGCCATAACATTAGCATAGACTCTACATCCGAGCAACTTGCATGGTGATGGTAGGGATATTCTAAGCACTTGAGTGCCGGGGTGGCCATGTCAGAGGAGCATCAAGTAGCAACAGAAGTTCAAGGTGTCAGCCCACCAGGACGCAATGCTCTGACAGGTGAATCTTGGATAGGGAAGGCCCCAGTCCACAGACCCCAGAATGTCTTTTGCTTTTCTTCTGTGCTTTCACATGTTTGCTGCTGCTGTCTTTCTCTGGTGTCTGGCATGGTGTGAATGGGTGTGGGGAGAGATTCCCCGCTGCCTGTAATGTAGTGTGTTTATCTCATGGAAACATCACAATCTACTGGGCATTTTTAACCCGTGGATTATTATGAAAATGATTTCCTCCTAAGCTGTACTGTCTAACTGATAATAATAATGTTAGATAAATAGAGTTTTGAGGATTAAAAATAAAACAAGGAAGGGTCACACAGCTAGAACACATGAGTTTCTATTGAGGAGTCTTATAGACTGTGGCTTAGGTCAATGATTAAGAAAAACAGTTGAGTCCCAGTTGCTGTGGGATGTCCTGTATGTTGTGAATAAATAAAATGCTGATTGGCCAGTAGCCAGGCAGGAAGTATAGGATAGGCAGGACAAAAAGAGAGGAGAGGCTGGGAGGTGGAAGTCGGGAAGAGACGCCAGCCTGCCGTCCAGGTAACAGCATGTGAGGTAAAGCCACGGAACACATGGCGACATATAGATTAACAGAAATGGGCTGAGTATAAGAGTAAGAGCTAGACAATGGTAGACCTGAGCTAATGGCTGAGCAGTTTAAATAATATAAGCATCTGTATGTTCATTTTTTAAGTGGGCTGTGGGACTGCAGGGGCTTGGCGGGACCTGGAGAGAAGCTCCCCAGCTACACCCAGTAGCTCAGCTAGCTTAAATTCTTTTAACCTTCAAGCTGGGACATGTGTTCACAGGTTTCAGGGTGCAACATAGCTGAAACAAAGCTTTGAAAGTTAGACTAAGAAGCTAAGATGTTGTTGTCAAGTAGCCTTGAGGTGAAAAACCCAGGAGGACAATCTAAAGTTTCAGAAAGGCACATAGATGAGTGAGGAAATCTTTAAGGAACAAAACAGCCCAATTTTCATTGGCTGATGTATCTTTCTTGCTAGGATTTGTTGATGACCAAAGGTGATGATTAATTCCTTATATCCATTTCTGCTTTCAATCTCCTGATATAAAAAACTATTGATGAGTGGGTACACACCCTAAAGATTTAAAGTAGAGCTGACTGATTCTTTTTCATATATAAAAGTTTAGGTTTGTGATTCCTTTAAGATTCCTTATAAGATTACCTTTCAAGATAAGTGATAAAGTAATTGGCCCTTTCTTTGTAACTACAAAAAATAGCCTGCCAGTAAAAGACCTGACAGAAGAATATCATGCTTGTCTACAGGGTTAATTGTAGTGTGAATCTTAATTGGTCTTAACAATAAAGACCTGAGTCAGATATCAGGGTGAAAGCTGAAAGATCAGAGAAGCAGAGCAGCCAGCCACTAGAGAGACTTCTTTCTTCTACTGAATCCTCAGCCTGAAAGGGCCCAAGCTCTTGTCTCTACCCTGCCTTATCACTTCCTCTCTCCACTCATCCATACCACTTTCTGGGATTAAAAGTGTATGCCACCACTGCCTGACCTCTAGTGGATAACTCTCTGTACTCTGATCTCCAGGCAAGATTTGTTTGTTAAAGCACAAACAAAATATCACCACAGTTAATGTATAACAATTTGCTTGAGTATGAATGCATGTGGATTCTTGGGATAATTTGGTTTTCACCTGTAATACATAAAATGTTTAATCATGTAAGGGAGATGAAAAACATGTTTTTACCTGTATTCATTATAATCATTCATTTGAAAAATAGAATGTAACCACACTGTAATTCTTATATTGCTTGAAAAACCTTGTTGAGCTATATAAGCTGTAGGAAAAAGTATACAAAAAAAGAATACAGAAGAATAGAGAAGAAGGAAACCATCAAGAGAGAGTGTGAGTGTCTTTTTCCCTAACCCCCTCAGATAGAAATGTCTAGTACATGCCAACTCCGTGACTTCCCTCTGAGCCCTGTGCTGCTGGAGGCTGGACCCCTAGACAACAAAACTTGAATGTAAAGTTGTTTGTGGTTACCCTCTGTCTGGAGTGCAAATCCTCTAAGGTAAGTCTAAAGCCCACTATCCATTTGTCTTTTCTCAGTCATTACTCCTTGTCACCGCCTGTGTTCCAGACAAATGTGGTAACTCATCACCCCCTATACAGTCCCGCACATTGATCATAATTTTCTCCACTTGGGGGTCACTTCAGCTCACCACTTTTGTCCCAGTGTTTTCAGGGACAATGACTCCTATCAGCCCTTTCCTCACCCTACTGAAGTAGTCTCTACTTCAGTGATTCTCAACCTTCCTGACGCTGCGACTCTTTAAGACAGTTCCTCATGTTGTGGGGACCCTCCAACCATAAAATTATTTTCATTGCTACTTCATAACTGTAATTTTGCTGCTGATATGAATCATAATGTAAATATCTGATATTTCTGATGGCCTTAGGTGACCCTTGTGAAAGAGTCACTAGACCCCCAAAGGGGTCATGGCCCACAGGTTGAGAACCACTGCTCTACTTCTTGTCATCACCAGCCTTGCGGTTGGTTCTATGGCATGCACTTAACCTGGTCTTTCTGGTCCACAAAGCTTTCATGCTCTGCCTCTGTCTTAGGACAATAACGACTTCCTAGATGTGGCTACATCATCCGTCACCTATAGCACGTCGTGATTGGAGCATGTATGATCAAGAATAAGTTATCGCAAGACCCAAACAGCGAATAAATAACAAAAGCAACAGGCACAAAATTGCCACAATGCAGATGGTGCTGTGAATGCATGTCCATTTGGGAATGATCCACCTGCAACAAACCCGTGGCATCATCCAAGAGAACCAAAACACATCTTAAGTGGGATCCATTTCAGGGAGCCCTCAGGGAAACCAGGTGGAAGCAGCAACCTTCAAATAGACTACCTCCACCCACCTGCTAACCCTAGCAGGGCACATTCCCATAAGCTGTAATTTTTTTAGCCATGGGGCTGTGTCTGTCAACCTGCCCCGTGCATTGGTTTTATTTTTAGACATAATGAACTGTAATCCTAGTACCTATTCTAAACTAAATTAACATGTTTATTACTCTCCAATAAAAGCATTAGGCCACACATTACCCATTTACTTCAGCTGGAATGCTAAGTATAATGTTCCTTTTCAACCGAAACCTGAAATAACTCATATTTAGAGTATGTGGCTTCACACGAGGCACCTCAATTGGATCCTGTTGCCACTGGCTTATTTTAAGCCATCAATGGCAGAGCCACCGGTGTTTCCTTGGCCTGAGACACAGTGTGTTTCTTGGATAAAAGAGAGTCAAGCTGCGAATTACAGAGTTTCTGAGCCATTTTCTGTTCTATATATCTGAGAGTTGCTCCCTGCTGCTTTTTCCCTCTGTATTTCCAGTTGCACATACCAGGTTTCTATTTGAAAATATAGTCAGTGCACTGGAGAATCTGCCATTTCAAACCTCTCCCTATATTTTTTATTTAACGAGGGCTTGACCCTCGTAACACCCCCAGTGAACTCAGGGTGTTAGCACAACTTTGGGGAAACTTCAGAATTGGAAGTCAGACTTTATTTTCCTCCAAGCCTTTTTCTCTAAGCTGCTGTGACTGTTGACTCCATATGAAATCTCAATCTCTCAATCTCTCTCTCTCTCTCTCTCTCTCTCTCTCTCTCTCTCTCTCTCTCTCTCAATTTAATTGATAAAATACAGAGAAGAGAGTACATTACATACTGGTGAATGTTCCCAAACTGAATTCACAAAACCAAATCTAGAAGCAGGCAGTACCCATTGTCTTTAAAGTCAATCATGTATGTGTCTACTCCCTGCCTCTAAGAAAAAAGCATACATATTAGCACTCTCCAGTATACAATTTCAAATTCTTATTGAGGTTAAAATCACATATACCCACCCAAACCCTTTGAATAAGAATTTGTATATGTATTCCATCAAAAAAAATCTCCAAGAGTGCTTGCAACTCCATTGAGCTCCAAGTCAGATATGTCTAGTGTCAAACGGTCAGCCCTGAAAACATGCATACAAGTGACATACAGACTAGGCAGGTGATAATTAGGAATATATATGTATATAACATGTACATATAGCCATGAAGTAACAATTAATGAAAAAATGGCCTTTTAAGAGAGTAAGGAGGGTTATATAAGAGGGGTATGTTCAAAGGGTTTGTGTGGGTATACATGTTTTTAACCTCAGTACAAATTTGAAATTTTATGCTGGAGAGTGATAATATATATGCCTTATTCTTATATGACCAATTGGATATCTTTTTTTCATGGAATATCCATTAGATTAATTTGCCCAGATTTCAGTTAGGTCATCAATCATTCTCTTATTTCTAGGAAATCTGTCTGTCTGTCTATCTATCTATCTAGCTATCTATCTCTATCATCTTTCTATCTATGTATCTATGTGTGTGTGTGCCTATCTATCTACACACAAATATATGTGTACATATATAAGTATACTCATTATGTATGTATATATGGGATACATGCATTCTAAATTTCTAAATACATTCTTACCTTTTATGAGTTTGCCTACACAACCTCTTCATGTGTTTGATGGTGAAGAAAATCTGTTCATTTTAATCTAGATGACCACCCAAGTCTTCCTTTGTGCTTAAACATTTGGTACCACATTTAAGAAGTGAGTTCACTTCCATTTTGTAAATATATTATCCCATGTTTGTATCTAAAACCTTCATTTAGAGTTATAATTAAATCTAGAGTTGACTCTTCCATGTGGCTTGAAGGAAGCCAAAGGAACCTCTCTTTCCTTGACTTTAATTGTCCTAGCAATACTATGTTTAGTGAAATACGATGGTCCTCATGGTGCTGCAGCCTCACCCTCTTCATGATCCAGTGATTACACAAGTTGGGACTATTTCTAAACAATCAATTAAATTCCATTATTATATTGGCTAGTCAAGTCAGGCTGACTTGATTTCCTTCTCTTTTTCCTAGTAGGCACCAGCAACTGGTACCTTAATTCTTCCATATCCGCCTCCTCTTGCTCCTTTTTTTCCATATCAGTTCAAGACTTGGCTTATTTCCTGCTATCCTCCATATTCCCTCCAAAAACAACAAGCAAACAAAAAACAAACTGTCAGGACCTTATCTAGAATTTTGTTGACTTTATATATTAGTTTGGGAGAAGAATTAACATCTTGAAAAAGTGATTTTTTTTTTTTTAGTCTTGAATATAGTTTACCCCTGCTTTTAGTCAGGTCTTCATTTGTCTCAGTAAAGTTCTTTAGGCTTTGTATATATGCCATAGAATTGGTTTTACTTTATAATCCATTAAAAATTTAACTTTTAAAAATGTAATATTTTTAAAAAGTGTATGTGACTCTGTGTGTGTGTGTGTGTGTGTGTGTGTGTGTGTGTGTGTGTGTGTGTATGATTTTCATGTGTATGTGTGCAGGTAGACATGTGCAGTGGAATACATGTGCAAGTCCAAAAGCAACTTTCAGGAGTTGATTGCTCCATCTTGTTGAGGCAGAGTCTTTCTTGTTTCTGCTATACTATTACTCTGGGTTAGTTGGCCTTCGAGCTTCTGGAAGATTCTCTTGTTTCTGCCTCCTATCTTGTGACTGCATCTATCTTTTGAATGTGGCTTTCAGGGCCTGAACTCAGGTCATCAGCTTGCAAGGCAATCAATTTTAGCTGCTGAGTCCTTTCACCAGCCCCCTCTTAAAGCTCATGTACTCCTGACTACTGATATGACATATGGTCAATGTGCCTCAAAAGGTATGTGTCAAAACTTCATTCCACTGTAGAGATGAACATGATTACAGTAAGGCTTTCATGATGAGATTAATACCCATATCAAAAAGGAGTCAAGAGATCTTTATCTTCCATTTGGGGGCACAAAGAGCAGCTCATCTGCAAACCAGAAAGATTACCCTCGCAAAGACCCACATCTACATTTACTTTGATAGCCTCCAGAATTATGAGAAATGCATGCATGCTTTTCTAAGACACCCAATATATTATACTGTTGCTATAATAGCCCAAACTGAATTAAATAACTACTATGAATGACTTAGTCATGGCTTGTACCATATATGACCAACCAAATGGCAACAATGCACAGACTTATTTACATTTCAATAAGCAAATCTACTGAACAGAAGACAAAACATTATAATGATGTGAAATGACTACGAAGACTCCTGGACCCTCAGCTGCTGTACTTGCCTTATCACTAAATGGTAAGAAAGAGAATCATCATTTACTCTCAGATCATATTTCAAGCAGAAAAGCTAGAGAGGTCTTGCACATTTTTCATTATTTTTCTCGTGTTAAAGTTATGCTTTTCTAAATGTACATTTTTATCATTTTTTCTTGTGTTAATGTTGTGCTTTTGTAAATGGTATCATTTAAAGCTCTGCCACAGTGATTTTTGAACTAATTAATTCCTTCAGCATTTTCCTTCCCTCAGTGAAATCAGCTTTCAGATGCAATTGTTTCCAAAAAAACATCTGTTTCTAACAGATTCTCTGGTTGTTTTGATCTGCCATGTTTGGAAAAGTAAGCAAGGCTACCTGGTATCAAACTCTTTCAAGGAAGGCAACACATTTTTCTACTCTCTATTTCTTATTCTCTTTTGATAGCATTAAGCTGACTGTCACTCACATTAAGTCATTCACTTGAAGTTTATGAGTAAACTTACCAGGTTTTTTTTTAAAGGAGTTTAACTAATTGGCAGTATTCTATCTATTTACTATTTATTACATAGATAAATAATAGATGAAAAACATGTTCTGTAAGAGCGCGATAAGATCTATTGATTTGTTAAAGAAAACATACCTTTGCCTCTCTATTTTCCCCTAAAGGCTCATTATGATATTAGTCATAAACTAAGAGTAACAATGGCTCACATTTTACAGGTTTTTTTTGCTAGGACAAAAATCTATCACATAAAAAATTTAAATGATTCATCTGGGGTTGTCAAAAGCACAATCAATCTAAAACCTTCTTATGACCCACCCTCATATACTTGTCTTTCCCAATTGCATGGTTCACAGCTTAGCCCAAACATTCATTTTTACCTGCTCTGTCATGCTCTATAGAACAAAATGAGTGTTTTCTCAGATATGGCAGACAGCAAAGTGGTGCTGCGTTTGAACCTGTACTTTCAGGGAAAACAAACTAAATTATATTAAATTAAAACAAACAAACTTTTCTTTTCAATCAGCCCTTGTCTCTGGAATCTCAACTATGTCCCTTCATGAAAACACCAGGGACAGACACATACACAAGTACTTCTGAACTTTACCTGGGGTAGACAAAGGGATTTCAGTATTCCTGGTGATAATTTTGATGGGTGATAAAGTAAACTGTCTTCCTAATGAGATACTTCCAAGAGAAGTCTATGGGAAGTTGCTTCATTAATCATAAAATTTTAAAATGTTCAATCCACATGAATTCTAAGAAGTCACCATTGTGCAAAAAAAAAAAAAAACCAGACCATATGGGAACAAATACACAAATCTACGAAAAGAAATATACATTAAAATGATAAAAATTCACTGTTAAGCTTTCAGAGTACAAGTTGGTTTCATATGATCTCTAAATTCAGTGCTTCCTATATAAAGCTGAGAAAAGGTATCAGTAACTTTAATAACATTTTGTAAGCAATAAATCAGATGATACCTCTGAATCACTATACAGATACTAATGTAAAATATTCAAGCAAGAGATTTTGGTTCCCAATTACAATGTATTCTGGCATAAAGAATGCCATTTCTTACCCACATCATCTCACACTCTAGCAAGGCTCTTCTGAGAGAGCTTGTTCCATAGTATTATGATTCAGTTACTCCATCTCATCTTGAGGAACTTGTAACTTTAATCTGTCTCTCCAGAGATTACCAGCCTGAAAAGGGACCCTCAGGATATATCGATAGAAGCTCTCCCATGAAACCCCGGACATTTACTGTAGACAAGGCAACTGCTTCACTCATGCCCACAAAACCTCAGGCACACCATCTCCTAAGTAAAAAAGAAGTTTCCATACTGATCACAGAAGTACAGCCTAGAAAGTATCAGTTCGCAGAATAAAAATACCAAGTTTTTAGAGACTTGATCTTCATAGACTTTTTGCAGTTGTATTACCACACAAAGAAATACAGGATACCGAGGAGAATGAATAGGATTTTAAATTCTTTCCTTAGTCAATTCAACTCCAGCGAAAACATTGCCAAGTCTTCACCTTAATCCGGAGAATCTGTGGGGGACAATCTTAGGATATTTGCAAACTCATTGGCATATTCTATAAATGACGGTTCTGAGCAATGAGCTGAACAGTGGGAAATTTACTGAAGTACCACGTTGGTGAGAGTCCCCACAGGAGGCACCAAGTGTGGTCTGCTGACCATGAATATGCCTATTAGTGTATTGATGTTTCCCTCTTCTTATCTCATTTTAAGTAACCCAAATTTGGGATCCAAAATGATCCCTTCAGTTGCTCGGTTTTGTCTCACTGGAGTTTTGTACAGGAAATTACAGGCTTTGAAAGTTTTTGCAAATCAGGAAAGTATTCACAACTTTAATACCTGTGACATATAACAATGGCTTAAAACAAAAACAAAACTTTAAAACAACCCAGAAGCACCCACAATGTCTGGATAACTGTTTGTTTCTCTTCAAAATTTGCAAAAAAAAAAAAAAAAACAAAAAACAAAAAACAATAGTAGCTTCCATCACTTCAATGCACCTCTCTTTTGTTAGACAGTACCAGCACCAACACTCCTCCTCCGGCATTGTTTTACACACTATCCCTGGGAACCTGGGAGGGGACAGACTATTCTTGCTTCTATGCAGACCTTCTGATGAAGCTGATCTTTATTCTATATTTTCCTTTCTTCATCAAACAACAACAACAACAACAACAATAAAATCAGCATGCTGCTTCTCACTGAAAACCCACTGGAATCACTCCATTTTCAAATTTTAAGCTTGACACTCATTATCTCCAGTTTGTGAATCTACACATCTTCCTTTGCAAAGAATTTTCCGTACTTGCAAAACATCAGTTTTTGCTGCCTGGAAGATGCTAACCTAATTCTTTTTTTTTTTTTTTTAAGTTGCACTCAAATAATTACTTGGTCTCTCAGAATTTATGTGTTTCTCTAAAACTCAAAAACATCTATGCTATTCAAAGAAACAACTGAAACTCACCCTTACTGAGAAAATTGTCAGAGCACGCACTGTTCCTAACGTCTTAAGTGCTCTTTAGATCACCCACTGGGCACTGTTACTGTTGTTCTTGGTATTGTTGGCTGCATGTACACGTGTGCTGTGTGTATTCAACTAAGTCCAGAAGAAGAGGTGATAAAAATATCTATTCAAGATGGCTGGGTTTGACCAAGTATTCACACAAATAATTTTCACTCATGGAAATTCCATGTGACATGAATAAAACACATAGCAATTAAGTTAAGGTACCACACTAGAAAGTCCAAAGAAAGCTTGACTGGTGGGTTGCCACCTGATCACACTTTGATATAAAATTCAATAAAAGCCAGCCACTGTGTATTCAGGATGTGAGATATCTGCTAAGCTCTGCAGGCAAGTTCCATCAGCCCATCTCCTGAGGTTTCATTAAAGCCCTGACTGAGAGTTGGCAGGTCTGCGGTGGGTCTCAAAAGCCTTTTACAAATACTACAGCAATATTGAGGCTGCTGAGTTTTCTCATGATATGTATAGAAAGGGGAACTACTGTATTATCTCATTTTACATCCATGAAAACGGGGCACCGCACAGAAAGGATATTTGATAGGCTCAAGTGTACATAGCTAAGACAGTGTATATTCATATATATTTATGTACATATATACACTCATTTTCAATCCATTGATTAGTTATATGCTCTGATTAGCTCTGGGTGAATAAAGTGAATAAGCCCCTGACTTTTCTCTATAGGGGTTCACCATCACCTGTCCCTTGAACTTGAATTTCATCCTTTGGCTGAGGACCCTAGCACCTTCTCTCCAGGAGCATGTGTCCGTGTGCAAATGGGACAGGAGACTTCTGAAGATAACACTGTTAAATACCACTGTCCCTTCTCTTCATTCTAGAGACAGCATGTTTAGAAACAGAGCACTGCTAACAGTCATTTCATTCTGACACGACCTGATCCACAGGCAGCTGTCCACTGGAGTTGAAATCAGGGCTTTTGGCAAGTTGAAGAGAAATGGACGCTGTTGTGTAGAGATTCTTCAGTGTGTCTGACACACATCTGGTAAGCTATTCAAATCTAAACCATATGATACACTGAAGATACAGTGGGCCAGTCAGCATGATGTAAAGGATGACAGAATCCCTTGTCTTCTTTGTCCTATCAGTAACATGACAGCAAAATTTGTTATTGCCCATTACAAAGCCAGAACAGGGCCTCTTCGCTGCACACTTCATTTATAATAATAAATTATTAAATTAATTCTTATATTACTCTTATATTTAATTCTTACATTTATTCCTATATTCAAATAACTTCCAAAAAGTATTTTTCTTGTCCCAATTTGGCTGCTGATAAGATCCTAGCTGTGAATAAGTCAATTTGTAATCAAGGCCTTGGATAACTGTTGATAATTCTGGCCAGAATATGAATCACGTCTTCCCTATATCAAATCCCCCATTGTTACCACCAGCCACTTTCATTCAAACTACTTAGGAACAGCTCCACAAGTTGAACGTCCTGGCCTTGTGATAATACATGGAAGGATGTTTTTGTCCATTGTCTGGTACATACAGAGCTCTCAATTAGCTGCTGTTTGAAGGGGCAGATTATCAACCTTTCAGCAAATGTGGTTTACATGCTTGAACATGCTTTAGATGAGACCAGTCCTAGGCTTCATTATCACATGTGAATTAGGAGGCTGGCAGTGTCTGATGGAAAAAACTAATTTTTTTTTTGACAAGCATTCTTCAGAATCTAAGGCTACAGGGCACCCTGCTCCTGGACAGTGCCCTTGCAGAATCTGCAGAGGATAAAAATCACAACATCTGAGCTATTGCTACAGTGTCTGGAGCTCTAGCTACAGATGAAGACATTGTGTGACTTTTCCTGGGGAGATGTGAACAAAATTTCATCCCCACCCCCTCAGATAAAGCAAGGACAAGATCAAAGAAACATCTTAGGAAATTCCAACTGGGTGAACCTAGTTTATTAGAGTTTCTTACAGAAACATGAGTGAGGGGATACTGCAAGACATGGATGAATCAAAAGGAGCAGCCTCACTAAAACCTCCAAGCCAGCATGAATGACAATTCTCGAACACCATATCACTGGAGTTCTCTGCATACCTTGCAGGCACCTCCATTTAAGAGCTTTTTCTGTGGTGATATATTGTGTCCCCCAATATATTGTTCACTCTAATAAACTTATCTGGGGTCAGAGAACAGAACAGCCAATAGATATAGAGGCCAGAAAATGGTGGCACACACACCTTTAATCCTAGCATTCTGGAGGCATAGATCCATCCAGATATCTGTGAGTTCAAAGCCACACTGGGAACAGCCAGGCATGGTGGCACATGCCTTTAATCCCAGGAAGTGATGGCAGGAAGCAGAAAGGTATATAAGGCGTGAGGACCAGGAACTAGAGTCGGTTAAGCTTTTAGGCTTTTGAGCAGCAGTTCAGCTGAAATCCATTTGGATGAGGACTCACAGACTTCCAGTCTAAGGAAACAGGATAAGCTGAGGAACTGGCAAGGTGAGGTGGTTGTGGCTTGTTCTGCTTCTTTGATCTTCCAGCATTCACCCCAATACCTGGCTTCAGGTTTGATTTTATTAATAAGACCTTCTAAGATTCTTGCTACAGCTTTCTTCCTCCAACAATTCTTTACTGTTTAGATAAGCTGGCAAGAAGACAGGTGAGTCAGGCTGACTTTCACTAGACTCTTCCATCTCTCCATAAAGGAATGGTTCAATCCAGAGGAAATAATTATACAAGCTTAGACTTGGAGTATCATAAGAAGCCTTTTAGATCTATCTGGCAAGGCATACTCAACATTTTATGGTGAATTTGTTGGTTTTTTAGTGGAAGGGGTTACATGGAACTTCATAAATAGTCATGAAGAATAAAATAAATATTTAGGGGAAGCTATTGAAGCCCCAAAGGAAACCACTCTAATTTCACTTGAACAAATGCAATTTAGCTCTTACTGAGTAACTGCTTCCTCTGTTGACAGGTGTTCAGAGAATAATTTAGATATGTATTTCTTTTTGGTCATCAAAAATTGTTATGTAATATAGATTAGTTTGTTTATCAAGGAATGGGTTCCGGACCTGCCTTGAAATCACACAGCGCTTGCACAATTCAACTGAATTCTACCTGCATGAAGGAGTGGGGATCTGGTTCCCTGTTCCCAAGATACTTCTCTGTCATGTGACTTTTTCTAGGGAAACTTCAACCAATAGGGAACTTCTGAGAGGTGAGACCAAGGTAATGAATGATCCTCTGAAGTCCAATTAGGCGAACCAATGTGGTTGTTTATGGGAATTGAGCTGAAGAGTTACAAGAGCATCGCAACTCAAAGGTAGCCACATTGGTGAAAACCCACCCCAGCCAAGAGTTGCATCCCCGGAACTTCCCACAGGACTTGCAAGTAGGACATTTTCTTTTCCTTAGCAGTCCTTACTAATACAACCTTTGGGAGGGGCCTTGTGTCATTATAATTTTAAAGAACACCCTGAGACTTCTGAGCATTTTACTTCCTGAGTCCTAAGGAGTCAGTCTCTTGGATGGAATGATTCAGTTCAGAAGAAATTGTTACAAAACATTCCTGTGTCTGAAAGAGACCACAGTAGAAGCTTTCTCGCTGTCAGGGTGATGAGAAGACATGTCTCTTCTACTAGAATTAAGGAAACACAAAAGGAAATATGTAGACACAATTAGAACTGCCGTACCATTTACAGACTGAAGAATGTGATGGGAAGACCATCTGTCCCTTCAAGCTAAGCTGAAGCCATTCCCCTGATAGAGATTGATGGCCAATTGGGAACTATTTTAGAGCATTGCAACTTTCAAGAAAAACACAGTCTGTCATCATTTTGCCATGCATGTCCATGGTGACCTTGCCAAAGCAAAGCCTGCCCCATGCAGATGGTTATTGGAAGACCAAGGAACTCAGAAGTGTGCAGCTTTAATCAGAGAGCAACCCCCTATTGAATAGACACTACTTATTTGATTAAGTGTTTTCTCCCCATGATATCAATGGTTTCAAGTTGAGGTTCAGGGCTGAGTAGTCCCAACACTAATTAGTTGGAAAACAGATTATGATTAGAGGGCTAAGACATGAGAGAAACATGAGACATGAGAAGCGGGTGGGTAAATCGGATTCCCACATAAAGGAAATTTTATGAGATGGCTGTGGTGGCCAGAGAGCTACATATCTGACCTTTCCACACAGAGAACATGAAAAAGAAAGATATGAGGGAACTAATTAAGTAACTTCCAGTAGCCTTGACCATGGGGAAACCACTATGATGCTTAAGGCAAGGTTATGTAGCTATGAACACAATCCTCATCAAGTGTACTTTTTCTTCCCTTTGTAAACAATTCTAAACATGAATAGATAATCAGTTTCATTGACTAGCCACATGATATCCCAGTCACTAATGAAATGGCTAATTATTGTCTTCTATATCACAATCACATTGATAATTTGAATATGCAGACATGGCCATGCTATTTCTGTGTATAATATTCACTAACAACAACTCATCTCAGATTGTAACAACTAGGGTTATCATCTTAACAAAGATTTTTATTTATTCTCACTCTTTTTACAGACTGAGAAGCTAACGTAAACCAGATAACCTGTCCTGTAAAATCCTTTCAGTACACACTTCAGGTGAACTTAGCAATTTAAACCAATAAAAATGCCTTCTCTAGGCCTATGCACTTCACTTGCCTGCCCGTCCCAGCTTCCACACTTCCTCCTTTATGCTTATAAATAGACTGAGTTCTTATTCCCAAGTGCACTTCTAGAATCTTTATATGAATTTAGCTCAGTGCACCGTACATCCAAGCTTACTTTTTATTTCTTCCAGTGCACTGAAAATTATTTGACAGCAGAAACATTGTCTTTTATGTTTTGGTAGAAATGTGTTTGGTACCTTCATGCCTAGTGAACAGAAGTAATATTCAGTGGATATGTAGATAAAAAAGAAAAACCACTAAACCAATTATGTTTCTGGATCTCACGCACTTCTCCAACAGAGAATGTGATTGATTTTAGGCTAATCCCATGATGTTTATCATCAAGTTGTATTCTTCCTGTCTGGACAGTAGTAACAAGTATATACTAGATACATTTGCATTTACCTAATCTCTTCAGCCATCAACCATGATAACCACAACAAGCCAGAAGAATCAAGCTCAAAGGCAAAAGCAAGCTCAGGCGTGGGCAGTTTGGCTCTGATGAGATTTGTGCAAATCCATATTGAATCACAATGGAAATTTTCAGGAAGTTATGGCTACTTTACTTTTCCATCTTCTTTCAGCTTTATGCTTTCCTTTTTCTCTTTTTCCAAATCTAAATTTGTTCACTGGACAAAGGCAATGTGGCAGAGCCAGGGTCTCCCCCTTGCTTCATGTTTCTACCTCACCCACTCTCTTTGGAGAAGACCCAAAACACACATAGAAATGGTCCTTAGACTGTAGCCATAGCGGGAAAAGGTGACAGAAGTTGTTGATACATTTGAGTCTGGTATTAATTAATCATTGTTTATATTAACTACAAATTCTCTTAATCTAGAAACCTATAAATAAAATCTATTGTTATGAATTAAGTGCATATATAGGTTTAGAATAATCTGTAATATGTTTGGCAAGAGCAAGCACACTGAAAACACAGTCCTGGCCAGGTGGTAGTAGCACACACCTTTAATCCCAGCACTCAGGAGGCAGAGGCAGGCGGATCTCTGTGAGTTCGAGGCCAGCCTGGGCTAAAGAGTGAGTTCTAGGAAAAAGCTCCAAAGCTACACAGAGAAACCCTGTCTCAAAAAAAACAAAAAAAAAAGAAAGAAAAAAAAGAAAACAGTCCTTTTTCTGGGAACTGGCGGATATTGGTAGCTGTAGAGAAGCTAGAAAAAAAACCTGACTCAGAGAACGATATTAAAACAAAATAAATTCACAGACCAAAGACTCTCACAGAAATATCAAAGCATAATGAACTTTATAAAGTTCTGTCTCCTCAAAGAGTCAGTAAGATCTGGCGTTTGGTGTTTCCTTACATAGTTCATACTTCTTTTCTTCCCAACCTCCAGAAGCACAACCATCAGAGGTTTTTATCTATACTGACTATCACTCTGTCAGTAGATGGACATGAAACAGAATACAATAAAGTAAAATAAAACAAGAGAAGAAAAATTATTTTAAAATCTAAATCCAGCCAGAGAAATACACGAATCCTTGCAGGGACTCATGTAAAACAAGTTGGTTGCTGCATTTTTTTTCTTTCTCTTGATATATATATACGTATACATACACACACACACACACACATCTTAGGGGTTTCAAATAGCATTTACAACATATTAAACTTTCAAAGCATTTAACTATTCATTTTATGCTCAATTTCCATAAAAATCTCTCTAATGTTCATTTGTCCCCAACCTGTTCATTTGAAAAACTCTCAGCTATGTGGAGGAATTATGACACTATACAGATTCCTATAGAAAAAGCAGGTAACATGGACTCTAGGATAATTTCAAAGTGAGAAGAAAAGGCTAGGCAAGTTTTGAATTCCTAAACACTATTACCAGAATATTTGACTTTATTTGGAAATAAGTCCTTATTGAAGTAATCAGAAACAAAGTTCTGTAGCGTTAACTGGAGAAGATGAGGTCATAAGGAGGAGTCAATACATTACAACTACGTGCTTATAATAGGTTCAGCTTTGGATCCAAAGACATAGGCACACAAGAAGAATGCCAAGAGAGAGTAATGGTAGAGAGCAGGGCGGACAGTGGCGGTGTCCCTTGGTGCCCAAGATTGCCAGCAAATTTTCAGCACCTAGGACAGAGGCCCACAGCTGATTCTCTCTAAAGCCCTTTGGGAGCTCACACTTTTGACGCTTTGATCTCAGCCATGCACGCGGCAGAACTGTGAGAAAGTACATTGCTGTTGTTTGAGCTTCCTGGAGAGTGTTCCTTGTTTACAGCAGCTCTGGCAAAGCCATGACACAGCTTTCTGTCTCAACAGTCATGTGACTCTTTCTCTCCTTACCATCTTATAAAAGACTCCCCCTCTCCCACCTGATACTGGGTTTCTCTGTGGAGCCCTGGCTGTCCTGGAACTCACTTTGTAGACCAGGCTGGCCTCAAACTCACAGAGATTCGCCTGCCTCTGCTTCCCGAGTGCTGGGATTAAAGGCCTGTGCCGCCACCACCACCAGGCTTAGAAGTCTGTTTCTTGGCTTGACAAAAAGGACCTCAAAAAGAACCTCAGAGGGCTCCGATATGCAGACCCACTGACAGCATCTTTCTTCCTCCGTGTTGACCTTCTCCTGCTTGAGACTCCACTGTGTCCCACCGTTGAGAAGGTGGAGAGCAGCCTCTTGACCGCGTCTTCAGGATTCTGGAAACCTCAGTACTCAAATTCCCAGATAAATGTTTGAACTCTGGTGAGGAACACAGCTGAATTGCAGAACATTTGCAACGAAGGGTCATTTTCTAACAAGACTGGAAGGGAACAGGTTAAAGAAAATGACCCCAAATTTGCCATTTTGGACTAGATAATCTTTTTTTTTATTTTTTATTTTTTTTTTAGAAAAATGTGTGTGTGAGTGTGTGTGTGAGAGAGAGAGAGAAAGTGTGTGGGTGTTTATTCTTCTTTACATTGTAAATTTGTTAGACACACTCTTGAGTTCAACTCTCTAGGTGTCAATAAAACTGCACTGTCAAAAAACGTCCACTGAAGGGGATGGGACTTGGTGGAGGGAATCACCGAATTGAAGGCTAAAAATAAAGTGTATCAATTCAGGCAAACAGGCAGCAATAGACAGGAAGAAGGAGGCTGGATGGTTCTGCAGGGCTGCATGTAAGTAGGCAGAGGCTTTGAGAGAAATCTTTGAATTAATTTATATAAATCATGTGAACCTCTTCTAATACTTATGTCTTCATAGGCTTCTCCTCGAGGAAAGCTGCCCTGGCAATATCAAGAGTTCAGATGTCTAACTTTCTCCGCTGAGTTCTATCAGCCTTCACTTTTGAACACCTCTTTGAACACCCCCAAAAGTGGTTATTTAATCATGGAGTTTGTTCTCCCGCTTCTTGGTAGTTCCTGGAAGATGGAGTGAGGTCAGGCTTTGACGTTGCCTTTGGGGTCTTGTATATCACAGAGATTTCATCGAGGAAAAATGGACAGAATGATTAGGAATGCTTGGAGAAGCTTCACAACCCCTCTGCAGAGCCATTTCCCTCTGGATGTGTATTCTGATGCCTTTTTGAGGAGAGATAAGATCTGTCTCAGAAGAGCTATCTAGACCACCACTATGAAAGCCCAGAAAAAGACATTCAAGCTGAGGAATTACAGTACCTCCCTCGCCTTGCCCCTTCCATACCAGAGGCCACAACTTCATCTTTCTGTGACCTCTGAATTCCTGGATAGCTGAAGAACTGGACATTGCTGAGAAGTTATTTTAATGTAGAATCAAACAAACAGGATCTACAGGGATCAAGGGTCCACCCGATCTGGCCATCATTGCTTTCCCACTCACACACTTTCTGCTAAACGACTGATTAACAGTACTATGACAAGCACTGTAAAAAGTCCCCATACACCTGAGAACACACAGGACTCTAGGAAACTACTAACTTGGTGGCACACAGGCTTTCTTCCATCAACAGCACTTTGGGGATGCAATCACCCCTCAGCTAACAGTGAGTGCCCAAGACGGCTGCACTGTCAATGAACTAGATGAGGTGGCCTATATCATTTGTCCAAATTAATAAAAAAGCCATGAAAATGCCATCACCATTTATTACTCAGGCTACCTCTTCGGCTCTACATTTTAACTCTACAAATCCCAAGCCCCTCTATGTATCAAAGCACTGCTGCTCCTTAAAAGACTCTCTTCTGCTTTTCATGTCTTTTCAAAATTTTCCCTTTTGCTTACTTTTTGGGAATGACTCCTGAAGTTATTCCCTCATTTAAATTTTCTCTGAGATTTGAAAACACAGCCTATCTCCCACTGTTCTAGGCCACCTGTGCATCTTGTATCTACCACCATTATGTCCCATTTTACCCTGTTATAAATATCCATTGTCTTTTTTTTTTTTTAATTTACCCCCTGATGACTCCATACATGTGCATGACCTATTGTGATCAGATTCACTCTCCTGCACTGTTTAGTTTATCCTCCTTATACTCTTTCTGGCCCTCTTCTTTTTCTCAAATAGTCCCCTTCCTATGTTTTTGGTGTGTGTGTGTGTGTGTGTGTGTGTGTGTGTGTGTGTGTGTGTGATCCGCTGAGTTTAATTAGAGTTACTTGCTTGAACTTGACAGTACATTATTTACTGAGGTTTAGGTGACTTAACAGTGGCTACCCCACCTTCCTCAGTAACCATGAGCTGTGACTAGCTCTACAGGGAAGGGTGGGACCTCATGAGCCCTTTCCCATCAATGATAGAATGTTGACAGGCCCCATCTGGTTCAGATCTTGAGCAAGTGACTATCACCACAGTGAGTTCATTAGCTAAATGGCCATGTCATGTCTAGATGATAAGATTTCATGGGATTCCTCCCTATCCTCTGTCTGTGTAACGACTTATTTTCATATACACTGTTCTCACCATTTCTTAATTCTTCAGTAACACTATCCCCTTTACCTATAGAAACAGTTCTGTAATAAAAGCCAGGCCTTCCAGGACTGGAGCTGTTTCTGTTGCAACATCTATTTTTCCTTCCTTCCTTCCTTCATTCCTTCCCTCCTTCCTTCTGTGTGTGTGTGTGTGGGGGGATAACTACTCTAGCACTGAACAACATCCCCAGCCCTATTTTCCATCTAAAGCAATGATCTGCTACTGGAGAAAACTTTCCATATCCCATATCTTATAATGACCTAAAATTTTATTACTCATCATGTCTCCAGTTTTCATGGCACCAATAAAGCTACTCATGCAATTTTTAGATGTTTACTCTGAAGTGATAGATTAATAGTCATTTAAACAAAGTGCAGACTGCCTGAATTATACTAACAATTATTCATTTAAATGCCTGTATGACATATTAATCTTTTCTCTGAAATAGAAGTCTTTATTATACAATAGAAGGGAGTTGTCATTTAAAAGATGTGCATTTAAACTTCAAAACACATTTGAATATTCAAAGATTTGGCAGTCCTTGTTGAAATGTTTATGCCTGTCTGGAATGTAATAATTCCTTTTTTTATAATTCATTTTTTTCTGATTATAAAACTTGAGAAATATTTCTTGGAATTTTACTTGAATGACCCAGTGTTATAAAAATAACTGCCAACTTTTATTGAGTAATCCTGAATACTATCATAAACCACTTTACTTAATTTTCAAAGCACCACTTTGATGTGGGTCCTTAATCTTGCAGATAAAGTATTTGCAATTCAGAGAAGGAGGTGGATAGTTCTAGAATATACAGCTGCAAAGACAAGAGGCCAGGATTTGAAGCCATTGGTCTGGCCACAGACTTTATACTCCAAGACCTCTACAGCCCAGCTATGAATGATATTTGAAGACATGTGGCCATGTGCAATTCATAATTCTTAGCTCCACTAAGTCAAATGACTTGTCTAAATTCGATGGATAGAAAAGCCTCAAGGCTGAAAACTCCAAGGCAGATATTATGCATCTCAGTTCAGTGCTTGCATTAGTTGCTTGTGTTAAAACCCTTGTGACCATCTACCCAGCAAGAGGCAACTCAAGGGAAGAAGGATTTGGTATAGCTCACCTTTTGGAGGGACACAGTCCGTCATGGAGGGGCAGGCATTGTGCATGGTACCTTGGCAGATCAGGACACAGAGTTCAGACTAGAAGTAGACTAGACTATAAACCTTAGCACTCTATCTTCCTCTGGTATTCCAGTTACAACAGCTAAGCCCTACCTCTTAAAGAATCCACAGCCCCCCAAGTCAGCATCATCAACTGGAGGACAAGCATTCAAACACATAAGCATGAGGGAAACATTGCAGATCCAAACCATTACAGTGCAACATTCTCACCATTACCATTTTTGTTCTCCACATATTTGGACATGTATAAGAACTGGGAGCATATGCTTGATTATATTGTGATCATTAACTATATGGGTCAACACAGATGGGGCACCTGTGTGCAGACACTTGACTCCAAGTTTCTCTGGGTGTGCCTGTGAATGTGTTTCTAAATGCAGCTGGTATTTGGATAGGGAGACTGATTAAAGTAAAGTGCCTTAACCATGCTCTGAGTGCCATGCAGTCAGTGGAAGGTCTACATGTGGCAAAACTTGAAGAGAGAATTCACTCTCTCTGCCCTGCTTTTTCTTCTCATGCCCTTGGACCAAGACTTCAACGACAGAATCCCTTTCAGTCTTCAAGCTCTGACTCAAGTTATCTGATTCCTCAGGCTTTATAATTGCTTGAGATAAGTCTTCATAATAAATCCCTTTGATCAATAGATGATAGATAGATAGATAGATAGATAGATAGATAGATAGATAGATAGATATAGAACTAGCTAGATAGTCAGATGGTAGCTAGATGATAGATAGATGATAGAGATAGATAGATAGATAGATAGATAGATAGATAGATAGATAGATAGATAGACAGACAGATAGATGATAGATACATAGACAGATATTTCTATTTATAACAGTGAGAACCTATTTGTTCTGGTTCTTGGGAAAATGACGACTAATGTACCATACACACACACACACACACACACACACACACACACACACACACACACACACACGAACACAGACATACTTCACCTAATTGTGAGAGATCCTTTAGAGATTTATTAAAAGAGACACAGCCTGATGCTCTAGTTTAACCTCAAGGCTAAATAAAACCATATAGGTAAAAACTGACATAATCTCTAAGAATCAACTCTTCCTTCCCTGGGATAAAGGGATGTTTTGATTTTCCTACTGACGAACTGCTTGATGCTGTTAAAACTATTTTTAAAGGATCCACAACAACACATGAGCCTGTATGTTGGATGCAAAGAAATGAACTCCCTTAGACATAAAGAGACAAGCAAATGTGGCATTTCATCTGTGGGCTAGCCATGGTCATGCTGAAGGGCATGCACAGCACAAGCAGAATGCTCACTCAGATTTACTCTTAGACATTCACAGTCTGTTTGCTCGTGAAGAGCACGAACTGCATACAGATGACTTTACCTCTGCAGCACAGAATTTAAATCAGGCAAGCAGAAAGCTAGCTAGTCACCCAAATGCATGTTAATCCGCCTGTAGAACAAGCCCAGAGGCTGACTCAATATTTTGGTTACATCAGAATTCCACCATATCAAATGTAACTTCAAAAAAGGGAACTGCTAAATGCCACTGATTTTATTGAGCTCCTCTTGCATTCTTGATGAGGACTTGTGCTGTTTATCTCCTATTTATGCCTCCATTAAAGAATAATTAACACTAAAAAATGTACATACTTAAAGTGTTCAATGGGATAAATTTTCACATCAACAAAAACCTTGCCACAAAAAAGGCAATGAAAGAATCTATCATCTCCAAATGCCTGCTCACATTGCTTGTCCTCTGGTCCTCCCCCTCCCATCTCCTATTCCCACCATCAGACACCAACCTGCTTTCTATCGGTGTAAATTGGTTTGCATTTTGTAAAGCATCCTATAATGAAATTCATCTCTGTATTGTTTTTACCTGACCTCTTGTACTTAGCAAAATCATGTCATTACATGTACTATAATAGTTACATCTATGAATAGTTTTCTCATTTATACTATTTTGGAAGAATGTCACGCTGAATGGGTACAGCACACAGTTCAGCAAGGCTTTTATAAATGGATGTTTCTGAGGTTTGACTCGTCCAAAGAAAGCTCCAGTACACATCTATGTACTGGTCCTTCTCTGGACACATGCTGACTTTCCCTTTGGCAAATTTGGAGAAGAGATGAGATGGATTGTACGCTCTGTGTTGTCTAACATTTTATGAAATGGTGGTCAAGTTGCTTCCCATGGGATTCAGACCATTTTGATCTCCCTGTAGCAGTGTGGCTCCTCACACCCTCCCTAGCACTTCTCACACCCTCCAGCTTTTCCACTGTGGCTGTTCTATTAGGAGCACGGGGGACATGGTGCTTTTAATTATGTTCCTCTAGCAACCAATGATGTCAACTGTATTTTATATGCTTATTTTGCATTCTTATTATTTTTTGGTAAACTGGCTGTTCAAATCCAATATACGCTTTGAATGCACATTGTCTTCATTCTACGGATTATAATTTTCCCTCTTAAATTAACTTTCTCTGAAGAATAGATGTTTTAATTTCAGTGAAGCACCATTTGTCAATTTATTCTTTTATAGATCTGACTTGGGGTAGAAATATTTGATTAACCCGGCAGACCAAGTTTCTACTGGATTGTGTTAGGGCTTTATCAAAACTCATTTGTTCATGTATTGATAAGCCTGACACTGGGATTTCTTTTCTATACCATTGAATTGTTTATGCTGACATTGCAATGATTTCAATGAAAATGTCACCCATAGACTCATGTCTTTGTAATACTTTGTCTCCAATTGGTGGCACTATTTCGGGAGATTTAGGAGGCATGGATTTGCTGATAGAAGCATGTCACTGGTAGTAGGCTTTGAGAGTTTAAGGCTCAGGCCATTTCCGGTGGGTTCTCTCTGCTTCCTGCTTGAGGTCCAACATGTCAGCTCTCCGCTGGCTGCTCTAGCCATCCTGACTGCTATATCCTTGCAATGGTGATGGACTTTCAGCCCTCTGGAACCAAAACAAATCTTTCCTTCTACAAACTGCCTTGGTCATGGTGTTTTATCACAGCAACAGAAAGGTAATTACCACAGCCACCCATGGCAACACTGTCTTATCATACATGCCTGGTACCCAGCTTGCACCACAAGTGACTCAGCACAAATCAACAATACCCTAACTGTCTGTACCACAGACATCAATGATCTAATAGGAAGGTGTATATAATGATCTGGAAGCTCAGAGGAAGATGCTGCCCACCAGGTCAATCCCTTGATAACTGTTTGCATGGACTAGAGCTTTCTCGGTCTTGACAATGAAGGAATGAAAAGCTTTCTGCAAAGTCACAGATGTCTTCGCTGATTGACCTCTCTACTTCTAGACCTGATTCATTTCTATGCTCAGGCCTTGCTGCCTGTGACTGCATGGGGGACCTGGACTCTTTGCATCCCAGTATTATGGACCCATCTGTATGTTACTTTCCTGGCCTTAGGCTCACTACAAGAAGGTTGCCCACTCTCTGTGGGTAGGATAGATAGCATGTGCTACCAAGCATGAATCTAACCTACACCAACTGCTATTGCCAGAAAAATACGTAGTGTGTGTATGTTTGTGTGCATGTGTGTATGAATGTAAATATGGGTATATATTTGTGTGTATGTATGTGCACTTGTGTGTATGCATGTATATGTAAATGTGTGTATGCATGTGTATATCATGAATATGTGTATGTGTGTATATGTATATTTATATGTACATGTGTGTGAATGTGTGTATATGCATGTATATGTATCTATGTCTGTGTATTGCATTTGGCTTAGCTTTTAAAAATTGAGAAGAGGGTAACTTGCTGGGCAGCGGTGACACACGCCTTTAATCCTAGCATTCAGGAGGCAGAGGTAGGCTGATCTTTTGTGAGTTCCAGGCCAGCCTGGTCTACAGAGTGAGATCCAGGAGAGGCTCCAAAGCTACACAAAGAAACCCTGTTACTAAAAAAAGAAAAAAGAGGGTAACTCTGTGTTGAAAAGGAACAATGGGGTAAACACTTCTGTAGAAGAGAAATTGCTCTGGGAGATCAGTTTGTCTTAGTGTTCTCTCTCAAACTACAACCCTTGCAAGAAGGGTTAGACCCTTTCCCCATCGTGCAGGCAAGGGCCTGTGCTCCATTCTTACTGTTGCTTAACGCTTTGCAAAATTTCAGTTGCTACTTCTGCTATGCTAAAAAGCAAATCAAAGTATCATCTCATGATGGAGTCAAGTCCCAGTGCGCTGGAAAGATGGAGAAAGTCTTTTTCGAAGAGCTGCTGGTCTCTGCCATCTACTTCCTCCTGGGCATTAGAAACCCATGTGATATTTTATCACCACCCAGGGAAAGAGAAAGGAGAGTGATTGGTTTGTTAGGATGCAAAGAGCGTGGGAGTATTTCCTTAAGACTCGGGGTCTATTTCCCTTTTACCCTACGAGAGGGAGGGAATGAAAAATAATTTCATTAGGAAGGCCAGTGGTCTCGGGTAAAGGTGACATAAGGAGACGGAGGGAGCCACTCTGGGGAATGGGGGAGGCCAGTTTCCCCTCCCCCTGCTCTTTTTCTCAGATAGTGTGGGCTCTCCTCACAGTCCTGAAGGTCTCTGGTAGCCTGGTCAGTGGCGATGCCTCATCTCTGTCCTTTACATGAATTACTTACGGAGGTGTTGCCTCAGTTATCTTGACATTTAAATGCTGAGTCATTTCAGCAAAACATTCACACTCTCTGGGGGATGAATGTCTCTCCACACTGGGCCAGGGAACAGTGGAAGAGAGGGAAAGGGGCACAGAGGGCCTGGAGTGGGCGGCTCAGGTTCTAAGAACTCAGATGGTAAAGGTCAAAAGTTTCTCATTAAATTTGAATGGTTTGTGAAGCCTGAAGTTAAGTTCAAAGCTTGAGTTCCCTCCTTGGCTGAACCTCAAGGAAATGCTATTAATTTATTTAATGTTTGTATTCTTTGAGAGTCATGCATGTGTACAATGAATTATGATCAAGTCCATGCCTCCCTTTACTCTTCCAACTCTTCCTATAACCCCCAACCATCCTTCTCCCTGCTACATCTCCTTTTCTTTGATAACCCACTAAATCTAATTAGTATTGTTCATAGGTGCATGGGTGTCACATCATCTGCTGGAGCATGAGGAACCTTTCAGTCGCCATACTGTGAAAGATAACTGATTCTCCCTTCCTTAGCAGCTGGGAACTGCCAGGAGATTCTCATTAAGGAGTGAGATCTGGAGAGAACTTGTTGGCAGGTCTCATCTTGTGCAGATAACCACAGCTACTGTGTGTGATTGCAGCAGCCATATCAGAATCAGAAGAAAGCACAGCACAGTGTTCTTCTCCATCCTTAGGCCCTTCCACTCCTTCTACCTCCTCTCCTAGGATATTTCCTGAGCCCTGATAAAAGGAGTAGTTAGTTGATAAAGATGGCCCATTTGAGGCTAAACATAGACAGTTGCTTATTTTCAGGACATTGACCCATTGTGAGTCTCTGCATTGACTGTTACCTACACAAAGAAGCTTCCCTCATAGAAGGTGAGAGTAGCCTGGGTCCGTGGGCATAAACAGACATATTTAGAAGGCAAGATGACAATCTTTAGAGACAAGGGAGGCTGACAGGGAGCCCTGGAAATTACCTGCTGTAGCTGTAAACGCATGGTAAGGATGAAGGAACAAGCAACCCGACTCTGTGCTAGACACTGGAATTTAAACACAGATCTCAGCTTGCTTGACATCGGATGTATGCACTCAGGAAGATGATGTTGCCTCTTCCATGGGAAACTGGAAACAATTTTACTGCTAAGAAAGAGGTAGGAATGAGAGTCCTCATCAGCCTTAACTTGGACTCACCCTCCACTGAAAGTGGTGATAAGCCCCTCTTCCCCTGAGGTATGCTGCTAGAAGCTGATTCCTGAAAGAGCAGATGTGTCAGGGGAATTTTAGATAACAGAGAGGGGGTTGTTCTTGGTGTAGAGCTATGCAGGACTAACTGATGCTGGGACTGTGAACTGCCTTTCACCACTACCACCACCACCACCACCACCACCATCATCATCTCCAAGCTTCTGAGTAAAGGAACTCGGTGACATGCAGGATTTCAATAGTGCAGTGTCTGTGGCCAGCTGCCCTCTGAATCAAAGAAAGTCAATTAACAGGACCAGAGTTCCAGCAAATCGGTCTGCTAGGGAGTGTGTCAGACACAGAGGACATTCTACTGGCTATAGCCTGGAAATTTTCTTGTCCAAGTTTGGGAACTCCCCTCCAAGAAGACAAGGACCAGGCTCAGATCTCATTATCAAATCTGTTTGGAAAATCAAATTGGATTTGAATGGAATTTTCCAGAAGTTCCTTCCATTTATCCGTGCAAACTTGCCTGAGAATTTCAATGATTGTTTCATATTCTGATGCCTTGTGATCCGATAAATGGCCTTACAAATAAAGTAAACAACAGGGCAAATGAGTTTTACTATTTTCCACAAGGAGCTATGGATGATTTATTTGGTAAAGATTTAGTAAGCAATTATTCAGCATATGACTAGACTCTGAAATCACAGCAGTGACCAGGACTCTGACCACCTGTGTTGATTTCAGACATGGGTGAGACAAGAAAACACACAGATCCAACATGCTATCTCAGTCCATATGGTTTTAAAGGCAGTGTCAGGGGGATGCATGTTACACTGCATAAGCTGCAGAAGATGGAGTGAATTGTCTTTGCAAAGGGTACATGGGGCGGGAGATTGATTGCACAGAGGAGAAAATACATGAGTTGGATGCAGAAGTCAGATTCCATTGGGTGCTGACTTGGAAGAAAAAAAAAAAGCCCAGGGTTCAGTAGAAATTCCACACATAGAGACTTAATATACAAAATAAAATGAACTTAAACACTAATATTTATATAAGCAAGGTGATACGGAATAATCCCCAGAGACATGGACTGGCCAGTGAATGTGTGTGAAACCAGACCAGACACAAAAACAAATGGATTGGAACCCATCGGGTACAGGCCACCTGCTTCAGGCCTGCTAGGTCTCCAGTGTCTGGATCACCTTTTGGGCAGCATCAAGGACAGCAGAGAAGGGAAAAATCCCAAGCATACCATATGTAGAACCGGGTTACATTTCAGAGGATCACGCATGTTATTGTTCTTTTGCAAATCTGTTAGACTAAAATGGAACTCTTGTGGACTGAAGAGATGGGAATGAGATAAAAACAAAATGAGATCTGCATTCTTTGAAGCCACATAGCCACAGCTGAAAGCAAAGGGTCCAGCAGGAAATGAGTTGGAAATACAAGCAAAAGCCAGATTAAGGTTGTATGATCTACGCCAGGGAGCTGAGACTTAACTCTGCACGTCTGAAAGCCTTGGAGGATTTTTTTAAGCAGAAGACAGGCATTGCTGAATTTGTGTTGTAGAAAGATTACCTTGGCTACAGTATACTTAGGTGGATGTGAGGGCAAAGGCTGGGATCAGTGAAATGAGACCGTCAAGACATATTTCTGCCATCCAGAGGACAGATAGCTAGTAGCTAAAATGAATCACAAGGACATTGGGAAGGTAGAATTTCATCTCTGGTTGGCTGTTTGGGGTGAATATGAAGAGGGCATAGAGGATGGAGTTGTAGAGCTGAGTTGTGTCATGACAACTGAGCAAGAGGAAGGCAGATCTGGCAGGATGCTGTGGGAGTGAATAATCCCATGAGGATAGGCAATGTCCGTGTGTTAGCCCAATGTGGGAAGGACATGTGTCTGGTACAGTGGCTGGTGCCCAGAAGAGGAATAGGTTCTGAAAACAGGGATTCGGGAAACACCAGACAAAAGGGCAGATGGAAATAGGGAGGGACCTCATCCCAGCAAGAAGAGCAGGGATGGACTCCATGAAGGTGGTGCCCGAAAACAGAGAGAAAGGGTTGTTTGCAGTTGTGTATATGGTCATATATGCCAAGAACAGCAGCAGAGGGAAAGACAGCCATGGGCACTTGTGGAAAATTTCAACAGAGTAGAGATAGAGGCTAAGGGATTCCAAATCCAGTTTCCTCTACTTTCTGTACTAGTTAAAAAGTTGATCACAACACAAAAGCCTTCCATTTCCATCAATATTTTCTTTTTAGCATCTAATAATTACTTTTATTTTTAAATTTAAAATTCATATTTTATATATAGTAATATAATTTACACACAAAACAGTGCGATAATAGTTTGTTTGATATATTTTAAAACAGAAGGGCTGAGGGACATTTTTCAGGTTATAAAATCCCTTCCTCCCAGACAAATTTTAAAAATTCACTTTTTTCTAAATGGGCCAATGTGACAAATGTATTATTTAAAAAGAAAAATAATTTTTAACTTATTATAAAATGCTGATTTGTTTTTCTTATTATAGCTAAGAATACCAGGCAGTTGAGGGTAAATAAAGAAGTACTTTAATACGACATGGAAAAATCAAACTGGCACAGAGCTGGAAGCTTCATCCCTACCAGCTAGCTTTCATGGTGCTAAAATGTGCTTCCCATGCTACTTAGGAAGAATAATAGCCAACAATTGTGAACTCTGCAAGCTAACAACTGGCCTGGCAAGATACTACCACTGCTGTAATAGTGGCACGGATGTTATAGGAGTCACCAACCACTTTATGATTGGATTTAAGGCTGCTCCACAAGATGGAATTCATGGCTGGTACTGTTACCTAGGCTCAGTCCCATGACTGTCTAGGTCATAATCAAAGAACCTAATTATATTGCTGTGATAAATAGACATAGCAATAAACTATCCCCTAAGTTCTTATCTTTATAGCCACAGATAAATGCATCTCTCAGTCCTCATTGGACAATTAATGTTTCCAGTCTAGGACAACTAATACAGAGACCCACAGCTAGTAAACACGCAGAGGGTAAGAGACTGTACAGTGTTCAGCTCCAAATGTTACAGTTGTTATCACACCACCTATCCCCAAGGCTCAAGGATCATCTTGGAAGAGGGGAGATGGAAAGACTGTAAGAGCCAGAAGAAAAGGGCATTTGCACTAAAACATTATTTGCTGGACATTCAGTGTCACAGAACAAATGAACTCGTTGCAGCTATGACTGCAAACAGAAGACCTGCACAAGATCAGACCAACCAAGGGCTTAGCATGGATCAGGGAGGGGCTCAATATGTTCTCCCACCTGCTGAGGAGTTGTTGATAAATGATGATTTCTGGGGAAGGAGAGTAAGTTTTCTTTGGTGATACAATCCCTGAGATGTTACACGTACAGCAGATTGTCTACATGCTACAGTAGATTGTCCTACACTCATGCACACCAAGTGGACTCTGAGTTTTTTGTTTTGTTTGAAATCACATCAAGTAGGGAAGGAAGAGTGGTAAGGGAAAAGAGGAGAAATTTGGAGGGAGAGAAAGGGGGTGGATTGGATCAAAATATAGTACATGTATGTATTGAAGTCTCAAAAAAAATAAGAAACATTTCAGATATTAAGTAAGATAAAATAAGAAAAAAGACGTAAATGTAATAAAATAAGGAAAAAGAAACATTTCAGATATTAGGTAAAAGCAAAACTCTCCATATACCTGTATATAAAACACTAATACAACTAATACAAAGCAAGTATGTTCTCTGTTCATGCACACATCTAACTCTCAGACAATAGGAGAAACTACAAGAACCATACTGAAAACTTGAGAATAAATACCTTTATTGAAAACAAGGACTAAGAATATAAATTCTTGGCAAAGCTCTTGCTGACCATATGTCAGGCCTGGAGAGAAAGAGAGATGGTAGAGGAAGGAAGAGAAAGAAGGAGAGGAGAAGGAAAAAAGAAGAGAGAGTGGAAGAGGAAAGGGAGATAAGAGAGAAAATTAATTGAGCTGATTAAATTAATGCAGAACTGAGCCTATACCTTTCTCCAAAACCTTTTCCTTGGTAACTAAAAAAAATGGATGATTAGAAGCCTTCACTAAACTACAAAGAGCAGCAGCAACAATTGAAATCTAGGCTTTTCTTCAAGAGTTAACTGTGGCAAGCTACGATGAGATCTATACATGTCACATCTATATGAATCTATACATGACCATCTATACATGGTCACAGCTTTCAGAAGCCTTAGGAAGTACACGGAAGGAGCTGGGCCTGGGACAAGCTCAAAGTGACTACACGTCTTGCTGAGCAGCAGGTCAGGTGAGTTTTCTTCAACCCCCATAATTTCCAGTGGGTATACAATAACTTGGTCCCATGTTGAGTGAATGGGCTCTTTATGTGTCTGGACCATGCTAAGAAAATGTTGAGGCCCTGAGTGTGCCTCTAGTATCAGATATAATCTTTTAGGAGATTAATTTAACCATCTCTGCCAGAACATTTCATCAAATGATAATCTCAATGAGATTGCATGAAGGTGTACACATGGCAGGCATTTTCTTTCAAAGAATAAAAGCATCAGCTTTATTATTAACATTAGGTCTAGTTTAATTATATTTCAAAGTCTGAATAAAAATAAATTCTCATTATTTTTTGTTGTGTTCATCTTTGTTACTGAACAAGATTAGTTTATATGTTTTATTTTTGTTCCCTGTAGCTGTGTAACTTTAAGAGAGAAAGGGATTTTTTTTTTGTCTTACAGTTCCAGGTTACAGTCCACCATTGCAGAGAAGCCAAGGTGTCAGGAACTTCAGTCATTCACATGCCCAGCAGAGAGCCTAGAAACAATGAAATTCATGACCTTCTGTACACAGTTCTTACTCCACATCTGCTGTAGTCCAAGACCTAAGTCCATTGAGTGGTGCCACCCACTACTGGCTGAGCATTTGCACATAAATTAACATAAGCAAGACAACCCTTCCCCTACAGACATGTCCACAGGCCAATTCCATCTAGACAATCCCTTCTTGAGACTCTCTTCCCAGATAATTGTGGATTGTATCAAGTTGACAAATCAAACTTAAAACTAACCATCATACAACAAAATTAGTTTTGCACTTAGAATGAAAAGCTCTTCTTTTAACTATTTTTATTTTACTTATACATTTTAATTACCAAATAATAACTTGTGTATATATGTATATACATAATGTAAACAATAATTTGTGTGTATATATGTATACATGCCATGTACAGTATTTAATTATTAAACAATAACTTGTGTATATATATACATATATGTATGCATTCCATGTAGTGTTTTATATATATATATATATATATATGTACATATATATGTATATATCCTATGTTTTACTTTACTATACCTCCTTCAAAAAATTGCATATCCATGAAGCACAGGCTCTGTTAGATGGACTACACTCATGTCTATCTTTAATTGAAGATTTACTGAATGGTGAATGCATGAATGAATGAGGTCATACTTTTCTCTTTACCATTGTTGGGTCTCCTACTTTCTTTCTGTGTCCTAGAAGAAAATCAGACTGCCTGTACACACACGCGCACACACACACACACACACACACACACACACACACACGCATGCACACACGCATGCACACACGCACATATACACTGATGTATGTATATATAGGCTTAAATTGTGGTAAAGTTTACACATTAACTCACATGTTTAACATTGTTTTGCAGTGATTACACTAAAATTCTGCTCCTAGCTCAGTTCTTACAATGATATAAAATAGAGAAGGTGGACAGCTTCCTAGATACGGAGAATCATGTTCAGAGATTCTGACTCCAGTGTGTTCTGGTTTCTGGAAGCAGAAGCTGTGTAAGCTGAGAGCAGTGAAGCCATCATCTCCATGGATAGCCAGTCAGCAAATAAGAAAGCCCTGAGAGAAGCAGGCATGGAAGGGATCCAGTCCTCAGCTTTCACTGAAGCCTTCTGGTTCTATCCAGTTACATTCTACTTACCTACCAGACTTTTGCCAAGAACTGCTGCAACTAAAAAACCATGTAAGGTACCTTTAGCTTCATTTGACTGCCACTTGAGGCCTCCCAATATCTGGCACACGTACCCCTTAGACTTGGCAGATATCCCCTTAACTCATTCCTTCATGATAGATGCAATATTAACCCAAATTAACTGTATTACCCAGTTCCATTTTGACAGAGAAAAGGAGACTTGAAATTTCTCACAGAATATATTTTGAAAACGAAATGTCTCAAGAATTTTGACAGGATCCATTTGGGGAATAAATGTTTGGCAGAGTCTCAATCATTTTCTTTTCTTTTTTTTTCTCTTGGCATGGATTTTAACATATGCAACAGGCCCCTCACTTACCCAAATGCTCACCTGCAATGTGAGCCAGGAAGAAAAGTTGATCAATAGACATGGCCGAGGACACCAAGCCTGTCAACTTACTGTCACTGCTAAGCATATCAGCCAAATTGATTTGTTACTTTAGCTTGGAGGATCAATATTCCTTAGACATTATTCAACTTAGGATCTGTCTTAGTCTATTCAGGCTACTGTGATAGAAAAGAATTGGTTGGCTGGGTGACTTGTAGATTCCTGACATTTATTTCTTGCAGTTTTAGAATCTGGCAGACTCCAAGTCTGATGAGGGTCCCTTCCTAACTCATCAGAGGCTCTCTTTTCTTTTGTTCTTACATGACAGACAGTTTTAATAAGGTTACTAGTCCCATTCATGTGAGCTTCACCTCCATGACTCAACGAACTCCCAAAGTCTCCACCTATGGCTGCCCCACACTGGAGATGGGACTTCCAACATAAGGAATGGGGGATGTGTGCATTTGGTGTAGAGCAGGATTCCTGATACACTCAAACATGTCTTCTATACTGCTCACAAAATGAAAAAAAGTATCAATGTTGATACCCATGAAGTCAGTATGAATCTTTTGGAAATGGAGGTTTGTTAACATCATCATACAGTTCATTTCTTTAAAGGAATCAACATCCCCCATTTCAATAACATATTCTAATCCACCTATCTAGAAATACTAAATAATGAAGGCCACAGGTTTTTACAAATTAAGAATCGAATTACCATCAAAAATATCTCAAGTCAAGTACAATAAAACAATAACTCCAGTTTCATAAATTAGTGACCGTCTTACGTTTTAATTTATTGTACCTCCTCTACAAGATTGTATTCCCATGGAGCAGAGGCTCTGTTAGCTGGACTGTGTCAGTGTCTGTCTGCCAATGAAGATTTACTGGATGGTGAATGCATGAATGAATGAAATCACGCTTTTCTCTTTGCCAGTGTGGGGTCTTCCACTTTCTGTGTCCTAGCTGAAAATCAGACTGCCTTGACGTCTTTCTGACCAGCCAGCTGTAGGCTTTCCCAACAGGGTTGAACACGAGTCAGGGCCTTGAACATCCCGAGCCACTGATAAAAATGGTTTATGTTATTGCTCAAAACAGTGAATGAAATTAGCCTTGGCCCTGGCCCTCAGCCCACATTCCTCAGACCTTCTATTCTCAGACCTCTGGCTACAGACATAGCTACACAGGGCATCATCCCTTTCATCTCGGTATCCATTCTGAAACAACACCGCCACACTCTTCAGTCAGCTCCCCTAATACACGCTCTGACCTGACATCTCTGTTATTTAGGGCTTCCTTTTTTAGAATCCCATCTAATCCCACCTCAGGATGGTAGAGGAACACTGCCTTGTGGGGCCCTCTTTGTCTCTCCTTTTAGAGTGATTTAAACTATAAGTTCAGTCAGTCTCTAAATTTTTCCAGTTTTAGCTTCACGTGCCAATGCTGCTAAATATCCTTCCTGGAGAGAACTCTGTCCTTTGGCAGGTCACTTCCTGCCTAGAATATAAAGTCATTTCCATCCTCTTTAGGACATCCTTGTTAATTCACTTCCTATAGCTCCTTTTCTACTAAAAACTTACATTGCTATCATCATATGCTTACAACATAGTCTTGTTAACAGGTTGCTATTATCAATAAGGTAGCATAGTTATGTTTCATTATTAATTAATTCTAAGGCAAGACAGTATCATAAATATTGCTAAAAGTGAGGGACTTTGGATGAATAGAGTCCCTTGAAAGTAAAGAATGATGCAGGTTCTTCACTGTACTTATGCTGCACAATGTGGAAACAAACCAAAACAAAAACAGTTTGCTCAGACTGGTCTCTCTGCCCTACTTGTCTTTAACTAGTTTGTATTTTGAAAGAAACACACTTATCATATTTAATAGAATAGAATATATAATATCTGTGACTAAGCATTTCTGCTGGCATTTGGATTATCATTGTTGTTTCTCTTGCTACATCTGTGGAGCCCACAGTGCACAGACGGTTCAAGGTGGAGGCAAAGGACATTTCAGAATGAATTTGAGAGTAGTGTTTTCTATTAATCCATATCATAATTCTAGCTGTATCCTGGCAATCAAAACTGCTACTGGCATTCAAAATTCCAACATTTCCATCTAGTGTCATGCCATAATAACATGTGTTGACATTTAAAGTATTAAATGAGATAACAAAGACATACGTTTTCTCCAAACAGTATATATGTATGTGTATGTATGTATGAACTCATGCACACAAAACAGCCATTAAATGTCACATATTTTGGCCTTCCTAGCTTGTGAAGTGAAAAAATGGGGCAATTTTCAGAAAGCAGGTAAAATGTTCACTGTCCCTAGGTCACAGAAGTCCAGTGAGTATAAAATACACAGACACACACACACACACACACACACACACACACACACACACACACCCTTCCTACAACAGACTCTAAAATTTCCTTAAGAAAACAGTTTCCATGTTGCAAAGATCTTCTCTATATGGTGACTGTGAGGGGACTCTCTGTCTTCCAGACCTGAGCATCAACAAACAGCTTTGATAGGAACCAGTCCAGCATTGATGACAAACTTGTCAGTGCATTGCTAAGTTCCAGCATTTGATTTCTATAAAGCCGCTTCTTCTGGAAATTTATCTGAATTCTTGGTGACATTGTATGGGCACATGCTCTGTTTTACATGAACAAACTGGAGAGTATGCAGGGTCAGCTGCCCCTCTAAGAGTCGCCACGGGTTGTGAATCTTCCGCTTACCTCATCTTTAGGGCAAGCCTGTCTCAGCATTCTTCTAATGTACTGCTTCATTTGTTCTAAGAATGGATCTAATGGGTAGCCAAAACGGTCTTGTTGTCTGGGTGTCTTATTGCCATAACATCATGAGGAAATGTAAAGTCAATGCATCCTGGTTTGAAACCTGTCAGTTTCAATAATGCCTGAGACCCCAGACACTTATTAACAGCATTCTTTTATTACCAAAGATACTTTAATTTGCTGTGGAATAATGCTTTTGTACACTGGTTTAATAAAATGCTGACTGGCCAGTAGCCAGGCAGGAAGTATAGGCGGGATAAGCAGACATGGAGAATTCTGGGAAGAGGAAGGCTGAGTCAGGAGACGCCAGCACACAGGTAAAGCCATGGAAAACATAGCAACATATAGAATATCAAAAATGGGCTGAATTTAAGTGTAAGAGCTAGTCAGTGGTAGGCCTGAGCTAATGGCCAAGCAGTTTTAATTAATATAAGCCTCTGTGTGTTTATTTGGGACTAAACAGCTTTGGGACACTAGTGAGAGAGATTTGTCCCAACCGCCAGCTGGCCAGGACACAAAAAAAATCTGACTACACTAATTTATTCTTCCTAGAAATAAACATGCAGTATGCATTATTGGTGTCCCAAAGCACCAACCATAGTTTGCTGGTTGAAACAAACGTAAGTAATGCTCTACCAACCAGTCTAGGCAGGTATTCTAGTCTGTGTGTGCTTCTCCTTACGTCCTCCCAGAATGGCATATTCTTTTTCTAAAAGATATCATTTTTTGACATGTCCTTAATAATGCTTCCTTCATCCTTAAATAATAGATAGGTTTACAAATATCAGTCAATAGAAACTAAGTGATATGCAGAGTTGAGGGGAAAACAGAGACTGTTTAGGTAGAAAATGCAATTTGCTGCCTTATGAATTATATAAACCTCCCTAATGGGGCTTATCATTGTTTTCCCAGTGAGAGTTTTCATTTTTGTTATCCCCTGAGGTCATCAATCTCTCCCACATGACTGGCCTCATCAGCTTTATTCAAGTAGGATACAGAGTTTCTTATGGGCCCTGGTTCTATGGTGAACTTGTGCTGGGAGGGCCAGGGTAGATGAAGCTGATGTCTCTGTAAAGCAGGTAGAGAATGTCACCGAGAGGAATGGAGGGAGGAAGAGAAAAAGAAACCAAAAACATCGATTTGTGTTTTTATCCATATCTAAGTGATTGAGAGGGAACCTCTTTGGCATTCCTCAGTAATATATCAAAGGAAGACTAATCGTAGGTAATTTCATTATACCATACATACCAAGATTTTCATTCAAAATCTGTTATTCAAAATAATAATATAATTTATTAACATAACAAGATCATTTCTAATTTAGTCTGATATTCACAGTTCTCAATGATGAGCGATTTTTATCCCAGAGGAAGTTTTGTAGTGTCTAGAGATATTTTTGAATGTCACAACTGGGCTTGAAGGGAGGGGTTCAATGGACGTTGGGAAGCCAGAGTTGATAAAGACTCCTGGATGTCCTAAAACATAAAACCATCCCCCTGTCACAAAAGACCATTCAGATGAAAACGACCATAGCATCACTGTGGAGATACGTGGGTCTTTATCAGTTAAGAAATACAGGATGAAAAGGAAAACAATTCAAATTTTCATTCAACCCCAGCTATTAAACTATGCAGCCCAAAGTTTGTCCTAGATCCTGGGGTTAGAGGACATTAAACACAGCTCTAGGAGAAACTGTTCTGGCAATTTGATGATGGCCTAGAAATCCCAAAAGCTGCAAGGCAAAAAGGTAAAAAATCCCTACTGGACAGTTGAAATCCTCTTGTGAAAGATAGAATGAGGCTGTAAGGGAAAAAAAGGAAAAGAGGGGCTTGTGGTATGGGCAAGAAATCAAAACACTAAAATGAGAGAGACTGGCACACACTAAATCACCTCTCATCTCTGGAAGCATGGGGGTTCTGTGGACTGATGCTTCAAAGTAGGAAAGTGGATGTAAGACATGGGTTAGAATTTGAACAACAGACGAAAATGAAATGTGCAAAAAGTCTGTGTGTTAGTGTGAATGCATGAGAGTGTGTGTGTGTGGGAGGCTGGGGTATACAAATGATAAGACAGACAATAGATTATTTTTCTTTTCCCATTTGCATTTAACTGTGTTAAGTTTTTCTATTAACTGGCTAAGTGTGTCTACACTGCAGATTTCCTGTGAGTACTGCCTTGGGCCACAGCATGAATTCTTTCAATGAATCTTATTTGCAAAGAAGCCTTAACAAAAACATTTAGCAAAACACCAGACTGATAACTTAAATGACAACATAAACAAACGTATTCATTTTACAACTGTTCAGTTAAGCAGCTCTTCCCAGCCATCTGCATTTCCTGTGCCATCTACATATAGATTAAAAATCAGTAACAATGATGCAGCTCTGAACCAATAGTCACAGGGCTCTCTCACACCACTGGTTAACCCAGGACCTTCATGTGGTCTCTGCCTACCTCCTGTAGCCTTTGCTTGAGAATTTGACATCTCACTCATACATTTCCCACCCAGAACTGTCTTGGATCAATACAGGGACAGGGCTGTGTCCCTGAATCTACTTGTCTTCTGTACTTAACATCTTATCCTTGATTACTTTGGCACTAGGGTTTGCCTTGCTTTGAAATTTTTCAGTGACACTCTGCTTTGCCCTGTGATTTAGCCCTGTGTATATAACTTGAATGTTTAAGAAGAAAACTCTGGGGCTGGAGAGATGGCTCAGCAGTTAAGGGCATTGCTGCTCTTCCAGAGGACCCAGTTCAATCCCAAGAACCCATATGTTGGTTTATAACCATCTGTATCTCCAGTTTCAGGCAATCCAATGCCCTCTTCTGGCCTCCGAAGGCACCAGGCATGCATATGATGCCCAGACATACGTGTACACAAAATACCCATTTCAAACACATCGGGACATTTAACTAACCTTTTTGTCTTCAAAGCTTGCCAGTAGCTGCTCCTGTTCAAATCTTACGGCCAATGCAGTGCAATTTGCAGGTGCATTTTGGATACATCTCCGGTTAATAGACTGAGATATTCTTAGTTAATGATTCTATGCAAAACAATGTGAATACTTTAAGATTTTATCTGCATTCTAAATACTTTCTATAAAGGTTTCACCCTACTGCATCAACAGTAATGAAATGCAATTTATCTAATTATTTTTAAATTGCCAGCCTTGTCTTCTTTCATTCCACTATTAAATAAAAATAGTATCATTTCATTAAATGTATCTGTAATACTTGTATTCATTAATAATACTTATTCTTTCATAAATTATTCTTCAAAACTTTATTCTAACTTTACTGCTTTTATTATTGGGCTATAAAAATACTTCATAAAGAAAATATATCAATTTATAACGTATTTGGTACAAATATTGTTAATGAAGTAATCTTTTACATTGTGATCTAGTCAAATGTATTAGTGTTGGCCTTGTGGTTTTCTTATTTATCCCTTCATTCAGTCTCTCATAAGACTAATTGTATTGTATATGTTTTATAATTTATAATTTATATGTTTTATAATTTATAATTTTACTTTTTTCAAATATGTTAAATATCCAAAATGCATTTTGGTGCCTTAAAATTTTTATTATTTCTGGAGATCTTTTTCTTTAAATACAATTATTTTAATATACTTTTTGTGAATATATATATATAATTCTGAAAATTATTCATTATATATATATTCACAAAAAGTATATTAAAATAATTGTATATATAATGAATAATTTTCAGAATACTCATAAGATGATAATTTGTGGCTCAAAATAGGTCATATATGAAAAGCTCAATATACACATGTATACTACCTCATTCTACATATTAGAACAGATTGTTAAGTGCTTTAGTATGGTCTTGCCTGAGAATTCCTGTTATTTCCAAAGTCCAATGCACTATAAAAAAAAAGAGCTACTGACTTCTAAAGCCCCGTTTTCCCTTCTAACTCAGAAAAAAGAAGAAATTTACAAGGAACACGTTCTTTCTAATTCCCCCAAATTGTCTCTAAATATAAGAATTTCAACAAATATTCTTGAATTCTTCTTTCTCCCTTCCCCCCCTAAGATCTTGTATTTTACTTTAACTTTTATTATAAAAAAAAATTACAAACAAAGTAAGATCTCACATTTTGTAAACTTCGAATGTCAAACAAGATATCCACAAATTTGCTGGATCATTACAACAGCTTCCATACATAGAGGCAGGATGGTCCCACAATGTCTGTCTGCATGTCTGAGGGCCAGAGAGACCATTTGCTGTTTAGGCCAAGTATACAGGAGCCTCAGAACAAAGGGGACCAAAGATGCTGCCTGAGTCCAAGGCTGGAAGGTCCCTGGAGAAGGTTGCCAAGTGTCCACATTAAAGAAAAGGGTAGAGTCAGGTGTCTACATCTGATGACAGCAGCAGTAAGTGGGCCAGCTTAAGAATAACTGAGCTCATACACACAAGATTGCTCTCCCCTTCTTTTTAAAGATTTATCTGTTTTATGTATATGAGTGTTCTATCGGCATGGACATATTTATGCCAGAAGAGGGCATTTGATCCCAGTATAGATGGTTATGAGCCATCAGGTGGTTGCTAGGAATTGAACCCGGGTCCTCTGGAAGAGCAGCCAGTGCTCTTAACCGCTGAGGCATCTCTCCAGCCCCACCCCCCACCCCTTCTTCCATCTTTGTTCCATGCAGACCCTCAGTCTATTGGAGAGTTCTACCTCTACACAAAGCAGCCTTTCCCCTCAGTGGCTGTCCTACCTGCCAGTCACAATGGAACCACACTATCCGAGACTGGGAATTGTGCTTTGCCAAGCCCCTAGGCATCTCTCAATTTGGTCAAGACACTGTTAAGCACCACAGGCTTTATGACTAGTTTCTCCACACTTTTGTTTGTATACAGTAAAGGTGGTGATTTCTCCCTTTGTAACTGAAATTCACAACAATGAACTAAGTATGTTTTCAGGTCTCTTCCCCTGACCTCTCCTCTACTACCCTCTGAGCAACAGCATATTACACCAAAATACCAAAATAATGATATAACCTGAACCACGTGAAAGACTCCATCTAAACCTCACTCAGACATAGTGTTCATCAACAAATGAGAGACATCCCTGATTTGCTACCAGAAAACTGTGCCATTATTTCTAGGTACACATTTTAAGTAAAGCTTTCCAGATATGAAATATGAGGCATGTGTAATAAAAGTAAAGTTTAAAAGTAATGTAAAGTAAATTACAAATGAACACTCATTCTGGATTAAATTCCCTACTTCTGATCTGTGAGATTGATTGACAGAACATATTTAGAAGAAGTCCATTTGCTACAAAAATATGATGAGGTTGGTTTATTTAAAAACATCTCTTACAGATTTATAGTCTCCAGAAATTGTAGCTCTAAATCAAGCTACATTCTACAAGCCAGTCTGTAAATCTACATCACTCTTTCATGAAATGGTAATACATATACTCATGATCATTCCCAAGTCTCAGATTTTACAGGAAAGAATGTTGTAAAGGAAACTCTACATTCACAGGACACCTATCCCACCATTTATAATGACATCCAATGGTTTTTCTGGGGAAAGACGCAATTTTAGGCTTTTGGATGGATACCTTCATGTTGTATTCCTTGTCTTGCCATCATTGTCAAAGCTTCTCAGTGGATACTGCTACCGGCCTGGTATTTTTGTAGTCTGATGAATTGCTTAGTTTTTCAGAGAGCAGAAGGCACCTCTCACAGTGTCGCACACACCCCGACAAGATGGAGCGGCAGAGCTCACACTGACATAATCACTGCTGTGCTGTGGAGAAGTCTTTCCCTCTTATAGAATAGCTGTCCAATAAAAACATGTGTGTGTAAAACTGAAATAAGACCAAAGAATAACAGAAAAGCTCTGGATCCCAGATGTTTAAGAACACATGAATGGGAAGAAAGGGTGTACACAGGATAGCCTTCCTCTCAGCACATGCTGAAACAGGAGAAGGAAGAGACTCATGGCAGGCTGAGTTTTGTATAATGGTTGAGTCTCTCCACATATAGAATGGGGCTGTGTTTCAGGACCTTCGTCCCTTCTCCTCTGTCTCCCACGGTCTGTGTCCTGACCTATAAACCCAGACAGAACTTGCTTCAATTCTAGATCATAACCTTTGCTATCAGGATTCCAACTTACGTAACTCTGCCTCATACTCTGTTCGTATTGTATGCCAAGTCTTTCTAGGCATGGAATCAGAGTGGGAGTTCACCTCCAACAGAGACTATCATGGACAATAAAACAGCACAGAAACTGAGTCTGCCAATATCCACATTGAGAACCAGCTGCCGGAGCAGCCGCTGCTGCATCTGGTCTCTTCATTTTCATTAAAACCAAAAGAAGATAGAGCAGATCAACTCATGTGCTCTCCTAAATTGGACGCTGTTCTAAACAAAGGAGAAATGACCCTGCAAGGAAACAGGTGGCAGTCGTTAACAAAATCCACAAGAAAAGGGCAAAGGAAGAAGTGCCCCTGCTTGTTTGGGCTGTATTTAAAAGAAAAAAAGGTGGGGGTGAATCTGGTGAATTCAAAACTTGCGTGGCCAAATCATAGAATTTAAAAGCATAAATCTAGAAGAGGATGTTGAACAGACTCGAATGTAGTTCACAAGATCATAACTGATCCTTTGCTATCCCCACAAAACCCTTAGAAATTGAAACCATTCCGGTATTCAGGCACCTGAGTTAGATAAACCTCCTTTGTCAAAGTCACTAGTCTGGGCACCAAGGAACTATTCGTTACTTTAGAGATTGTGATCAATGTGACTTTGAACCAAAACATTTGAATCCTCTGAGCTACAAAGGACTATACACAGGTTAACTGTCATTCCTGCCCCATAAAGTTATTTGGGAAGTGGAATGTTTAACAGAGTGTTACACAGATACATGTTTAGGTAAATACATGACCACTGAAAAGTTGAGGGCCAACTTAGGCTGCTAAGTTTACCAGCAGGAAGGAATAATGAGTCTGTGCCATTGGAAGAGAGAATTAAGAGAATGGTTAAGAAAAACTATCCCCATGAAGCTTATAATCTAGAGAAGAAAAAAATCAAAGATAAAGGAAGGAATTAATCCCAACAACAGGGGTATATTTATGGATGTTGTGAAACTCCAATGGGGGGGCAGGGAGTCACCAAATCCACGTGGCGGTATAAGAGAAAGCTTCCTGGGGAACATGACATTTGGATCAGGGCTGGAACAATGAATGGAAAATCTCCAAGGAGAGAACGCTGCTGATGTATCTAGAGATCCAGAACAATGTAAGTACTTTGGTAAAACAGTTAGAAGTAACACAACTGGTGTAAGAAAGCATTCAGTAGAGTGTAAGGAGGTTTCTGTGAATGCTTTTGCATGGGGTGTTGGCACGCATTACTCACAAGACAAAAGCAAATGGGAACATTGTTCTGGGGAAGCATGAGTCTCCAAGGGCAATCATGAGCAGCCAGAATCCCACAATAGCTTGGATGCATGGGGTGTTCCTCCAAGTCCAGAAAATCCCACAGTAAAAGTCCCCATAGGAGAGAGTCAAATGTTAAGCATGAGCATGGGCCATTCAAACAGCTCTTCTGAAAATAAAGGAAGGGCAAGCTACAGCCCCTGGGGTCTGTTATGTCCAATGTGCATTCAGGAAGCTTCCAAATGAGAAGTCATATACGGTAATGAATTGCTGACTTCCTGATGTTACGATCATGGCAAATTTATAGAATTTGTTTCCAGGGCTCACAAGCCACGTCCTCTGTGAGCTGGGTAGGAAGATGGAAGGTATGTCTGGAGCTTCTTGAGGAAAAACAAGCTGCCTAGAAGTACCTTGGGAAAGAAACAGTCATGTGAAGGGCTGCCTTGACACCTAAGGGGAGACTTCTAAGAAAAGTCTGGGATCAATGATTAAATGCTAGAGTACATGGCACACAGGGAATGATTCTTCCAGGACACAGCAGTGGAACTAACTCTCTTTGCCAGCATGAAACTGAGAATGAATTCTAAATCCATGGTGAAACTGGGTACCTCAAATATGTGATACATTTGATTTTGAGAAAGTTTGTTGTAAGGCTATCATGACAAAGATTACACAGTGACTGGAGTGAATCACACTCAGTGCTGGTACCTCCCTGTCCCGCATGTTCACTGGACCACAGATCAGTTTGCACCACACCCATTCATCTTGGTAGCTGTATTACTGTTGTCTGCAATCACAACAAGGGTGAGAGAAGCTGTTGAGACATCCAACAAAGGCTGCCCTGGTTTTCATCACACTGGTATATATTATGCTCCAATACTAAGCCTTGTGTTGTAATGAGTTGTTGATCCCCAATCCCCTTATTGAAAGGATCCTATAGAGAATATTCCTTGGTCTCCCAAAGCCATGTTCTTCATTAGCTGCTACCAGGGTCTTTTGTTTTATTGTTATTGTCTATAACACTAGAAGGGAACTGGGAGTTGCTATAGTTCAATTATTTTTTGAGAATCATTTCATTTTATGAGGCTCATTTTAGTATGGCTTTAAGGGACCAACAACAAAGTATAGATTTAAAAATAACACTTCAGATGATTTACACAAAGAATATAGACACCTGATTGCTACATTATTTGGGCTAAATTCTTGAAGACAGGTTCAAACAAGCATATGAAGTTGTTTAACCAACAGGAATTGGGAATTTGAAGCATCATTTAAAATCCACTGGAAAACTAAAGCCCACTATTATCTTTTCTGAGCTCCAAATTGTATTAGCAATAAAAGATAACTAGTTTTCCACCCCTCTATGACTTGATTTTCCATTGGCTTACTAGTCCTTAATGATAAAAAGTGTCTTATCATCTGTATTTTTAAAGTTTATGTTATACTCTTTGGAACACAGACTTAAAACTTTCCAAAGAATTGTAAATTATTAAAACCAAACGCCAGTCATGCCTTGATCCACTCACTGAACATATAAAAGAGAGCTATCTTCATTATTAAGGGTACTAAAAATTGGATCGTATGATGAGCCAATTAAGGGTTGAATGACCAGGGACTCTGTGTTGGCTTCTCTGAGATCTCAAGCAGGTCACTTTGTCCTCTTTTGCTTCAGCTTACCCATAAATAAAAACTGGCATGGTAGTTTCTCTGGTCTTGAGAATACAGTTTTTCAATGCTAACTGAAAAATTGAATATATAATATGAGAGTCAACTATAATGCTGGCATTGGAAATTGTGTGATTCATGCTGCATTTTAAACTGTCAGCTTATGAAAGACTAGTTTTCAGAACTTGCCTCACTAATGTCTGAGTTTTTCTAAAAATAATCACCAATTTCAGTAAAATGTAGATCATTTTCTCAGCTTCTTTTCAGTAATGACCATGCATGAGCTTGAAAGAAATACCATTTAGATATAGTGAACATAAACCAGAAAATTTTCTGTAACTAGCCTTGCTAAGCAAAGAGAAAATCTCCATAGAGACGCACCAAGTCAACAGTATCTCCTCAGGACATGAAAGGCCATTATTCTAACAGGCAAATTTATTTGAAAAAATATGTCTTATTGTAATACTTAAACTTTCTCAAATGCAAGTTATTACCACTTTATAGTTTACAGCAAATGCTATGGTAATGATTACTCAAAATGTCCCCCAAGTGCTTATAACTGTTTTGAAATTAAATCCCCTCATTCATCAACTAAACATCTTATATTCAACATATCCCTGCCTAAACTTATCATTATCCATGGCCAAACTGCTCCTTTTTGTACAAGTTCAAAATCTCACCCATAAATGAAGCAAGTCCAAGAATACATCATGAAAGGTCTCAAAGCCCTTTGAGCATCAAATGCCCATTTGCAATGCCCCTTGTATATCTCCTGACTCAGGCCACATCCCAGCTATTCCTAAGTCAATTCTGTACCATCACTGCCACGCTTCATTAACTACTGGAGAAAGGACAGTCGACTATGTTTGATCCTAGTACTAAGAATTAATGACAGACATATCTAGAGATAATGATTGGTTTTGGTGGGATTGAATAGAGAGACTTTAACTTAGATTAAAATTCTGATGTGTAAGACCTTGTTAAAATAATTCAGTATATCTGGCCTCAGTTATTATATAAACGTAATAATAACTACTATTCTTCCTCTTTACACAATTGTAACAGAGAATCTAAAAAAGAGAGAAAATACATATATAGATAGATGTTAGATAGATAGGCAGAAAGACAGACAGATAGATAGATAGATAGATAGATAGATAGATAGATAGATAGATAGATGGTGATAGATAAATGATGATAGACAGACAAACATGCAGATAGATACATACACACACAATGTTTTAAATAGCATGAATGCCAGAATTCTTTCATCAAAATTCTATATCAGCGTTCATGTCTATACCTGTACCCATCTTGTGTGTCAGGCATGCACACATAGTCATACACGCAGGCAAAATACCCATATTCATAACATAAATCTTAAAAATAATGCACTGCTTTGCAAATTGGACAAATGCACAGGGTCTTATTACTATTAACACAACCAAACCAACATAGAATAATTTCCTTTCCTAAAGAACTTCTGTGTCCAGTGCTGTCACATCCTTCCTAGTGCCCAGCTCTGAGGAACCACTGGTCTACTTGCCAGGTCTGGAGTTTGCCTTTTCCTTAATGCCAAATAAGTGTAGTAATACAATATGCAGGGTGTTGATGACTTTCCTTGTTACAGTGGCCAAATATTTGACAAGTAGCAACTTAAGGTTTATTCTGGCTTACAGTTTAAAATAACACAGCTCACCATGGCAGGGAAGAACTTGAGGTGGCTGGTCACCCTGCATCTCATTAGGAAGCAGTGAATGAGCATGAAGTAGGCCAGGCTATAAAAGGACGTGCGGACCTCCAATATTCCACTTCCTCCAGTTGAATCTCCATCTCCAGATGTTCCAGTAACTTTCCAAAACAGAATCATAGTTTGGGAAAAAAGTGCTCATATCCATGAGCCTATGAGGGTCATTTCACTTGAACTCTGTGTAACCACCTGAATCTAGGTCTTTCTTTGAGCATAATGTTTTAAAATGACTATGTTATGCTTGTAAGTCATTCATTTCTTTTATTGCTGAACATTGTCCTTCATATGGATTTATTATTCTGCTTATTTCTTCACTAGCTATGACTAATTACATTTTAAAGGAGTCTACCTTTGGGTCTTGGAATCTGTGAATATATAATCTAACATGGCTAAGGGAGTATTCATTGATCCAATTTAAATGTGCAAACCCCTGAGATGAGAAGGGACTTCTGGTTCACCTGAGTAGGCCAAACATAAGCTCAAAAATCTGATGGGTGGAGCCTCAAAAAGGGCCAAGTTCAATTAGCTGTTGCTGATGTAGGAGGCTACAGGAAAGAGTGAGAGGGGGCATTCTCACATCTAAAGCTCACATACAGTCATCCAGTAGCAAACCAGATCCCAACATCACCTGACAAAGTAAGGACATTTATTTTTCTGTAGAGCCTCCAGAAAGGGAGGCAGGTCTGATTTCAGTGCAGTGAATCCTCTTCTAGACCTCTGCCCACTAGAGACATCAGGCCATAAATTATGTGTGGTTGGAAGCCACAGAGATTGTGTGGTATTACAGCAGCCATAGAAATCTAACAGACCAGTTCAAAGGCATTTGTTTCTTTCCAGTTTGAGATAAAGAAATCTCCATGCCAGTCAGATTTTTGCTGCCATGGCAAGTACATGGCAGAGACAGTTTTAGCAAAGGAAAGATGAATGAGGGTCCAGTGTCAGTGTTCCTGATCCATGTTTGGCTCGCCCCATAGTGAGACATAACATCATGGGAGAAAAGCACGGGACAGAGCTGCGCAGAAAGATGAACGAGTCAAGAGAGAGGAGTGGAGAAAAAGGAGGTCAGGAAACAAACACAGTCCCAATGACATTTTCTCCAATACTATTCCCCATCTCCAGAACACGATCTCACAAGAATGTTATCAAATAATAAGCCCCTCTAAAGATTAATCCATTGTTAAAGGCACAGCCTCATGGTTCAGTCACTCTCCCTCCCCAAATGATGGACGTCACTAACTAAGCACCGAATTTCAACATATGAGCCTGTGAGCAACATTTTATTCACAAATCCTAAGTCACTAGTACATGTAGAGGATACATTTCATTGTGCTTGGTATCCATTAACTGAAAGTGCTGAAATGTTTAAGTATATATTTAAGTTGAAGTTACAAAAAGGAAAAGTTCCCCAAAGCAAATGACTTCACCATTTTGCATTTTCACAGTTGATATGTGACAATCCCATTTGTCCTAAGCATTCATGAACACTTGGAATTGACAGGAAATTTTTCAATCATTGACTTTATTCTAAGTACCTGTTAGTTTATGGTTTTGTTTATGTTTTCATAATGATAAGTGATCTTTCCTCTGTAAAGTATCAGTTCATTTTAATTTTCTTCAAATTTGAATTAGGTCATTTATTTTCTTAGTATCAGATTTGGAATGTATATGTATTTGGGGATGTTTACTCTCTACTGCTGTGGATATTAACACTAGTTTAGTGACTTGCAACAATACCCATTCATTATCACAGTTTGTCAGAAGCCTGGCCTCAACATCCCTGAATTCCCCTCACAGGGTCCTAGATGATTAATCTAAGATGTCAACCAAGCCACATTCTCGTCTGGCCTCCCGTGGAGCTCAGCAATCATTTCTAAGCTTATTTGGGTTGTTGGCAGAACTCAGCACTTTGTTGCGACAGGCAGAATGAGGTCAAAATGTTCTAGTTGGCTCTTGGGCAGAGGTTGGTCTCAGCTCCTAGGGGCCACACTCAGGTCCCAAACAGATGTCCCTCTCACAATATTGCTGTTTTTCCTTTCAAAGAAAGAAGAATCTCTCACCAGTCTAAGACAGATTCTTAACACACTGTGACTACAGCCATATTTTCCATGGAATAAAATCCAATCAAGGAAGTTACTGTTCTGTAAATGCCAGAAAGCTCTGTCAGCATTCAGTGAGAAAGGGTTATATATGGTTATTTCCCAACACGTGAAAACTCTGAGGGCCATCTTAGAATTCTGCCTACCATATCTGTATACAAGATCACTATCACAGAGGAGTTTTACAAATGCTTCTCTGTAATCTTTTCTTTTAATCCTCTTAGGTGAAAAATTCAAAGAATTTAAATGTTTAATTTCAAATTCTACATGTTTTCTCTTACGGATCATGTGTTGGGTGTTGTAGCTAAGAAAATTTTTGGACATCCAAAGAGTACAGAGATTTTCTTCCAGAACTTTCATTGTTTTGTTTTATACTTAAATGATTATGTATTTTAAATTGTTTAGCATATGGTGCATAAGCAGATGTGAAGGTTTTGTATTTGCTCTTTGGTAATAGGTACATGAATGTTATTGCCTTTGATTACACAAATTTTTGTTAAACATTGTTGGAACATGGTCAAAAGAATGACCCATGGTGAACAATGCCTTGGGGAACTGTGAGAGAGGAGAAAAGGCAGAGGGCCTTTTATCTCAGGTGCTTTTGTTCTTTGGATTGTTTTTCGATATAATTTCATGCCTTATGTGACAAATGTACGATATTTTGCTTGTGTTCTGACAAATAAAGCTTGCCTGGAGATCAGAGGGCAGAGCTAGCCACTAGTTAACCATAGAGGCCAGCAGTGATGGCACACACCTTTAATCCCAGCACTAGGGAGGTGGAGACAGGAAAATCAGGAGTTCAAGGCCACCCTGGGATACACGAAATTGAACCAGTCTAAAAGAGAAACAGAGTCAGTTGGTGGTGGTACCTGCCTTTAATCCCAGCACTAGGGATTAAAGACGGGTGGAGACAGGATCTTACCCACCCGTCTGGTCTGAGATTTAGTAGAGGTAAGAAGTCTCTAGTAGCTGGCTGCTCTGCTTCTCTGATCTTTCAGCTTTCACCCTTGATAACTAATTCTGGGTTTTTATTGTTAAGATTAATTAGGATCACGCTTCAGACAAACTTTTACATTCAATTTATAAGACATGTTTATTCTTGTTGGATGTCAGAACATAGCTATAGAACCCAGTCTGGTCCCTGAATCTGGATAAGACCTTCTGCCTTGCTTTTGTGCTTACCCAGATATAATCTGTAGCATGTGCCAGGCCATTATGTTAAAACTGCTCTGTCCTGAGAAAGTTCTGGGAAAGGACTGCTCTGTTAATATTTAGCATGTGCTTACTGATGCTTATTTACATGTTTTTCTGAACTCAAACCACCTTCCTTGGATTATTACTTTCTTTGTTGCTTTCATGTACAAAAGTACACTGAAACTGAAGTCAGGTTGTCTACCCAGTACTTTCAAGTCCTCATTTCCCAGGTCCAACAGGTAAGATCTGCATAGGTGGGCTAAAAAGTAAAAAAAACAAAACAAAAAAAACCCACTTTTTTTCCTTTGCACTCATTCCTAACTTTGTCAAATATCACCTTTTACAGTATACAGGCCTATCTCTAGATCCTGTATTCTACTCCTTTGATCTGTGCATTCATTCCTCTGGTACGGTTAGAACAACCATAGCCCTAGATGATAATTTTAGGTTATATTTATATTTCTAGCATTAATTACCAAATATATGTTACCATGAGATTGTCAACATCAACAAGAAATGTTTCCTAGGCTGTGGATTTGGCTTGTATTGAATCTATAAACAAGTTTGAGGAAGTTGGATGTATTAACAACAATAAACTTCATGATCTATAAACATGACAGTGCTCATCATTTGGTTTTAGTATCTTTGGGTGGTTTACTTAACAACCTGCAGTACATGCACCTACCTATAACATGTTTACCCATATATTTAATGTTTCATGTCATTGTAAATGCTTTTAGTTCAATACCCACTTGTTTGCTGCTAGCGTATAAAAGTACCATCAATGTTTATATATCGATTTTATTGACTTTGCAAATTTTGCATCCTGCATAAATCCTGTAGACTTTAAAAGATTCTTCAGGATTGTTCCACATAGATAACCACGGCCTTTGAAAATAGGAATAGATTTATTATCAGGAAAATCAGGAGTTCAAGGCCACCTGGGAAACACGAAATTGAACCAGTCTAAAAGAGAAACAGAGTCAGTTGGTGGTGGTACCCGCCTTTAATCCCAGCACTAGGGAGGTGGAGACAGGATCTTACCCACCCGTCTGGTCTCAGATTTAGTAGAGGTAAGAAGTCTTACCTCTACTATGTTCTTTGTACTTCATTTACTTTTACCCCTCATTCAACTGTCTAGAACTTTCTATTAGTTATGTGTCTCTTGCTCTACCAAAGTACCTGACAAGAGCAGCTTATGGAAGGAAGGACTTGTTTCTCATCACAGTTTCAGGGTACAGTGCATTATGGGCGAGAACACATGGAGGCAGGAGAAGAGGCAGCAGGTCATATTACATCCACAGTCAGGAAGCAGAGGGGGATGAGTGCTTTAGGGTGGGTCTCCAAGATGACCACACCATATCAAGCTGACGTTAATAGAAACCATCACGGATCTCTAATACACTGTTTAATGAGAGAGTGGTTGTTGTTACTTTATCTTCATTACAGATAAAGCTTTCATATCACCACCACTACACCGCATGAGCTACAGGTACTGTCCAATGGTATGTTAGACTAAGAAAGTTCCCTTCTATTTTTAGATTGCTTAGTAGATTTTATAATTACAGGATGTTGGGTAGTGACAAATACTCTTTGTGCCTCTACTAAGAGGATTACAAGGTTTTTCATTATTGTTCTGTTGTTACAATGAATTATATGGATTGATTTTGAATAATGAATTAACCCAGCACTGCTGGGATAAACCCGAGAGATCATTGTTATTAACACATTATTTCCATTGGCATGCTAAAATGTTAAGAATTTTGCTCCTGACTACATGAAGTTTGTTTAGCTCTTGTTTTCTCATGATATTTTATTTGTTTTGTATTTGGGTTAACCTTGATCGTGTGAGTTGAGAAGTTTTAATTTTTTTTCCTGAAAAGAAAATAATAGAATTGACATTGTTTCTTCCTGAAATTCTAGCCCAATTTACCAATGATACCACAAAATCTGGAGCCTCATTATCAGCTATGGTTTTCTTGTTATTTTTAATGGTGAATCCTATTTATTTAAAAGTTAGTGACCTTTAGGAACTTTGTTTTCAAGGAATTTTCTAGTGTCTACATTTCATAAACACACAATGATTTATAGCACATTCTGACTATGTCTTATTCCTGATGATGGCCATATGTATTTTTCTCTATTTTTTTCTTGTCTACCAAATTTATTAATCTTTTCTTAAGAGTCGATTTTCAATTTCACAGATTTTTTTTTTGAAAATTTTCCTGTTCTCAATTTCATTAAATTTTGCTTTCAATGTTACATTTTCCCTCTACTTAGTAAAACTTACTATACTATTTTCTGATTCCTAAGGAGAAACTTAAAAGAGATATTTTTTCTTTTCTAATATAAAATTTATTTTTGTATATTCTCCCTAAGCATTGCTTTAACCAAATAATAGAGATTTTGATATTTTTATTTCTACTTAAATCCAAATACTTTAAACTTTTCTTGTTTTTTTTAATCTAGAGGATATTTAGAATTGTATTTTTTAATTTTATAATATTTATAGGTTTTCCCCAAATAACCAATGTTAGTGATTTGTATTTAAATCCACATATATGGTCAAATTTTAAAAATTTATTGTTTCAATTCTATTAAATGTGCTATCATTTATTTTACAATTCATTTGGTGAATGTTGCATTTTCAGTTGAGAATAATGAGTCTCCTGATGAAGTTTGAATACTGAATTTCTCATATGTCATTTAGACTATATTGACTGACAGTGTCATTCAAGTGTACTGTTGCGTAACCAATTCTCTTTCCACTTGGTTTGTGAAGAGATCATTGCTGACATCTCTAATTTAAATGGTGGGCTTTTCTTTCAGCTCTTTGATTTTTGCAATGAGTACTTCAAGCTCTGATTCTGGATAAGTCTACACTTAGAGAATGCCTTCTGGATCAACTGACACCTTTATTGTTACGTGACATCTCTTGCCCAGGTGTCCTACGTGTGTGTGTGTGTGTGTGTGTGTGTGTGTGTGTGTGTGTGTGTGTATGAGAGAGAGAGAGAGAGAGAGAGAGAGAGAGAGAGAGAGAGAGAGAGAGAGAGAAGTGTTCTACCACTGAGCTCTATCACTGGCCTCACTTTACCTATTGTTTGGTGTTAGCATGATATCTTTTTTCATAGTTTTAAAATTCAAACTACCTCTGTATTCATATTTAAAATAAGAATTTTTTACAGACACAAAATAGTTGGGTCTTGTATTTGTTATCCTACCTTCTAGTTTTTGTGGTAAGTTGTAACTTTTGGCTATTTCTATGAAATGGAACATTTGTCATATTTGAACAAACATCAACAAACTGATTTTTCGTATGTTATTTTTTCCATTAGTCTTCTGACTTCTTTTGGGCTAGATACTCATTTTTGGTAACTCTATATAATCTCTACTATTCTTCATCTCTCATTTGTGCTAGACAGCTTTGCATTACTGCTACAAAACAGCTAAAGTATCTAAAATGATAGAAGATTTATTTTCTGCACCATTTGAGAGATTTAAAGTTCAAGGTGTGAAGAGGTGAAAGAATTGGAGGTCACACTACTCTGGCATCCGGTGAGGACCAGGAAGGGTACCATGGCACATCATGACAGAGAAGGCTGTGGGGGAGTCTTGCAGCAATGCAGGAAGTCAGAGAAGAAGCCTGGTTCCAACATGTCTATGCACATGTGCACACATGTATGTTCATACATATGCACATACATGCAAGTGTATGCCTATACACATGTGTGAGCATTTTTATCTTATCCTTGTAGCAGCCCTTCAGTTACTTGTATGTATGGATTTATACCATTTGTTGCTTTGGAAAAATGATCAGTCCTTGTCTCTGAGTACTCTAAGGTATTAGTTTTTCGTCCTTCTGAGAGAAATTACACAAATCCCATAAAGGTTAGACCCTCGGGTGTTATTGTGACGCCTCCTTTAGTTTTATTTTTGTATTATCTTTTCTGATTGTTTTTCAGTTTAAGTAATTTAAATTGGGTTACTTATGAATTTTTCTAGTCCTTCAGTTTGGAGTCTACTGATGAATCATTTAATGCCAGGCCTGATTCCCGCTGCTGTATTTTAATTCCTCCCTCCCATTTGACATTTTCTCTCAGTTTTCATCTCTTTGCTAAGATTCCCCAGGTATTTATGCATGTGCTCTACTTTTTCCACAGGCTCCTTTAATGTTTTAATTGTAATAATCTTAACTCTTCTGCTTCATGGTTACAATGACTGCCCAGAGTCTGTTCCCACTGGCTCTTTTGTTGTTTAGCCTTGGGGTGCATTGTTTTTTGTCTATTTGAAATTTGGATATAAGCTACATTGTGGTGATATATTGTGTACCCTAATAAACTTGCCTGAGGATCAGAGGACAGAGCCAGCCACTAGATTAGACATAGAGGTCAGGCAGTGGTGGCACACATCTTTAATCCTAGCACTCGAGAGGCAGAGATCCATCTGGATCTCTGAGTTCAAGACCACAATGGACTACATGAGATTGATCCAGTATAGGAGAGAAACAGAGCTAGGCAGTGCTTAAGGTCTCATGCCTTTGCTGGGGAAGCACACATGCCTTTAATCCCAGGAAGTGATGTCTGGGTAGAGAAAGGTATATAAGGCATGAGGAAACAGGAACTCACTCTCTTTAGGCTGAGGATTTCATAGAGGTAAGAACTGGTGGCTGGTTGTTCTGCTTCTCTGATCTTTCAGCTTTCACCCTGATATCTGGCCCTGGGTTTTTTATTATAAGACCATCTAAGATCTGAACAACACTATATAATAGTAGACACTGAGGGAAAGAGACTTTATGTAGAAGTGTATAAGCACTCCATATTCTGCATGGTCATTGGTGAAGGTCTTCAAGTCTTCTTGGCCTATGTTTCAAAATATACTTTCTACAGTCTTGTTATCCAAGTGCCAATATATTTTATTTCATAGTGGGAATACATGTAGAATAACCTATATGTGGTTGCAAACTCCCTTTGTATGCAAAGGACCAGGGATCTCACAACATTTCCTATTAAAATGGTAACAAAACATGAAATATTTTATCTGATTTTTTCTCTCTTCTAAAACATAGAACCTGTGTCCTTCTGCTTGACTTAACTTCTGTCTTACAAGTTAAGAAAACCGTCTTATAAGAAAGAAAAACCATCTTTCTTTCGTTATATTTCAGGCTATTAGATGGTTTTGAAGCTTCATCTCAATGAAAACTTCTGTGTATATACTAATCAAGCCAATCTCAGAATTAGTGAGATCTTTAGCTGTGTAAAGTGAATTCAGCATTAATGTTTTCAGAAGTTATACCACATAAAACGTCACGAAAAGAATTTCAAAGCGGATTTAGAGTCCATTTCTGTTCTTAAAGAGTTTTTAATCTACTGTGGAAAAAAAGAACTAAAGGAAAAAAATCACCAAGAGCCAGTGCCTTGGTTCTCTTTGCTATTACCTGGTATCAGATTTAAATAACTAAAATAATCAGAATTTCTGCAAGAAAGACACTGGTTTCACAGAGCTTCAGGTAGTCTCTTTGAAAGGCACTTTTTAGAATTCCACCACCAATGTGCAGAAATTTTAACAAATCACTGTAAGACTAACATGCTGCAAAATAACTTAATAGGTCAGTAAAATTTAGACTTCAATACAGTTTAAAGATGGTTCCATGAGCTGAAAACTTTCTGTATGCTGGAAAGCTCTCAAAGTACTGGAAGATGTTATGCAAAATGCCGTGGAAGCAAAGACAGCCATGGTCTAACCCAAGTGTGAATCCTACAAACTATAAAGCCAACCTTCTTTGAGACAAGATGTGCTCACCTGTGCATTAGTGGCACTCCTCTTGAGCACCACCCATGCTCGGATTGGCTTTGTGGGCTGCTCATAGAAGGAAATATGTGCTTGCCATGTAAGCCCAATAAGCAAACCAGTCCTGTAAGGACATTTGTACTTCCCTCTCCAGTGCCCAGGAAACATTTCAGAAAGGGAGGCTAGAAGTAGGTAAGAGGCAGAAGAGAGGCAGAAGGCTTTCAAAATGCCTACTTCTAGGCATGGCCCAGTGCCTACTTCTAGGCATGACCCAATCATTGCAATCATGATCTTACAGTGTCTATTGTTTCCTGTATAAGAATGATCCTCAAGCATTTATCTAATTACTCTTTAATCAATAAAAACTTGGGAGTCAGAAATCAGGGCAAGAACCTGAATGATCAGAGAAGCAGCAGAGAAGTGACCAGTGACCTATCTCTCTCATTCCTCTGAGACAAAAGTCCTGAAACCCTCTCTCTGCTCTGCCCTACTGCTTCCTGCCTCTCTATCTGTTCTCAGTCCTCCAAAACCTCTATGGTTAATTTTGGTCAACTAGCAATTAGCTCTGCCTCTGATTCAAAGCAAACTTTATAGTCAGAATGGGATCAAAACATCACATAACATGGCCCTGGCAACAATCATTGTTGGATGGAAAACCATAGCCCTTATTGACAACCTAATGATCATTGATAGGTGAGCAAGGGAGTCACTGTCTTTAATTGTGTGCTCACTCACCTCTCAAGAATAGCTCCAAACTCACAGTCACACAGACAGGACTGCTTAAACTCAGTGGCTCATGAAATAAAATGAATAGACATTAACACAGGAAAGTGGCTTGTAGAAAAGACAGGGATTAGTGGCTTGGAGGGAGCTAAGAAACGATGGGATGGAAGTAATACGTAAGCGTTTTACGATGTAAGAAATGCCAAAGAAAAAAGTTGAATAATAAAAACAACTCTCATTGTTCTTTGGTAAATATTGGAATATATTTTCAGCACTTGAATTCTCTCCTTCCGTGATCATGCTAAGGTTGGAGAAATTAAAAATGTAGTTGCAAGTACACAGGAAGAAGGCAAAGCCTGGGAAGACAAGAGCCCACGAGAAGCTTACCATTCTGGTACACACAGAAATACAGAGCTTTAGTGTTCTCTCTAAACCCAGACTTAGTCTAGTGTTACAGTATAATATGGACTAAGGGCAAACTTGGCTCTTCAACCAGGAACAGAAAAGAACGGCACCCAGCAGATGTTCAGATAAGCAGCTGAGGCCCCACAGCAGTTTTGCTTAATGCTACTCTGTCCTTGCTTTTGGTAAAATCTAAGATGGAAATCACAGCCAGACTGGCAACTCCATTTGTTCAAGACCTCCTTCATTATAATTCCATTAATATCTCTGGGCTCCGAGCCAGACAGAAACATCTGGGATGGATCACGTTTTTGAAGAGATAAACATGCAGCTGTTCAGAAATTATTTTTTAAAAAATTTATCCCTAAAATGTTGTGATGACCAAATAAATAAATAAATGGCAAATATGTAGTGAGGAAGGATAGAGAAGCACTGTGAAGAAAGGATTTTCAAATATTTAAATGTCATAAAGCAATATTTTCAGGACTATAAATTAATCCATAGAGGAGGATAAAAGCAAGTTTAAAGTACATCTCCCCAATTCTTTATGCATTAATTTAACTTCCAATTAAATTTATCTCAGAATTGTTTGAAAAAATGTACTAGTCTTGGGAGTCCAACCCACGGCCTCATGCATACCAGGCAAAGACTCTTTCTCCAGAGCACTTTAGCCAGCCATGAGATTTAGTTATTTCAACAGTTTCCCACATTTCCAAAATATAAACTCATGGCTCAAGCTTTTAGTTATAAATATTGTTTAATATTAGCTCCCTTTATCATTTTTAAATGTTGGCTAATTTGATCTTGTTTTTCCCTCATACAATTTACTCTCTCTGGTATTAATTTAACTGTTCTGATGTTGTTTTATAGTTTAAAATAACACATTTAACCCAATGTTTCATCTGCTCCATGATTTATTATACTTCATGTCTCACCACTGTGGAAAACAAGTTGGACTCTCAGGCTCTTTCTCAAGAGCCAGCTTCCCTTAGAGACAGTTGTCAGTATCAGCCCTGTTTTCTCATTCCTAAGGTTGTAACATTTAAATTCTGATTCAAAATTCTGTCTAAGATATTCCCAGAACTATCAACAGGGAGATAATGAAACTGAAAACCAAGTAAGATAATATCTCCTGATCAAGCAGGATTTATTCCAGGAACGAGGAAGGGTTGGGTAACATTTAGAAAGGGCAGTGAATGCAAATTATATTATTTTGAGAAAAAGAAAGAAAAAATGCCTATCCTCATAGCTGTAGAGTTATCATTTGGCAATATTTCCCATCCGCACATGGTTTAAATAAAAATAAAAGAATTAGCCTGATACAAATAGGATGTCATGATGACTGTGATTACAGACATACATGAAAACCTACAGTTGTAGACATGGGCTATGGTACAGAACTAAACATTTTTCTGTCCAGGAGCAAGGGATGAATGTCCATTGCTTGCCACTACCTCTGTGAACCACTGAACTGGATGCCCCAACCTGTATTCAAAGATTGGAGAAACAAACACTGGGAAAGAACTAAATTCTACTCACAGAGAATGTGACTGTTGATGTGAAATCTCAAGAAACAAACAAAAATATTTTTAGCAACTCTGAGCCAATTTACATCATTGAAAATATAGAAAACAAAGTGAAGAAAATATGAAGCTGGATTTCTATACTCCAGCATCAATGTTTTGAAGAGTGAATTTAAAAAAATATAAAATAGAAGAAAGCCAAGCATGATAATTTGATCTCATGCCCAAGACCCACACTGTAGAAATAGAAGATTGGTTCTAGTAAGCAATCTCTGATCTTCATGTGTGCACCATGGTACAGGTATCCCATGTGCTGCCCCTCCCAATACACATACTACATGAATACACACACAAACACACACACACACACACACACACACACACATACATAAATGTAATTTTTTAACAAAAGACCTTCATGGTGATTCACAACAGCATATAAGACTAGTGTAGAGGTAGGTAAAGACAGAGGTGAATAACATGGCAGTATAAAAATGAGATTTGGTTTTTGTATGATATACATGTATAAGAATACATCTTTTGTATTGTATACTTCTGTATATATGTGTGTGCATATATACATATGTGTATATATAACACATGTTTTACTTAATAATATCTGTGCATGTCTACCACAGTTATGCTGGACTTATCCATACCTAGCAACTGTTTAGTTTCTCAGATCCAGTGTTTAAACCAGCTCTGATCTAGATAGAACCATTTCTTTTCATTTCCTGGTGCCTTCCAGTGACTCAGTAGATAGCCGAGCTCAATCATTGTCTACTGAGTCCGTACTTGCTCCTGATCCCTCCTCATTCCTTTCCATGCCCAGCGCATGTATTGTGGCCTTTCACCTCATTTACCTTGGACAGCAGCCTCGGTTTCCTTCTTTGTCACACTTACAGGAAAATCACCAAGATGAATAAACCAAAGGGTCCAACATCTTTGTACCACGGCCTTGCACATTTCCATACATCACTGAAGCAGAGCTCCGTCACAAAGTCTAATGTTACACATATTCAAGGTCCTCGACATGAACTGCAACCCTAGTGACTCCCCACAAATGCCTATGCTGTATGTATCACTAACTCATGTTATATAACTTACAGTTCACAACTGTTAAGGCATTACCTCCCTTCCAACCCTATGAGCAGACAGCCTCTTACTTCCCCTGCCTCTCTTTCTCTCTCCATCCCTTTATCTATTCCTTGGACACACATCCCTTTAAAAAACTCTCTGGATTATTTTCTTCCCCTTCATTCTTTCTCTTCCTCTGGCTTTCTGCAATATATTAATCACACTTGCACGTTGTTCCTCCTACAACACAAATGACCTCTGTACTTGACCCCTCTATCACTTGGCTACAGAATTGTCCCTTCTCTTCTTGTTAAACTTACAAACGCTACTCAGAACTGGTTTCACTTTTTCCCCCTTGCCATTGTTCAAGCCACATAATTCCTCTCCTGCCTCCTCACAGCAATGAAATCTTTTCCTCACTCACTTCCAGAGGACCTTCTTTCCCTCAGACTCCAGCTCAGCCCCTGTCTGTATGACCATACATTCTGCACCTAGGACAGGGTGAGGCAGTTCTCTAAATGGCAAGCATCACCCAGCCTTATGGTGATGATTGAATCCTCCCCTGTCCCCTCCATCTCTATCTGAAAATCCCATTCTCTGCAATAGTTCCCAAACATCACCTGCCTGTTCTCTCTCAATATCCTGTTACTGATCCCTTCCAGTGACAAATCAATTCCTTTGATTAAGTTCTGGTTTCCTACATACCATGTACTCCCACGCATCACCCACTAGTCTCTGCTCAGAAACAAACAAACCAGAGAGGCCACTACCTTCCTATTGCCTCCAGGATAAAATCAAATCTCTTTAAATGTAACTGCAATGGGAACCAGTAAGATTATGATAAAGACCACCAAAGAAGATATGGAAATGTCTCCAAATAATGGCTTGAGTGAAATGGAAAGGAGTCAAATTGGGTAAAAGGAGTAAAAGTATAGAAGAAAGCAACAGTGGTCCTTTGAGTTGGTCACAGGCAGAAGGAACGCTGCTAGGATGTCAACAAGAACATATAGTAAGTCTAAAGAACAGAAGACAAGGTTGGAGAGATGGCTCAGAGGTTAAGAGCACTGGCTGCTCTTCCAGAGGTCCTGAGTTCAATTCGCAGCAACCACATTGTGGCTCACAACCATCTATCATGAGATCTGAAGCCCTCTTCCGGCATTAAGGTGTACATGCAGATAGAGCACTCATACATAAAATACATAAGTAAACCTTTTAAAAAAAGAAACATATTAAGAAAAAAAAAAGAACACAGGACAGAGGAGCTGTGGACAACAATGAAAACAAACTACAGAGATATGAACTCATTTTATTACTCAATCCTCTCATGGTGGTGTGTTTATTTCTCAGCAGATAAATGCAAAAATAGGTAGGTGTTTACAAACATATTTGTGGAATGTCTGGATTTAACTAGCAGGTCCTGTGACAGCGTACATGCGAAATGGTGCTGCCATTAAATCTGATTTGAAAAAGTCACTGGAAGTTTACATCGTGGTTGTGACAGTTTCCACAATTTGCCCCTTATCCCCAGAAACTGTCTCAAACCTGAAAACTGACAAAGAGTTGACTTTAAAATGAATAAAGATGTTTGCAGCAGGAAACGAAATAATGAAAGAGCTCCTGGGTAGGAGAGACAGAGTTGGCCCATAATTAATATGAACATCAATCTTTTTGAAATGTTAGGGTGAAAGCTTGTTCTTGCTGAAATAATTTGATTTGCTGCATCTCAAAATAGCTCAAGAGAGAAGACAGTAGGAGCCCTGACAAGGAAGAGAATCGTGAAAACAATGGGGGCAGGCTCCTTCCCTTACTGTGTGTGTGTGTGTGTGTGTGTGTGTGTGTGTGTGTGTGTGTGTGTGTGTGTTGTATGTGTGTGTGTGTGTGCTAAACTCCTGCAAGGGGAGAAAGGCTGCTTATGATACATACTGGGTCAGTGTGCATCTGGCACCTACCCACTGGGAGAAGCAGTCGCTGGTTCAGCTGCAGTAGAGATGTTTCTGGAAAATAGGAAGTTCCTTGATCAATACATATGACAGGTTCGGTCCTTTTCCAGAAGCACTTGAGCACTAAGTACCATCTTCCTTCATAATACGACCTTGAAACACCCTTGGCATAAAGTGATGCCCATATGCATGACACTGCATGACATAATGTTAGAAACACCTTTGCTGGGGCGGGGGCACTGCTATGTAGCAATCATGTATCTTCAAAATACTTCTCCCATTAGTCTTTACACCAGCCCTGTGAGACCAAGGTGACGCCCATTTTGAAGAGAGGAAACTAGAGACTCAGAAAGGCTATTGCTCTCTCTTCCTTCCTTGGAAAAAGTCTAGAAAAAGACATGACAGGTTGCTCAGCTCATAGCAATACAATCCTTTCTTTCAGCTCAGTAGCTCAGTGATCAAGGATCAGACTTGAGATCCCAGTAATAGATCATTGCTGTCTTTTACTTCCACACATGAACTAAAATCTGTCTCAGAATGAGCTCCAGAGGAAAAGTACTGAATCCCCAAAGCTGAGAGAGGGCCAGTGTGTCATGTTGGGTCATAATATATGTATTTATTTACCCCAGATGCATTGATTGAGCACCATCTATGAGCTGTGAGCATCTAGAAATAAATACCCATGCAGTAGTTATTGCCTCTGTCCTCAGTGAGCTACCAGGTCAGTGAGGACCAGCCAATGAGGATAAACTTTTATAAGTAAATGGGCAATGCAGAGTTAACAAGACAAATGAGTGACCTGGTGGGAGCTGTGAGTAGGGCTCGCTCTCACATCCCCTGCCTATATACATGGATTGTTTCATCAGAAGCATTACACAACAGTTACGTTCATTTTTTTACCCATAGACTGATCCAGGAGTAAAAAAATAAATCAATGCTGCTGATTAACTTTCTAATTTGTTAAAAAAAAAATACTTCATTAAATGTGTTCTTTGACATTTTTACCCCACACTGTGCATTTTGGTTACTGTCACTTTATGAAGGGCATGTGATAGCATGACCAGGGACATTTTTAATCTTTGCTCATTTGTTTCTTTATCTATTGTATGTGTATATATGTGTATAAGTGCATGCATGTGTACCATAAGCATGCAGTACCCAAAGACACCAGAAGAGGGCATCAGATCCCTCAGAACTGGAACTACAGGCACTTGTGAACAACTATGTGAATTCTGAGAACCAGACCCAGATCCTATGGAAGAGGGAACAGTGCACTTAACCACTGAGCTATTTCTCCTATCCCTATTACACTCAACCTTATTTAATGACATTTCTCTTTGCAATGAGCAGTGACATGTCACTATTCAAGCCACTGAGAATAAGTGACAGCGGATTGCTCATTCATAAATGAGACTTTTACGCCACTCCCTCTAAGGCTCAGAGAGCAATTCAGAGGAGGGGGAGAAAAGGTGTGTGGTTGCTTGAATGAGAACATGTTCCCATAGGTGCATCTGAATAATTATTCCCCAGTTGGTGGCACTGTTGGGGGGAGTTTAGGACGTGGATATGTTCCTGCAGGTGGGTTTTGAGAGATAAAAGATTCCATACACTGTTTACTCTCTTGGCTGCATGCTTGCAGTTCAGAATGTGTTCTCTCAGCTTCTTCCTCCTACTGTCATGGCTGCCCCTGCTGCCATGCCTCTGCTTTGCCGTCCTGGACTCTTATCCCTCTGAAGCCATAAGCTAAAAGAAACTCTCTCTTCCTTAAGATGCTCTTGGCTATAGTATTTTATCACAGCAACAGAGAATTAACAAATAAAGAATAGGAGGACCAGATGACAGAGAGAAGGACTAGGAAATGCTAGCTTCCAGGCATGACAAAGCTTAGTGATCTAACTTTATTTTTAAAGTTTTGCATTAAAATTTTGACTAGAGTAAGAACAAATCTACTTGCATATTATTGTTGTTGTCTAAAATGTAGTCTTCTCTTTCCAGAGTTCTGTAGATACCTTTGCCTGAGGTTAAATGCTATCAATGGAGCGTTACACTCCACCATGAACAACAGAAACCCTGGTTAAGAGAGGTGAAGTATCTTTATTCCAATTTTCCTCATAGAAATTTAAGTTCTGGAGATATTGGTTTAAATGTTTCACAAAATTCCTTCAGTTCTTTTTCTTTGTCCTTGGTTTCTATTGAGGGGCTGTGGCTACCAGGCATATACAGGAAGCACTAATTGGCCTTGGTTGGTGGAAAGAAAAAAAATTAATTTGGGAGGGAGATGTGGAGGACATCTAGAAAGAGTTGGATAGGGAAATTGGTGGTGGGTATAATCAAAATATATTGAATACACTGTATGCATGTATGTGCATGCTGTGGGATGTTCTGTATGGCAAATATGTTGCTCTGATTGGTCAATAAATAAAACACTGATTGGCCAGTGGCTAGGCAGGAAGTATAGGCGGGACAAGGAGCAGAATAAAGCTGGAAAGTGGAAGGCTGAGAGAGAGACACTGCCAGCCACCACGATGACAAACAGCAAGTGAAGATGTCGTAAGCCACGAGCCACGTGGCAAGGTATAGATTTATAGAAATGGATTAATTTAAGCTGTAAGAACAGTTAGCAAGAAGCCTGCTACAGCCATATAGTATGTAAGCAATAGAAGTCTCTGTGTTTACTTGGTTAGGTCTGAGTGGCTGTGGGACTGGCAGGTGAGAGAGATTTGTCCTGACTGTGGGCCAGGCAGGAAAACTCCAGCTACATAGGAAATTATTTTAAAAAACAAAAATCATTGAGCGAGGAGAGAAAGAAAGAGGAGGGAAGGAGGAGAGAGAGAGAAAGTTGCTGATGTTTCAGATGGAACCTATGTGTTCAGGATAAGAAGGAGTGAGCTTGTAAAGGGGACTGTGCCAGCCCATGGGCCTTTTTATTCCATGACTTCCTTGGGAGCCAGCCATCAGCTTCTTACATCTCAGAGGACTATGTCACCAACCCATTTACAAGAGACCCCACCTCCCCACTGGTCCTGTGAAGAGGAATGAGGGAGAATGATTCCTGCAGGCAAAAATGTCAGTCTCATCAAAACCATAGACATTTATTTTAGCAAACTGCTCTGCATTAGTGTGTTAGGATGTTTATAAATCACTATACTGATCAATTCTTCTGCAGCAAGAAGAAAAGCAACTGTGTATGCTCAGCTCAGCCACCAGTGACATGGGAATATTTATGGCTCACAGACTCACATATAGAAAGAAAATTGAGATATTGTTGGATCAATTTGTAGCCAATAGCTTCAATTTATGAATTTGAATTCAATATTTCATCATAGCTACTGCTTAATAATTTTGTGTTGCTATATTTAAACATTGGTTCTTATGCTATGTGTGAATCTTTAAAAAGAAATATAAAGATGAAAAGTAAGGAGGCTTATATTTTTCTGCTTGTGTGCACCAAGTATTAAGTGGACAGAAAATAACAGCATGAGGCTGAAATGTATGATTTGAGGATCATATTGCTGGCCTAGCAATCTCAGCAAGCAAAGCAACATAATGAGTCAAGACTGCACTTTTCTTAAAGGCAACCTGGCATATGTGTGTGTTTAGGTATCTGAGCACATCTCCGTGTGTATATATTTATATAATATAAGCATATGTTATATATACATATACTAACATTCCATGATTTTATACCCCCAATCCATCATTTGTTGTGGAAATGGGTGCTTCTATAGTTCCCCTCCATTTATTTGCTGTTGTTAAAGAACAAAATCACTCCTTCAGACAAGTCCTTCCTATGACTGCTCAATGTTTCAGGTAGGGGAAATCTCAAAATGCTTCTCACTTCAATAGGTAAATAAGTGGACTGGAGTTCTTCCTTTGAGACTAGTCTGATAATAAATTTAGTCCACATAATATGTTCCATATCTCAACAATTCAAATACTTGAATAATTTCTTAGCAACTAAATATGTTTCAGTTGATAACTATTATCTACTGAAATCTATTTTATACAGCTGTAAATAAATGGTGGGAAATTCTTTTACCTGTATTGTGAACCTGGTCCTCTGTTGTAACTTGAAGCTTCAGGTGGGAAAACATATTATGTGACCTTAGGATTACCTGTAGTAGACAATTAATTATAATATCATAAAATTAGTGGTGCAGTACAAGTATATGGTTTCAAAATTGGTTTTCAGAATATGGTTAGGGAAGGCTTGAAAGAAATATTTAAGCACAACCCAACTCAGTTGTTTGAAACTGGTAACAAATGAGATTAAATTGTAAGATTATAATATCATGGGGCAGCATCCCATGGATAGGAACTGTCATTTGTCTTATGAGGTAAATTTATGTGTGTCTTAGGGGAACATACATGAGTTATACTCATTCTTTATTTGGGGGTGGGACAGCATGTTTTTCATAATTCTTCAAACAAATGTCTAATTTTGTTTTGAAAAAGCATTTTTAGAAATTGACAGTTTTGATTTTTTATAAGTTGACAGTCTTGCTCGCTTTAGAAATCTGAGAGCTAAAGAACACTTAACTTTAAATAGAGTAAACATAGTTTAATTCTACTTTGGAAAAGCAATCAGATCCATTACAAAACTAATACCATGTGAATTTTCACATGAAGGTGTGTGTGTGTGTGTGTGTGTGTGTGTGTGTGTGTGTGTGTAAAAACCAGGTTCTGGAAGTGTCTGTTCGTGACTTTACAGATGCCTCACTGGCTTTCCACTTCTGGGAGGCAATGTCTTCAGAGGATACCCTCATAGTCTGTGTGAACGGAGGACCAGTCCTGTGAGAGAGGATTCGGGCAGTGTGCTCTTCTGTCAAAACAAGGCCTTACCACTGAACTAATTAGGGTGCTCTAAGAAATAAAAGACTTTCTGTGAAGTGCTCATCCCACTACACAGGGTGTCCTGTGATTGGCTGCTGTCATTAGTATCTAGCCAATCAAGAACACCTTCTCCGATACTCTGCTTTCATTAAGGGGGGTTCCGTAAAATTAGCTGAGGCATAAGAAGAAATAACCATTCAGTCAATCTACAAACAGACTGCTACCATCACAGTAAGCCTTTTCTACAATATTATTTACCAATACATCTTCAGTGCCTTGCACAGAATTCTATTCAACAAATAATAAACGCACAATAGATAGAACTGCCAAAATATTAACTGTAGGATTTAAGACCAAATCAGTTGGGTAAACATTGTCAAACTATTCCATGTATTCTTTGAGAAAAGAAATATTTTGAGTTTTTCTAATTGAAGCATCTGTAAAATTATGTTTCCTGTCAAGCTGTCTAAAAACATACTTTCACTTTCTGCTATCTCTTTGAAGTTAACACACACACACACACACACACACACACACACACACACAGATAGAATATTCATAAGTAAAACTAATGAGAATCAAACAGGACCCAAATAAAGTGCAAATTCTAATTGGAAGTAATAAATCAGATAAATGAACAAGTGTGTATATGAAAAAATATGCCAAACTTCTAAAAGAAATTTCAATACCGTGTAGTTAATTTTCAATAGTGAATACATCAAGCCCAACCAAAAGTCCACTATTTTTACCAATTACCTAAAAACTTGTACAAGTTCATCTAGCATAAGTATTTTGCAAAAAATAAGGGAGATCATCCTGGGATCCCCTGGGTGTGAGGGGATCAGTGACACGGTAACTCATGTAGCTCAGGCTAGCCTCCAACTTACTCACTGAGGATAATTCTGAACTTCTGTGCCTCTGGTCTCATCTCCCATGCTGGTAATACATTTGTACTTTTTACCTTGAAAGATAACTGGCATCACTGAGCTAATTGACACCATTGAGGATGAATTCAAACAACACTGCTAGGTTTCCAAGCTGAACAAATGGCTGAGATGCCTATTTAACATGTTACTGTGGACACTGGCCACCAGGTTCTCCCTGCATCCCTCAGTCCCTACCTGCTACCTGGCATACCCCACCCCATATCCTAAACTTTGCCAGCCCAGGGACTGGACTGCCCTTCGCTATACAATCAGCCATTTTGGTCACCTGGTCTCTTTTCATCTACTGTGAATCTCCTGGCTGCTGCACCTGGCTCCCCTCTCCCTCTTCTCGCCCCCCCCCCCCCATGGCACAGCTCAGTCTGGTCATGTCCACTCTTCCAGATGTCCCTGCCTCTATAATAAACCTTTTCGTCCACCATACCTGGAAGTAGTCATGTTTGTTTCCTTTTTATTTCTCTTTTTCATTCATCTGGTGCCGGTAACCAAGACCCATCATGTCATTTCCTTTCTTTCCCTTTGATTTCTTTTTTTCATTCGAACACTAGGTTTATTTAGTGGCCCAACAGTGCACCATCACTTCTGTTGGTCTATCTTAAGAAAGAAACTCCTTGAAAGGTAATAGGCGTTCTTGATAAAATTGAAACTGAGTGTCAACAAACCAGTTTACTCCATGATCTAACAATAGAGAGAAACAGCCTAGACACACACCCCCCTTTCCATAAACTTTTCAACCCATTAGAAGTGAGGAAATCATGGAGCACTAAGGAAATGACAGGAGAGCGGGGTTAAGCTGAGACAAAGGAAGAATGTCTATGTCTTTTTCTAGAACAGTGAAGAATTTTCTGAATTCCGTTATCACCTTCTGTTCTTATTTTTGGTTGCTGCTTTTACAGTTTGACTTCCTCTCCTGAGTGCTGAAGGCATCTCATTTGGTATGGCAATTAGATTATAATGGAGTGTGAGGTCTTCTAGAGGTCATCTAGATAGCCAATTTGGATCTGGCTGATTTCAGCCAATTATCTTCAGGAGGAACTTCTAAGTACAGATAAACACTGTGGGGTGTGGAAAGAAGAAGCAAGCCAGGCTGTGTAAATGCTGTCCCTGGCAACATCCTCACAGCATTCCTCACACAGGAAGATGGTCCTTTTTGTTTTCACTCCTTTGTAAATCATCTACTGCCCATCTGATGTTCTCTGAGAAAAATTCATAAAGGAAAACAAGGGAGGGATGACTTTCACTTCTGGGAGTATGGTGTCTTAGTTGGGGTTTCTATTGCTGTGATAAAACACCATGACCTACAGCAGCTTATACTTCCATATCTTGTTCAGCATCAAAGGAAGTCAGGGCAGGAACTCAAACAGGGCAGGAACCTGGAGGCAGGAGCTGATACAGAGGCCATGGAGGGGTGCTGCTTACTAGCTTGCTCCCCAGGGCTTGCTCACCCTGCTTTCTTAGAGAACTCAGGACCACCAGCCCAGGGATAGCACCACCCACCATGGGCTGGGCCCTCCCCCATCAATCACTAATCAAGACAAAGCTGGATCTTACGGAGGAATTTTCTCATTTGAGGTTCCCTCCTTTCATATAACTCTGGCTGGTGTCAAGTTGACATCAAACTATCCAGCACATATGCCATTTTGTCCACAATCATTTCCTAGAATCAGATAAGGAGCTTGTAGTTGGTCTGCACTCAGTTGGACACTTGAATAATGAGATGAGGATAAGGAGCTGGAGATTTGAAAGAGTCATAATCTGAGGGAAGGACAGCTGGGGAAAAACCGTAAAACAGTTTTTCAGTTATACCGAGTGACATCTTCCAGATTTCATATCTTAGAGAGACCAGAATCATCAGCTAACTGGTGTGAGCTCACAGAGCTAGTAGATGGCAGGAGACTAAATCAATCAATGAACTTTAATTCTTCTGTTACATGTTTTTCTAAATCTATTTGAATTCTAAATGATCATTAAAAAAACATGTCTTCACTTTAAAAAATGATGTGGACTCTATAAGGAAAGAGGAAAGCTGAGAAAAATGCATTCTATTTGTAGATTAGAGAGAACTGGGGCATTTTCCTGAACTTTCTATAGTTGCTTGTGCAACACTAGGATGTAAACAAGAGGCTCATCTCTTCTGAGTTCATATATAATGTCCTTTGTTTCATACCCTTCGACTGGCCCGAGCATTACTTACTAAGACCCAAGTTTCACAGTTTCATGGGAGAGAAATCAGAACACAGGAGTACTGAATTTTAAGAACAAGAAGGAAAAAAAATACATAATAATAAACAATATTTATTTGATCCACATTTATCCTACTGGGACTAGACTTATTAATTGGGCCCTAAATGAACTTTTAAAGCAAGGTTCAAGATGAATATGCCAGAAACTACTCATGTCCTCATAGAGCTTGTTATTTAGGGAATAAGGACCAGTAATGACATGAAGATGGGACTCAAGAGAAATCTTGACATCCTTGGGAGTCAGTCATATTAGGGTAAGAATGTGACCACACATCTGAGCTCTTCTGGTTAATTAAAATCAGCTAAAAAAATTGAGAATTTTTTATACAAATAGAAATAAAAGATCTGTAAGAAATTATGTTTATGTAACCAGCCTGATTACACTTTATGATTTTTTTATCTATAAACTTTCATCTTACTAACTACAAATCCAAGGCAGTTTTTAACCTCTCGATCATACCAGCTTCATTAAGATCTGTGCATAGTTGTCTCTGATAATTTTTTTGAATAGAATACACCTGATAAGAAAACAAAAAGGGATGCTCAGAAAAGACAGAATAGAAAGCTTTTGAAATTTTCTAGAAATGATAAGCATCCTGAAGTTCGTCAGATGCAGACTCAGATATATATATATAAACAGCTAAACTTTTCAGAGTGTTTTGTATCTGCTATCTCCTTGAGGCCCCAGTATCTGAAACATGAGAAGTTGGATATCACTGTAGGATGGTAATGGAGAAATTATTTTCGTAATATCTCCTAGTGAACAGGAAATTATTTTACACAGCAAGATAAGTTGACCCTGAGATCTGTAGCCTTTCCTGGAAAGCATAAATAGTGTAGGGAAAGGACAAACGTGGATACCATCTCCTGTTGGCAGTTCATTAAAATGAGTCCTGGGGATGCTGGAAATTTTTGATGAGCAACATTGTCTTTTTGGAACTTTTTTCTTTAAAAATAAGAATTATTTATTTTCATTTTTATGTGTTTGAGGGTTTTGCCTGCATGTACATAAGCACATCATGTGGGAACAGTACCTATGGAGGACAAAAGATAGAGGTGGGGTCTCCTAAAGTTGGAGTTATATGTGGCCGTGAGCCACCATCTGGGTGCTGGGAATTAAACCCAGTCCTCTACAAGAGCAGCCAGTGCTCTTAACCATTGAACCATCTCTTCAGCCCTGAACTCCATGTTTTCTCAAACTGTCGGACCATGGGGAACTGAATTTCAAGGATCTATGTGATGTTAGACCAGTCTTTACAGACTGGGTGTTTATAATGAAGGAATAGTCACAAGCCAACAGGGAGGGGAAGGAATCCAGCAGGAAGTCAGACCCAACAAGGACTTAGGAAGGATAATACATTGAAGTCTATTCTGCTGCCATGAGAACTGCTTGATTTTTTTTCTAATTACGTTAATTTCTAGATAACATTTGCTAGTAGTTTTAAAGTTGATACACCCAGATACCATGATTAGTGTTTTTACTGTTTCTTCATCACAACCTCAGAATCCAATGGGTTCAACTTCTCACCTGCTCTACCCTTGACAACTGGACAGTTTTACCCAGTGAGATATCTTAATACTATATAATTTTTTTAGACAGAGTTACTCAGGATGGTCTAGAACCCACTATCCTCTTCCCTCAGCCTCACAAATGCCATGATTAATGCCTCTACCATTATACCATTACCACCATGGTGGACATAATTCTTAGCTTCTAGATATTTCTTGATGATGTGGATCTCCTTTTTAAATTGTTACTTTTTTTCACATTTAAACAAAATGATTCCTTTTTTGGTAAATCCATCTCCTATTTGAGGTATTTTTTTTTTAGAAGTATAAATGAAATACACACTCCCTTCTTCTAAATGGTAGGAGAGATGTGCTATTCAATCATCAAATGGATGTTTTGCAAAAGGATTTATGTTCACACGGGTGAATAAAAACTTGAAATAACCTTGGAAGGAAGTAAAGGTCTTAGCCTTTCCTTTGGTAATCATCAAAGACCTTGTGACTTGTCTGCACAGAGCAAAGAGAGCTCAGAAGCAGGAGCTAGGATGTTTGAGGAGGGAGAAATCAATGACTGCTGGCCTTGTTTCTTGGTTTTTGCAGTTCCCACAGATGTGTAAGGCGGCTGTACTCATCCATCAATGCAGACATGGAGAGCCTCTGCTCACTGTGCCGCCACTGAGATCAAGAAAGACGTGGGAAACTCGGCTGCAAGGGCAGGTGAATATTGACTGTGACATTACAGCAGTGTTAAGCACAACAACAGACGTGAGAGAGGGGAGAGGGGAGATCCTCAGAGTCACCAAGGAACAAGAAAAGGGGAGGGGAATGGTACAATTCCAGTTCTTTCCCACATCACCACCATCATCATCATCATCATCGTCGTCGTCATCGTCATCATCATCATGTGTATATGTGTACATTTAAAGAAGCACGTGTGTACATATGTGTAGGCAGGCTTACCCCTGCCATGCCACACCAATCAAGGAGGTCAGTTCTGTCCTTCTTCCGTGAGTTCTGAAGGCAGAACTCCAGGCTTGTGCTTTTACCAGCTGAGCCATCTCCCCGACCCAGTTGCAGTGTGGCTAAGTGGTTATGTTGGCCACATTCCTGATTAGAATACAGAAGAGAAAACAGGCACCTGTTGTTTGTAATGATGGCGCCTTACTTCATGTTGTATGCCAGGTGCATCTCTCTGCATGTGCCTGTCCGTGTCTCTGTGAATGTACTAAATGAGTAATTGTGCCTGTGAGCAACCTGCTCTAAACAAACACTGTCATGGTTGTCATAATGGGAGGACTGACAAGAGTACCTCAAGCCAACACACCTGTTGGCTTTGCATTTAAACTCCAGACCCTTGGTGGTCTACCTCCTCTAATGACTTCCTGTCTCCTCCCACCCCTGACTTGGGTATCACGAGCAGCCCTCTTGTTGGTTTGTTCCCGTTATGCCTTTACTGTGCTAACCAGTACTTGGTTAGAAGACCCAGAGGAGTTGGAATACCTGGAGGAGTTGTTGAATGTCTGAAGATGAAATGTTTTGCACAGTCTGAAGAGGAGTGAGGTACGCAGACGAGAATTCCTGGAATGGCTGAACACCTGGATTTACACAGCACAACACAGAGACTGTTAATGCTTGTGTATTTAAAAACCCAATTCTCTGCTTTGCAGGAATTCTCATCTACTTCCAACCATCTGTTGTGTGTACATACTGCTATTTGATACAAATGCTGCCCTGAAGATATCAATGGGCCCTGGCATTTTAATTAGGAATCCCAATGCTAACAGGGGATTCCGGACTCAGGAGCACCTGCAAAGAGAAAATGAAAAAGAATGGATACAAACTGCTCCAAGCTGATGGCAGAAATAAAATTATTATTAATGGGAACTCGTTGAGTTTCTGTTTTGCTTAAGCTTGAAACATTAACACGTTTCGAATGTTCCTCTCTTTGGTATTAAATTGACTATGAATTGTGATTTTTAATGGAAAAATGTGATGAAGCATTCAGCTAAAGACAAGCTACTCAGCTCAAATACCCTTTCCCATTATTTACTTGTGATTTTAATAGACCAGACTTTAGAAATGAGAAAACCCTTCTTAAACAAACTCTTGTCCAGGAAAATTTGCTAGGAATCGAAACCAAGTGAAAAATCACTATTCAGTGTCATTGCCCTTAATGTTTCCACTGGATACATTTACACTCGGTCTGAAGGTGATATTGATCGTGTATCACAGCTGGCCTGCTTTCAACATGAACTACCTTATTTTTTTTTAAATGCTCCTTCCCCACTGTGCTGTGAGAATCCCATTTCCTAATAGTCAATCTCTCCCCTGAGAACATGCTGGTCTGATTTCCTTATTTTCCAGTCACTCTAAGTTACTAGGGACACCTGATCCTCATCTGCACTCTCAGAAGCTGTGATGTCTTGTGCAAGATTGAGTCCATCAACATTCTGAAGTCACGGGAGGGGAAGGAGGCTCACAGAGCCACACCTCTCCGGGAGGATTTACAGGTAGTAAGTGGTTGACGAGACAGGGACAGACATTGTCTTCAGTGGTACAGCTGTGGCCAAGGAGCCCATGCTCCTGTGAATAACCATACACCCATGCTCTGCAAAGCAACTCTAATGCAACTTATTCACTGAATCACTACAACGAAACATGAAGGTAGAAGAGGGGTCTAGTTGGGAAAACAAGAAGATTTGCAGGAGAAGGTGCAAGTCTGTGATCACCCTCCCACCCTCACTCCCTGTTTCTGTCTGTCTGTCTATCTATTGTCTCCCCTAAGCACAAGTATCACAGTTTTGCAGGTGCTTAGGAATGATGTAGAGACTGGCCAACATCAACAGTTTTCTCTTTCTTGACCAGATAGTTAATAACCTTTCTCCTTCACATGTCTCTACTTCCCTTGCATCCCCTATGGCCACTGATGGGCTTTGGGAAACTGGAGCATATAGGTGGACTTGTCTGAGGCCCCCTCTGTGCACTGGTATAGAACAGTCTATTCTAGTTTCTTTCTCTCACCCCAGTTTCCTAAGAGAAGATCCCTCCTTCTGACTCTTGCTGTGAGAGCACTCTATCTCATCACCTGACCACTTTAGACGGATGCACTTCCGGATCCCAGTTCAAACCCGACTATCTCCCCTGGATGAGGAATACTTAGGAAGCTGATATGCTCTTATAAAGAACAAAAGTGAGACTGTTTGTTGCATCGCTTTGGTCCTCTTGTAAGCAAAACATCTCTTTTCTGGTTCTGTTTTGGTTGCACAGGCTGCATGGGAAGTGATGGCCTGGGTCACTAGCCAAGGAGACTAAGGACATGGAATGACAGTGTCTTTCCTACAGGCTGTGATGTCATTTGAGTGGTCCCTTGTAACTTGATCCCTATATTTGTTTACAGAGGGATGTATCATCCATCTAAAGGCAATTTCTTTGTTCCTGTTTAGCCCCTGTGTTGGTTAGAAAGTGAGCATAGTGCCGGAATGCTGGTGCTGGGTTAATTTTGATATCTGTCAGTCATCTTCTAGAAGAAATATGGGTGGCTTAGCTGAAGATGGTTAGGTGAACTTAAGAGGGAGGCAGTTAGCACCCATCATTCTCATTTGGACACCCACTCTCCATCAGACAAGACAGGGAAGAACCTTAATTAACATCATCATATAATTAAGTCACAACCTATAGTACTGTCTCCCTGTGCTGAGAAGAGCCCTGATTAGATATGGAAAGTATACACACGCTCCACAGCTGGAAGTTTCAAGCTGATTGCTCCACTCTCTATTTTTTAAAGATTTATTTTTATTATTTTTAATTGTGTGTGTTCTCATGCACATGAGCACATGAGTGAGCGTGCCTACAGAGGCTAGAATACCTGATCCCTGGATCTGAAGATACACAGAGTTGTAAGCCACCCAATATAGGTGCGAAGAACCGAACTTAGGTCCTCCAGAGGAGCAGTATACATTCTCATCCCCTGCTACTCCACACTTAAGGAGAGACTCTATGTGCCTTTAATTTAGACTGGGTTTTTCTTGGATACTGGCTCATGGCTAGAGAAATCGTCTTTATTTTCTTGTTCCTAGTGGTAATTAGCCATCACTTAGGTTCAGAGCATCACTTGGCGCCCACCCAATGCACCTGATTTACACCCACAAGCTCTCCCTTTTATCTGGTTGCTCTTTCTGCATTGGGATGGACTTACTTAAGCATTGGTAAATCCCCATGATTTATTTTTGATGTTCAAACCTGTCCTCACATACCCCTAAGTACTGTCTTCCCTAGAACTTTTCTCATTAAGAAAGCTGACCATTACTCTTCCCTTTACGCACAGATGAAGAGGAGCCCCTGGCCCTGTTGCTAATTATCCTGCTTGTCTCTTGACCTCCTCTCCCATTGTGTTTCTTTCCAGTATGTGGTGCTGAATAATGCAGGGATTAGCCTGTGCATTATTCCAAGCTGTGGATTCTCTAAAGTATTCAAGATTTATTTTTTGCTCCAGAAGTAAGCCCAGAGCCTGGCATTCAAACTAAAATCATCATCACATGTCTGCCCCTCAGAACTTTTATGGTTAGGGTGACCGTACATGAAATAGAATGAATTCACCATAAATCCCTATGCTATGTCATATTCCCATCATCTCAGGAACCATATAGAATCAGATTCTATAAACATAAGAGATGGATTAACTCCAACCTAAGTATGCACTTTCATTGAGCTAGGTTATACCTTTTCAATGTTTGGTACTCCAAGAGTGTATCATTTCACTCTATTCAAAAGGAAAATTAATAAACAATATTTGGCTCTGAAATCTCACTCCCAAGGAGGATCTTCAAGTATTTAGGCAAGGACTTGGGGTTAAAGGCAGAAGGGGTTGTAGAGATAGGGGTTTGAGTAAGAAGAGTTGGTTCTGAATAGAGCAGCTAGATATGCTCATGGAAAAAGTCGCTGTCAGGTTGGGTCTTATATAATTACCAAGGTAGCCAGGGCAGAAGAAAAGGCAACCCTGAAAGGGGGCTGGACACACACAGACAGGAAATGCAGACCTCCAGATGTGTGTGCAGAACGATAATTAGCCCAGTGGGTCTGAGGACTGAGAATTTAAGAAAAATAAATCACACAAGGGAGAGAGATCTTAAAGGACGGATTTAGTTTGGACTTAATTATATGTGATCAAAAACAAAATGAATTGATTAAAGCTCCTAAAGGGGAAATGGTTAGACACTGTTACATTAAATGTATTCATATAATTACATTTGATTAGGACAACAGCCTGATGAGACAGATACTGACTCATCTGTGTCATACTGATGAGAAATTTAATCACTTGTCAAGGATTCCCACGGCTACCAACATTCCAAGAAGAACATGAATCCAGTGCAAAACCCACATTGTTTAATTATTACTCTCAAAGTCTTGAGCTCAGAAAGTATGTCCAGATTTCCAGGAAGGGCTCAGCTTAGTGTAGATCTCTGGGAGATGGTAAATTAACGACTAAGGAATGTGGAACTTCAGTGAAAGCAGAAAGGCCTCAATGTGTCACAGGGATAGCTCTGTCCTCTTTCTTGTGGGATATCCACAAAAGCACTGGGTCCCAGAGGAGTCATAGAAAAGCAAAGTGACATATGAGAGGAGGAGAAAAGTCCCCTTTGTTATAGAAATTAGGAAGGCTTCATGAACTGAGCACAATTGTACTGAAGTAGTTTTTCACTTATCACTGGATCCCTACAAAGCACTAAGTGTTTAGCACACAGCATATGCTTAGTAATTGTTGATGACAGCTGGAGTCTTGGAAAAATCCAATCATCCTGATATCATCCACTCTGAGGACCCGGGCCAACATTCCTGTCCATAGTGTTTTGATGTGAAAGTTGCTTCACTTTTGTACCAATGACAGAACAGGATGTTCTATCCAGGTGGCAGCCTTGGGAATTCATTAAGAATAAATGCAGTTGGCCACAGACTACTAACTTCTGCCCCTTGTGAATTCTGCCTTCATCCTCATCTATTTAGTCACTGGGAAGTCTCTATATCAGTATAGAATTCCTTATCATAGACTTACCTGTGGGACCAGGCATTTTAACATCAGCCGTACTTATACATCTTCTCACATACTCTCTGGAGTTAGAACAGACCTCAGCTTAACAAAAATTCTCTTCTCTTCCCAAAAATGAGGAACGAGCTTGGAGACATGTACTGTCCTACTTCCTACTGTAACTAACAAATGTCTGAGTTTTCTAATAATAATCTCTGACATCCTGGAGCCATCTGAGTTTATTTGGGGGATCTCAGAAAAGACTACCCTAATGTAAAAACACTTAACTAAACCTGCCAATTCTGTTATTTGTTTCAAAGAACCTACTTTTGGTTCTCATACATGTGTCTGCTTCTTCAATCTTTTCCTAATTTTTTTTTTGTAGCCACAATTACTTCTTTTGTGGTTCATGGCTTTGGTCTGAGCTGCTCTAACTTTTTCAGTGTCCTGAGGTGTGAGATTAGGTTATTATTTGGGGATTTGTTTCTAGCATAGACATTTGTAGCTACGGATTTCCCTAAGGGAATCTATTAACTGAATTCCATTTGTTTTGGTTTGTTGAGTTTGGGGTTTTATTCACATCAAAATATTTCTAATTTCCTTGTGACTTCTTTGATCCTTTGAAGTCTGTTTGCTTAATATCCATGCTTGTAAGATTTTCAGATCTTTTTGTTATTTGGGTGTGTATGTATGTGCATGTGGGAATACCCATGTGTGTCCACACAGTATGCACATGCTCGCATGCCCATGTGTACCAGCATATGGGAGCTAGATGACAATGTTGGATCTCATTCTTCAGGCACTGTCTATCCTCCTTGTGCAGACAGGGTTTCTCATTGGCCTGGGACTCATTGATTAGGCTAAGATGGCTGGCCAAGGAGTCTCCAGGTCCATCTATTTCTACCTTCCTAGCACTAGGATTATATGTGAATGCCAATAGTCACCTACCTAGATTTTTAACATGGGTTCTGGGGATTGACTCCCCAGGCCTCACGCTTATATGATAAACACTTTATCAAGTGATTGGGCCCCCAAGTTCCATTCCTATGTTGTTGATTTCTAGTCCTATTCTATTGTACTCATAATATACTATCTATAATCAAATCACTTAAATATATTGAGTCTTGTTTTGTGGGCAAAGATAGTGTTTGTTTTGAGTATTTGTTTGTTCCAGAAGGGTGTATAAGCTGCTTATTGGGGTGAATAATTCTGTAAATGTCTACTAGAGTTCTAGTTGTTGTGTATTTTCCAAACCTTCTATTATTTGTTGATTTTTTGTTTAGTTCTATCAGTATTGATCTCCTCATCTGTTTTATTGATCTATAATTCACCTATTATAAAAAGCTTACAATTCAATAATTTTTCATATAGTCATTGTTAGGCTGTGAAACCATTACTATTACTTTATTTCAAAATATTATTTAGAATCTCCATGGCCACTAGCAGTCACATACCATCTCTTCATAAAGCACCCTTTCATGGTATAGGCCAAACAGGCATTCAGTATGATGTCTAAGAAATCAGAGTCAGACCACTGTAGATGAACTGGAGTATCATCCTTCAGTTCCAGGCTCATCCTTTTTGAAAACCCTAAGATGTTAACAAGCAAAGGATAATACATGATGTATTTCTTAGAACTCAGAAGTTCGTTTGAATGGGAAGTGAAAGTCCTGGGCACAGATTAGAAATTACCATCAAGCACTCACGTAGAAAAGGTACCCCTTCTTTTCATTTTCTAACACATAAACAGGATTAGTAATATTCTCTAATTGAAAAGCAGAGAAGACAAAGTATTGGGATTTGTAAGGAAAAGTCTAGAAAGGTTTGGATCATCGCTATCACTCTGTAGGGTCAGCCTTCTCTCTTCCCAGATATTTAGATACACAAAAAAGGGTAATAGTCAAAGGGGTGAGACTCTTTAGCCAGTCTTGATCATAAATATTTCAGGAGATTTCATCATCACTTTAAGTGGCATTTCTTTATGGGGTGAAAACTTTCACCCCTCCCTTCACTCTCATGGCTTCTAGCCCTTGGACCATCAAACATACCTCCCTGACAAAATGTTGCTGTCAGGAGAATGGTCCTCATCAGGATCAGGTTGTCCAGCATGAGCTGGAGCAAAATTACAGCACATGAGCAATTGGTTCATAAGGAAACAATCTCTGCTGCCATGACAACTGCTGTCAAGCTTTCTCAGCACCCCTATTCCTCTGGTAGCTTCAGAGTTAAGTGTTGTTCAAAATCTATTAAATTACACTCCAGGGAACGAAAACTTTGTGACTGACTACGAACGATCATTTTTGTAGCAACTCAGATTTCATCTTCTAGGTTCAGCTGTCCTTCAATATTGGAATAGCTAAATTCTTAATTACATCACTATAAAGCAACCGAGACTGGAAGTGTCCTAATTATTCACTATTCTTTGGTTCAATGTGCCAAAAATACAATACGTTTTCTAAAAGAGGAAACTATGGGAAAATATTAGTACCTTGCTCAAGACCACTTGATTAATTAGCCAGATATAAGATAGGAAATACTGGTTCTAACTGGCCTGCAAGTGCAACTCTCCTGGAGTATACTTAAAATTTCTGATGCCTAGACAGATTCTATAGTACTGTTACATGAGAATCTCTTGGAGCAGAATGAGAAATGAGTATATTTTTAAAGTTCCCAGTAAGAGTCCAGAGTGCAGCCAAAACATAACATCATTGATTCAGATAAATGCTTCACAAACTATAATGTTCAATGACATTACTCAAAGTTTATGTTTAAATGTAGATTGTCATCCAATGGGGTAGAGTATAAGAAAAGGCTCAATTTCTCTTTTGCTAAAAAACTCTAGGGGTTGCCAATGCTACTGGACCACGGACTATAATTCAAACATACAAGGTTTTGATCAGCATCAATAATCAAATGTTTTTGTATGTTCGAATCTACCAGGGAGCTTATAGAATGCTTGGTGGGCTGTTCAGTGAGCTATCACTCAAATCAGGCTTGTTGAGAATGGGGCTCAGATAGCTATACTTTTTTAAAGTTCATTAGGTAAATCTAGTGGGACATACACTTGTAAGATGGTAATTGAGAATTTCAGCTCTTTTTTTTCTGCATGCTCATTATACATAGTGAGGGAACATGCATGTGTTCACACGTGTTTGGGCACATATTTGTACATGAACTTGCACATGTAGAAGCCAGATTGAGTGTTCTTCTTTGCATATTTTCCATCTTACATATTGAGGCAATGTCTCTTGCTTTAGTGTAGAACTTGCCAGTTCAGCTAGCTAGCCTCGCTAGCCTGTGTGCCATAGGGATACTCTTTTTTCCACCTCCTGAGTGCTGTGATGACAGGTGGGCCACCATTCTCACCTGGCATTTCCTTGGGTGCTAGGGTTCCTACCTCAGATCTTCAGGCTTGCATGAAAAGTGCTTTACCCACTAAGGCACCTCACCCAGCCCTGAAATTTCAGCCCTTGATGTTTTCAGATTTGCTGTCATTTAGTGGGCAGAAAGTGTGGACTGTAAAGAGATTATAACTCATATGGCTAGGTTGTTTCAGAAGTCAAGTCATACCTAACATATAAGGATCATGTGACCTCCCATCATATCTTAGAGGAAGGCAAATTTGTGTGAATGAGGGAATTTATCTTCTCTAGCTTACAACTTTGGAGAGACATTGGAAGAAAAAAGCAGCAGACTTAATTTGCTGCTTACTTATTTTTCTACTGCTATGATAAGGAACCATGGTCAAGGCAGTTTATGAAAGAAAACATTTAATTTGGGGCTCACAGTTCCAGCAGGTAGTAGTCTTTGACCATGATGTTGGAGAGAATGGCAGAAGTCAGACAGACATGACTCTGGAACAGTGACTGAGGGTTTACTTCTGATCCACACATGAGGTAAAGAGGGAGAGGGAGGGAGAAACAGAGAGGGGGAGAGGGAGAGGCACTAACTAGGAATGACAGTTTTTGAAACCTCTAAGCCAGCTCTCAATAGCACACCTACTCCAGGAAAGCCACACCTCCTAATCCTTCCCAAAGAGTTCCACAAACTGGGAATAGAGCATTCAAATATGTGAGCCTATTGGGCCCACTCTCATTCAAACCACCACATCTGTGTAGTTTCAACAGCCAAGCCAATCTTTAGCGAATTAAGTTGCAAGGAGAGGTTTAAACACAACATATGGAAATTCTCTCTACAAACTAGATGTCAAAAAAAAGGTTGACTATTGCAGTCACCCACATCCTAAAAGGCTGGACAAGGAGGGATCCTTGACTGTTTTGTTTTCCCTACCCCACCCTACCTCTAGTCAACATCTGTTGACAGTCAAGTCTGTAATATCTACCTTGAAAATATTTATCAATTGCACTACTTTTTTTTTTGGTTTTTCCTACAAAACTATCACCATTTCTTGCACTGAGTATAGAAATAATCTTCCAACTAGAATAATCTCTCTACTGAAATAGCCTATGCAATGAGAATGGCCTTGGAAGCAGAATACTCTTCCAGACAGTATAATCTCCCTAATGGGAATAGCATCCCAGTTTGAATGACTGAGGGGTATTGTCTTCCAGTATTGTACCCCTATAGCTTCTTAGAGACAGGTTAGACACTTTGTAACATTAAATCATGCTAGTTTTTCTCTACATTTTCACTGCCAATCTCCCATTCCATTTAAATAAATCTCTGACCACGATGAACAAGGTCTTTCCGGACATTGCCAATCCTGCCTCTAAATAATATCCACCTCCTTTCACTACCATCTTAGGCCAATCCTCCCCAGTCTCTCAAGTCACAGGTCTCCTTGTTGAGTCTTGAATGTGCCAAGACACTTACCTTAGGGCCTTCATCCTCATCTCTCCTTCTAGCTGAAAAGCCAACATGACATGGTCAACTCCCTTGGTCATGCACTCCTCAGTTCAAATACCACTCCTCAGAGGATGCTTTGCTTACTACTCTAAGATGTTCACACTATGTTTCCATTCTCCTTGAGTCACACTGCCTAAGTCTATATTGGTTTTAAATAATACTGAACAGAAGTAATTTATTCTGACCTTCAACATATGTATATTAAGCACTTACTGTGTCGCAGGTACGCTTTTGCTCTTTTAGGATACAGAGACTGAGGTCAAGGCCCTTTTGGAAATCACACTCCAGCCAACATAGGTCTAATTAACATATTAACTTATTTGTGTGTTGTGTGTTGCCTGTCTCCCTCTCTAGGCTCCCAAACCAACAGGGATCTTTGCAATATTTTTCCTCACTGTGTAAATAGTGTCTAGAAGAATATCAATGACATAGTCATGATTCAATAAATATTGAAAAAAAAAGCTAATAAATGAATGAAAACTTTACAACATTGAAAAGTCTGAGGTTTATCAGTTCTGTCCATCAGAAGATCCCAATATCCTTCTTTTAACCTAATTTCATGCGCTTCTGAGGCTATCCCTCTCAAAGAACCGTGGATCATCTTAAATCTGAATAGCAGCACTGGGGGCACCTGGAAACTATTGATGAAGAAATTTGCCTGGTGATTCTGAGATGCTGAACTTCCCAGGTGATTCCTAAGCACAGCAGACTTTGAGGGTAACACAACAGTCCACGACTTCCTTAGAGACAGCAAACTGAGGCCGAAAGAAAATTTGAGGAGCCCAAGGAACAAGACCAATTCTGCTAACGCGAATGTTCTTTCTTTTGCAGCATCAGGCTTCATAGATATTATATTTGAATTCCCAGAGAAATCTAATACAAATTTTGCAGCTTGAGAAATGACTCCAATAGTGAATATTCACAAAACAGCATCCCTCAGACACCTCTAAAATCTACTGCACATGCGCCTATCACCCTTGCATCTTAACTCTGTCCAGCATCTACCACTGTATGACTTGTGGTTGAGCAGATTCTGTGTGAGGGCATTGTTGGTGTACATTCACACCCTTGATTTTCTACACAAATTACATTGCATTGTATTATCAGGTACCAAGAGATTTTTGTCATATTTCTGTGGAGAGGGTTGCTTCCTGTCTACCCTATTCGATGCTTCAGATGCCCTCTGGCAGCGGAGAATTCTGCTTCCTGTCTCTGTGTGGCTGGGTACGGCAGCTGAGCGTCGCCACTCTGCCAGCGGAGCCAGGCAAACATGCTCCTGTTGTTTTCCTTCCAGTTGCAGACTCTGCAGAACAGTAGATCTCTCTGTTGTCTGAGATTTCCCGGCGGCATGTTACCACATTCTCGCCCAACTCTCAATCTATCATCTGGAGAAAAGCCAATGCTGAGGTTGTTCCCTTTCTAAAAGATTGTGATATATGTTCAGCAGATATAATTTTTTTTGAGTTAACAAAAAGGAAAAAAAAACAGGGCAAAAGGCTTTTCAAAAAAGCTCATTTTATCTTTTGTATTCAAGTATCGCGACTTGGAATCCTGGCTTGGGCTATGCCTGAAGATGTTTGGACACCCTCAGTGGAATGGCATTGGTTCCTTTCTATGTCACCTCAAATTTCAAAGGACTAAAAGGACACAAATCATCTAAAGTAATAAATGTAACAATCTTTTAAATTTTTATTTTATACAAAATAAAACTTATTTTTTTTCTCCCAGAAAGACAGACATTTGAAAAATATCATTTACCCTTCGCTTCATTTTTTTGGGGGGAAGGAGCAACAATTTTGGAAACACATAGATTTGAGGCTGAATTATAGCTCTGCTATTTACTAATTCCATGATTTTCCCTTTATCTTCCTGAGCCAAGAATTCTATATTGTTGCAAGGGACTGATCTATCACAAAGGGAAACTTCAGAACCTGCCTGGCAGCTCCTGGAATGTGGCAGGCATGGATGGATATAGCATAACTTCAGTCAACATCACCAGAAGCCCTTGTTAGTAATAATAGGAGCACTGTACACACATATCATCTGCCATATACATGTACATGATGGATGATCACTCAATAGTAATTCCTAAATTTCTTAAGTATGGCTTTACTCTACCAATTATCTACTGGCTCCAAAGGCCATGCAGCTACTTCAATGTTAGTGTTAACTGTTAACTTGACAGACTCTAGAATCACCTAGGAGATAGGTATCTAGCTAGGCCTGTGGGAAATTGTTGTAGTCTGAATGCAAGTGCCTTCATAAGTTCTTAGGTAGTGGCACTTCTAAGAGGTGTGGCTTTGTTGGAGTAGGTATAGCATTGTTGGAGGAAGTGTGTCTCTGTGGGGGTGGACTTCGAGGGCTCATATATGCTCAAGCCACACCCAGTGACTCAGACCACTTCCTGTTGCCTGTGGGTCAAGATGTACAATGCTCAGCTTCTTCTCCAGCACCATGTCTGCCTGTATGCCATCATGACACCAAGATAATGGACTAAACCTCTGAAAATGTAAGCCACCACAATTAAATATTTTTCCTTTGTAAAAGTTGCCATGGTCATGGTGTCTCTTCACAGCAATTAAAACCCTAACTAAGATAGGAATTATCTTTATTGTACCTTCATTGAAGAGGAGCACCCATTCACTGTGGTGATGTCATTCTCCCTGGCTGGGATCCTGGACCTTACAAATGGGAAAGGGGAACTGACCAGCAGGATGTGTTCATCCACCTCTGCATCCATGACTATGGTTACAGCATCATCCTTGAACTGTGAACTAAGACAAACCCTTAACCCCTTAAGTTGCTTTTGTCAGAGCATGTTATTACAACAACAGGAGTAAAACTAAGACAGCTACTGGCAACAGTGATCTTCAGAGGCCAACACAGGCTGTGATGGCCTCCTGTGAGCACACACACACTTCCATGTCCCAGCTTAAGGCAAGCATTGCTAGGACAATATCTGTAAGCTGAAGCCGTGGTGGATCAAAGCTCAGGATATCTATCAGCAGACACAAATAGGACCCAAGTTTTGACTTAGAAACATGCTACCCATTAAAATACTTTTTAAAAAAGATTTATTTATTTATTATGTATACAGTGTTCTGTCTGCATGTATCCCTGCAGGCCAGAAGAGAAAGCCAGATCTCATTACAGATGGTTGTAAGCCACCATGTGGGTGCTGGGAATTGAACTCAGGACCTCTGGAAGAACAGCCAGTGTTCTTAACCTCTGAGGCATCTCTCCAGCCACCGAACCCATTAAAATTCTAAGCAGGGTAAACTTGGAAAATATTTGGTACAAGCATGCCTTCCATCAGCCTTCTAGGAAAAAAAGCTTAATCAAAACAATTTTACAGTAAAGTGATTAAATATGATGCAAAGGGCCTCCAATATCTTGCCCCCTTTTATAGATGTAATGCACTATCAATTTGTTGGCAACACATGCAAGATTAAATGTTTTCTGAAGTGTCCTGAGATTGCATATTCCTTTCATGACTGCACTTTATCTGTGTTCTCATCATAAAGTTACAGTAAATCATACACAGTTCGTAAAATCTTCTTATAAAATTTTTTATACCAGAGTGTTAAGTCAGACTTTCGTCCCTCCACTCCATGTTTTCTTTTTTGTTGATTTTATTTTTGTTTGTCGATTTAAGACCAGTCTCACTGTATGCACTGGAAGGCCTGGAACCCACTGGGTAGACCAGGCTGGCCTCAAAGTCACAGAGATCCACCTGCCTCTGGCTCCTAGGTGCTAGGATTAAAGACTTCTGTACCACACCCAGTCCACATTTTCAAACATCATGAGTTTTCTGTTGGTGATTTACCAGGAAGTTACCACATATGGGTCCCTAACTTGGAAGAGCCAACCTCCTTTCTAGATTTTACAAATAGTAGAAAGAATGGCTAAAACATAAAATAATACTGACTTACAACTGGAAACAAAAATAATGAAAAACAGTAACTAATTCCATGCCCTGAGTACCTCTTACCTAGGGATCACACTAAGAGTTTGTTTAAATGATACCTGATCAAGCAGGAAAGGGATCGCCTCTTTTTGTTACATATTAAGAAAGACAGACCCAGAGAGGGGAGGAAAGTTGTTCAAGGTCATTTTGAACACAAAGGAAGGGAAGGAATACTAAGTATGTATTATCTGTATTATCAAATTTTAAGTTTGATTCTAAAAAATTATACATTATCTGTATTATCAAATTCTAAGTTGTTCCTTTTAAAATCAAAACAGAGAAAAACCAGCATGGATTCTGCTAAGTTGTCAATATATCTCATTGCTGGTGAGAACAGTATTATTGACAATTTGGTCAAGTCTCTGGGGCTGATGAGTCACACCTAAACTTTGACGTATGAACCCTGTGAGTCAATGTATTTAATGTCACCTGCATGTATTGAACACCCCTCTACCAGAGGGAGCAACCATGACTCAGTAAATTTATACCCAAGCTTCTCCTTCCTTCCTTCCTTCCTTCCCTCCTTCCTTCCTTCCCTTTCTTTCCTTTCCTTTCCTTTCCTTTCCTTTCCTTCCTTCTTTTGTCCCTTTCTTCTGTCTCCCACTCCATCCATCCTTCTTTCACTTCTTCTATCTCCCATCCCCTCTACCTTCACCTCTATCTCTCTACACCTCTATAAGCATCTCAAAATGAATTCTATCTGATTTAACCAAATGAGCCTGGATGGTGTTTACTTCAGAAACCACTCTATCTAGTAAATGTGGGTTTTCATTCCTCAGTGTGTTTTCATTAGCAGTTAACTACTTAAAATGTCCACCATCTCCACTTCATTTCTTGCCCTATCAATGTCAATATCTCCCTGCTCCCATTCAATGCGCCCATACCAGGTTGGTCATTCTATTATCTATGATATCAGAGCTCCTGATACCATGCTGCATCAAAATACAAGGCTGAATTCCTGACAAGATAAAAATTATTCTTATTTACAACTTCTCTTCCAAGATGAAGAATTAGCATGTGCTTAAAAACTCTAGATAAGTAGGAAATTGAAAGTGAAGTCTGGTTTTCTTTCAGCTTTTAAAAAGGTTCCATAGAAGTCCACAGGCTACAGAAATAATCTATGGCTTTAGTCTATATCTCTGCTGCTCTCCAGGCCCAAAGACCCAATCAAGGCTACCTCCCATAAGCCGTCAGAAACCCCAAGGACCCATGAGGGACTGTGGAGATCCTGTTAGCTGAGAGACTTTTATGGATGGGAAAGTAACAGAGAACACTTTTGCCATGGGGAACTAGACACCCTACAGGCTTCCTGGGTAGAATTCCTCAGGAAGCAGGCATGTTTTCAAACATCCCAACCTCTTTCTATTACCTTCACTGAAAGCCTCTCAGCTTCTGTATTTGACATTCTCTACCCCCACATGCTCCCACACGCTGTGGCGCTCCTTCCATTCCTGGGGATCATTCTTTTGTTTGCTCCCTTTAACAAGAGATGATCTCAGCATGGAATGGCATATCCATTTTCATGTAGCTCGGTTTTGATGAACCCATTTCTATGAGTAACTCAAAAGGTCACAGCACCAGGAAAACGACACTTACTCTTTGAAGAACTCATAATCATCCTTGGAGATTTGGTCACGTAGTCCTGGAAAACAAGGCATTTTGTCTCGGGAGAGGGATTCAGGCAGGGAAAGGAAAGAAAATGAGGAAATCCGTGAAACATCTCAAGGTGTTTGAGGGGACACTAGTCTAGTATTTGTGTTCTCTGGTGTGAACACACCAGTGGTGAGTAGGCCCCAGTAACCTAATCTATTATCTTTATAGAAATCCCACAAGGCAACGTATCTTGCCAGTGTCAACATTTTCTGCCTCAACATTAGAGCATCTCCATTTCCCAGACTACTGTGAAACTGTCCTCAAACATCCTGTATCATTGCTCATTGCTCCTCAGCCTTCCTCAAATTGTCCACCTGTTTGCATAAGCCCGCTTTCTTCCCTAAACCTCAAGCCCACAAGGATGATGACTGTGTCTATTTTGTTTATCCTTGGATCTTTTCCCAGCAGCCAGGACAATGCCTACCTCCCAATCATGAATGATTGATGTGGGTGTTTTTCATATAACTTCAAAATATCTACTTTATAAATAAAGAAATTGAGGCTTGGAAGCTCAGATCAGCTCAAGGTCAAGGTCAAGTTTGAGGAGCTTAAGGACAACTGAGCCAATTTTCCAGATGTCTCTGACCTCACACATTTCCTAGAGTGTATCTCAGTTTCAGGAATCCCAGACATCTATTTACTCTATTTTCCCTAACCCTTCTGCATAAGCATATAGATACATCTGACATTCTCATTGGAATCTTCTTCATAGATTTTTGTATGGAACTTGTACTGTTATCGCATCAAGAGTCAAACAGTGACACACAGACACACACACACACACACACACACACACACACACACACACATCAGTCTAGAAGAGATGCCAATTTTCTGGCTCAGAAACCATAACCAAAATTTACATTCAAATGAGATCAAGGTAACAACAATTTCATCAAACATATCAAAGAGTCTCAATAAAAATGTAAGATGATTCTATAGCTAGAAGATGAAACATTGCACACATAACTAGTAATTGTGGGGAATATTCTACAAGGTTCGGAAGAAACATCTATACTAAAAGTAAATATATGAAGGTCCAAGACACCGAGTCCTCTCTGATATGAAAATACAACACACTAAGCATTATTGTGTTTGAAACCTTTAAAAATCGAACAATGTGCTGTCTGGGAAATGCTTGTAAAAGACTTCATAAATGTAAAAAAATGAGAGATGACAAGTGAGGTCTGAGAAATGGTCACCTCATTTCCAAGGGCTTTCCAATCTCTCATGAAGCCCTCAGAATGTTTGAATTGAGTTAAAGGTGAATATCCCCTGAGCTGAGTTCCTAGGACCAGTGAAGTCATATATCTTTGTCTAGGAACCATTTCAGACTTCCTGCATACTTTTAGGTTTCACAAATTCTAGAAGAGAACCCTCTCAGAATCCATCAACCTCACTTGCAGCTCCAAGGGCAGCATCTCAAGCTATTGGCATCATTTTGCAGCACAAACTTCATTTAAGTAATTTATAGGCAGAAGAGAAGATCTAATTTGCACATAACTGACGGCAGGAAAATGAAAGAGAGAAGTTCAGTAATAATTCAGATGACTCGGCAATACAGCTCAGAGGCTTTTTAAAGTTTCCCCCAATATTCAAAGAAACAGATACACAGATACAATACTTCCTCAGCCTAAGGATTAGATTCTGCCCTGTGCTTGTAGCCAGTGTGCTGGCATTCTAGCATTATCCATGGCTATCAATTGAATCACTGCTACAGGATGCTCTGTGCCCACTGGTGATTCCCAGCTTATGGCATTCTTATTTTTTAAATCCATTAACGTATTTTAATTATTCTGTAAATTAACTTCTCTTTGGTGCTGAGTGTGGGTGCATGTTGGTGAATGTGACGATACCCTACATGCAATTCCTATAAAGACAGATGAAGGAACTATCCACACTTTCGGTCAGTCTTGTCCTATTCCCCTTTACTAAATGTTCCTTCCTACTTCTGAGTATTTTTCTGAACCCTCTAGGTGCCTTTCCTCCACGTTCTATACCTTAATCTGTCACTTCATAGGTGTCATCTATGAGGTACACTGTGGCAATTGTTGGGGTCAATGTTGTGGACAGGTCATCTAGATTAAGTTTCTAAATAACATCATAATGGAGAGCATCATTAAACTCTGTTGTACAGACAAGGGACAGTGTGCCCAAGCTCTACGTAGCAATGTCAGGCTTCCAGCCCAGGCAGCCACATGACTATTTTCTGTCCCCAAACTTTACCATAGTCATTTCTCTCATCTCCCCCACACCCTCTGTCTTTTCCTGAGAGTTTCCTGAAAGTGGGTTTGCGTCTCATTTACCTCTAGTTCTAACCTGGCTACCACACCCTCACTTCTTGTCAGTGTGCTCCCACGGATCTAGACAGTGAGTCACTATTTGTTGGATGGAATTGAATTCTATGGGTAACCAATTTAAATTCTGTGAGCTCTCCTTGGACCAGCCATATATGACCTTTTGCCCACTTTGTCCTTCAATATTTTTGTGGCTAAATTTGCATAAACTCCTTGGCGTTTCTGTCACCAGCTATTTACTGTGCAGGGAAAGCGAGCTAGCAGGGCTTGCTGATAGTTATTTGGCTGATGTTATAGGAAGTGGTGAGGGAATTCAATCTGTCCAAAAGGCTGAAGAGTGTTTTAAAGGATGGATGGGTCTACACAGGAAGCCGCTGGGGCTTGCAGGAGAGCACAGTTCAGGAAATGCCTTGAACAGAGGTCCCCACAGACCCATCATTCTCCATGTCAGGTTCCCCTGCACGGCTGCCTCAGTTACCACTGTAGTAGTCCCAGGCTGCAGGATCCAACCGAAAAATGCAGCCACGGTTTCTCCTAGCAAATCCAGAGGGAATTGTTTGTGAGGAGTTGTAAGTCTGAATTCAGGAGAGAAACTTTGACGTTGGTTTTAATGTAATGACTCTTGGTTTCCCATCAAAGCCTTTACTGTGACAGAAGAGGTGTACCTTCTAATAACCACAGAGTAAAGAGGTGGGGTGGTAAGGAGACCCCGTTATATTACTATACTTTTAGGATTTCCATAGAAATGAAAAGACAGCTGTTTCATCCACAAATTTCATGCTATAGTTTAGATATTCAATGTAGCCTAAAAGGACAGTATGTTAAAAGGCTCAGTCCCAGGGTGGCAAATTGGAAAGAGGTAGATTCTTTGAGAGGTAGAGTCTAATAGAAGATCTTTAGGTTACTAAGGGCATACCATAGAAAGGGACTGTAGGAGCTGGGCGGTGGTGGCACGTGCCTTTAACCCCAGCACTCGGGAAGCAGAGAAAGGTGAATCTCTGTGAGTTTGAGGCTAGCCTGGTCTGTAGGGTGAGTTCCAGGACAGCCAAGGCTACACAGAGAAGCCATGTCTTAAAAAAAAGGGGGGGTAGTGGGGAGCAGATGGATTGTAGGATCTCAATTCCTTCCTTATATTTCTTTTCATTCTCTGGGATGTGATGAGGTTTTGTTCCACTACTCTCTCATACTATGATATACTGACTCACCACAAAACCACAAGCAACAGAGCCAATCAACCCTAGACTGGGATCTCTAGGACCTCATGCAAAAATAAATCTTTTCTCCTTTTGAGTTGATTAGCTCAGGTAATTGTTATAATAATGTATAGAACACATTCGTTCTATAACACACAAACTATCCAGATTTCCTAGATTATTCTAATGAAATTCTCAAAGGTACAAAATTTATTTGGTTGTTACTAATATGCATAGGTAGGCAATATTAGCACGGAAATTATCATCATTTATCATACCATCTATGCCACAATAACTGTTAGGGTCAAAGAAATGATAATGAAATTGGAACATGGTTTTCCAAATTCCTAGTATCTTATTCTCTCCGGCAAGAAATAACTTCCCAGGAGGTGTGCAAGACCTGGGAGAGAAACAAACAGAAGCTTGTTATATCAGGGAAGTGAAACAGAAGTTCTAATATAAACACCCACTACCAGGAAAATGGGTAAACAATGTTAAAAACACACCATCATACTGTACGGTATGAACTACTAAACACAACAGCAAAATCTCAATAACACAATGATAAATAAACAGAGCGATCTAAGGGCATACAGTGATATGAAATGCATCTGTGTAAGAGCTGTGCGGAAAAAAGATAAAAATTTTCCCATTAGAACAAACATCGAACCTCTAGGTTTGCTATGTAACCATGGCAACCATATTTCAGTCTATTACATGCTTTTCCTACACAGTCTCCCTCTCTCGTTGGCCTGGTTGGCACCTGCTCATCTTTTAGGTCAAGGTTCAGGGAAAGTATTCATCCAAACTTCTCTTACTCTCTATATAATATCTCTGGGAACCAGTTACCAGAAACCAGCAACATGCCCTCTTTGAAGAAAGGATTCATGAGAAAAGTGGGTCATAAAGAGCTGTACTGCACATATTTCTGTTTTATGGAAAATCCATTTTCAACAGAACTTACGGCTGAAATAAACAAAAAAGGGAAAGGCAAAAGTTAGTATTCTGGGCTTGTGTTATCTCATAAGTCTGGAATAAAGGGGCCTGTGCCATAACCCTCCCAGGAAGCTTCATACACATTCAACATGCACAGGAGGGGTAGATTTTCCTGTTCGATAGAGCATTAAGGAAAACTATGTTAGCCTGTGCAATATCAAATCAAGAAGGGATTCTTCCCAAACTGCTAGAGGTTGGTCATTATAAAGTCCTCATGTTAACTTCTTATTTAACAGAGCTTTTGGAATATAAAATGTACAAAGAATAGAACACTGGGGGCCACAGATCCCTGGGCTGAATCCCTATCCGTGCATTCTGGGCTCTCAAACATGCCCCTGTGTGATAGGATATTTCTCTACAGTCATCTGAAAAACGGTTTTAGAGCATCATGCTTTTCACTTTGAATTAAAGGATATGACTTTGGAAAGGTCAGACAGTTTTTATGAAATAGGATCCACGGACTGATCCTGGGTAGTGTAAATTTGATGTTACTGTAAACTGCCAACCACGGCTAAGATGCTATCTTATAGAATTCTGAAATCCTCTTCTGCAATCTTAAATTTCTCTGATAATAAGAGAAGCAAACTTCTTCCAAACTTGCAATTGATTTTTACTAAATATCTGCTTTTTGCAAAGCATAAAAACAATGTGTAGTCTGAGTTTCACGAAATTATGTATTAATATGTAGGAGGAAACTGCACTTACATTTCTTCTTGGGGAATTTCCTTTGCGTATATGCTGCATCCTGATTGCTCTTCTTGCACACTCTCTTCTCTCTCTTTCCTCTGTCCACACATCCCCTCTTCCCTACTATTCTCCATACAAAAACGCATGTCTTTGGCTTTGTTGTGTCTCTTTGGATTTGACCAGGGTCGTCTGCATAGCCTGGGGTTTGAATTACCCACTGAAGCAAGGTAGGCACACCACTGAAGACAATGGCCCCCTCTCTCCCAGAGCCCAACAGAACCTATAGTTCAGGAATAAGCTACAGTGTTGTTCCAGGAGCCTCTTCCCCATCCATCTCTGGCAGTTGACAGTCAGGCTTATGCAGCCCTAGTGTAAGCAATCACAGTAGCTCTGGATTGTGATGACATTGGATGTAGCATGCTGAGAGGCTGGATTCTACTACTCTTCTCCCTGCCTGTTTCTTCCATTCTTTCCACCCCCTCTTCTCCAAGGTTTCCTGAGCCCTAGAAGGTACAATGTAATTGACTTGTTGAGGACCCATATCTGTCTCTAATTCTTGCCATTGTGGGCTGAGTCTCTTGCCTTCACTGCCATTCACTGCAAGAAGAAGCTTCTCTGATTAGGCTTGAAAGTAGTCTTTGTCTAAAGGTGTAAATACATGTGGTGGCAAGAGTTTCCACCTAAAAACTGAGAAAAAAGATTCTAAAATGGAGCTAAAAACAGCTTCCTAATTGTCTCTCTCAAATGAGCGGCAGCTGCCGGTTTGAGCTACTGGTGGGTTCCTAGTGTGCGTGCTCAACCTGCCGCCATATGGCGGGAATGAGGCCTCTGCAAGTGGCACATTAAGCTGCGTGGTGGATTTAGCCTTTGCTAGTACAAAACAAAAAAGAGGTTTCTGGGCTACATGCTGCTTGGATAAAAGCATAGACCCATGATAGCTCCCAGAGCTGGCAGTAAAGAACCACCGCCATGTTGGGAAGCTGAGGTGGGCAGAGCCAGCAGCCACAGCTGCTGCAGCTTAAAGAAATAGATTCACAATAAGACAGATTCAGACGTAATAGTTTAAAATGTGTGTAAAATATACGTAGGCTTGAAAGAGACAAAAAAGGTGATATATACAGTTAAATAAACAAATACATAGTTTTAAAAAATAAAGTCTTTAAAGAGACGGTAAAATTAATATAAAAAAATAAGCCACGTAAAGATGAATATTACACAGAGAATCTGGATTGTGTTGTCTTTGGGATTTTTAACTGCAGAAAAACATTTGATTGTAAAAGCTGTTGAGTTATGCCAAAATGTATATTTTAAAGGTACCTTGACTTCAAAATTTGGATATAAGGATATGTTGCTTTGGAAAAGAGTCTCTTTTGTTCCCACAGAAAGCCAGAGGCTATGGATTTGTTCCAGATTAAGATACATCAGGTTTGACCAGCCAAGACCCCCTGAAAGGTCTTCGATGACACCATGGCCCAGATGATCCAACATCCAGAATGATTTGAAGGCAACTGGTTCAGACGATACACCCTCATGGACTATTCCATAATTCTAAAATTTTGTTTGTATCCCCATAAGATACAGCGCCCCCCTCCAGCAGGAAGTAGTAAGAGAAGCTACGCCCAAATTCCCAAATTATATGTAATTTTACTTTGTTAAGGTTAAAACCTTCCTTTTTGGAAAAAAAGGGGGGGGGAAGTGCTGTGGGATGTTTTGTATGGCAAATGTGTTGCTAATTAGTAAATAAATAAAACACTGATTGGCCATTGGCTAGGCAGGAATTGTAGGCGGGACAAGGAGGAGAATAAAGCTGGGAAGTGGAAGGCTGAGTCAGAGAGACACTGCCAGCTGCCACGATGACAAACAGCATGTGAAATGCCGGTAAGCCACGAGCCATGTGGCAAGGTATAGATTAATGGAAATGGATTAATTTAAGTTGTAAGAACAGTTAGCAAGAAGCCTGCCTCGGCCATACAGTTTGTAACCAATATAAGTCTCTGTGTTTACTTGGTCGGGTCTGAGCGGCTGTGGCACTGGCAGGTGAGAAAGATTTGCCCTGACCGTGGGCCAGGCAGGAAAACTCTAGCAACAAATACAATTCTAGAAGATAGTTTGACATTATACCTGTGTAGCTAACCATCAGTAGTAATTTCCTACCTAGGGCCTGTGGCCTCCAAAGGCACGAATTTTTATTTTTTTATTACATTTACTTATCTGTGCATATGTGTGTCAGCATGTATGCCACAGCGTACATGAGGAGGTCAGGAGATAAACGTTCAGGGCTCACTTCTTTCCCTCTACCACACGGGTCCCACCCAGGAATCGAACTCAGATTGCCAGACTTCGCAGTAAACACCTTTACCACTGAACTATCTTGCTGCCTAACGGAGGCATAGATTTGTAGCCAGGCTTAGAGCATCAGGCATAGGAGTCACTCTATCTGGTGGGCCTCAAATCCAATCAGAGAGCAGCTAGTTATCCCTGTAATAGTAGTACCAGTATCGTACGTTAGTACAACTTGCCTGACATATTGCTATTGTAATTCATACAGTTCATTGCTGTTCAAGATTGTCATGCCTTTCCTTCCCCCCAAACCTTCATAGCCCTTTCTAGTACTTTCAGAGCTATCTACGAGGGAATACTCCAATTCAATTCCAGACTGATGATGCCTTTATATCTTAAAACCATGGAGTGCAATGTGTTTAACAACAAGGGAACACATACTTCAACAAAATAAAGGCTCTATGTGACAAACCTATAGACGCCATCATACTCATTGTAGAAAAACTCAAGACCTTTCCTTAAGATCATTCATAAAACCAATGTATCCGCTGTGTCAAGTAGGGGATACCACCATAGATCTGCTCATCAGGGAAGCTCATGAAGTCCCCCGTACAATACAGTCTTGCTTTTCTGCTTGGTTGAACTTGACACTTACAATAAGTGTTCTGGTTCAAGACGACGATGTTTTCACACAATACGGAGAGGTTCACTCCCTTTAAATCTGTACTCTTCAAAGGCTAGACAACATTGGAAAGGATTTTCAAGAACCTTGCAAGGAAGAGTTTAATAACAGCTTGTTTCTCTTTCTTTCCTTTGTAGCCACTGAAATTGTACCCATCCATCCCCTCTTATCCACTGAAATTGCAAAACACAAATAAAGAAACAGAAAGTATATGTATCGTGTAATTCTTAAGAGTTGGGTAGAAAAAAATGGTAATTAAAATATCCTCAGTTTTTTCTTCTTTGCTTAGGGATAAATTATCTGTTCCCATGAGTTTTAATTTTTTTTGTAAAAAAAATAGATAAATTAACTATTTTCTGACAAATGAAACATTAGTGTCTCATTAAAATTCAGATGTTGAAGTTCTACACTCTAATATGTATGAGTACAGCATTTTTGAGGCAATGAATTCACTAGGGTACAGACTTCATGATAAGACTGGCACCATGTTATATTTTCATTCTTTTAAATATATTTTTAACTTATGGTTAAAAGATCTGGGCTTCGTTATGGCATTTTCATGCATATATAACACTGTTCTTCACTTATGCTCACTCTTCCAAGATATAGCTCCCTTTCCTCCTTGAAACTGGTACCAATTTTACAGACTCAGATGACCCATTCTATATCAATTTCCATCCTATGAGTCAGCAAGAAGTCCACAATGAACAAATGAAAGAGAGGCCTCACCAGAACCTGGCCTAGTTGCCAGTCTGCCCTCAGATCTCATCCTCCAAGGAAAGGAGCAGGGTGTCTATTGTTTACCAGCCACCCAATGTGTGGGACACAGCTGCAACAGCCCTAACTGGTTGAGACACTTCTGATGGGATGACACTCTAACCTTGGCTACATCTTATTTTAAATAGCCACTGAATAATCATGAGCTCTTTTCCTTTTCCTTAAAAATATGTACATTTTAGCAAAAGTAATAATTAACAAAGTGAAAAGACAACCTACATAATAGGAGAAATTATTTTCATCAGACAGAGATTAATATTAAAAAGTCTACAAAGAATTTGAATATAGCAAAAACAAGTAATCTAATTAAAATTAGAGTCCCAATATGAGCAGCCATTGGGAAAACAAATGTCAACACTACATCGAGATTATCATCTTATTCCAATTGGAAGAGCTACCATAAAAAAAGTAAATAAATAAAAGAACCAGTGAGATGACTCAATGGGTATCTTAGCTACTTTTCTGGTGCTGTAATGAAAGGCCATGACCAAAAGCAACTTAAGGAACAATTTATTCTAGCTTACAGTCCCAAACAGCTTCAGTCCATAATGTTGGAGAAGGAAGAGCAGTAGGAGAAGGAAGCTGAAAGACCACATTTCAATCACACAAGAATCAGGGCGGGGGGGGGGGGGAGAGGGGAGGAGGGAAGGAGGGAGAGAGGGAGAGAGAGAGAGAGAGAGAGAGAGAGAGAGAGAGAGAGAGAGAGAGAGAGAACACAAACAGGGCATAGGAAGAGTCTATCTTCTTAAAAGCTCATCCTTAATGATGTTCTTCATCTAGCAAGACTTCACCTCCTACAGATTCCATAACCTCCCAGACAGTGCCACCAGCTAGGGACCAAATATCTAAATATCCAAGTACATAAATAAGCCTTTGGAGAACATTTCTCAATCATACTTTGCATAAAGGCACCTGCCAACTCAGCCTGATAAACTGAGTTCCATCCCCAGCCTACATGGTAGGAGAGAACCAAATTCTGCAAATTGTTTTGAACTCCATGTGTGTGGCATGGAATGTACATTCACACACACACACACACACACACACACACACACACACACAAAAAATAAATAAATAAATAAATAAATAAATAAATAAATAAATAAATAAATAAATAAAATAATGAATCTGGTGAAGATAAGGAGAAAAAGGTATCTTTATACACCTCAAGGGAATGTAAATTGAACATAGTATGATTCCAGAAAAAAATAATTATTGAATTTCTGTACACTATCTGTACAGCTATCCACTAATACACATACATATCTATGTATATATGGATTAAAGTTGGCATTTAGAAGAGACGCTTGTATCCTCATGTTTATGGTGACACCCACAATTGTTAAGATATAAAATCAACTTACATGCCTAGCAACAAAGAACAGTCAAAGAAAATATGATATCTAGCCACCATAGGATATTTCTATCCATAATGAAAAATGAAATCCTCTCAATTTGTTCTGAAAGTAGGATAGGAGTTACTTGAGAATGAAAAAGACATCAAGATTAGTTGGCAGGGGAGAGTGATAAAGAAAGATGGTTGGATATGATCATTACATTCATGTATGTTAAAATCATAATGAACCCAATGACCAACAAAATTAATGTGTTAATAATAATTATTTCAAAAGAATTGCCAGAAAAACAAGTGTCTTCTACAGGAGAGCTTGTACAATCAACTAACCTGGGCTCATAGGGGCTCACCGAGACTGAATCGACAACCATGGAGCCTGCCTGGGACTGATCGAGGCTTTCTGCATATATGTTACAGTTGTGTAGCTTGGTCCTGTTATGGGACTCCTAACAGCAGGAACAGAGTCTGTCTCCAACTCTTTTACTGGCATTTGGGACCCTACTTCTCATACTGGGTCACCTTGCCCAGTCTTAACACACAGGGAGGTGCTTAGTCTTACTGCACTTATTGATACTCATAGGAGACCTGCCCCTTTCCTGGATGGAGATAGAAGAGGAGGAGATTAGGGGGGGGATGAGGGAGAGGGACTGGGGTGGAAGGATGAGTGGGGGAGGCTGTGGCCGGGATGTAAAATAAATAGATGGATAAAATAAAAGTAAAGTAACAAGTGTCTTTTTCATTTTTCTTTTTTTACTTTTTATTTATTCTTCTCTCCTATAACACATCCCAACCACAGCTTCCCCTCCCTCTCACTCCTTCCACCATCCCTCTCCCCAGACCCACTCTCTCTGTGTCTCCTCCCAGAAAAGTGCAGTTTCCCAGGGACATCAACTGAGCATGGAACAACAGGATACAAAAAGACAAGACACAAACCCTCACATCAGGGCTAGGCATAGCAACCCAGCAGGAGAAAAAGGGTCCCAAGAGCAGGCCAAATAAGGCTCTACAATTATTGAGGTAGTCTGAGCAGCCATCAGAACAAGGAATGTGTCTTAGTTAAGGTTTCTATTGCTCTGAAGAGACACCATGACCACAGGAACTCTTATAAAGGAAAACATTTAATTGGGGCAAGTTTAGAGTTCAGAGGTTTAGCTCATTATCATCATGGCAGGAAGCATGGCGGCAGACATGATGCTGGAGAAGAAGCTGCGAGTTCTACATCTTGATCCACAGGCAACAGGAAGTAAGGTCACACTTACTCCAACAAGGTCACATCTCCTAATAGTGCCACTCCCTATAGGTCAAGCTTTCAAACAAGTGAGTCTACGGGGGCCATTCCTATTCAAACCACCACAGAAAGTAAAATGATAAAAAACTAGAGCATGAGTACCTTTATATTTTTTCCAAAGCAAAACTTCACTAAGTCCCCACTGAGAGGAGTTGCTAGTGTTTCTCTGATGACTAGACAGTTGCCAAATGTTAAATTGTCAATTATGGTAGCCCTCAAGACTATATGGGATTCCATGTAAAACATGATTTTTCCTACTCTTTCCTCTAGTGGATTTCTTTAGTGATGACAAGGCAGTGCTCCAACATCCCCTTGGAGACTAGCTGCTGTGTTTCAGGACATTAACACAGCCCTGTCTCTAGCTTCATATTTTTAATTCATCTGGGCTTCAGGCCAGCTCCATGCATTTTCTGCATCACCCATAACTAACTTAGCAACTCATGCTTTAGTAGCTATTGAAGGGAAATTTTCAGATATGCATTGTAAGAAATGTATTCAAGAAGGTTCATAGCTATAAATCAACTCTGTGTCCTCAAAAATTTATATACTGATATCCCAAAGCCCATAATCCTATATTGGGTAGGGTGTGGCCTTATTTCTGAATACAGTTGTTATATATAGAAATGGTTAAATTGAGATCATGCTGAGGTAAGATATAATTCATCTTAGGCTAGCCTCCTCTAACCAGTTATTACAAACTTGATAACAATACTTGTTTCTTGCAGCGCTAAGGTTAGGAAGGCCATCAAATTTTGGAAGGCATAAGCAACTCTTAATGCAATAGGATGAATATTCTTATAAAACATGCAATGCGAAAGGCATTCAAATAAGAGCATTATGTCGTCAGTCAGAGATATGCTGCCCCTAGTCAATGAACTACCAGAAATTAGAGTCTAAAGCAGAGTTTCTCAAACCGTGGGGTGCAATGCCTTTGGTAACCCTCCATCTCCAAAAATATTTACAGTATGATTCATAACAGTAGCAAAATTACAGTTACGAAGTGGCAACAAAAATAATTTATGGTTGGGGGTCACCACAACATTCAGCCCATGTACAGTGACTTAGCTACCAGTTGTCCACACACTGGCATCATTACTTCCAATTGGTACACAGATTCTGCATCACTCTTCTGAGATCTTCAAAACACCTGGTTCTCCCTGTCCAATTGAATAGCTTTCTTTGGACCCACAGACGATCCTCTAAAGTGAAAACTAAAAATCTAAGTCCTCGCGGACTTAGCAGTCAGCATCTCTGTAACTTCAGCCACCAAATCAGGTTGCATCACGTTCCTCGTATGAGGAAGAATGGAGACTATGACCATTCTCTTAGCTCCCAATTTGTCATTACATCCTAAGGCCATATCACCTTCATATCAAATACTCATATCTCTTAGTGTAAAACTTTGATCACTAAGCTCTTTGGAGAAGAAGACAAATGATTACATTTGGAGACCGGTAAGGCCACGATCTAAGGGGCAGCAGGCATGGTGTCTGGCAAGGGGCTTCTTCCTGCTTTACAAATGGAGGGAAGATAGAGCCAGACCCACATGCCAGCTTGTTCCAATAACACCCACCCAAGAAGAAACAGATGTGAGCTACATTTTTAATATGAACCCCGACTTTCTAGGGAAATTAAGTTTTAGAGCCTAGACTCCTACATTGTATGTGCCACGATATAAGTGGCCATGTGGGTATAGAGTCAGGTTTTAAAATGAGCACTAAAAGGAAATGGGGGATTAAAGTAGACCTCAGTGGATGTCTAAGGAATAATAATAGACCCTGTACTGATACTCCAGTTACTAAAGGGAAGGGTCTGTATAGTCTATCTTTAATGAGTAGCATTGCTTATTTCACATTTGCTTCATGCAGGAATGAATGGGTGGTTTATTGAATGGATATTTAGATACAGTTTGCATGGGAGTTTCTGTTACTGTAACAGGCAGGGATGCCAGAATGAATGGATCAGGGGCTGGGGAGTTCAGTTGGTAATGTTCATAGGGCAGACATTTTACCAGGCATGGTTGTGAATATCTGTGTCCTTGGTACTGGGATCATTGAGATAGGATGAACCCCAAAGGCTTCCAGCCAGCTATCCAAGTTAATCAGGAGCTAGAATTCTGAGTTCGGTGAAAGACAGCATCTTAAAAGATATTAGGTAAATCCTTTGGGAATGTAGGGCATACTCACAGCTGTCACCAACCCAAAGGTTAAGAATGCCTAAAGCAGAGATTTTCCTACTTGTTACAACCAGCCTACTTGAAAACTGCCTTGATATAGAATTCTCTTTTGTTCTGTTAGAACAAAAACTCCATGGAACTGGGTATTACTTTGGACTGTGGTACTGAGGTGCTCCTAAGCCATGCATGCTCACATTCATTTGTGTTGGACTCAAGAAGAAATGATCAGTTGTACTTTATGGAGCGAGGAAGCTGAAGCTGGGGAGTTAGGGGGACAGATTTCAACCCTGGGTGTCGTTCTTCCAGAGATATCTTGTTGTTTTGGAATAGGAACTCTGAGTCCTGGGACTCACTTTCTCAGGCTAACCTAGCTGGTGGAAAACACCCAGTGTTCACCTGTCTCTGCATCTGTCTCCATCCTCGTTTGTTTTTTCCATAGGTGCTGGGGATCAAACAGTCTTCATATTTGTTCAGCCGGTATGTAACTGATTGACCAACAACCTCGGCCCATAAGAGTTGTATTTTCACATAGACATAATGGATATAATAATCAGCTAAAAATCTTATACAACATGTATTTCTTTTTTTTTTAAAGATTTAATTTATTTATTATGTATACAGCATATGTGACTGCAGGCCAGAAGAGGGCACCAGATCTCATTACAGATGGTTGGGAGCCACCATGTGGTTGCTGGGAATTGAACTCAGGACCTCAGGACCTCTGGAAGAGCAGTCAGTGCTCTTAACCTCTGAGCCATCTCTCCAGCCCACAACATACATTTCTATAAAAACACCATGTTGTATACCTTAGCTATATACAATGAGACCTAAAGTATATATGTAACATTGAATAAAGGCCTTTCTTATAAAGAAGGGGGCTATGAACCACAAATGAAAGATTTTAGAATTCCTTATTCCTTACACATTTCTGTGAAGATATCCAAAAGCACCAATATATGCCATATTAATTTCATACACAACAAATTCATTGCAGCCAGTATCTGGTTCACCCTCAAAGAAAAACAGAACTGTACCTAAACTCTATTCGCTATTACATTTTAACACATCTGAGAGCTTGTCTTACCCTGAATCACTGTTTAGTCTCTAGAAATTGATTTATCTGTTCCAGCTTTCAGAGCCCAGCTTACCTTTGAAATTCAAATGAAACACTGTGTAAATACATCATCTCCCTCCCACGAACCTCAGACAGGAGTCTTCAGAGAGAGCGAGGATGACATCTGGGAGGCCCGGTTCCTGTTCTGCCCTCCAGATTTCATGGGACTTTACATGATTAAAAGCCACCCATGGTAAATGCTGCTGCAGCTAAGCAATCAATCAATAGTGACTGCTATTGTTACTTTGGCAACTTAGAGTTCCTCCTTGAATTGTGTCTGTGCAATAACAGATCATGGGAGAACATTCTTGACTTCAAAATGAAAACATAGATCTTCTTCAGTTGAAACCCTGACTAATTTCTCAAGTTATAATGATGCCCTAAAAGAGTTTTTGATTTCTGCAATAACAAGACATACTGCTTACAAGCAGATTTGCTGCGAGGCTGAATTGTCTAAACTCGAATTTGCCTGGGTCCCCTAAGGCTCTAAAAGAGGCAAGCAATGTATTTCAGTGGTTATGGGATTTCATAAGATTTGCTGAATAAATGTGTTTTAGCAGTAGACAGTTAAGGCCATTGGATTTTCACTATCTTGTCACTGTTCTGTCGGGTGGAGACTGAAACTAGATTTGAGAAGCAATGTGGGTTTAAAGAAGTGGATTGATGTGATTCCCGTTGCTCCTATGTATGGTAAAGTAGACCACGCCTTTGTGAGAACATCCCAGGGACAGTATGTGAGCTGACCTCACGGCTAGACAGGAAGGCCTAGTGTGCCAAAAAGACTATGTCCTACATCACCCGGTACTATAATTAAATGAGGCATAGCAAGAGTGAACTACACAGAGCTGTAAGGTAGACTACAGAAAACGTTCTCAAATCTCAATACTTGAAGAAAAACAGATAAACATTTCCTTAAACCTGGAAATGATCTCAAAAATGTAGATGCATTACTAAAATTATTTACCATCAATTTAAAATTTAACTGTGCATTGAAAAAAATATTAACAATCATTGTAAAAGTCATTTAGCTAAGATTTTTAATATGCATGATACTTCATGATGCTATGCATTGTAATTTCTAATTTTTTTTGTTCTTTGATTTTCACACAGCTTAGGATAAATACAAAAAAAATGAGGCCAAATGAGTATTTCATAATTTTAACACTTTAGGGAAAGTTAAAATCAGTAACAATTTTCCCTGTGACTTAAAAATGATAAATAAGATGGGCGGTAGTGGCGCACGCCTTTAATCCCAGCACTCCAGAAGCAGAGGCAGGCGGATCTTTGTGAGTTCGAGGCCAGTCTGGTCTACAGAGCGAGATCCAGGAAAGGCACAAAGTTACACAGAGAAATCCTGTCCTAAAAAACCAAAAAAAAAAAAAAAAAAAAGATAAATATAGGGAGGATCTAGAAGGAGTTAGGGGACGGGAATGATTAAAATATACTGCATGAAAAATGTTTTTAATTAAAAATAATGAACCATGGGAACTTTTAATTTTATATATGCTTCTAGACTTTAGCTTGTAATGAATATTGAATGCAATATTTATTCTTATATATGAAATATAAAATAATATCCTAGACAAAAAATAATCAAATAGTATTTAACCACATAAAGAAAATACTATGCTAGAAACATGGCAATTAATTAATAGTAAGTATGACAAATTTCAAATCTTTTGTGCTTTTATATAAATTTACCTGAATTCTTTGAAAATGACAAAGTATTTTCATCATATCCATCCCTTATTTCTCTCAGATATAGACTCTCTTCCCATAACCTTTCAACTTTGTATGGTCTTTACTTTTTTCAATAACCCACCAACTCAAATTTATGCTGCCCATAGACTTGTGCGGGTCTTGTTCAGGCAACCACAGTTGCCATGAATTCTTGACTTCTGCCTCTTAACAATCTTTCTGCTTCCCCTTCTGCTACCAAAGGGTAGTGTAGGTATTCTATTTGTGGCTGAACACTCCATTGATATTTCTTCTCTGCCCCTTGACCAGTTACAAGTTTCTCTGTTAACCATCATCTACTACATAAAGGAATTTCTCTGAGAACTGCATAGGTTTAGAGATTTGAATTTAGGTTTAGAACTCTATAGGTTTAGAGATATGAATTTAGAAAGAAGTTTGGTGCTATGTCTATTTAGCAGAATAAGAGTAGAAGGTCACCACTAAAACTAAACTATAGATTCTTGGTCATATTCAGTACCAGGCATGAGTTTTTCCCTACGAAATCAATCGGCCTTAAACCCAATGAGAAAGTGATTTGTTACCTCTGTAACACTATCGAACCCATGGACATACCTTGCCAAACTGGTCCTTATTGGAGTTCACACGGTTCCAAACAAAGGAAGACTCTTGATGATCCATAACCCCTAGCAGCCTGTAAAGCACATTGTGGTACCAATATGTGCTACTAATAGGGAGCTTCCTGGACAATATCAACTTGGTTTCTCCACATCCTATGATCAAGCATGTGGTCTCTTCAGCAACATGGTCTTTCCATCAAAAGTAATGGCACTATACTGTAAAATTTAAAATAAGTATTTAATTTATATTTTCATTACAAATTGTTACTTATGTTCTTAACTCATTTTATATGATCTTTCTGAATGAAGATTACCAAATAGATAAGTTTTGCGGCCCCATAAAATCTTCATCAGCTAGTCCCTTCCCCTTGGTCTCTCAGTATATACACACATAACTTTGAGTTCATTTGGCCATTAGTTATCATGCTGCTCCCAATATCCATCAGAAGAAAAAGAATACTGGGAATGAAATGAGGATTAAATATCATTTTTAATAATGGATGAAGACTCACTCCTTAATTATGAAGCTCTGAAGTATAGAATTGAAGGCCAAGGCCAACCTGGAAGGAGCATGACTCTTCCAAAAGTCAAAGTTAGAGATAGATAGATAATAATTGGCTTCTTACACAGGTTAGAAAACTGTACCATGGGCTCACTTACAAACTGCAAGACCTCTATCATGGTTGGAGTATCCGCAAGGCTTCATGTATTGAAATTTAATATCCAATGAGATGTATTAACCTGATGGAAAATTAGCCTACAAAATATAGAGATAGGTCCTTTAGAAGTGATTAAGATTAGATGAGGTCATTAGAGCGGAAGTATATACAGAGAGATCTAGCTCCTTGTCTATATATTGTGATGCCCCGTATATCCTAGAGATTCTGCCAACAAGGATTTCATTACTAGATGCAACTCCTTAACCTTCTGCTTCTAGACTTGTGGGACAAAATAAACCACTCATTGTTAAGTCACCAAGTCAGAGGTATTCATTTATTAGCATCTGAATAAATTAAACTAACATGCAATATCCAAGTGCAGAATAGAGTACATAGCCCCTAATATAATCCACAGAGAGTAGTTGTCAAGAACAGGAGGGACAGTAAATGTTAGCATTATCTAATCATTTTATTTATGCTATCAATTATGCTAAGAGTTTTAGACAAATTATCTTACTCAAGTTGCATACAAATCCTAGAGTAAAGAATACTGCTATTAAACAGCAGAAGAATGTAGTGATGAGCTTATGGAGCTGAGATACCTGCATTCCAATCTTGACTCAGTTGTTCACTGTTTGGTTGGGGCACCATATTATCCTCTCTGTGTTTAAGCATCCTGATAATAAATCACTTAAGGCTTTGACAGGAAGTGATCTAATGATGTAGTGTTTGTAACTGTGCCTGGGACATCATAAGCATTGGATAAATATGAGCAATTATTTTTACTTCTCTTATAAAAAACCAAGTTATAGAAACAATAGCTACTAAAGAAATCTCACTCAAAAAAATGGTCGTTGTCATCCACCCCCTAGAACACGTATAACCTTTGAGCTAGACATACTCTTTGCTAAGACAAAATGATCACTGCCACAACCCTGGAAGATGCATCTTTGATCAGTGCATAGAGAATAGAGTACTATTTAAGTATACTGTTCAGAAGACAGCATCATCAAATGAAATGTTATTAGGCTTTGTAAGAAAAGAGAAAGGGATGGTCAATAATTTCTAGAGCTTAAAAGAGTAAAAATTAATAAATGAATAAATAAGAAAAATAACAGTTATAATGAAAAGACACTGGGGGACACTTAGGGACACTTGAGGCAAATCACACAGGGCAAACACCAAACAGAAGCATTTAAGAGATGATTGTATAGGAGGGAAATAAGGGCAGAAAGTATAGACCTGGAAACAGAGTGGGGAGCAGTGATTTCCCAGTGTATCCCAAGTGAAAACTTAGGACAGGTTTTCATGGAGTGGGGAAATCTTGAGTATTTCTGTTTCAGTACAGAGACAACCACTTTTATGAGGTGGTAAAGATCCTTGGAAGTGGCTGATCAATCAATCAAGGACCAAGGATGATGTAGGGGTCCATAGTGAGGTGACCACAGTGGTACCTTCTGGCCTTGGAATGGAAGGCAGAGGCTCCTTTGAGTCAAGAGAATGGAAGATAGTTTAATATTTAAAGTGTGAGGGAAGTGGGTGGAATTGATTCCCTAGAGGCTTCTGTATGTTTGTGTGAAAAAAGCAATATTTTTTGATATGGCCAGAAAGGAGACCTTGAAGAAGAATGAAAATGTAACTGGAGAGAGAAGGGTGGGATTGCAGAATAGAGGCCCCACCATCGCAGGATAAAACAGCTAGTTAAGCAACATGTACAAGGAAACATGAGATATTATGAATACCCCATGCACAGAATAAGATAGAGAAAGTGAGACACATAAATAACCCTCTGGGGTAGAAATGGTACTGCTAGCCATCACACATTTAATAGGATATGGTGGTATAATGTATTTGAATATGCATAATGCATGAATGTGTGTAACTAGGCATGCAGCATGTGTCAAGGAAATGCTGTACAGGTGGAGGATCACAGTATTGCATTCAGACATTGTGCCCACATGATATATATATACAGGGACATCAAGAACAAAGATTCAAATTCTGACTCTACCATCAATGTCAACTGACCTGGCTGAAAATTTTTTTCTCTTTGAGCGTCTACTACCTTCCCCCAAAGAAAAAGATGCTGAAGGAGAAATTCTCTTAGGATTAGTTTAGTTTAAAATTGCATGAGTCTGTTTTACAAATAATAGTATACACTGCTTGCCCTCTCCACTTCCTATACCTACAGGATCTTCGGATTAAAAAAAACAAAACAGGATCTAGTTTTAAGCTGACACTAAAGAGATGTATTAGTTAGAGAACTTGGCATTCAGGCTGGCCTTGCTGACCCACGGCAGGTGCGTAGCTAGGGTGCAAAGAGGAGCTGCTTCATTCCTATCTTCCTCTGCAGCTTCATCTGCTGATTAATCTCCAGGGAGGGGGAGGGATAGGACAATGTTCCAGGGGCTGAAGTGCTCATATCTGGTGATGCGGTGGAATCATTGACCCTATTCCAACAGGCTTGGATGGATTTGAGCTGTCTCTCCTACTTCAGCATCCTTTGCACAAAGGGATAGCTTCCTTGTCTCTATGGATAGTTCTGCAAGCCCAAGTTAAGGTACCAGGTATGTAGCTTCAAGCTATTGCAACATACAAAAAAAAAAAAAACACATATAAGATGTGCATTATAAGTCCCAATAATGACAACATGAACCACATTAAAGGGTGACCAACTAGGATTCCTGATTTGTAGCTGAAGTTTTCTCTGGTCCTGCCTAGCCCCGCAGACCCTACAGCCACTTATAAAATAATCACTCAGAAGCTTATATTAATTAAAATTGCTCAGCCATTAGCTCAGGCTTATTATTGACTAGCTCTTACACTTAAATTAACCCAAAGTTCTTATTTATGTTTAGCCACAAGGCTTGGTAACTTTTCTCAGTTCTGCCTTCACAGCTGCTTCCTCTGTGTCTGGTTGGGACTCAGCCTTCTTCTTCCCAGAATTCTCCTTGTCGGTTTATCTCACCTATACTTCCTGCCTGGCTATTGGCCAATCAGCATTTTATTTATCAACCAATGGGAACATTCACAGCATGCAGAGCACCATCACTCATCACTGATTCTTTTCCTATATTGTCACTCACATATTTTCACACAAAGGATATGGTAATTACTCATTGCAACAGAAAATAAAATCCCTAAAGTTTTATGTGCACTGTCTTTTTATTACCTCTAGAGAGCTGTATTCTCTGATAATTTCTTCTATCAGATATAATGACACACTGCTTCCATTGCTGTGATTTGATTCTTTTATTCCTCTTCTTGTTGATTTCAAGGCATAATGGCAATGCATGAGACTGGAGGAACTAGTTGTATATCATAGGCACTTACTAATATGTGTTGCAAAATGTACTTAGATCAATTTTGGCATGTCGGTTAGCATACAAGTAATTATTCCACACTTAGAGAATCAGGAGGCAGCCCCTTTCAGCAGTTGGAATATACCATCAACCTACAGTGACACAGTGCTCCCAGGTCACTTGGTTCATACTTTGGGCTAGCACTCTACATTCCAAACAGGGAATCATGGAGTAGGCCCACCACATCGGTGGATGGATACTTAGAAAAAGAAGTTGAAGTTGACTTCATGACATGATCTCATGACCATATCTTCTATTAGTCTCACTATCCTGTCCATAGAAAAATAAACCAACTTACATCTTACAATTCCATTTGTATTCAGAAACATTATTCACAGTGTTGTTGATGAATGATTTCACCTGTTTTAAGAGCGTCCCCAGCTAAAGCATATGAGCAGGCACAGATGCTGTTATAAACATTTTCTCATCCACGACTGAAGTTCAAGCATTGACATACCCTTTGAGCAAACGAGCACTCACTCTTAATGCGAAAAACTGCAATCAGAAATTCCATTTACTCTGGGAGATAAATGAATGGTTGTCAGAAAACGAACCCTTATCAACACAAAAATAAATCAGAAATGTTCATTCAGAAATGCTGGTCTCGAAAATGACGCAATGTGTAAAAAAGATAAAGTAACCAAGTTATGTATGGAAAAGAGATATATTGGAAGTCACATCAGCTTTACAGTAAAATTATGATAATCAGGGAAAAACTGATTTTTACATGAGTTTTGTCTCAAGATGGAATAATAATTTTCTTGTTGCTGAACACTAGAGAACTTCCACAGATGATTAGTTTCCGTGGTACAGAAGTGATCAAGCTCATTATCAGTCTGATAGTCTGTGGTAAAAGCAAGCCATTTTTTAAATGCAGTATGAAAACACATTACTAAAGCTTCCATTATGATCCCACTTAAGAATAAATCCATTCACTGAGGCATCTTTTCATGAGTCTATATTTCAAGCAGTGTAACGCCATTTGAGAATGATTGAGTTGTTTAGCAATTTCCTCAGCATTGGAACATTCCACCCTGGAATTTATGGAACTCGGGAAGTAAATAGACTTCACCAGCCTGGTGAAGTGTACAAGAATCCCAAGGTGGGGCCACAGGGCTACAGGGGCAGGAAACAACTCCTTGAGGTGGAGACTGACTAACTGAGCTGCCAGGAGACTGTCTAAATGTAGTGCTGTCCGTAATTAGTGCCGAGAACTCCAGGGAGGCACCTGTGTTGGGATGGGTTTTCTGTATCGTTGCTGACTTTGAGTTAGCCCTGCTCTGCAACCTTTCACCCAATAAGCGGTTCCATTAAAATCATCAGTTCACCAAGGTGGACTTCAATGCCATTGCTTCTTTGGTCTGTGGTGTGTTCCCTGTCTGGGGTTACGTGGACATGTATGTGAAGCCTGCCCAGGAAACGTCTCTGAAGACAGAAGCTAACATATACCCCAAATTGTGAATATTAGGAATGACTTAACAACAAATAGAATAAAAGAATAAAATTTTTGCTTGCAACTTGACACTTCTCCTCAGACTTAACTGTTGCTAAGAGACTACTCTGAGTTCAAACATCTTGAATCTTCAAAATATTAACTCACACTTGGGTATGAATAAAAACAAATGTATTGCTTTCCAAATTTATCCCATATAAAAATAATAATTCAATTTCCACCTGAAGGCATAGTCTGACCTATGCCTCCTTTTTTTGTTGATCTCACTTACTGGAAATAAAGTTACATGTATCTCCTTTTCTTGCTCTGTCTCTAGGTTTTACTAATGGAGTGTGGTATCTGACTCTTTCTTTTTTATATACTTACCCATGTAAAGTCTATGCAGTCTATATAGTTCATGTGAATTCTTCTGTGTGTGCAGTGGAGACATTCTGATCTCATGGAACCCACAGTGTATCATATCTCTGTGATTGGCTGATTCCTACCATCTGGTCACCTTCCAGCCTTTTGGGATTTTGTCTATAGCCCTGTAGGATCAGCAACACTGTGGTGAAAACAGAGTTATTTGAACTGTCTCCTTATTCTACTAAAACATTCTTGAAGCAGGCATTGGCTTCCTCCTTCTTATTTGAGTATTTCAGTCTCATGTACTTTAGACACGATACAAGTAATCAGATGAGTGAATTAAAAGTAATTCTTGAGAAAACTACCTATGTAGTGATGAATTCAGAGATAATTCTTTAATCTTATTTGAGGTTCCAGTTTATCTCATAATGTCTGTACAAGTGTTTATCAGATCTAACTAGCTTTATAATTCTCAGATAATCTGAAAGTAGCTCTGCTCACAGTATGAAAATATTCTACCGTGTGTAGACATGCTGAGTATCCCTGATATAAACCCCTATGTATCCGTTTGAATATTTTACTTCAATTACCACAAGAAAATCACTTTAACAACCTGTGGAAGTATAGGACTTCGTATCCTATTATGAGAAAGATGGATCATATAAAATTGGAAAATATAGTATAAAAAATATAATTTTAATGCTCTGGGCTTACAAAATTCTCAAATGTGTGCAACCCTACTGAGTATGACATATGTGTTTCTCCTCACCAGTGCTTCACATTTAGTAAATCCCCTGTGAAGAGGGACCAGCTGAATGAAATAATGGATTGCAGTGATGTCAGGACAGGTTTGAAAATGTTCGAAACAGGATGAGGACTTGAAAAGGGCCCACCAATGATTGTTTTACAAAACTGAATCAATGAATTTTTTTCTTCTTAAAAAATCCTTATTACAGCAATGACGTTTCAACAAGTGGAACTTAAGCTGTCATCTGTTTGTCAAAGATGTTCCCTGAGACTGTGCCTGGCCCTGTGGGACAGACACAGTCATCTACCCATAACCAATGTCTCTGAAGTCAGCTTTTGTGTCCTAGGAAACAGACACAAGCGTGAAACGGAGAAGCTTAAACCAGGTCTGGACTTAATGGAATGCTCCAATAAACAAGGTAGAAGTAAACTCTTCCTTTAAGTTACACCATGAAATCACTGCTCCCCACTCTACGGACAGGTCTACGTTTTCTGTTCTAATTTCCCTCCTGTGTAATCATTTCTTAAATTGTGCCAGGTGTTTGCCCTGTGTGTTTTGCCTCAAATGTCTCTTACATGCCCCCTTGAAAGTTTCCCAACTCTCATTCCAAGAAAATCTATGCAGCCTTAAACACTCTAAAATGAGGCATTTGTTTTGCCTGGTGCAGCAATTAGAAGCTGAAGTTGAAATCGATACAGCAGCTACTGGAGCAATCTGCAGCCATGGGGCTGCAGTTACTTACAGCCATCGATTGCCTTGGCTTTCAGCTTGGGTCCAGCTCCTTCCTACCACCTCAGTCCCACTGGGCCTCTCAAATATCCGTCACAGCCTTGAAAAGACTCCAGGGTCATCATTTGGCTTTAAATCTGCAAAGGACACATGAGTGGGAAAGCTACAAAAAGGCTTCCCAGCAACTATTAACCATTCTTTTATTGTTGGCCAAACATAATTGAATTATTCCTAGAGCAATCAAGTTTATTCTTGTTTCTAAACTTAAAGTTTCACATTGGGGATAAGCCCAAGCTATTCTCTTACCACATTATACTATTCTTCATACCTTGTTCCCACACATTGCCATAGAAGTCTATTTTACTAAATATTTCTCAAAGTCAGTAGACTATAGAATTTCCCTCATGACTTTCTTTCTCTATATAAGATATATATATATATATATATTACAAATATGTGTTTCTCTGTGTCTTTATATATAATTCTTCACACATAATTCTCTCTATGTATCTTCAACTATATCTATATCTTTCTCTATATATAAGCTCTATAACATCTTGTTCCTCAGCTACTTGTCCATGTCACCATCCACGTTATTTCCCCTTCCATCTTCTGTTAGCCTTTTATATCTTCTATATGGAATAATAAGCATTTTCCTAGGTCTGTCTCTCCTACTTATTAGTTACCAGAAAGTCATCCATATTTTAACCAATACCATGCCTTGTGTATGTGATGCACTATGTAGTTATTTGGAAATAATTTGATTGATTATAACAATGTAAAGAAAGAAGTTAGCTATCTGAACTCTAGAGTTATGGCCCTAATGGAAAAGGTCAGCTTAGTTATTCTAATTATACTTAGAAGAAGTTCTTAGGTTATATTTGAGATGAAAAAAAAAAAGGATTGACTGAGGAAACCACAAGCTATCTAGAATGAGACTGTGCAGAGCATGTTACGTGCTTCCAGACAATAGTATGGTGCTGATCTCATTCTTCAGTACTTTGCCAGGAGGAAAGTTGATCTAGACTAAAACACCTATTGCGTTGCATCATCATGTGTCTGTTACGGACCACCTCAGTCATACTTAGTTTTCAACTCAGTGATGTGATAGAGGGCTAAGGAGCTGCAGATGAGTCTCTAGATTGTGTTTACGTGAACAATCTATGGTGTGGTTAGTAAAATCTCTTGAAGATGCTGACCTGCCTCTGTAGACTTATGGAGAGTTAACAGATGAAGTGCTACACTGGGACACAGCTTTCTCCCCCAGATCTGAGGTAATAGTCACAATCTGCAAAAATAATGCACTGCAAAGTCTGGGGAGGCCGAAGGGAGGGAGAATGGCTGCTGTGCATGTGGCCTCCACTATGCAGAACTCTACAAACTCCCTATGAAATTCATTAGAGGGTTTGGAAGGATAACAACTCTATTTTGACTTTGTGGTGTAATTTGGTTTACATAAAACAGCATAAATAAAAGCTCAGAGTGAAAAAGCAAATTGCCAAACAGGATATAAGATCTAATTCCTTTACGACAGTAGGATGAGCATCTTAAAGAATTTATTCTGCCCAGATATTGTGTTTAATAAATCCTGGTGATGTTAGACCTTAAATCTAGTAACTCCTCACAAATCAAGGAGCCTCCAGACTGTGTCGAGATGCCTTTAAATCCAAATAATGAAAAGCATTAAATTTGATCTCCAAGGTCCCTCTCTACTCTGTGTTCCAAGGATAGGATGCAGTTTTCCCTGGACAAGGCTGAGATGATGCTTGGGAGGAGAATAGTGAAGTGGAAGCAGATGCAGCTAATTGGGGAAAAAATGAGGATTCCAGGGAGACAGTCTTTGGTCTGAGTTGGGAAGGAAACTGCCTGTGTGTACTTTAGTTCAGGTCCAAAGGAATAAGTTTCTAGTCTATTCAACATTTCCTCAGACATTCTAGATTTAACATGGATTGAATGAAGATGCCCTTCATATCCAAGGACATCCACCTGTCATTCAAATGGAAGTAAGCACAAACAAGAAGCTCAATGTGAGATTAAAAAAAAATATTGTGATATGGGCCAGAGACATGGCTCACTGGGTAAAATCACTTGCTGCCAAGTCAGAAGACCTGATTCGGATCCCTACAACCTGGACAGTGGAATCAAAGAACTGACTTCTTCAAACTGTTCTCTTACCTCATCCCTCATGTTGTGGCAGGCTCATGTGTACATGCATGCATACACACATATGTGTGCAAATAAATCTAATAATTAAAAAAAAATATGGTAGTAGTGTAAGTAGAGAAAAACTGTTAAGCCTAAGAAAACCACTCATCCCATCTCTGTGATCAGAACATTTGGTGAGGGGACTCAATTTCATTTTACACTGATATTAACTAGAAGTCAAGTAAAAGAAAAGACAATCTAAAGATGTCACTGAACAAACAAATCCTAGCAAAAGGAGCCAACACAGTGTGTTATAAGAATGCAAACTCGCCAGGCGGTGGTGTCGCATGCCTTTAATCCCAGCACTCGGGAGGCAGAGGCAGGCGGATCTCTGTGAGTTCGAGGCCAGCCTGGGCTACCAAGTGAGTCCCAGGAAAGGCGCAAAGCTACACAGAGAAACCCTGTCTTGAAAAACCAAAAAAAAAAAAAAAAAAAAAAAAAAGAATGCAAACTCTTCTCTGGTTCTGCCAAGTGCACTGTTGAAGAAGCTGGAGAGGTAGATCTGACTTTCCTCGTGGTATTGGGAGGAAAAGCATCATTGAAAAAATACACTAGATAAATGACACAGGGGCCTCTGATTCAGAAATCAGACACCAGACAATAACCTGGAGCTCAGCAAGGGATTCATCACCCATAGACACTCAAAGGTGTTTGTATGAATACTTGAATAAACACGATAAAATGATTGCATGCCTTAAAAAACAGGAAGGAAACATATTTTTCCCAAGTAGATGTTATAGTTACATGCTTTTACACTTCAATTAGAAAATTCTGCAGAAGATGGGTGCCTTCTTGGATTTATTTACTGTTTAACTGATTTTGGTTTTTCAAGACAGGGTTTCTCTGTGTAGCTTTGGAGCCTGTCCTGGAACTCACTTTGTAGACCAGGCTGGCCTTGAACTCACAGAGATCTGCCTGACTCTGCCTCCTGAGAGCTGGGATTAAAGGCGTGCACCACCACCACTAAAACCCTACTTCTAGATTTCCATTCCTAGTCTCGGTGTCTAGACTATGATCATCTTGTCAGTCTGCTGTGTTAGGGATCAAAAGAACTGCAGAGCAACCACAAAACCATGAGCTTCTGCAAACCACACCTTACTTCCACCATATCAGCAAGACCTCAAAGTTCTAATGCCATTGCTAGGCTACTAGGATTCAACTAATGAATTAGTTAATCCATTAAAAGTGACATCATCAGAACATTAACAAGTCATTTTTTTTTTGTGAAGATGTAAAATCTATACATAAGCAAAACAGATGACTGGTAGCATGTATCATGGGGTCTTCAGATTGTTTAATATATATCAAATATTTTATCTCCAAGGAAGTCTGGATAAACCCAAGCCTTGGGCCAGATTAGGCAAGATGAGTCTATGACTTAGCCATTGGAGATTGACCTGGTGATGTGACACTTTGATACATGCCAACATGATGACTTCTCTATTTCCCCATTTATACTATGACCACCTGCATTCTGAATTACAGATGTTTTCCTCATTTTAACCAGCAATTCTGTTCTCCACTGACTGGGAGACTATAAGGGAAATTAATGTGCCTATACTTCTGCAGGCTCTGCAGAATTTTCCCAGATCTCAAGAACCCCAAACCTTGCACAGTTGCAAATATGCTTGGAGAGGCGGATAGACAGATGGGGAGGCTGGTTGCCATGTGTTGTTTTGAACAAGAAAGAAGATAATGGGGAAAGGGGTTCAAAAACAGGAAAGGTTGAGTCAAAGAGGAATATGAATGGCAAATCAAAGAGTTTGGGCATTTGAAAGAAGCTCATGACATAACCATTGCATAATCATAAATTTGTAGCTATTTTTATAAACTCATTCCACTGTAGTTTTCTATAAATGCCCTTCCTTTATTAGATAATAAAGCAATAAATAATTGGCTCACATTCTTGATGTCAACCTGGTTTGTCTTAATGGTGTAGAACCTCTCAGAATCTCAAATTCAGAAACATTTTTTTCTATAAACTAATGCCCTTTCAATTTATAAAAATAATCTGGGTATAAAATGAGGAGAGATCGGCAAATATTAATATTTCAGTCTGAGCTACAGACCATATATTGAACATGCACACACAAAAGTTTCACTTCTAACAATAACAACACTGTGTTTCTAAGGCAACCGAAGAACGGAGGAGTTATATTGACAGGCTCTTGCCTAGTGATGATGACTGTGTGTAGGAAGTTGAGAGTGTATGATCCCTCAGAGTCTACTTGGGAATCAGAAAATGTGATTAAATAATCAACTAAGTTTGAGCTGGAGAACTGATCCCAGGAGGGTGTCACAGCTCTCTCAAGTCTTTCTTCTCCACACAGTTCCATATTTTCCACATTAAGTCCCATTATGAGCTTATCAAAATTCCAGCTCCTATTTCAAAGAGTCTGGTGTTTGTGCTCCGTGTTACACCCACTTTTGCACATTTAAAGCCCAGCAGAAGGGGGTCTTGCTAAATTTGTCATACAACAGTTTAATTGGACATCTTACTTTGGAACTCAAGATTCAATTCAACTTAATTATGTGTTTGTCATTTGTAAGCCAGGCAAATTTTGAAAATGGATAAAAATCAATTTGGGGATAAAATCCCATGTATTACTCTTCCTGTTCTGTTAGGAAATTCAATCACATCCCTTCTGAAATAACTATTCATCTAGAAAACTAGCCTTTTGGCTATTTATGCACGAGGTCTATGATTTACACATTACCCTCCCCAAAAGAAAGCTTGATGTCATTGTCCAAGGAGTAACTGTACATGTAGAATCAATATGAGTTTACTGGCTTTATCATTGCCTTACAGCCATCTACCTCCCTCTTCTATGGAGGCAAGCCTGTTTGTTCTCTGCCAGCTACCCTACTGCATATAATCCAGAACATGCTACTTCCACTCGAAGCATCATTTTTGCTTCATTTATAAAACATTACGTATTTAGTTTATAAATATTAAAATATTACTATTTAAAGATATACAAGGCCTGTGTGATGGATCTCAGTATACTAGGCCCTCACCAAACATGTCATATCCCGGACATGAGGAAATTAGAAGCTGGTAAGAAGAACAAGAATCCTGTCATGTATGCACATGCCACTGACTACCTATTTAATCTTCCCATGCCTCAGAATTCTTATCATTAAAATGCATATTCAGCAAGAGAAATTTATCTTCAAGCTCTGGGAGGAAACCGAGGGCGACAGCAATAGCCTATAATGTTTTGGGAGTCTCTTAGACTCCCTCTGTGGTCCACCCTGAAATCATTCACATACAAGTAAAATCAGATGAGATGAGCATATTGGATTTATATATTTATATATATATGAATATAAATATTTAATTAGTGTATACATGCTCATATATACACTAATTAAATATTTGGGCATATATACACTAATTACACATTTTTATGAACACATATATACATATGTATATATATGTATATAAATATATACTAATTAAAGAATAAGAGGCCAGATATATTGAATTTGAGAGACAGTAGTAGTGTGGGCGATTGTAGCTGAAGTTTTCTCCAGTCCTGTCTGGCCCACAGTCAGGACATATCTCTCTCACCCGCCAGTCCCGCAGCTTAGACCCAACCAAGTAAACATGCAGAGACTTATATTGCTTATAAACTGTATGGCTGCAGCAGGCTTCTTGTTATCTAGTTCTTCTATCTTAAACTAACCCATTTCTATTCGTAAGTTGCCACGTGACTCGTGGCTTACTGGTACCTTATATCTCGCTTTACATGGTGCCGGCAGGCAGCGTCTCTCTGCCTCAGCCTTCCACTTCCCAGAATTCTCTTCTCTGCTTGCTCCGCCTATACTTCCTGCCTGCCTACTGTCCAATCAGCATTTTATTTATATAGAGCGATATCCACAGCAGGCGATGCATGTGAGGGGTTAGAGGAAGGCAAGAGAATGGGTAAAATGGTATGATTATATTTTAATTTCAAAAAATGAAAAAACTCAATGAATAGCCTTTGAGTTTTGCACACCACCACCACCATTTTACTCCCATTCTTTTGCATCATTAAAGACAGATGGGATTTCCAGAGGTAACTGATGTTACTAATCAGTTGACCTTAAAATAACAGCATTGCCCGTATCACTCAGCTGGGCTTGGAGCAACAACATGACCAACAGAGTCAGACTAATAATGCAAAGGAGAAAGGAGAGTTGTATGCACAGGAAAGACTAGATCTTCAGTGGGTCAGGGAATAAGAGACCAGGTTGAGGCCGGGCGGTGGTGGCGCACGCCTTTAGTCCCAGCACTCGGGAGGCAGAGGCAGACAGATCTCTGTGAGTTTGAGGCCAGCCTGGGCTACCAAGTGAGTCCCAGGAAAGGCGCAAAGCTACACAGGGAAACCCTGTCTCAAAAAAAAAAAAAAAAAAAAGACCAGGTTGAAAGCAAAAACGAAGGAATGAATTCTTCCAGTGACCTGGGTAGAAGGGACCATCAGTCCCAAGTGAGAACTGCACCAGGAGTGCACACGACGTTTATCACAGCAAGACCTGCTCAGAGAACCCACCACAGCACTCTCACTTCTGACCTACAAAACCACCAGGCAAATAAGAGCTCTTTACCAGCTGCTACATTTCTGACAATTTCCTTAACTTCTTGCAGGACACCACCCGTTGAAGATGAGAGCATTGTAATGAGTTCTCAGACAATCCTCCTGAAAAAGGGACAGTCTGGCAAATACCCTTTGTCTGTACCTGTTTCACTCTTTCCTTCAACATTAATTCCCTGTGTGACCCTGGTTTCCAGTCCTTATTTTTATTTCATTTTTTTTAAATACAAGAATAACCTTTAAGAAAGTGACCTTTTTGGATAGCCTCTCCATCTTCAGAAATCCTATTTAGCTTCCTATTAGAGGAAGCTGCCAGTAGATGCTTAGGCCTCATGCTGGGCCCATTCTTCCTGGATCCCTATACTACATTCAGGCACTTTGGAGACTCTTCTGCAGGCCTCTTATAGACAGCATTCCCTTTAGGATTCTGCATCTTCCTGGCTGTAATTACTCAGCAGATGAGATATGTTTACTAGACTGTAACACCAGCTTGGTTCTGGGTCTGTCTAAACCCCAGTGCCTCATTTCTAGCCCTGCAGGACAGTAACACCAGGTCACTCCATTACCCTTCCTCTCTGAGGGCTCCTAAGGGCTTCTCATTGTCTGTGGCTATATTAGTCTGTAGATCTCACTGCAGACACTAATTCAGCCAAATGAAACAGAAATTAAAATCCTTAGTCTAATTTTGAGCTAAAAAAAAACAAAACAGAGAGAGAGAGAGAGAGAGAGAGAGAGAGAGAGAGAGAGAGAGAGAGAGAGAGAGAGAGATCTGGTTCTCCATGGTATATCATTTCGCACAGACCTCTATCCTTAGAGTATACTATGTTTCTCAACGTGCTGCTCTGTGAAGTGGGCAGGGCATCATCTGCTCTTCCTCACCACCTTCCATACTGCCATTGTTTAAGAAACTAAGTCCTATTCCTGAACCATTTGCATCTCAAGCATTGTTCAGAAATAAAAAGGCTGTCCCATTTAGGGCTGAGTTCTCCACCATCATTTACTTTCAACCCTGTTCAGCCAGTTTTATATTTCTGCATTAACCACTGCCCATAGCAATAAGAAACTCCTTGGATGCAGGCTGGCACAGTGCTAATCTATGGGTATTAGCATAAATAAACATGAGTATTTAGAAGGTAGTTTGAGAATACATCCATGTAGCAAAACAATAGTAATAGATTCTCCATAGAGCCTATGACCTCCCCAGCCATGGGCTCTTGACCAGGTTTATATAACCAGCTCCTTTGTGGGAATAAGTTGCTTTACTCCAGTGAATCACCTCAGCCATGCACAGACAAGGAACTCTAATTAAACTCCATGAGTCATACACAAAAGAAGACATGAAGGCCCAGCTTTAGAGGCTCCTTGAGTAAAAGGATTCCAACAAGGGAAGGAGTAACTAAAATTCATTATGCAAAGTGTGAAACTGTCAAACAACAATGACAAAATTTAATTTCAAAATTAAGAAATAAAAAGAAAATCTTCAAATGGCTTCTTTCATCTCCCTCTGACTTTTAAGTGCTTAAACATGACAATTTTTGCTTAGGGAAACCTGACAGAAACAGTAATTTAAAACTGAAAGTTTCCCAATTGCCATTAGGAGTACTCTTGGCTACAAAATAGATTTGGGTTGTAAACACTGCCAGAGTAATTTTGAATATTGTCTGGGTAAACAAAATATATAGAGTACATAGGGGCTGGGTACACATACGCTGAAAATTCCCTCAATTGGAATCTTAGTGCTAAAATTTACTACCCACGATCCTTTGCAAATTGTTGTCCATCAGTAAAATGGATTCTTATATTACACATAGCTATTTAGCACCTATCATTCTTTATCAGGAATAAGGTGAGAATTTTTCTTTTACTGTATCTAAATCATAATAGAGACTCATTTAAGTTCATTTAGACAAGAAAGCAAGAGAAGAAAAAGAAAACAAAAGAATGGGGTAAAAAAGAATAAAAGAATTAAAATTCATTCATATTAGAAACAGAAACCATACCTACTTACAGATGCCATGATCTCACATCCAGACTGTCCTAAAGAACCATGTAAAAGTCTTTTATTCCTTCTGTAACATAAAACTCATTTCATTTCTATGTGCTTGAGCCCAAATGTAATTAAAAAAATAATAAACAGTTCCCCTGGATGGAGATAGAGGAGGAGGGGATTCGGGATGTGGGAGGGGGTAAATATGGGGGTGGGGACTGTGAGAGGAGGAGGCAGAAAGGCTGCAGCCAGGGTGTAAAATAAGTAGATGAATAAATTTATGTTAAAAATCCCACTTACAATAACATCAAAAGGAATACAATACTGTAAGAGTTGCCAAAAACCTAGTGTTGATCTTCTGTAACGAAAACTAGTATACATGAGAAAAACATAAAGACACAAACCGTTAAATGATAATCCACAATCAGCTCATAGTTTGGAAGATGAAAGATTATTAAACTGGTAAAATACAATATTCAATATGTAAAACTATATCTACTGATGCTCTGTCATGTCTATTATACATATATAAGTAATGTTATATATACCCTCCCCCTCTGTGTGTGTGTGTGTGTGTGTATCTGTCTCTGTGTGTGGTATTACAACAATTAAAGAAAAAAGAGACTGTGAATTTGAAAGAGAACAACAAAAGCAGAGAGGCAGGGAAGATTTGGGGGGTAAGAAAGGGGGAAAATAATGTAATTATATTATGGTCTCAAAAAGATAAAAATATATAGTTTTTTTAAAGAAAATGTATCCTCATCACTAATTAGCAGAGAAACACCACTCAGAACCAAGAGATATCATCTCACATCTTTTGGAAAGGTTATTATAAAATATACAGATAGAGGATTTAAAAAATGCCCACTGGAACACTGGGGAGAGCAGGCCCTGCACCTCACCTGGGCAGCACAATAGAGCCAATCCTGTTGGCAGAGGTATGGGTGAGCCAGCCAGTTGTGAGCATGAGAGAACTGTCTCCATTGCTCATCTGTCATGTAGGGGCATGAGCAGGAAAGAGATACTCCCCGACTCACCCATCAATGCCTGAGGCACTCTGCAGAGTGGTCCCTACACCATGCCTGAGCAACACAGTAGATCTGGCCCTGAAGGATTAGGTGTGGGAGATCCAACCCTGAGGACATGAAGGCAGGAGAACTGGTCCTGTCCCCTGCTCAAGGCTGCAAAGGATAAACTCACCAAGGCAATGCAGGACAGCTCACCCTAGTGGTGAGGACAAGGAAGAGCAGACAGGTTGACCAACCCTACAACTATCCAGGCCCAGAATCAGAGTTATAAGTTGGCTCACCCCAATATCGACCCTATCTGTGATGTGCTGAAGCACATGAAAGGACTGTTCCTGTAAACCCAAAGCTGAAGGATTTCTACAACATAGGGCAACAGCAGGATAACCAAGAGGAGCTCCAGTGAGGGCCCAGCATCAATAGTGTAGCAGAAACCAGAGGCCTTGAACCACAAACCAATGGCTCTTTGCAATGAGCACTTGCAAGTAAAGATATATGGACAAAAGGGTTTACTGCATGATTCACTGTGTCACAATGCAGCTTCCATGATGAGATTCCCCCCCTCCACTTTTTTTCTTTTCTTTCTTCTCTAAATTTTAGCTAGGGAGCTCTTCAAGGGCAGAGGACAGATACACAGACAGGAACAGGAAATGAATGGGATTGAGATGCATGATGAAATAGACACAAAGAATAAATAAAAAGAAAATCTTAAAGAATGCGAGCTGGCTTTTTGAGAAATTGACACATCAGATGGAATGCAAAAGACAAGAAATAAGATCCTTGAAATTTTTGACAAAGAAAAATAGTACAAATACCCTTAAAATCGTAAATGTACTACAAACCTACAGGGTAATCAAGACAGCTTGTCAGTCACAACCTGATATACAAATAGATCCATGAATACTACTTAAAATCTAGAACTAAGTTTTACAACTGGTTTTTCAGGTTTACTGAGGTACGAATTAAAAATTTAAAAAAAAGAATATATATTCAAAGTGTATAACAGGATGACTTGATTTATGTCTGCATTGAGAAATGATTGCTGCAATCAAAATAATTAGCATTTCTGTCCTTTGACAGTATTTTCAGTGTGTCTGTGATGGGAATACTTAAGATCATTTCTCTTATAGAATATAAAGTATACAGATTTTGTTGTAACTTCGGCACCCAGGACTTAGTCATCTTTTAAGAACATATTTATTGACTTTAGCCAATATCTCAACATTTCCACTGTTCCCATTCCTAATCACTATATGCATACATTTCTATGATCTTGACTTTGTTGATTCTACACATGAAACCATGTAGCATTTATCTCTTTCTGGGTTTTTTTTTTTTACTTAGCATCATGTACTCCAGTTTTATTTATGTTGATGAAAATGATGAGTTTTTTTTTTTGATCTTCAGGCTGAGTTATATTCTCTGTGTTCACATATCTTATTTCGTAATATATTTGCCAACAAGACAGTTAAATTGTTTCCATAGCTCAGTAAGTTTAAGCATGCTGCAATGAATGTGGAGTTCACATACTCCTCAGAGATACTGACTTCTTTTCTTCAAGCTATGTGCTTTTATGGATTGGATGTGATTTGGTTGCATCCCTCCAGGGTTCAAGCATTGAGAACTTTGCCTTCAGTGTGGAATTGTTGTACTCTGGGGAACACATGAATGGAGATCTAATGAAGGATCCTTGGATCATTAAGGGTTCTGATCTCAGACAGGGTTAAGGTCATTTTCATGGGATCCTGACTTGGCTCCAGAGCGTATGTCACCATGAAAGGCTGAGCACAACCTGAGTCACACTGTGGCTGCATGTCTTGCTGTGTGACTCCTCTCTCTCACACAGGCATCTACTACTGTGATGCCACCACAGGATCCACACCAGAGCCAAGCTGATGTTGATGCCAAACCCTTGAACTTCAGGTCTTTGAGCCAAGCGAACATTTTTCCTTATGAAGTTGCTTCGTTTTAGGTATTTCTATAGTTAAAAAGAAATTGACTAAATACATACACCCAACAGGGAGATTTCTGTATCATATAGTAGTTCTATTTGTTATCTTTAGAAAACTTACATAGGATTTTTTTCTATAAGGTCTGTAACGATTTGCATTCCTGCAGCAACATGTGAGGCTGGTCATCTCTGGATCTTTGACTGGATACTTGTACCTTCTTCACAATTTCTATGTTTCATTTCATTCCTTGTGTCCTGCAGCCAGCAATTCTGTTTGGTCCTATAGATGATTTGCTAAACAGTCTTATTAATAAAAAAACACAGAGCCAGAAATTGGGGTTAAAGCCTGAGAGATCAGAGGAATAGGAAAAGCCACAGGTAACCTCACCTCACCATCACCTCAGCTTCCAAAAGGAGCACTACTTCCTGTATAACCACACTTATATGCCTTTCTGTTCTGCTATCTCATTTGCTCTCTCTGTCCAGCTGCATGACTTCTTCTTCCTGCCCAGCTCTGCCACTTCCTGTCTGACCTCCAAACCTTTATGGTTAACTAGTGTTGGAATTTAAGGTGTGTTTCACCATGCCTGGATCTATTCCCAGTGTGGCCTTGAACTCACAGAGATCCAGATGACTCTCTGTCTCCTAAATGCCAGGATTAAAGGCATATGCTAACATTGCCTGACTTCTGTGTTTAATATAGTGGCTGGCTTTTTCCTCTGATCTTCAGGCAAGCTTTATTTATTAGAGCACAAATAAAATACCACCCCATGGTCCTCTTAGTTTTCACAAACACCCAGCATGGTCAGGGCTGCATGTCTACATATGCAGCTGAGTTTTGTTTTGCTTTGCATTGCAGAGCTGGTAATCTAACTCACAGTCTTGGGCATGCTAAGCTTGCTCTGGCTCTTTCCCTCTATATCAACTCAATATATCTTGTGAACTTTCGCTTTCTTTGAGTATTGTTTTCCTGGTTCTGTTGTTATCCACCATTATTCTCTTATACCTTGCTTCCTTAGAGGAATTCTTTTGAATTCTTTGTCAGGTAATTCATAAATCACTATTTTAGGGAGGTCAGTTACTAAAAAAAAAAATTGTGTCCCTTTGGTGGTGTCCTGTTCTGTTGCTAGATTTTTGTTGTTGTTTGGGTTTGAGTGTGTCTTTCTTGTGTCCTCAGGATCCTTGTTGCTTTGTATTGATTCTCTATTTTGATGGAGCTGTAAATTCTTCTACAATTTGCAGACTGAACTCTGTGAAAGAGTAACAGTTACGGCTGCAGTGAGAGCACACAGCAGCATCAACTCTGTGCAGTTATTTCAACTGAGGTTAGCATGGGTCCCAAACCACAGTGCTCTCCAGTTTCAAAAGGAGGAGCTGGTTACAAAGCTTCAGGGGATTTCAGTAATAAAAAGATGCTGGAGTGCTCTGAATTTCTTTGTCTCTGAATGGGGAACCCATTATGAAAGCCATCCCTCTTTACTCTGGTTTAAGCTACACGGTGGCACCAAGGTTGACAGTGACAGGGTGTCTCATTCATCTCATCCCTAGCACAGCACAGAACATGAGTTAAGATCACAGACATCTGTGGGGTGACAGAGGCTCTGTGTAGGTTAGGTGGTTGTGACATGGTCCTGATGTCTGAATCATACTTACCTGTGGAACACTAAGGAAAGTGGGTTCCAGAACACAGGGAGACACAAAGAAAGGGCTGTTCTGAACTCAGGATGATGTTGCCCCGAATTAGTAATGACTCCCACATCTGAGGTGTGACTTGGCATCTACGGTGCAGGCATGCATGGGGAAACCACACTTCAGTCCCAGTGAGTATGCAAGAATAGAGATCTTGATGGTTGTGTCCCAGGTTTGCGTGACAACGACCCTCTACCTCTGAGGGTAAGAGACAGAGCACAAGAGTATATCCATGAATCTGTAGTTGCTATGGATGCCAATTATTTCAGAGAACAATGTTTTTGGCAGTGTCTACAGAGCAGAACACTGGAGACCATAATGAAAGCTACTACATGGCCAATACTGGTTTCTTGCCTTCCATTTTGGTTCCTATTTATCTCCAGATGTCTCATGTATTCTGATCTCCACAGAGTTATTTTTGTGCAACTATTCTTTTTATCCTCCACTGTATAGCTCAAGTTCTTAATTGAACCCTTGAGGCCTCCTGAGGCTAGTTTAATTCTTGTATAACAATCTAATTGTAGTTTTGTGAAGGGATAAAGACTGGTATTTTCTACCTTACCATACTGCTGATGTCACAATGTTCAACAAAGGTGTCAAGACAATTCATTGTGGAATGAACAATGCTTTCAGCAAATAGGACTTAACCACCTGGATATGGGTATCTACATATGAAAGAATGAGATTGGGCCCCTTGGTTGCTCCAAATGCAAACATCCAAAATTCAACAGAAACCCAACTATAACAGCTAAAACTATGTAAGCCTTGTGAAAAAAAATACAGTTGTAAATTTGACCCTAAGAAAGGTGTAAGCCTCATATCTGTGACACCAAAAGCATAAGCACAAAGAAGAAAATGAAATTGGATGCCATCAAATTGACAACCTAGGTGGTACTGCAAACAGTACCTGAGGAAAAGTAAAACCAACCTGAAAACTACGATAAAATGCTGATAAATCATAAAACTCAATAGTCACAAAGATAGACAGACTACTTAAAAGAACAGGCAATGACTTGAATAACCATTTTACTTGACAAGATATTACTTTATTTCTCAATTCTAATTTCTTTTTACGATTTGAGAATTTCATACACAAATATAGTGCACTCTAATCAAATCTACCTCCCATCCCCTCTAGCCCAATCCATTCCTGATTCTTGTACCACTTTCCCTTTCTACGTGCAGGTGTCCTAAAGTACAGAAAGGGGAATTAGGATAGGTACCTGTTAGACAATTAATGTTGATGCTGGAAGCCACTGAGTCCACTTAGTGCTATCTACATGTGCATGGGTTTAGGACCATCAATTGGCAAATACATAACCTCTCAAGGACCATATCCCTGAAGAAAACCAACTCTCCCTTTCCCAGCAGGCATCAAGTATCAATAGCTCCTCAGCCAAGCATGGTACTTCATGGCTCCCTCCCCGATTCGTGCTGTGATTGTGCCTGGGATGATGTTGTCCAGGTCCTATGCACATGGTTACAGCTGCTGTGAGTTCGTGTGTCTAAGAGCACTGTCATATCCAACAGATGCTGCATCATTGCCAATCACGACCTCGAGCTCTTACATTCTTCGTGCCCCTGTCTTCCCACGACACAGTCCAATTAGACATTTTTTAATTTAAGTTCAAAATAAAATCCATCATATTCTTTCCAATACGTGGGTCACACCTCATAGTGCTTGCGTTGTATAATTGTCTTGATTCATCTTAGAATGGCTGTTCCCTAGTGGCCTAACTATACATCCATTCCAAGGTACAAAGGCAGAGTCCATACCTACCACAGGTGTGGAGGTTAAAGACAGGGATGATTTTAAAGTTTATCAATATGACCTGGTAGAGTAATTTTCAAAGCTGTTTTGGATTGTCTAATAAATTTAGGAATGGTATTCCATGGTACAACAATTCTATATCTAGATGGCACAGACCCAATAGAAATGTCTATGTACGTTAACCGAACGTTTGTATTTCCACCTCAGGAACAATGCTATCAAAAGCTTGAAACTATTCATACAAATATATGAATAGCACACATTGTCATATATTCTGCCTGCTGTAAAAATCAGAATTGTAGTTATGTTAATCCTGCTAGTGAAATTGACAGAAGGATGTACTGCTGTTAAGATTGTTTCCCATACTTAACCAGATATATTATCCATTGTGACACCAGGAAACACTCTGTAGCTTTGTTTACATTGATTTTACATTAGAGATTACCCATTCTGACCTATAGATCTTTGTCAAACTAATAAAATTATATCTGAAATTATAGGACCAACTATTTTACAGGGTTTTCCTATTATAAAGTGATGGTGGCCATGTCAGAGGAGCAGCAGGTGGCAATTGAAGTTCAAGGTGTCAGTCCACCAGGAGGAAACTCCTGGAGGGGTGAATCTCAGACAGGAAAGGCCTCAAGACCACAGACCCCAGAACATCTTTTGCTTCTGCTGTGCCTTTACATGTTTACTGCTGCCATCTTTCTCTGGCATAATGTGAATGAGTGTGGGAAGATCGCCATTGCCTGTGATGTGTGTTTATCTCATGGAAACATCTGATTCTACTGGACATCTGTAATACTGTGGATTACTGTGAAGATGATTCCTCCCTAAGCTGTTTATCTAATTGATAATAATAATGTTAGTTTAAATAGAGTTTGGGGGATTAAAAATAAAACAAGAAAGTGTCACATAGCTAGAACACATGAGTTCCTATCAAGGAGCCACAGTCTATGTGGCTTAGGTTCATGATTACAAAAAACAGCTGAGTTCCAGTGGCCCAGCTAGCTTAAATTCATTTAACCTTCATGCTGGGGGATGTGTTCACAGGTTTCAGAGTGCATCTTTAGCTGAACCAAACCCTCATAATAACTTCAGGTTAGATCAGATGTTTTGATAATAGCTTTGAGACAAAAAAAAAAAAAAAAAACCAATACCTAGAAAACAATCTAAAGTTCACAGGAACACATGTAGCTGAAGTTTTCTCCAGTCCTGCCCAGCCCCACAAACCCTGAAACTGCTTATAAAATAATTACTCAGAAGCTTATATTAATTAAACTGCTCGGCCATTAGCTCAGGCCTACCACTGGCTAGCTCTTACACTTAAACTCAGCCCATTTCTGTTAATCTATATGTCACCACGTGTTCTGTGGCTTTATCTGTTGCCTTTACATGCTGCTCCCTGGACAGCAGGCTGGCGTCTCCTGACTCAGCCTTCCTGTTCCCAGAATTTTCTTCTCTGCTTGTCCCGCCTATACTTTCTGCCTGGCTACTGGCCAATCAGCATTTTATTTATACAGAGGGATATCCACAGCAGACACATAGCTGAAGTAAAAAATACAAAGCGGTCCAGTTGTTACTAGCTGACATAATTTCCTTGCTAAGATTGGTTGACGATTCAATTCCTTATATCCATTTTTTTCCCTCAATCTCCTGACATAAACATCTATTGATGAGTGGATATGTACCTTAAAGATTTAAAGTAGAGCTGACTGTATTTCATATATAAAAGTTTGGGTTTGTGATTCCTTTAGGATTCCTTAGAAGATTACCTTTCAAAGTAAGTAATAAGGTAATTGGCCCTTTCTTTGTAACTGCAAAATGCAGCCTGCCAATAAGAGACTTGACTGAGAAGAATATCTTGCTTGCCTACACAGGTAATCTATAACAAGTTGCTTGGGTATGAATGTATGTGGGTTCTTGAGATAATTTGTTTTCCTGCTTACAATGCGTAAAATGTTTAATCCTATAAGGGAGATGAAAAACATGTTTTTATCTGTGTTTATTATAATCATTCACTTAAAAATAGAATATAACCACATTATAATTCCTATATTGCTTGAAAAACTTTGTTGGAGTATATAAGGTGTAGAAAAAAAGTATACAGTAGGAAAGAATACAGAAGAATAGAGAATAAAGAAGGAAACCATCAGGAGAGAGTGTGATTGTCTTTTCCCTAACCTCCTCAGATAGAAAAGTCTAGTACACTCGACTAAGTGGACTCCTTTTGAGCCCTGTGCTGCCGAAGGCTGGCCCCCAGGCAGCAACAGTAAAGGAATGACTTTATGAGAAGAGAAATTGATGGGGAAATTGTTCTACTTATGCATTCCTTGCTCATCAACCTTTAGCAGCATGTGGAACACACTTTCCGTCAAAGATTAGAACACCTAAGTTGGATCCAAGCCAAACTGTTGGAGCAGAGCTTCACATCACCTGCAGTTCTCTATTGCACTTAACCTTTTCAGATCACAATTGTGAGCCTGTTGAGGAGTGTGCTGGCTAATGTTAATTGCCAACTAGATAGAACCTAACATTATCTGGAAGACAGGACTCTAGGCATGCCTATGGGGCATTATCTTGACTACACAGATGGATGCCATAAGACCCAATTTAATTATGAGTGAGACAATTTTCTGGTCAGCAGACCCTGGAATATATAAATGGAGAAATGGAACTGAACATCAGTATGTTTCTCGATCCTGATTGTAAATGTGACATGACGAGCTGCTTTGGGCTCTGCCTGCCATGATTTTCCAGCCAGGATGAACTGTGCCTTGAACTGTGAGCCAAAATAAATCCTTCTTTTCCTAAGTTGCTTTTGTCAAAATATTTTATAGCAGCAACAGAATAGAGAGCTAAAACAAAGACATAGTGTGATTTACTTCTCAGTCCTTATGACCCAAGAAAGGAGAGATCACATAAAATGATCTTAATAACTTGTTAAAAAGTGTCAACTTTGTCACCCAGAGTATATTTTCCTTCTCTGTGGAAATTTAGAAGTCTTTTCTGTACCACACAGCTTTCTAAATTTAGCTACACATAAAGGAAGATTAATGTGAGGAGGAATTAGATTCTAATTCTGAGTGAAAAGGACTGGGACTTTTCTGTGCTGATGAGGCTTCAGAGGTACCTAACTGTAAGCCTTGAAGACTTCAATACTGGTTCAAAAGCCGACAGTAAAAAAACTCTGTGATATTGTTTACAAGTTTAAATAAAACATGGATTAACGATATATGTAATAATTATTGTATAGCTACTAAATTACTCACATTGTCTAGTTTCTACATCTTTCACCCACTTAGTTCTCACAATAACTTGTGAGATAGGGGCCTACTACTGTTTTTCTCATGATACTGATATAACACAAAGACAGGAAGAAATTTAGTAACACATCCCAGTAGACACAGCAAAATGTAGAGCCAGGAGCAAAACCAAGGCTTTGTGGAACCATTATTAATGAAGCTGCCCTCCAGAAGATGTCTTTTGGTAGTGGTGTTGATGATGATGATGATGATGATGATGATGATGATGATGATGATGTTGATGATGATGGTGGTGGTGGTGGTGGTGGTGGTGGTGGTGGTGGTGGTTGGTGGTGCTGCTCCTGCTGGTGATGATGATGATGGTGGTACAATATATAAAATAGTTCTATTGGTAGCACCAAGTATTTATGGGAGGTTCCTTATAAAGGCGGTTTCTAATTTTCACAGCAATCCATGAATTCAGTATTGCCATATCTATTATTGTGGAGATGGAGAGGTGACTCCGTGGTTAAGAGCATGTGTTAATATTGTAGTTGACCAGAGCTCGGTTCCTAGCACCCATGTTGAGATTCTCATAACTATAATTTCAGTTGCAGGAATGTCCAACATCTCTAGTCTCTATGTACACCCATGTACACATATTCATACCAACACATAATTAAAACAATAAAAAATATTTTTAAAAATAAAGGAAAGAAATTAAGAATAGTTTAAGTAGCTTACTACTACAACACATGGCATAAACAGAGGTAGGATCAGACTATAGTTCAGCCCCACCAAATGCCATGCTCTGTGTACCACAGGGAATCTTGGTTATTTTCTGTATCTCCCCACTGGGCATGATGGTGTCCTTCTCGTGGCTGATTTCTCTCTCTCTCTGTAGTTCATCTGTTCAGTTGTAGTTTCAGCTACAACCACGAAAACAAGCTTGCTCTTCCCTAAGTTCTTTACATTAGTAACCCTTCATGCCTTCTCCCTAACCTCATGGGTAATACTTGCATAACTCTTTTTCCCAGCTATTCGATCTCAGGAGAAGCCTTCTCTGAGAACACTCTAGAAATTTTAACATGTAGAGCTATCCACCCATGTGTCTGTTTCTCCTGTGACTCTGCACAGCAGAAGACACTAAGAGACAGCCATACCCTGAGCCAAAGTGCATCTGACTCCACACACTGTCCTAACTCATTTTGTTGGGGCCAGTAGCCAATACATCCTTTCAATACAAGGTTCCATTTAAAGTGTTTAGGATACAGAACCCACGAAGATTGTCAACAGGGCAAAGAGGGTTGTGGCTCTGGCATCAAATGTGGCAATGGCCTAGGAATGCGTTACTGAGTTGCCAACCCCTTGAGAACAGAGAATGGGTCTAATTTTCTTAGCTCTCTGTAAATGTCTTTAGGTCATATAACATAAAATTCAATAAGAAGAATCTCATTTTTCCACTCCTTTTAACATTGCTATGGCATCCAGTTGTTCCTCTTGCTCCTTGTCAGAGAAAATGCCAATTTCTTGTTGTATTGGATCATTACATAGGAGCATTTGAGAAGACACTATGCTTTTCAGAATTTTGAATAAGAAATTACAATCAACTTTTATGTAAAGCCAAGATAGTTCTCAATATTATTAGAGCCAGTTAAACTTCCCTAAGACCTAGCTAAGATACTTATGGAGTGATGTAAACATATGTAAAAAAAAAAAAGTCAACCCACAATGGATAAGACACATCCCAGGGTGAAGTGGGTCTAAGTAGAAAGAGTTTGTGACTATCCAATTTATAGATTTAGTCACTAGAATAATCTGGACTATAGCATTGGATAAAATGAAATGTTCATCTGTTCCTCTCTTTCTGAGCCTCATATTCCAATCAAGAAAGCAATATAAAAAAATTGCTCTCTCCTGCACAGCATAGTCGTCATGAGGAGGAAAATGAAAGGCAGAGTGGCCGTTAAGTTATTAGCAAATGTCATTCTTAGCACTAGTTGAAACACTGAAGCAAGCACAGAGTTATTTCCCAGCTCTGGGATGAGGGCTGGAAGTTAGAGTTGATACCCAGTGATCCACTCTTCTTCTTCATAGGCATTATCATCTGTCCATTGAGATGCTCATGAACATTTTTCATTGTTAAAAGACAACAACCCAATTCTTTCAAATAAAAAAAAAGGGACCAAAGATTGCCAAGGACCCACATATAATTCAGCACACAGTGAAGCATTTTTCAACCCTCTTCTGCAATGTCATTTTACTTATAAACACTTCAGAGGGAAAATATTTATGGTCCTGTGACCTCTCCCACTGGCCTTAACAGAAATTGAATTTCCAACCAAATCTATTTACAAGGAAAAAGCTATCCATTCTAATAAAACTACATGGTACGTACATTAAGCATGTGGGGAAATGTCTTTTGATGAACAGAGATATTATATTCATGGGAGTCGCAGCAGCCTTAGTCAAAGTTAGGGTTGGCTGCCTCTGGTTTCATTTGAAATTTTCCCAGCTGTCAAAGCATGATGAGACTACAAAAAGGTTGCTTTGCAGTTCTACATGTTCATTTAGCCAACGGGCCCAATTTCAGTTTTGTACTAAAGGTATGAAGCAATGCGTGAAGAAGAAAAATGGCCAAGATAATTTAGAACACCTTTCAACTTCCAATTTATATATATATAGGCCTAGCACTAGAATTAATATCAAGGGTATACCAAAAGATCAGTAACATGATATTTATCTGTAAGAAGCATTTTCTCTATTTTGAGAGAGAGAGACCACCTCATATAGTGTAGAATATTATAAAACACATGTAATGAGAAGTTAAAAAAATAGCCTGCCACCACTAGGACTAATCTTGCAAAGTTCATGTGAGCTTCCAAATAGCATTAGGGTAACTTTTTTTGGAAAAAATAAAGAATAAACTGGGAAATTGAGAAGCGGGGAGGAGAAATGAGGTACTGATAACTCTTTTTGTTCTTAACTTAAGTCAAGGGATCTTGGTGAAAGGCACAAAGATATAGAATAAAATGAGAATCAGTAGAAAATATGACTTGAAGTGTGGAGAATGTCTGTCCCATGGAATATTCAAAGTGACAAAGCAAAACAGCCTACTCACACACATGGAGTCCAGCCTAAGTGTATTCACTGAACACAAAGGGCACACAGTGACTGTAACTGTAGCACTATGATTAGCCAGGACATCTTTTCTCTCTGCTTTCCTTCTGGAGAATGTCAGCTAATAATCCTTATTATCATCCCAACTCTAATCTTGCTCTGTAGGAAAAATATGGCACATTTTTTAAACATATAGAGTAAACATAGTGATAATTCAAATACATAATCACTTTGGGAAAAAATAGGTTTAACTTATATCTAATTGTTTGAGCAGTTGCAATCAGCTTCTTATACTTATTTTTAGTTGTCATAGATGTCAATTCTGGAATACAGACCATAAAAAGAGTTAAAATTGGATGGCTTTCTATTGGTCATTTAACATATAAACTTGAGTTTTCATAGATAGATAGATAGATGCATACATACATATATATATATATATATATATATATATATATATATATATACACATACATACATACATACATACCCTTTACTATATCTGTGTGCATGTGTATATAAATGCATACTTTCTTTTCTGAAAGAGTGGGCTTATTATTCCTGCTGAGTTGATGTCACACACTGCCTCTTATGTTCATTAGTCCAAACTCTAGTCAGTGATGGTACAGCTGGGTGAGCCACGAACAACATAAAAACAAAGAAATTTGAGTTTGATAAAAGTTGACTAAAAAAAAAAAACTAAGTAAAAGAGACACACAGAGAACACATATACATGCAAATATCAACCCCCAGTGCCTAGGTTATAAATTGATGTGGTGTGTTCTAAATAAACAACTGAGCTTAGGGAAGACAAGGAAGGGATTATATATCATGTAGAAGGGATGTCTCAGAAAATACAGCAAGCAGCTGTTTCTTTTTCTTACATACAGGTGCCCTGTTTTCTCTAGATGAAGAAAGAAATTGGTTTCTAACATCAGTGAAATGAAAAAGTATGTCTATATGTATCCTGGAAACAATTAAAGATAAACATTCTTTTTTCCCCAATAAACATAAGCAGGTGACAGATAGAATAGGCAAAATTTGTCAAGGAAAAGTCATCTAAGCATCAAGAGAAATCTAAACAAATAAGAAATAAAGAACAAGATGCCCATAAGAGCATTCAAGGAGGAGGCAACATTTTAATGAAATTAGTGTTCTAACCTGCTGTGTAATAAGAAGCCCAAGGGAGGGGTCTGTCACTAATGGATGGATATATGTGTTGTGTGATTAAATTGTTATTTGCACATAATTAATGCAATATTGTTGTAATTCAGATCATAATAGAGAAGATGAGCCTGGGGAATTCAGAATACAGAAGGCAACCCAATGAGGTCAAGACCAAATGTTAGACCAAATGAGACAATACCCAAATGTTATGGGAGCTAAAAATTGAAATAAGACTTTCTTTCTACCTCTGAGAATATTAGTGAAAAGCTTTTTTTGACTTGAGTGTTTAAAAATAAATAAAATTTAAATAACTAATATTATCATGACCCTTTCAATTCATAAGTAAGCTTTTATCCCAGGACCTCTTGAAGACAGTCTGTATCAAGGAAGGTAAGAAATATTAGGGTTGCCTTGGAAGAACTGGGAGAGAACAATTCACCATGAGTAAGACTTGTGAAATTAACAGGAACCTTGCAAGAATTAAAGATGGAGCTGTACTCCCTTCCTAATGGAGAGATAAAGAGGACATTTGGGAAAAGAAGATTCATTCAGGGTCAATACATTATCTCTCAAGACTAAACATATTATGTCTTCAACAAAGGTGGTAGAGTTGTTAAATTTGGGTATCCATTTTGGTTCCCCACTCAGCAATAACACACAGACTAGAGGAAATAAAAGGACGTTGTGGGTAAGAATGCTGCACAAAAATCCATAGCTAGCAATGCATGAACCTCCACCAACTTAAAAGGAGGAATCTGGAAATAACTAACCTATAAATGTTGCAACCTTATCAGTTAGTAGCAAGAGAATTTCTACCCTGAGTTAAATCTTCTTTCCAAATTATAATTCTCAGAAAGAGTCCTGGAAACCTTGTATACTGTTTCTAAGGAATCCAGTAAGCCCTCTTTCCAATTCATATACTATACTAATATTCTTCACAAACCCATGTTAATGAGATGATGTAAAACTAAAGTCATTCCCAGCTCAAGGACAGTAAGTCTACACCCACGTGCTGCCAAATACATTTGTAAAACTTTCAGCTACACTGACTTCCACCACAGTATTACTTTCCATAACACCCAACTGATTTTTCTTCCTTCCTTTTTTTAAATCTCTTCATGTATCCTTTACACCATCACCAGCTAGAACTGGCAAAATTATTAGTGCGTTGCCTAAAAGAAATAAGGGCTGCAAATAAGATGTGCATTTCCCCATACAATGCCCAAAGCTTATGAGACATTGATCTCGAACTTCATCTTCTCATCCTTTATTCTGCTTCTGTGTCAGTCACTTCTTGTAGCTCCATTGTTTTTCCCAACTTAGACGAGTGGTTAAGTCCCGCTCTCCATACACTACTTTGAGGAGGCATTTGTGTCATGTAAAGGCTGGCTATGTCTCCTGGCTCTCTGATACGATAGTACCTTGGTTTTAGTTCATTATTCATTGCACTGTATTCTAAGAGGTTTATGCTTTCTCTGCCACAGGGACATTGGGCTCAATTGTGTGACTCTTTTGGCCAAGGAAACACGAACAGAGGCAGCATTTCCTAACAGACAGTAAAAGCAAGAGTTATAACTTCACTCATCCTTTTGCCATGAGAATAGCATGTCTCCACTAGAAGCTGCTTCTTCAGCTTAGATAGTATGCTGAAGACATGGGGTGCGGTACTACCAAGATCTGCACCTGACATGAAGCATGAGCTAGGTCACATCACTTGAGCATCTTAGCAGAAGCACACTGCTGTAGAGGCCTGATTGAAGGAATTCCAGAAGAAAACTGCAGAGCAGTAGCAATGCAAATTCAGCCAAGAAGTATCACATGTCTACATATTCCTCTCTACCATCACTTCAATAGCTTACCTGGGTTCTAAGTACATCTTCCTAATTCTCTCAAAGAAATCCATTTATTCAATCGTTCATGTGTTTAGCAACCTTAGGAAAAATATGAATAGTCTGGAGGTCAGATCACAACATTATAGTACCCAGTCTTTCATTAATGCTTATGTCCTCACGACCTTTTCCTACAAAACATTGTACCTACTCATGACCTCCCCACCAAACATGCATACTCAAGGCTTCTATGGCATGGAACAGCCCCACCAAGGCAAAGGGTTGGTTGTAGACCCAGTCCTACCATTTATATTTTGCCCAAATTTCACTTTCTATGAGATCATTTTTAATGCTATTATAACTGATGTCCAACCTCAGGAGATTACAGCTAATACATTCTAAGACTTTTTGACTGCAGAAGTTTTTCCATGTCCATTGCCTTATTGTTTACCCCCTATTTTGTCCTTAATCTCTGTGAAGACAAGTGCCACATTCATCAAATACTAAGTCTATAGCTTGTTGCACAATGGTCTACACACAGTGGGCATTCAACAATGGCTGTGGGTGAATTATGAGAGAGAACACGAATAAAATGGGAACAGTTATTAAGAAATGTGTCAATCACATACAAATGAAACCAGAATTTTTGCCCCTGTCTGAGATTCCAGTTCCCATGGCCTTCCTGAACTTCCTATTCTCTTGTGCCACTGACAATGGCCCTTTGGCTACAGCAAGATGTAAATAGAGGCAGAGTGAGTAACTCCAATGATTTTAAAGAGAGGTTAAATAGCCAGGCACTGAACACCTTTCTCAAGTTTCTCCCGGTTTGAACTTTGACTGAGACAGCTAACAGTAGCCTGACACTTGTTACTGGCTCCCTCAAAGTACAATTTATACTTGAACATATTTTGCTTACATATATAAAACTGTAGACCACACAGATTCTGAGAACCTGCAGGGTTCCAGGCGCTGCAATTTAGATTGATGCCTCAAAGTCATAAACTTTGCCAGCAAATTGAATCTTGCTCGTCTGCCACGGTAGATGACAAGCTGTTTCTGTCTGATAAATAACGCAACTTCTTTAGTGTTGACGAACGCAAGAGCAATTACGCGTTCGCAGCCACGTCAAGTACTCCATCTCAAAAGCTGTGAGTCAAGCTTTCTGGATGCGCAGGTTGATTGCTTTGTAGCTGCTGTTGTCAGTGACTGAAAGGACTCCTTATTCTTCCCTGACAACACAAGGTTTAGAATCAGGTGGCCTGTAGAGATGTTTTGGTCCAGTTACTTATTGATTGTGGGAACTGGAGCAAGGCATACACCTTTCAGACTTGTGATCTTGAAGGTAAGGGTTAATAGTAAACACAAGTGTGGGACTGGAGAGGTGGCTGTCCATAAGGCGCATGCTGTGCAAGCATAAAGACTTCAGTTTGGCTTCCAAGCATCCACAGAAATAGCACATTTGCAATCCCCGAGGGGTGGAGGAAAAAAGAGAGGAATATACCCCCCCCCCCCAGAGCTAGCTCAGGGAGCCTAGCTCAATCGGCAACACCCAGTGAGAGACTCCAGCCTCAAAAAATAACATGGAGAGCATCAGAGACACTGAACATGGACACCTAGCTGCTATGTAAATGTATACGTGCACACCCACACATACATGAACATGTACACAAACATGTGTCCATCTATACATAAATGGGTACACTCAAATAACATAAACATGAGTGAGCAAGTGAGGCTAGGATGAGATGACAATAGCTTTCCGGGTCTCTTTCAGGGCACCTCTGAAGTGGAGGGGAAGTCAAGCAGCAGAAGCCACCCCCCTTCCCTGTTTAAACCACCAAAAGCCAGCTTTTAAAGTTGCAGGTCCCAGACTTAGGAGCAGAATTCTGGACTCAATTATTCACCCTTCAGCAATGCGGACTTCCCTTCACAATCATCCAGTGCTCTAGCATTCGCAGAGGCCATCTGAAGACAAGTGCTTTGCGCTAATCTCTTCTGTCATATGAGAAACTAGTTTTCCTTGCTAACACTTTGAGCTGAAGGCCCTAAAAGTTGAGGTGAGCCACAGCAGTGCCTAAGATGAATGAGGCCCCCACCCCCTTCCAGACAGTCACACCTCTCCTGCCCCTCTGGGCAGGCTTTGTATTCCTGTTTTCTCCAATATAGGAGATATCATCTTTAATTTGAAATCTGTTTCCTTTTCAGATTACCTATGTTGTTGCAATAAACGAGCCACATTCTCATTTTTCTCCAAAGAATGAAACTTCTTACCTTCAGATGAGAGCACAGATTCGAAGTCCGATAGGATTTTCAACAGCGTGCATGTTCCTGTTTCTAAGACCACAAGGGAGCACATTGTCCTTGGACCTCGGAGACAGTCATCCTGACCCCGGTAGAGACCACTTGAAGGAACAATTGACCTTCTATGAAAGCAATGAATATGCCAACAAGTGTGGCTGGCTTTTCCTACTAACAGTACAGAATTTCCTCCCATTTGAGAGAAACAGCTATCTGAAATTCTGGTTACTGATAACATGACTCTTCATCTCTCCTTAACCCTTCCCTTAGCCCTAGCCACAGAAGGCATTGAGACATTCCCTATATTTAGTGAATTCATTAATCTATTCACTTACTAAGTGGGCAGTAAACACCTATGCTTACAGGTATTAGAATAGGATTGTCCTACCAAGATAGAGACTCTGACTTTGATACAGAAGATGCAGCGGTACTCTAAGGGTACCTGTTGGGACCAATGACCATATCACCACCAGTTCATCAAAGCCTCAGCTGGTTTAGCAGCCAAGCTTTGACGCTTAAATAGGTGAGTGGGCTGATTTCTTTGTTTTCTTTTTTCTTCTCTTTCTTTTTTCTTTCTCTTTCTCCCTTTCTTCTTTCCTTCCTTCCTCCCTTCCTCCTTTCTCCTCTCTCTCTCTTCTGTCATTTCTTGCTGCCTTTCCACAAAATACAAAAACTGCCAAACTGCTCATTATTTTCTAGGATGAGTAGTTCCTAGATAACCTTAAGGTTATATCAATATTCTCTATGGCATGTTGCTTCTCAGATAAACTTGAACAGAAGCGGGGACTCACTTTGAAGTGCATTGTTATTCCCAAGACATTCACCCAGGAAGTGAGGTTTAAGGACACAAGTAGAACTTGTATAAGAACCTTAGGAACCAATTAAGATTGAGACTGCTAAAAAGAAAACAAAACTGAATTCCAACAATTGGGAAGAAATATAGTAAGTTATTTTTCCTTAAAAGGACAGGGGATAGAAAGGGAACTATTCTTCCCAGGATGAATTTGTTCCCTTGTAGTATTTACTTTCTTCTCTTCAATGTAAAATAAGCTTCGGCAAATGAGACAAGGAAGACATAAGTTTCAGAAGAATAAACCCGGGCTCTGCAGGAAAAATGTTTCCACAACCATCAGTATGCACAAAATGTCTTCCAAGTTTATCAAATCCCCATGCACAGGTATATTTTTGTACTACAAGAACAAACATACTTATTTCTTGTTGGCAAAAATGTGTTGATTGTAATGGTTCTTACCCTGATCAATGAATAGCTGTTGGAGTCTAATTATAATGACTTAAAATTCATGGTCCAAAATTGCAATTCCTTTTTTACCAAATGGATATTATATGTCATATTTCTATGGTATGTTGAGAGTAAATCAATGAAGCAAAATGTAATCTAATTGAAAAATGGGAAAGGCATTAAAACAGGTAAGTTATAGTGAAGAAATACAGATTATTTTTATTTAAAGATTAATTTTATTTATGCTTATGTGGCCCTCCCTCTCCCTCCTCCCCTCTCTCCCTCTCCCCCACCATTGTGTGAGTGTGTGTGTGTGTGTGTGTTTGTGTGTGTGAGTGTGTGTGTGTGTGTGTGTGTGTGTGTGTGTGTGTGTGTGTGTGTAGGCCAGAAGAGAGTGTTTGATTCCCTGGAGTTGCTGTTATAGGGGGTTGTGAACCATAAGAAATGAATGCTTAGAACCCAACTCATATTTCTGGTAGAGTAGGAAGAGCCCTTAACTGATGGGCCATCTCTCTAGAACTTTTTTCCCAATACAGTCAAACTTCTATTATAATGAGAACTGTTAAAAATATTGATTATAAGTTATATATGTCTTTATTTTTGAGATTGTAATTTAATTACATTTCTCCCTTCCTTTTCCTCCCTCCAAATATTCCCATATACACCTCCTTGGTTTCCTTCACATTTGTGGCCTCTTTTTTCACTAATTGTTACTGGATGCATATTATGTATTTGTGTGTGTGTGTGTGTGTGTGTGTGTGTGTGTGTGTGTGTGTAATATATATATTCCTAAATAAAATTGCTTTAGAAAAGCTTTATTTTTATTTCATTTATGTTTATGTGTATGTGTGTGTATCTTTGTGAGTGTGTGTCACATGAATCCCAGACAATGTATATATTAATAAAGGAAGTGTTTTAATCTTCAACCCCATATTTTAAAATCAAAGTAGAAAACAATATATACCCCTGGATGTGAAGAAATAGACACAGATTCAGAGTTTATATTACTATTAATTAATAAAAACTTTACACTGATAATTTGTAAAGTTTAGTGTATGAATTTCAGATCCTTGTTTTCTCGAACATGCTCCATTGACATGGCTGCTCAGAGTATAACCATGCATGTGCAACACATGTATTTGCTTTGCTGTTAAAATAGAGAAATTAGAACTATGCACCACAGAGAAATGTGCAAATAAAACTCATAAGAGAGACTGACTTAGTTTGTTCATAGCATAGGTAAGTCAGTTTGATAACATAGCGTCATTATTCAGAGTTACTAGAACAAGGCTCCACATTGTAGACTATCCTCAGATTTTTTTTCATTAACCCCAGGCTAAACATGCTCCCAACAGATGGTCAGCACTCTCCATTTATGTGCCTCTGTGGTGGTCATTTTCTAAACACAGGAGCAAATCACCAAGAGGTTACATGTTTCACATACATTATATTATTTGTTCTAAAAGCAATACTTAAAACTATACTACAACTGTTTTAGAGTTGGCAACTGCCCCACAGGGGATTAAAAATTTTGCTAGGACCAAGCAGACAACAAGAACTAAGGTGGGGAGATAAGCACAGATTTGCCTGATGACAACATTCAATGTCTTAACAATGTATTCTGAAATTTACTTTAAAAAGCTTCATGAGTCATGAAGCGTGAAGAGGGTCTTTTTAAAAGTGGTTAGTTCTCATAACCTCTAGTTTTTCTTAAATACCCCTTTCTATTCTGAACTGAATAGATTAAAATAATAAGATATAAAGTTATTAAAATCAGGGAGACTGTGCATCCATTTCATCTAGCTACACAGGCGTCTCTCTGATATACATTGCTCTCTAAATAGAAACTGCTTTAGATAAAAAAATTAATAGCTGAAATAATTATACAGCTTCTAGGTGAGTCATTCTGTAACTTTTAGTCCTTATGAAGATTCCACATTTCTAGTTATTTTCTATGCAATGATTTCCAGCTTCCCACTTACATCCTTGTTAAAATCCCATCCCGTTATTAAGTACTTTTATGCAATATGGCTGATTTATTTATGCATCAAATCTATATTTAAATTTTATATAATACCAAAGATACGTATTAAAAAGTGTGTACTGGAACCTTTCAATAACCTCATCAAGGATTTTACCACATTTAACCAAATAGTACCCTGGAGACAAACTGAATTTGAATCAAAAGACATGTTGAGCCAATTAAATTAAACTCTACAAATATTTATTGCCTCCTTCCTTCTTTTTTATCAAGTCCTGATTTGACTTTGAGGGTATAAGTGAGTACTGCCTGTATCTCAGTAAACTGTCCATCTATTTTAAAGGTATTTTAGCAGATAAATTAAAGCATAGTATAAAAAAATACATCAGTAGTAGAGGTGTGTATTGCTTACGAAGATAACAGAGCTCATGAATCCATTCAGAATGAGTACCAAGTAGACTGCTCAGACGTGATGATGTTTTGGCTACATTTTGAAGGATGAAAGGGGAAAAGTTGACCTGTGACAATCCCTAGGATGGATTTGCCTTGATTTGTGTCTCTTTACTTCACTCCCAGCTTTCATCCATCACAGATGTCCCACATGCAGCTCCCTCCCCCTCTCTCTAGCTTTCCTCATTGTTCAACACAGAAGTACAGAAGACAGTGCAGAAACCTCCTTTGCTGGTGTTGCATGGGTCCCCTTACACCAGTTCCAAATGCTGCTGCTTTGTGGAAACTTCCTCTCCCACACCTGTGCTGGAGCTTCTACCCCACTATGCTTTTCTGCTCTTTTCTGTATCAAACTAGTTTTTCTTCAGTGATGGGAATGGCTGCATTCTCCGCCTTCATACACAATAACCTTTCTATAAGTACAGTGTGGAGTTTATCTGTATCAGCATTCTCTTCTCCATCCCCATCCTGCATAGATGCTAACTGCAGTGTGAGCCAATTAATGACCACAATGGAGGCTTTTCATAAACAGATCCGAGGAAGGAAACTTGAAAACATCTCGAGAGAGCTTCACTCTCTAAATGCACATCCTCTTGATGAGAGTTAGAACTCGAATTGTAAACAGTCTTTTCTGATTTGGATATGTCACTCAAAAGATCACACACTGCAAGTTCAACTCCCGTGGTGTCAGAATTGGAAGGTTAAGCCTAATGGGAGGTATTCAGGCCAAAAGGCCCCTGCTTCTGAGGATGATTGATAAGAGTGAGTTCAGTTTCCCGAACCTTCCTTATGCTCATGCTCTTACCCGTTCAACATATAATGGAGTTACAACACCCTCACTGGAAGTTGTAGACATGGACTCATGCTTTCTGACTTCTGAGACTCCAGGCCCCAAGACAAACCAACTGCTTTTGCTTGTAACTCACACAGTTTGAGGCATTCTTCCACAGTAGTGGAAAACAAACCAAGACAAACCCCAAACTGATATGTGCTAAGATGCCAACATTTAACTGGACTCTTTCATAAGAAATCATCCAAGAGTGCTTAGTTTCTGATTTTCAGAGACGGAGAAATGGGAAGAAAGATCCTTTCATGATTTGTCCCCAAGGCTTACACTTGTAGCAACAGCCGTATCTCACGGTTTACAATAAAGTGTAACTCCCGACTCCGCCTGCAGTCTGGTTGGGGAGAAGAAGAGACCCAAGCTACTTCAGAAAAATCTATGGAAGGAAAGGTCCAACCCGAGAAAACAACAGTAAAGGAGGGATGTTGAAATGCTTCTGAGAGGAAAAGAAGAGGAATGACTGAGGGAGGTCATCACTTTTTGTGAGGAGCAGAATTTTGGGGAGAATACACTAAACAGAAGAACAACCGGTTCCATCAGGGAAGGAAAGGCACAGCCGTGAGTTTAGAAGAATAAAGAAGCTCGGAGGATGTCACATAATGAAGCCAGACTGGATGGTAAGCCACAGAAGAGATTGCTAAATAACCTAGTATCTCCAAGGACCCTGTAAACGAGCTGTGTCTCTCTCTCTCAAACACCCAAGTCCCCATTTCTTCTCAGAATTCCCACAGTGAAGAGGGTGGTAATCGCATTGCCTTGCCTTATGTATTCATCGTGAGGTGAAATGCAATAACGCAGTCCATTCCTAATTTTCCTTTACTATTATGCAGAATCTGTAATTCTATTTTGCAAGTCTTGGCAATCTGCTAAAAGGAAGTAAAAAAAATACTATCAGAAGTTCTTAAGGAGTTTAAATTATTCATTCTACTCCCATAGTTTCTTGTATAATTAAATATATCACGAATGCTAAGAAGCGAGGTTCATTAACACGGTAAAGTTTTGTGTTAAAGCCCAACTCTTCCTTCGTCTTCTTCCCTGTTTTAATCACTTTCAAGTCCAGGTGTGACTATTCAATGATAGTGTGGAAAATCACATAGAAAAGATTTATGCTTGGGCTGTCCTGAAATCATATTAGACGTCTGTCTGACAGAAAATCTAAGAGGGCCCAGAGAATTCCTTGAGGAAGCGCTGAGAGAAGATAGTAAAAGTCATTTAAAAAACAAGAGACCAGGAGTGCAGCATTCTGTCGGCAACATTCATTGTGAGACTGGATAGACTCTTCTATCACATGAAGTAACAAACAATGTCGTGCTCCAAGCTTGGAAAATATTCAAAAGGTAAACTGTCAAAAGGCCTAGGCAGACTGCTATGACAAATAAACCCTCAAGTAAATATAAGCTTAATTGTAAGAGAAGCTCGTGACAGCCCTAGGCTGGTAGACTGGTCAGTGGGGTGGCTCCTGTAGCCATCCTTCAGGGAGCCAAGCTGTCAAAGGATTTTCTGTCTTGAACATAGGGTTTCCAATGTCACCCTCTCTAGGCAACCAGAAGGAAGAACAAGAAGGATCTCAATGTTTATGCACTGGGTCTAGAAATGATAGATTACTCTGGCTCATCTTTGCCAATTACATGACCATACACGGGGCTGAGTGTGGGCCACCTGATCTATTATTACAGAATGGATAACCACATCCCCACATCTCCACAGCAACTCCACAATACCCAAAGGGGAAAGCAAGCACTTGAAAGAACTTGCCATCTCCACTCCCCCAAAGCAGCCCCAGTTGAACATGCTATCCCTGCTCCCCTAACCCATCCCTACATCTTGACATCCTCACTACAGGCCCATAAGTGGCTGTAGGTAGTGGCATTAAGATTTAACAATATGTCTATGTTCCAATGGGGTGCTCTGGGGTCAGAATGTCCTCTCATCTATATCATTTGTGGGAGAAAACCAATGCTTCTTGAAAAATAAACCTGCTCATATACTTGAAGCTATAGAAAGTATTCCGCAATATTTCCAATAGAGTTAACACAACCAGGCCCACTCATATAAGCAAAAGTAATTCAGTTGGGATTAAAAACAGTGATCTGAACACAACCTTTACTTAGTTTTTACCCCTGATTCAAACATCAGGGGTGAAAAAATTAAAGAGTCAAATACTTGAGCCTGGCAAGGTAAGGTTCAAAGGTCAAAGACTTAGAAAATACACCAGAATCATGACTCGTGGTAACCACTCCCCCACCTAGTAGCCATTCAAGTAACACTGAACAGGAACAACTTGGCTGTGACGACAGCTTCGTATGTCACTTTTGCCTGACCTTTCAGAATGTTACCAGTCTGCATAAAGCCCTTTAGACTTTGAAGGGCTTATGAATTAACTTCCCTAGTACAAAAACACGCATTGGTTCTGCTTTCAGACTCTTTGGGAGGTTCAACTCTATTATAATAACTTCATTTCAAGAATTCTTTGTGGTCTCCTACACTACCACACATGGGAAGACAAAAGCAATTTATTTTAAGATATATTCTTTATTTTTAAGAATAAAAAATATATCTTATTTTTTATCTTTTGTTATCTCTCTTTTGTGTGAGTGTATGTGTGTATGTGTATGCATGTGTGTGCACATGTGTGTGTGTGTGTGTGTGTGTGTGTGTGTGTGTGTGTGTGTGTGCAGGTACCTGAATAGGACAGAAGAAGATTGTGCTGGCTAGTTTCATATCAACTTGACACAGGCTAAAGTCACCTGAGAGGAGGGAACCTCAATTAAGAAAATGCCTCTATAAGATCAAGTTGTAGTTAGGCCTATAAGGCATTTTCATAATTAGTGCTTGATAGGAAGTGCCCAGACCATTGCTGGTAGTGTCATACTTGGGCTGGTGGTCCTGTGTTCTATAAGAAAGCATTATGAGCAAGCATGTAAACAGTACTCCTCCACGGCCTCTGCATCAGGTCCTGCCTCCAGGTTCCTGCTCTGCTGAGTTGCTGTCCTGACTTCCTTCAGTAATGGACTACAATGTGGAAGTATAAAGCATATAAACCCTTTCCTCCCCAACTTTGTCTTTGGCCATGGTGTTTCATCACAGCAATGATAATCCTAAGACAAAGATGTAGTATCCATTGGAGCTAGAGCAATTTGTGGACCATCTGACATGGGTGCCTGGAACCAAACTCTTTAAGAGAAACAAGTGCTCTTGGTCACTAAACCATCTCCATAGCCCCATCCCCAAAAAACAATTTAAATCAGCACATATGTGTAAGTGTGTGCACACACAGCCAACATGACTCATCCTGTACCATAATCCATAAATTCATCAAGATGCTGGGTTGATGTACTGCATGGTCAAACAGAAAACTATTTTAAAGCCATCTTCTAGAGCATAAACAATAAAATGTAAATATTTTTAGAAATTAAGAGACATCAGACCACCGAATATGCTCAATGGCTTTTAAGAGTACTTTTTATACTAATGGTGAACATTTCTATTACATTAGGGGCCTAAACAGTTTGTCTGTGACCCTCCTTCCATCTGCATAGGAAGCTGATGTTACCATGTCCATCAAAAGAGATATTCATAGTCAACCTACCTTTCAGTTTCAAAGTCAAAGTCCTCAGTATTGTGATTGTTGTAAGCATCCTTGTTTGTTTCCTGTCTCTTTGGTTCCAAGGAGCCTAATTAGTATTGATTAGTATTGCAGATAGGCCTCTCAGTGTTTGGGTAAGGCCGTAAATGAGGGTCCTCTGTTTCACACATAGATTCTGCCTTGGTTAAAAAACAAACAAACAACAACAACAAAACACTGGCAAATGTTTAAATGGTAAACTGTTCTGAGGAACAAAGATCATCAGGAAACATGTATAAAAGAAAACTGAGAATGTCTCAACCAATGTTTCATGACAGCCTATTTATGATAAGTATCCTGGGACAAGGTAGAAAGGACAGGTCACAGGCTCATTGTCTCCAAGAGGAGATGAGGTAATGCCAGCCACCCCAGGACTGAAACATAAAATCTGACAGGCCTGCCCACAGGAGAGACAGATGTTGCCCATTTGCAGGGATGACAACATCCTTCTGGAGAATGCAATGTTTGGGATAGGCCTGAAGGACCCATGCAGTTCTTAGGATTGCTAGCGGGATGGATGAATAGTGTTTCATCTTAGGGAGTATGGGGGCACATTTTGGTTGAGAGAACATCCACACAGCTGAAATACAGTACTATACATAAATATGCATATGGATATGTATTGTTCATATAATATATGTGTTCATATATATATCACTATGATGTTTTATAATAGAGAATTGTTATAGACTCCAATTTTTCAATTAAGCTTCTTTATAATTTGGTGTTATATCCATCTTCCAAGAGAAATTCAATAACCAGTGAAGCTAGGCACTGAGTAAGCCAATGTGACCAAGACCCACCTGAAGACTGTGGTGTCTCCAAATGACACCACTGAGTCACTTCAAACGTTTCAGAAAGTTTCACAGGATGTTGCAGCACGCTTATATAATTCTCATTAGAAAAGAATCCTATGTGGGAATGGATTAGTTGAAGGTACAGTGGAGATAAATCTTTCATATATTGAACTCTGAGGATGCAAGGGATTAGGATTTGAGTGCTCTATGTTCTAAATTTATATAAATCCAAGTTTTTAGCACCATTCAATAGATAGTAATTACTGTCCATGTACGTAGGGGCACAGTTTGACCCCAAGAACGGCAGAAAGGCTATACAAGGGATTCACAGAGTGAATTATGAAATAATCCTGCCTATGTTTAAATACTACATCTTTCTACCTTGGACAAGCTACTTGGCATTTCTGTTTCAGATTTCTGGTTTGTAAAACTCAGAAGGTAGGAGCAATACTAACATTACAAGGTCCCTATAAAGATTAGAAACCCTTTTACACATAATAACTAGATATATGCCTATCACATAATGATGCTCAATAAGTGTTGATTATAACACTTATGAATCTTAGAGCATACTCATGTGCAAACATTTCTTAACAGAATAAGAGATAGCGTGTGTAATTCCTTTTGAACTTACTATGATTCCCAACATAGTATGTGTGAGTCAAATGTAACAGCTATTTTTAGACAGCATTTCAGCCTGAAGCGATGCTCTGACATCACCAACAGTCCATGACATGACCTGGATGGGATTTAAAACCTTCTCCATTGAGGAAAGAGAAAATGGGGAATTCAGCATTCCAGGTAGACAGATGTGCAGAGGGAGTTGCTTGGGGTTAACTCTTTCCTCATTCCACCCACTGTAAGTGAACTGCTAGATAAAATTGTGTCTTGTTTAACATTGATATAATCCATATTGGTTCCTACTAAGAAATCATCTTGGAAAAAATATGATCTGTGTGGAACATCTTTCATCCTACACTTGTCTATAAATATGTGTATGTGTTTTGGTTGGGTAACTAAACAAGGATCGAATGATAAACAAGGCATTTCCTCAAAAGGCAAGCATCAATCAGCAGTCACCATGCATAATATATCAGATCTAGCAATGAGAAGACACTATAGTTAATCATGGAAGCCTCTGAAAAAAAGGGCATCATGCTAGATATCAGCAGACCTGAATACAAGAACATTCAAATTCTCCAAACTCCATTACCATTTGGCAGTATCTTTTATACTGCAGGCACTTAGTTCATGTGAGTAGTAGATAAACCCAAACCTGATTATCAAATATGTGAGAGCCGGCCAATATTAATAATAATGAAAAACAGACACAAGGGGGAGAGCGAAATCAACACAGGAACTACAGGCCAACACCAGAGGAAGAGCAGCCAAGTAGTGGGAGAGACAGAGGAGGACTCCGAAGGTAGGACCTTCAGTTATAAGTGTGTTTAGCCCAGAACTCAAAACTACTAAAAGTTAAGTTCCCATGTGACTGCACAGAGCCGACATGACACGCCCACCCATGCACACTTTGGTTTTTGTTCTGTAGCCATTGTTTTGTATAAGGCTTTCAGCGTCTAGAAACAGATGGTACCAGGAGGGCTGATAAAGAGGTGGGATCTCCGTTGCAATTGTACCGTACCTAACCAGACACCACCACAGCTTAGCAGCTTCCATGGGCTGTCAGGGATCTTGCCCTTTGTACTTTTTTTCACCAGGAACTTCATTTCTTGAGATAAATTAACACCTTTAAAGCCACATCCTTATCCAGGTGGGGGAAACATGGCTACAGGCCAGGAATCTCACAATACATCCACAGCTTCCCTGCACACCAAGTCCTTGGTAATAATGCATTTATACATTGAAACCTATCTTAGAACCTAGTTCTTAGAACCTTTTATTTGTTTGTTTGTTTTTGAGACAGGGTTTCTCTGTGGAGTTTTGGCACCTGTCCTGGATCTCACTCTGTAGACCAGGTTGGCCTTGAACTCACAGAGATCTGCCTGGCTCTCCCTCCCGAGTTCTGGAATTAAAGTCGTGCACCACCACTGACTGGCCTGAGTCCGCTTCTTAAAGGACCAAGGTAGTATTTACTTTACACAACTGCATACTTGTTCATTTATTCACTTAAAAATACTTGCTAACCAGATTCTGTGTCCCATACATTTTGTTAAGCACTGCATAGGTACAAGAAGTAGACACTGGACCCCTGACTCCAAAGGTGCCTCTGAAGAGGAAAATGGGAGGAGAAGGAGGAGGAGGAGAAGGAGGAGGAGGGGAGAAGGGGGAGGAGGGGGAGGAGAGGGAGGAGGAGGAGGAGGGGGAGGAGGAGGAGGAGGGGGAGGGGGAGGGGGAGGAGGGGGAGGGGGAGGAGGGGGAGGGGGAGGAGGAGGAGGGGGAGGAGGAGGAAGAGGAGGAGGAGGAGAAGGAGGAGGAGGGGAGAAGGGGGAGGAGGGGGAGGAGAGGGAGGAGGAGGGGGAGGGGGAGGAGGAGGAGGAGGGGGAGGAGGAGGAGGAGGGGGAGGAGGAGGAGGAGGGGGAGGAGGAGGCTCCATACAGGTTTCTGAGCTGGATACCAAATAAAAAAATGTGCACTATTTTGTCTCCTTTATAAATTGTGCACCTGAAATAGATAGTTTGTTACATAGTTTGATGGACACCTATAAAAGAAAGATCTGTAAACATAACGTGTTGCAGATGAGGCTTCAGTGTATAAATTCCATTTATCTTTAGAAAACAACCTGGCTTTTAAAATTCCCCATGATCTATCCAGCCTGTAGTCCTCTGAAATATTAAAAGCATAAAGATACTTTTGCTTGAACATAAAAGTACCTTCTCTTCATTCTCATATTGTGCAAAGGACAGATATCAAAGTGCTGAGCAGTCTTCAACACTTAGTAATGTAGACTTTTTTTTTAAAGTGGACACTTAACTAGAACCTTTCATTTAGTTTTTTTTTTTAAAGAATTGCACTTAGGGAGAAGGATGTTTGGACTGACTAGAAGGTGACACAGGCCGTGTGGATCTAGCCCAAGCTGCCACTCTTCCTCGTTTATAAGGCAACAGTGATCACAGTACAGAGTAAGACAGTGACCAGGGCCACCTAAATCTGCTTCCACTTACATCGCTGTCCTTGTATCCATGTGATCTGATGGAGCTTGTTTTCCCACTAGACATGTTTCTCACTGGTCACATTATCCCAGTTCACTGTAAGCTTTAAGCTCTCAAGAACACCCATGGGTGTGTAACAAAAAGAATCCAACTAGGCCTTCCACAGAGCTAGCCACACATCCATGTTTATTGCAGCTATTCATAATGGGCAAGGTATGCAATCATCACAGATATCTGTCAACAATGAGTGGATAAAGAAAACAGTGTATGAACCCAACGCAGGGTTAGTCAGCCATAAAAGTAATTTAGGAAAATGAAAACCAAAGATCATCCCATCAAGCTAAATAATCCAGGCCCCCAAAAACTGTTGCAAATTTTCCATCATATTCAAGATATGGAGTTCAACAAATGAGCAAAATAAGACTCAAAGAGAGAGGGGGGACTACTTGGAAAGAGAAAGGATATACTGGGAGGAGAAAGAAAACTGGGAGAAAACAATGGGAGATGGAGATCATTGTGTATGATATACATGCATCAGGAGGTCATGAAAAAATCCATTCTTTTCCACAATGAATATGTGCTATAAAAACTTTTAAATGTAATGAACTCTTAAGAGCTAACGAAAAAGCACAGTCCTATTAGAAGAGTCTGCATATAAGGACCCTGAGTGAAGAAAGGAGGTTCAATGTGTGAAGGAAGGGCAAAACACATTTTATACCAATTGCTCCATTAAATGGCCCAAAATAGCTCCCTGTTGACAATCCAGAATAGCAGGCAACAGAGCATATCCAGTGTTGTGGTGAGTGTACAGCCAAACCCTGTGGTTCCATCTTGGTTGATGGTAAGACTCTGCCTTCTACTGTCCAGGAAGACAATAGTGCCCCACAGTCAACCCGCTGCACATCCAAGTATCCATGAGGTGTTGACCTAAGAAGACAAGGGGACAAGGTATCCCCAAAGTGGATCCAAAAGACAGGGGGGGGGGAAATGGCCTCTAGTAATAGTCTGAGGATGGGATGAAAAGGTAACATTTTAAAATATGTTTCTCGGGGAATTTGAACACTTTGAAGTCTCACACACGGAAAGATCACTCCAAACACATTTTAATAAAATGTGAGTCCTCAGGTACACAGTGGGTGTAGAGAAGCCAAGGCAAAAGTTACACCGGAGACAAGGTGTTTGTGTGCTGAGAGTCTGCATTTGAAAGGTTAGCTCAGGAGCGTGGAGCATGCTCTGTCTTCCTGCACATATAGTCATCCCTGGGCCAACATCTACAAACTAGGACAAGTGTCTTGTATCTCTGGAGGCCATGGTCAACATCTGGAAATAATATATTGTTCAGTCACCAGACTATAGGACAGTAGACCCAGGAGAAGTCTCTTCAACCAGTTTACAACCCTCGCCTGTATTGTAAGCTACAGGTATAAGTGAGTTGTTGGGCACAGGCTAGGCAGAAATCAGCCCTTCGAGTGAGTTCATGACTCACGGTCCTCTAAAACAGAACTGATAGAATTAACATATTAAAATGGGATGTATTAACTACTGAGGGATCTGGATGCAGAGATCCATGACTAGGCCCCAGGTGGATCTCTGGGAGTCCAATTAGCAAGAATGAGGAGGGTTTATATGAGCGAGAATTGTTGAGACCAAGGTTGGATAAGGCACAGGGACAAATAGCCAAACGAACGGAAACACATGAAATATGAACCAATGGCTGAGGGGTCACCAACTGGATCAGGCCCTCTGAGTGGGTGAGACAGTTGATTGGCCTGATCTGTTTGGGAGGCATCCAGACAGTGGGACCGGGTCCTGTGCTCATTGCATGAGTCGGCTGTTTGAAACCTGGGGCCTATGCAGGGTCGCTTGGCTCGGCCTGGGAGGAGGGGACTGGACCTACCTAGACTGAGTCTACCAGGTTGATCTCAGTCTGCGGGGAAGGCTTTGCCCTGGAGGAGATGGGAATGGGGGGCGGGCTGGAGGGGGGGGAGGTGAGGGGGACGGGAAGGGGGAGAACAAGGGAATCTGTGGCTGATATGAAGAACTGAATTGTATTGCAAAATAAAAATTTAAAAAAAAATGGGATGTATTAGATTGACCTGCAGGGTGTGGCCCAGGTAATCAAACAATGGCTGTCTCACCATGGAAAAACAGAGAATCTGGTAGTCACTCAGTCCACAATTAAAGCTGTACTCAGCAGTCACAACCTGGCTTGGCAATCCTGGAGGATCCTGGAGAACAGATGGTCTTCAGTCTATGTTGGAATCCAGAAGAAGCAACAGACTAGAAGGACTTTCCTACAAAAGTGAGAGCAAATAGAAAAAAAAAAAAAAAAAAAGCAAAGTTTCTTCTTCCATGTCCTATTATGTGGACTACCATCAAAAGGTATAGCCTAGCTTTAGGGTGAGTATTCCTGTCCCAAATAATCTGACTATGAAAAAAATCTCTCATACAAGCACCCAGCACCATGAGTTTTAGTTGATTCCTGGTGTGGTCAAGTTGACAACCAAGATTAGCCATCATGGGGCTAACGCATACGCACTCCACCGACAAATAAATCATTCTGCTCTCACTTTCAGCCAGACATATAGCCCATCACACAGTGTTATGGTTTGATTATGCACTCTTTAAATGTCTGTGGACCAAATGGATAGAGACGGCTTTTCCAGGTATATTGACAAAAACCATATTCTCTCCAATTCTGAAAGCTCAAAGCAAGCACAATGACCTCTTATGCGTCACTAAACAGCGAAGATGAAAAGAAAATGGATGGCTGTGTTTTCAGCTCATTTATAGGGCATCCTGGTAGTAATATATCTGAAGCAATTCTTGCCTTGCCTATCAAGGCTATTATTCAGTCAAGGCCAGTCTTTTTGATGTGCTTGAAACTGTGCTGTAAACTCAAAGCTTCCCAGAAGTAAACTTCATAAGAAAGAGAAGCCACCCCCATCAGAACCCATCAGGAACCTCACCCGTTCTGTAAAAACCAGTTGGCTTTGATCTCACCGCATAAAGTGTTCATCTCCTGTCAGAGCGGTGCTTGCACACAGGCTCAACAATTTAGGTAAAATTACAATATGGGAAGACAACATAATCGGAGATTGAATATGAGCCTGAGTCACGATCACCTGGCTCTAATTACTGGAGTCTGAAGACAAGGGTCTACTTCCATCTCAGTGATGGATGTCGGCCAACCTTCTCACAGTATCAACCCAGAGCAAGGAGAAGCAAATGCACACTCATGTCCCATTCCTGGCCTTCAGAATCAACATTCTGGTTGCTTACATATCTTACACTTACTCAATTAAATAACCTCTAAAGTTCGTATTTAAACCTTTGGATGTAGTGTAATCTCCTCTGAACTAAAATCTTTCTAGAAGCCATCAAGTTAAAATGCTTTTACTAGCTTGGCTCCTACCTAATTCCTGTGTCCAGAGTTACCCCCGATTGGCCCACACAGGGGCCTATTTTGGTATCCGGGAAGAGGCTGTGAGCAGCACAGGCTTGTTTGCTTGTTTTTGTTTTGTTTGTTTATTTGTTTGTTTAAGGTAGCTTCCCTTGTAGCCCAGGTGGAACTCCTTTTCTTCCTGCCTCTGCCTCCAGAGTGCTGGGAAGATCTTTGCTTTAATATGAGGGCTGTACTCTATTTGTTTATTTACTTAAATTTATTTTATGTACATTGGCATGAGGGTTTCAGATCCCCGGAACAGGAGTTACAGACAGTTGTAAGCTGCCCTGTGGGTGCTGGGAATTGAACTTAGGTCCTCTGGAAGAGCAGCCAGTGCTCTTAACTGCTGAGCCATCTCTCCAGCCTGAGGGTTGTAGTTTTAAGAAGAGGAAAACATGGCTGGAGAGATGACTCACCTGTTAACAGCACTTTTTGCTCTTGAAGAGGACCTGGGTTTGATTCCTAGCACCCACTCAATGGCTCACAATGATCCACAACTCCAGTTCAAGGGGACCCAACACCTTCAGAGCTCCATGGGCACAGGGCTCACATGTGGTACACAGACATACATATAAGCAGAACACTCATACATATAAAATAAAATCAGTAAATCTAAAAAAATAATTAAAGAAAGAAGAAGCCGCCACAGAGAAAGTGAGATAAAGAGACAGAGAGAGGGTGATCTATACACCATGGACAGAGACCTGGAACAAAGGCTTCCCTCCCAGGCACTAGAAGAAAAAAGCTCTATCAACAGTTCGGTTTTAGACAGCTGGAAAAGGTTGGGGATGGGGCGTCAGGGTGGTATTAATAAAAGAAAGGAATGAGAAGATTTTACTAGTGCAAGTGAAAGTCATTACATTGGTGCTCCAGGATCAGCTTTACCACCTGGTCACCTGGGCAAGGTGCTCACAGGTTGCCTTTAAGAATATCGATGCTGTTGGAAAACTGGATGTTCTAACATTTTATCAAACATACCTCCATGGGTTTGACTCTTTATCCTGCCTCTATCATAGGTTTCTCTGGGAGAGCAGGTATTGCCGGCGCTTCTCATCACCATGATCTTGCCACTTAAAATAGCACCTGGCACCGATACCCATTCGTGAATATTTGTTTGGAGAAATAAAAGAGGAGGAAGAAGAGGAAGAGGAAGAGGAGACATCACATGTTCCTGAGTGTGCCAGTAAACCACCATGGGACATCCTGCCAGACAGCAATTTCCATGCAGAATGAGGAACTTTCTGCAATTTGTCCTAAGAGAAAGAAAAAATCTCCCAGAAGCCAAGTGAGTAAGTAAAACATGAGTCACCAAGGGGAAACTTTGGTGTGATTATAGCCTGGTGACTCTCGGTAGAATTTGTTTCCTGTCTCTATCCTCACTGGGCTCATATCAAAAGTCCTTAAGAAGCAGAAAGGCTACAGGGAAACTATGGAATCTTCTTCATCTACTCCACCGTACACCCTTGGGACCATGCAAAACTGTAACAGGGAGATAGAAGAACATCTCTCAGCACAACGCCACACTGTGTTTAGTGGTGTGTTTTGTAGGCACTGGAGACTTAGAGAGAGCATAGATCTAGCACAGCACCAAGGGTAGCGAGAAAACTGAAGCCACCATCTGAGCAGACATGAATGGAATGGGAACAGAGTCTCTTCTTGAAATCAAGCAGCATATTCCCCAGTAGTTTCTAGCAGTGCTTACTAGGACATAAATTCAGGGGTCAGAACTACAGTCATCTGTAGGTTTATCTATAAGCTTGTTTTAGTTTCCATTACAGACATCCCCTTTGTACCCTGAAGTTTGTGAGTTACAGATGCATTTCTCAGTATGTGTACTATGCTTTAAGTGAAGATGTCTGAGATAGGACTCTTCCAAAGACTGAACACGACTCAGGCTTTTTCCACCAACTTGGGGCTTTTATTACTAATATTAAGCATGGTTCTATTTGCCTTTGGTGCCCTAAGTCCTTTAAAATATAGGATGGCATTTACCCAGGACTAAATGGCCACATTGAACCCTTAAGTCTGCTGTGTTAATTTGTGTCAGAGGAAAGATTTAAAATCACATCAGGCAGCTGTCAATGAACTTGCTTCTAGAAATTATGTTTCTTCTGGTTTATTTCCATTTGACTGTCTTCTGTGCTGCAAGCTAAGGAAAATGCTTCAGATTTAGATTGCAAGTTTTGCTACACCCATTAAGTCTGTCAATGCTGTGTGTACATCATTCATGCTCCTTAGCTATAATCCCAAACAGTTACTATTACCAAAAACTGAGCATCAGGTAATTAATATTTTTCTGAATACACACACAAACATGCACACACATACATGCACATGCACACAACATACATATACACTAACACATAGGCACACATGCACACACACACACACATACATACACCACACACACAGGATGATATCCTAGATCTAACAGTGTAGTCACGGAACAGTTGGCTGTGGTAGTTCGAATGCAATTGGCCCATATAAGTTCATAGGGAATGGCACTGTTAGGAGACATGGCTACGTTGAATAGGTGTGGCTTTGTTGTAGGAAGTGTGTCACTGTGGGGGTGGGCTTTGAGGTCTCCTATACTCAAGCCACACCTATGTCAGTTCATTTCCAGTTGCCTGCAGATCAAGATGTAGGACTCTCAGCTCCTTCTCCAGCATCATATCTGCCTGCATGGTGCCATGTCCTATCATGATGACAATGGACTAAACCTCTGAACTGTAAGACCCGCTCCAATTAAATGTTTTCCTTTATAAGAGTTGCTGAGGTCATGATGTTTCTTAACAGCAATAGCAGCCCTAATGAGACAATGATTAACACAATATACTCTAGATAATGGTAGCTTTGGTCAGGAAATTCGTATTGCTATAAAAAATTTTAATAGAAGGTAGTGTATTTATTCAGTGTCTATTCTGTGCCAGGGGCTTTATATACGACATCATGCATAGCATCTCATGTGACCCTCACAGCATCTACGTATGACATTGTGTATAGCATCCCATGCGATTCTCACAGCATCTTACTATTTCATAGGTGACCAAAAAAGTTTCAGAACTGTCAACTAGCTGACTCAATCAGACAAAAACAGGGTCTTGAACCCAGACACCTGCACACAGAAAACCTTTCTTCTCAGCCTTTGCCATAGAAGATCACTTGAGTCACTATGGTACTGCCTTTCCAAGGTCAGGTGAGAAAACAGTGAGGGGTTGTTCTCTCCTAAGTGAAAAACCTTCCCAGACCATGGAATTCTTAGTCTGGTCATCAATGACTTGGCATTCACCTAAACACAAGTGAAGTTTAAGTTATGCATTGGAGAGCTTCCGGTATTTATTCATTACCAAATCCATTAATTCTTTCATCGAGTCTACTTTTCATTTCACACCTTACTCTTTACTAAAGAGGGGACTAAGGACTAAGGCAATGATCGTAACAGTGTGAGTCCCACGACTTAAGTTTCGTACCATACAACATCTATTTCCTCTCTCCTGTCCCCATTGGCACCAAATAACTGTGATATGTTTATTTAGCTGAGCATACATTTATAAAAGAATATGAAATCTTTCATCAATGTCTATAAAACTTTTGTGTTCTCTTAATAAATATTTGCAAAGAATACCATGTAGGAAATACATTGAGAAAGAGATGGTACGTTAGTTACTTTTATCATCATTGTGACCAACTCTCTGACAAGAAGTAATTAGGTAAGAGAGGTTTCGTTTAGCTCGCAGTTTGAGACAACACAGTCTATGCCAGCTGGGAAGGAACGACAACAACCAGCCAGAACACAGGGTACCTGCCTGTTCACATCTTGGTGGACCAAGCGGAAGCAAGGGGACAGGAAGCCAGGAAGAGCTTTAAGATGCAAGACCTATTTCCCATAGATCACTTCCACATGCTAAACCCCACCTCCTAAAGTTTCTACAGCTGCCCAAAACAGTACTATCAGTTGAGGACCAAGGGTTCAACCAAATGAGGTCACTGGGAAGAATGAAATGTAGAATGGAACTTACAGTTGCTGACTCTCCTAAATATGAAGAAAATCTTTCAATAAAGCCAAGGAGATGGCTGGAACCACATTTTATTATCAAATATAAATGATTTAGTACATTTTGTCCAAGAATACTGACGTTATAGAAACAAATTTGTCAACCACTCAGAATCATGTTGTCATTCTAGTTGGCATAAAAGACAAGGAAGTACCTTGGGTGTCTTCTCGGGTCAAACTCTTCCTTGGGATCTAGAGGGACATAAGGTAGGAGAAGGGTGCAAAGATGCTCCAATGTCACAGTGTCCTTTGTAACAGAAGATGGAAACTTCTTAGGTTCTGAGAGCCTGACACCTGGAAAAGAATTCACTTATCATGACTCAAAGGCAAAGAAAGCTCCGGTCTATTCCTTTCCCATCCCTTCCTGTGGGTGGACAGGGAATGAACAGGCAACAGAATCATAGGGTACAAGGACGTGAGCCAAAGCAAGAAGGCAGGGCTATTAAAAAGATCTTTGTCCCCAAATCCCAAGTACTTCTGGAACTAAGAAGAAACTATACACTAAAATTTAGCTTTAATAAAAATTAGAAACTATTATTTATCTATGTTGGCAGAAATGGAAGTTTCCAGAAAGAGCACCCCAAAATAGCTCTTGGCAGCCAGTGAACCAGACTCTCGAGGGCAGTGCCTGTGGATTCATGTCAAAGAGTCTCACTACTCTGTTTCATTCAGAAATAGATACTAGGAAAATCTCATCCTTTTGATTTCCTTGTTATATGCATTTATCACATCTTCAGAGATGTGGGAAAAAGCATGATGTATACCCAGATGCTACAGATAAATTATATAGGACTGGAAATCATCTGCCCCATTTTCTGGCATAGGGAGTCACTGATGACCTCAGGCAAATCATGTCAGCTAAGATAACGGGAATCAAATTGAATCTTCAGAGACCTAAGAGGCCAGTCATTGAGGAAGTAAGAATAATTCCTATCAGAAGTATGGCTGCCATGGGTTAAAGAGAAAAAGAGGGGGGTGGGGGATTGCATCTGAAGAGGCAGGTGGCATTCAGGCAGAGACATTTGAGGTGGGAGAGATTTGTGTAAGTTAAAATGCAGATGATAATAAGCCATCCTGAGGATGTTATGAAGTATGCGTAGGAGGGAGAAAGGAGATCATCAATATCACCTTTCTCCCAGCTATATATAGAAGAATCAATGTGAAGGGGAAAATGAGAAACAGAGATTGAGGCAAAGGAGCTCAGGATGACAGATGCTCTCGAGACAGAAGACGAAGGAACTGCTCCACCATTTGTACTGTGCTAGCACAGGAGTTTGAAAGCATCTGGTTAAGCAGGGTAGCTGTGGTGGAATGATCCAGGACTGACTAGCCTCCTCCATGGAGCTATGTTCTCTCCAGGTCCTTGATAAGTACAATGAAAAAATGATGTGTTTGTCTCCTGCCTTTTCAACAGAACGATAAAAAGCAAGAGACGTGAGACTAAGTAAACTGGGAATAGATCATGAAACATGGCTCCAAGCCGTGACCTTGTCCCTGCTGAGATCATAGCCATGATATGAATGCATATCACAGGTTGTAACTTAGAGGACTCTGGTGTGGGAGAGGTGGAGAGAGAGCATGCACTAGGTTCTAATATGTCACACCGATGGACTGTGAAAGCGATGAACCAGGACAGTGCCCCTGAAGGCATGCTGTCAGACATGAAACCCAGCCAATGAGAGTGATGCGCTAAGGAGGAGCTGGGAGCGCAGCTTTCAGCCAACTATAGATCTCCCTTTTCTGTTCTGAACTGTACTTAAACCCTTTGGCATATGGACTACCTTGAGAAACAGAGGTCAAAGGAGTCTGCGTGAAAAGGAGGGAAGTCCCAAAAACAGTACCAATGACCCACTGTTGACTCCAGCTCCGCAGAAACTCAGCTACCCAGAATCCTCCTATGAGTCTATAATCACTCTCAATGTATGAGCACGGCCATCAATGATATCCCGTCTGCTTCCGCTGGCTCCTACCCTCCTTCAACACGGTTTCTCAAGCATAGCTGCTATATACTTGCTATCTGAGAAAGATGATTTTCAATAAACTTTACTGAGAGAACAAAGGAGTGGTGCTGAATTAATGTTCTTTTTCTGAAACTCATCTCTACTATACAATAGGGCATTTGGGGATGCCAGGGCTTTCTCTGGCCTGTGGGATACTTGTCACATGAGGACAGGAGCAGGAGAATGGTAGTAACCAAGAGCCGGTATGATCTTGCTGCAGTGAGACCCTGAGCATTCCCTGTAATCAGCATGAGCTACGGTACTGGAAAGGGGGAGGCATCTCAGATTCATGTAATATTTCTCAAGCATAGTGTAGGAGGGACACACATGCTCATTCCTTCTGATAGAACTTCCATGCTGGCATCAGAATGATTGTGTCTCTGGCTATATATTTGAAGAAGACCTCTGACAACAAAGGCTAACATTTATTAAGAATTTGCTGTTTGTGCAAATGCTTCAAATATGTATTCATACATACATTAATGACGTAAGTAGCAGAGTCCACAGTCAACCAAGGCAGGGTAACATCAGTGCCTAGGGTCCGACAGTAAGTTGTAGCAAATACATGCTCAATGGAAAATGTCTTACTCAATGTTGTAATTCTTGCAAAATCATATCATTTTGCATAGAACATCCTTGCAGACACAATGGGAAAAGGATAAATGAGAGCTGAGCACTTCTGATGACCTTCCAGTCTGCAGGTAACTTGGACCAGGGGAGGTAAGTGAGACCACTACTAAACTAAGTAGCATCTTATCTGCCACGAGCAGGATTTGAACCCCTTCTGCCTAGAAGCACATTGCATCTATCCCACACGTTTCAGAGAATGATCTATGATAGCCATGCTTTTGAATTTGAATGAGTGAGTTTATTAAGCAGGTAGCTAACACAGATGATAGATAGATAGATAGATAGATAGATAGATAGATAGATAGATAGATAGATAGATAGAAAGAATAGATAGAAACAGTAGATAGACCGCAAAACATCATCAAACCGAGTGCTCACAAAATCCAGCAAAGATAGCTTCAAAAGCCTGAGTAAGAAACTGAACAAAGGTAAAATAATCAAATTGGTGGCTTGTAAACAGCAAGAAGAAATTGACTGGCAAAGCCCTGTTGAGTCCGCCGCCTGGAGTTTCCAATCAAGAGGATCCCTGGCTGAACACACTATCCCCTTGGGTGAGGCTTCCAACTAAATGAATAAATAGCTAACAGAAGATAGATAACATTGACAAGTACTTTCCAATATCCTGCAGAAATCAACTGGGAAAGTTGAGGCAGTCAATTGGAGTTCCTGATTAAACCTTCTTCTCTCCATGGGTAAGCTTCTCATGGCTGCACTTTTGGCAGCCCAATTTCCCACTGTAGGTATTTCTGTTTTGTGGGATAAACTAGTTGCATCTTTTGGAAATGGTTTACCTTTCTAGCACTCAACAGTGGTTTTAGTCTTTGACGCCTTATTGTGGTGGTATTGTGTTCCCCAAAATATTGTGCACCCTAATAAACTTATCTGGGGTCAAAGAACAGAACAGCCATTAGATACAGAGGCTAGAAAATGGTGGCACTCACACCTTTAATCCTAGCAGAAATCCCTCTGGATCTCTGTGAGTTCAAGGTCACATTGGAAACAGCCAGGCGTGGTGACACATGCCTTTAATCCCAAGAAGTGAGCCTTTAATCTCAGAGAGTGATGGCAGAAAACCAGAAACTAGAAGCTTTTGGTTGGTTAAGCATTCAGGCTCCTGAGATCCATTTGGATAAGCTGAGATCCATTTGGATAAGGACACAGAGGCTTCCAGTCTGAGGAAACAGGATCAGCTGAGGCAAGGTGAGCTGGCTGTGGCTTGTTCTGCTTCTCTGATCTTCCAGCATTCACCCGAATAACTGGCCTCAGGTTTCATTTTATTAATAAGACCTTCTAAGATTCCTGCTACACGTTATCCTTCCTACAGCAGAGTTAGGGGATCCAGACATCCCTAGACAAGGGGGTCTTAGATGATACTTTGAAACAAACATCCTTAGATCTGAAAAAGGGTAGGCAACCCCACTACCAAAGCCAGCTTCTTAGTGAGCTCAAACACCACACAGTTACTACTGTCATGTTCATTGTAGCATCTCTGAGAGAAGCTAGGATGCTGGTCCCCAGACTGGAGTCTCTAGCTTGGTAATCGAAACAAACGGTCAAGTTTGGAGTCTCACTCGCTTCTTTCATGCTTCCCTGCCTGTCATTGTTTGACTCTGTTATAAGGCAAAGCATGACAACCAAGTGGCCCATCCACACTTACTCAACCCAGTTCTCAACTGAGGTGCCATGCTTTCCAAATTTTAAAAGAAGCTGTCTCAAACACTTTTTCCTGTGTAGACATCTCCTCTCCTTGACCTTGTATTTCCACGGACTCCTGGTGTCCTCTGAGCATGTAAAGACTTCCCTGGACTAAGCAAGTAGCTTGCTGGCATTGCCTAAGTTCAAAAGGATGTCTGTAAGTGTGGATTATGAAGCTGACTGTCCCACATGTCTCTTCTGACCACCTTCTATTTTTAATTGTTAGCCAGACATATTTCTTCCTAGTTCTGAGGTTACTCAGCATGAAGAGATGGAACTTCAGTAGTGGGCCTCTTCCATTCTGCCAAATGCTTTAAGTGGGATGGGGTGCATGGTGTGAAATCCACAAAGTATCCATAAAAATGAAAAAAAATATTTCTGTTCAGAGGATTTATGCATCATGTTGTTGTTTGTTTGTTTGTTTGTTTGTTTTGTTTTTTTAGCATCTATTGTGTTCCTTGAAGTCAGGACTGCTTCTTGAGCTTTGATATTCAAACACTAAGATGTGTTATGACAGAGGGGAGCCTGTCTATTTCACCTTTTTTAGAGCCCTTACCTTAAAAAAAACAAAACAAAAAAAAAAGATGAAGCAGCTCTCAAAACAGAGCTTATCCACTACCAGAGAAATGAATGGCATAGATCTCTAATCTGCTCCCATATTCTCATCTTTCCTAACCCCCATCACCTCCAAAACTAAAACCATATTCTCACTAGAAGGTCAGTTTCCTCAGAAATAGCCATTGTTCTCCATAAAATCTTTTTTCTCTCATCAGAGTCACAGTATTCCATTCTACTAGGCCTTCACACTTGAACCCTAACAATACCTTTTTCCATATCCAAGCTCACCCTACTGCTTGTGAAATAATGAAGCCATCGCCAGGACACATACCACATGCCCAAATACAGATAGCAGTTTTATTTATGAGTATGTTCCTCATAATGAGGTCCTCTCTAAGGACTTCATTCTCAAGAACATAGTAGAAAGGCTCTCACCATCCATATTTTCCAACCCCTTAACTATTGGGAAGTAACTGCAAGTGACACAGAAAACCCATATTCCTCCTCCTCCATATTCCCTGCGGTAGAAAACTCTGTTCTCTCCCGTCCTGTTCATTTAAATTGAACCTCACTAGCCACAAAAATAGAGGACTTCCTAGCTTCATTTGGGAATTCAAGGTCTTGTAGCAGAGTAAAATCAGCTACATCAGTGACCAGTTACTTCAGCCATCCATGAGATCATGTTACTCTTAAAATATACTCAGCTCTTTATTGAATCTGTTTATGGTTTTCAAAACACAAACTTGATATCCAGATAGTTCTGTGTGTTTAACTGAGAACCTTCTTTACAAATAATATAAGCATGTTACTAATTGAAAGCAATAATAGCATCCCAATAGTCACTGATGGAGATATTTGATATTATGGTTGATGAATTACATGTATGCTAAAGTTCCATTGCTTTCCTGTCAGCTGGTTTCCCTTCACTACCAGAGAGTTCTTACAACTGTACTGAAGCTTCATCACAGTGGTATCCATTCTTCCCTGCAGTGCCTGAGAACACTTCTATTTATACAAAATATATGACATCTTCCAAATATGCTTGCCAATCACCTGTCACCCAGAGCCTTCACCCTTATGTTATAGTATCTTTGGTATAGGAAGGCACTCTGCATGCTACCAAAAAAGGAATGTAAATACCAATCCAGCCATCAACCCTTGGATCAACAACAGTGTCCCACCTGTAAGATATGCTGGGACAACGGTGGCACAAAGCTTGTAGGAGTAACCAACCAATATCTGATTTGACTAACGTCCATTCCGTAAGATGGAAACCATAGTCAACGCTGCTTGGGTGACCAAGAACCTGAGACTAGATAACCCAGGGACCTAGGGTAAAACCAAATACTACTGTTTTACTAAAAGAATATAGCAAGAAAATGACTCCTAACAGCATTCTGCTATAGTCATAGACCAATGTTTTGCTCAGCTGTCATCAGAGAAGCTTCCTCCTGCAACAGATGGGAGCAAATGCAGAGACCCACACACAGACAGTATGCAGAGGGTGAGAGACCTTGGAACACACAGCCCTAAACATAATCACTCTGTCAAATACCTCCTCTCAGGGCTCAGGAAACCCTGCTGAAGAGGAGTTGGAAAGATTGCAAGACCAGTGGGGATGGAGGACACCAAGAAAACCAGGCTTTGTAAACACAACAGGACCGACACACACGAGAACTCAGCATGCACAGGGCCTGCACAGGTCTGCACCAGACGGGGCCTAGAACTGAAAGGAGAAAGGGACACCTGCCTCTATCCCTAATCCAAATGCTATCTCCAATTGATAACCACTTGCAAATGAAAACTGAGTTTTCTCCACGGGAAACAAACTACTCTTCAGGCCAGGCTGCACACCCACCAGTAGATGGCCAGCAGCAAATGAACTCGCTGACATCTTTGGAAGCTCCTTGTCTCATGATGTCACGGCAGGGATTTTTTTAAAATTTTATCATTTTTTATAATCTCTCTCTCTCACTCTTTCTGTTTTTACCCTACAGGTCCTTTGCACATATGTATGTGGCTTCCTGTTTTATGTTTCCGAGTGTGGGAACAAGTGGACCTCTGCATCTGTATCTGTTTTTCTGCTTTTCCTTGAGCTCTTTTCTTCTGCTTTTGTTTGCTTTTTCCTATCCATATTGTCTTGTTTTTGTTTTATCTTATTTTGTTTTATGTTATTTTACTTTATTATTATCTCTTAGAAGTCCTGTTGTTTTCAAATGAGAGACGGAAACGCAGTGGATCCAAATGGGGGAGAGGAACCAGGCAGAGTCGAGAGAGGGGAAGCCATAATCAAGATATATTATAGGGGGAAATCTATCTAAAAAGTAAGAGTTTCTCTTTGTGCACTTCCTCTTCTCCTTGGCTGTTTTGCAAATCTATCTCACAAATAACACATCAATTTTTTTAAAATTCTCCAAGTCCCTCAAAGGAGCAAGTCATTTAACTATAACTTATAAATGTAAGAGCTACATAGCACAGAAGCGCAATATTTTATATGTGCCTATTCTGATGCAAATGCTGTGTAAATGCAGTACCAAGAAAACAATGACAAGAAAAATGTGCAGATGCACTTGCCCCCAGCTCTCCACCTCCAAACTCCCTGCTTTCCCTTCCCCTCTGTACTATCTGTCTCCAGTAATTCTCCCTTCCCCTTTTATGCCTTTGAGTCTAATGTTAACCTTACAAGCTTCCTAGATGTTAATTAGCATGGATAAATCAAAACAGGACTCGCAGTTGTCTCGCACTGGTAGTTCAGTACTTTGAGAACTTGTTTTCTTATCACTTTCTCCATTATCTTTGCTTCTTTGTAACATAACAGGATATTAAAGAGCTGAGATTCTACACACACACACACACACACACACACACACACACACACACACACACACACACACAGTATTACTTTCTTTTTCAAACCTACCCGACAATAAGTATTGATGATTCTTTATTGCTTTATAGTTAATATCCATTAAACATGCATTGTTGCCATGGTCCACCAGGTACTTGCCTTTTGACCAAATCTAGCTTCTAAAGCAAATCAGTAGGTTCTTCCTAGCAATATTCACTTCTAATAAAAATATTGCAATAGCCTTGAAATTACTAGGCAGTGAAAGTAATGCTGAGTTAGGAGCCAGAAGCTATGGAGCATACTCTATGTGATCACTTTACCACCTATGGTCTCCTATGAAAAAGTGTAAGTGGAATTTTCCCATCCTGGAAGCCACTTGGAGGCTTATATTAATTGTAAGTGCTCAGTCGATAGCTCAGGCTTATTACTAGCTAATTCTCACATTTAAATTAACCCATCTTTCTTATTTATGCTCTGCCACATGGGTTGGTACCTTTTCTCAGTATGGAATGCCCATCTTGCTTTTCCTTGTGTCTCCCTGAGACTCCTCTGACTCCGCCTTCCTCATCTCATCATTCTCAGTTTGACTTTCCCACCTAACTTTATCCTGCTCTGCTATTGGCCAGTCAGCTTGTTTATTAAACAAATCATAGTGACATATATTCACACAGTGTACAGGATTATTCCACAGGAGAGAAGCTTAGCTGAAAGCAGCCAATAATACCTGTGTCAGAGTCTAAATGTCATCCTGTCTTCAAATTTCCTACACCACCAGACTTTCACCGTTAACACCAACTTCCCATAGTCTCAGGTCATGAGCAAAATGCAACTAGGTTCTTTTGCCAGAATGATAAGGAATGCCCTGGAGTCCAACAGAGTCCTCACATCTCTCCGAGAGCTCACAAGCACAGCCTACCTTTACTGTCCACATTTCTATCAGCATTCTGGTCTCCCAAAGTCCCACCAGAACGGTTTGTTGAATGTCAATTGCAGAATCCCAGGCAACTTTGTGAATTATCCCTGAAAACAGGTTCCAAGGGCTTCTAAATCATGTGGTAAAGTACACCCATGCTTGGGGATTCAGGGGTAATAGTACATTGTCATTTAGCCTGGTTACTCTCAGGCCTACAGTAGAGTACATCACTGAGGAAACATGTGAAGCGGGGAACTACTCACCTCTTGATGATCAAGAAAGAGAGATGGGAAGGGGACAAAGGGCTCTAATATACCTTCAAGATCATGGCCCCTCAATTAGGTATCAACTGCAAAAGACCACATCACTTCCCAGTCGTGCCAACAACTAGAAAAAAAAAACACCTTTCATAAATACAATCTTTGGGGAATGGGCATTTGAGATCAGATCCATAGAATATGCCCTCATGCCCTTCTCAATTTGCAGTCCTCTGTGAGGTATCCATAAGTGAAGAATGTGCCTCTCCGACTCTGACCACAACGGGTGTTTGAGATTTTAATCTCTTATCTAGGTTGATTGAGGGAAATAGAGCTGAATTTTCCAATTTATAGAGAAGACCATTAGCTATTTATTGAAGTCATGAATAAGTGAGTAAGGAGGAGACTCACCTAGACCTGAATACTGCAATTAGCTGTCTATATCTATCTAAGCAATACCCACATATCAGAAAACCTACCTCTTCTATGAAGAATGCCTTGTTCCTACCTCTCTGGATGGTACACTTTTCCTTACTGAATTAACCACAGCTTGTGCTTTTGTGAGATTTATAATACCATGCTATGCTAGGGGATGTCTTTCTGTATGCTGTGAATATATGTTGTTCCCATGGGTTAATAAATAATCTATTCATCAAGTTCAAAATAGACAGTATTCATCTTTCCTTATGTTACCCAGTATAATTCCCAGAGGACCCTGATGTACTAATGATGAAAGTAGAAAAGTCCACACCTATCCCTGTACTGTTCGTATTCTTGTGAGGATTCTTTTTTCATTGCTTCCAGCACCCTGATCTCTGATATTCTTCCACTGGCCACACTCCAATTCCTATAACACACACACACACACACACACACACACACACACACACACAATTAAGGATAATTGTTGCTTGCCTGAGGCAAAGAAGAAATCCAATCCTGAATATACATTTTCAGGACAGGTCTTTGGTCATCCATACCCAACAAGGACAGTAGGCTACAGTGCCAAAAAAGATGGGCAACCATCTTGCTTTGCTTGGAGATCTCCTAAGACACAGAACTTTCATAGCTAAAAGTAGGAAAGTTCTGCACAAACCAGGATAAGTAACTCACCCTACCATTCTGTATAAACTGGTTAGCATGTCTTCCCTATCTCATACTTATCTTTGTTATCTTGCTCCCCAGCCTTCTATATCAAGATAACTGCCACCATATCCTTCCCTTACTTGTATTCAAGAACAGAGAAAAGTAAAGAAATGGGACAATTGCAGAAATATCTAACCTGTAAATTACTTCTTACAAACTGCTTTTATGCCCATACTCATATCAAGGTTAGCGGAAGTGGTATGTGGAAATCCCAGATCTCTGCTCTTCCCATGAATGGGTAGATACAGATAGATAGGTGGCTCTTTGGAAGACAGAAGAAAAATATGTTTTGGTGGAGTCAGAAAAACAGTCATGTAGAAAGATGATTATTTTGCCAAATAGATGAGAAGAAAGGTAATTACATCAGTGCACTCCAAAGTAATGTAGAGTTCTGTAAAATGGAAGAAATTAGATAAGGGAGGAAATCAAGATAATATTTTTTAAGTTTTCACAAGAGAAAAAACTTAGTCAAATTAATTTTAAAAGAAAGGGAATCTGCTGGTGTGAAAATAGAATTGTAGGATCAATGAGGATTAAGACTTTGTAAATGATGCACACAACCCAGAATTTTAAAATGGAAAAGATGAAGCAGAGGAGGAAAAACAAAAACAGCAATGGGTCCAGATGTTTATTAAATGCTTGGCATTGGTTAATGAAATCACGCTTGAAAAGTAATTGCCATTAGCTCAAATAAGGCAGAAATTGCAAAGAATGCTTTGTGAGAAACAGTCGTTAGCTGTGTCTGTTGGCGAGTTGAGTGGTTGGGAGATATCAAGCCTAGGGTTGGTTCCAGCCCAATTGATGCACCCACAAACAATGAGGGAAAGACAGCCAGTATCACTGCACTCCAATCCTTCCACCTTTGCTGTGCTGTGAAAGCTCTGGAACCAGGAAGAGAGCTAGTGAAAGACGCATCAATGTAGTTAGACAATTTAATCCTTCAGCATCCCTCTACCCACAAGTGAAGACCAGCAACATATGGGCAGCTTTCATTTGGGACAAGTACTGTGGATGGGATAGAACATATGTAAGCTCCACCATAGCTTAATTTTTTTTCCCTATGAACCCTTCCAGTGATTTTTTTAACAAGAGAAATAGATAGCCTCATTTTGCATTGTATAAGCACATCAAACATTTTTCTGTGCCCTATAAATATCCATAGGTATATATCGCTAATGATTTGTCAATGTACTTTTTAAGGAGGTACCAAAAGGTAAAAGGTACAGAAGGACTTGCATTTTCATAATGTTGGGGGCAGGAGAGAAGAGAGGCATGAAGCCCCTCTGAGGGCTACTTTGCTTACTGGCAGAAATGATGGGACACATCAAAGAAATGGAACTTGGGCAAAGAAAGAATTGCTAGCAATTTCATTGAGTAGACAGAAAAAAAATGAGCCTTTTTCAAAGCTCTGACATTTTCAAAGAAATAATGGTTGGCAGGCAAAGGCAGATGGAAAGACACAAGGGCATGAAGCATGAGAGAAGGCCCTCTGTGTTCAGAGATGTGAAAGCAAGTCCTTAAGTCACAGTGGACAGGCACTGGTCCACATTATTGGTTTCTGGCTTCTGATGAAGTAAGGACACAAATTAGGAGAGTGTATTTGGAAAGTTCATGTCAATTTGACATAACGTTTTTATGTGTGTTAAGGCAAGTTTGTGTCTTTTATTGTCTTCCCTGTTTTGTGGGGCAGAATAAATACTTTGGGTACTGTGTTAAAATAACGGATTGGAAATTAAAACATAGAAAAGAGCAACAAGCTAGGGGAATGGTGCAAGAAAACAGTGGTTCTTCACAGACCGGGAGAAGTGCTGACAGATGTCACAGTCACGGTCAAGGTCACTGTCAACAGGAAAGTGGGATGACAGCAGAGGTGACAGAGCCTGGAGACTGAGCCTGTGCCGTCAGTGTGGCTCGGAATCTTTCCCTTGCTGACACCTCAGATTTAGGGCTTCAGGTTTGCAGAACCATCGGGTGACACGTTCACTTGATTTTTCAGCATGAAATTTGAGGTGTTTGTTACAGCAGCAACAGAAAACCAGTACACAATCCTTCCAGAAACTGGCATGCCTGTCTTCCCATTCTCGACACTCTCTTGCTTCCCTAGCACACAGTATGGACCCAGAAGATACAATCGAGTCTTCTAAAGGCACACTCACAGCAGACAACACGGGAAGGCAGCAGCCAAGGTCCAAGAGTCCTATTCGGGAAACCTTTTGGGTTGAGTTGTATGTGACAGAGCAATGGTAGCTACGCTGATAAAGCTGTAGGATTTGAGGATGCCTTTGGTCAGCTAGCCAACCCAGGGTAGTATGGAGATTGTGAGAATGTGAGTGCTAGGATGATGGTTGAAAGTGATAAGGGGGTCTTACAGACGTGTTTACAATGCTGCAGCTTTATCTTGGAATCTACAAGAGGCCACAGAAGAACTGAAGAACCAGTGATATTTACACACACTAAGTATAACCTAGTTAGGGAGGAGAATGGCATCAGAGAGGAATCTTTGGCAGCCACACTGATAAGGATCTCTTACTCTTCTACCACAAAGGTAATTGTTGTTACCGTAGGATTTGATTGTCAATAAGGTGCTAAGTATGTGAAAACATTAGTCAGTCTAAATCTACAAGGGATATATAAAATAGCGAAGTCTTTAATTAGGACATTAAGGATATCAGAAATACAAAGGTTCAGAATTTAGACAACTCAAGTGAATTGTTAGTCAAGGAACATGCTGATGATGCTCCTTCCTTTCTGATCATTCTGGAGACTTAATTCCTATTATGTCCTTCAGAAAAACACACCTGTATGCACCAAACTGGATCCTGGATTCCATCTAAGTTTCTACCTCAACACCATGCTAACTGCTTCTCTCCATCACTCACATATTGATGTCAGCCACATCAAAAATCTTAGACATGATTGATAGAAACAAAACTACTTTTCATCAATGTAATGTTGGGAATTGGGGATAAGAAACAGCATCAAAGACAGAAGAGGAGCTCTGAGATGTATGTCTAGTGTTTAAAACTAAGCTGTAAGTAAACATTGCAATGGTAAATTGATGAAAGTAATCATGAAGCCTAGATTGTATGAACATGTTGGTGATGGCTAGTATATTATTATTGTTGCACATATTAATTATGTAAAACAATAGGCTTCATTGTGATGTTTTACATATGCACATAACATAATGTGAGCATATTCACACCACCCCCACCACCCGTTCTTAACCCCCTCTGACGAATACATTTTAATCCTCAATTTTATTCTGAGATTTATGAGATTGATGATTGGCATTTAAATGGAGATAATGTCATTTTATAGTTGCACGCAGAAAGTAGATATTAAAATAGAAAGAAGAAAGTAATTATAGCCTGAAACACGTCGGGGTCATTGTCAAAGATCGTTGCGACCTGAATGAAGCAAGTTACTGATGGCATAATAATTTCAAAATTTAAGTGTTGAACCAAATGAGGACATTTTTTGAAAAGGGTACCATTTGCTAGCCATCTCCACATCTTCACATCCGCCACCAAACCTAAAACAAGTTTGCAGCAAGTACATTTATTTTAATGAACACAATGTATGATCATTTTATTTGTACCACTTAGCAATATGGTTTTTCTTTCAATTGGAATGAAAAGCCAGTCTCCATGCCAAAAATAATTAAAAAGGAAACAAATCCAATAAAAGTCAGTCATTCATTCAGAAAATTGCCCAATTAATTGCACTTTTAAATGTTGCTGACAGAATATGGACAACATTCATCATTGGATAACAGCAAAATTAAATGGAAGCAGTCCCTGCCATGCTCCCACAAGACACCAAGTTAGCCTGTGTGTGTTTTCCTTATTTCCTATTTGTCACGATGCTGCGCTGCTGAAATCCAAAATAACTTGTGTTAGCTGACACTTGAGAAATATCCATTAGAAGTGATGGTCTGCCACAGAACAAGATCACAGATTTTCAAAAGCATTTTGAACTGTGACTGCATTACATAGTCAAAGTTTGTAATGATTAGCAGTAAGTCAAAGAGGGATATTGTTCTGTTTATGCAGTGATGGTGCCCATCAATATTCTGCAGTCAGATCTGTAATAACCCTGAGGATATGAATGTAACAAGGTCTCCCACTGCTCACACCAAGCATAGATGAGCTCAGACTTCATCTACTCTTAGGAGAGCAGCTCCCTCAAGGTTGCCTGGCAGTTCTTTCTGGGATACTTTGTAGTTATGGTTATTATGGAATGACATAACTTTATATGGTACGTCATTAAAGCAACATATCTCAGAATCTAATTATATTGGGCAAGAGCATCTTTGGAGTTGTTGAAAGTGAAATGAAGCCATAACAAAAGGCTCCAATACCATGAGACTAGTGTCCTCTCAGGAAGATGCAGTTTGCGCGCGCGTGCGCGCACACACACACACACACACACACCACGGATTTGAACACAGTGAAAAAATGCCTCTGAAGACATGGCAAGCAGACTCCTATACATAAGTCAAGACAACTCTCAGAGGAATAAACCTTACCAACACTTTGGTCTTGAACTTAGATACTGCAGAACTATTTTTGAAAAATGCAATTTGAACTACTCAGTCTATGGCATTTTGTTGTGCTGTTTCTGGAGAACTAGAAGTCCAAACTCTTCTTTTAGGCATTAAATATCTTGTTCCAGGTGTGTTCTTTGATTCGAGTTCCTATTATTTACCAATGTGCTAAAATCTCATCTTGTACCGTGTACACACCATTTGACTTCCTACCTTTACCCTTTTTCTTAAATCTCTCTTCCACTTGGTGCCAGGTGCCTCTCTCAGGAATTTTGTTAGATCAAGTCCAAAAAGGAGCTGATACTCTCCAACCTAGAGTTCTGTCTCCCTACTCCTGGCAGTATTTTGATATTACAAATCATAGACTTAATTGTTTAGAAGATCCCAAAGGGCTTCTCAAGAAATGGCCATCTCATCAGTGCTCAGAGCAGACCTGAGCCTAGACAGAAGCAATCGAAATGCATGGGTGGGATACACGGGGTGACTTCAGAGAATTCTACTATTTACTGATGGCCATAAAGTAGCCATATATGCCTTGGTTTACTCAACTAGTTGAGATGTAATTAATGAGACCCAGTCCCTCCCTGGCTCTGTACTAGGCCCTGAAGACACAGAGGCAAGTACTATAAATTCCATCCTCAGGAAGCTGACAGTATAGTTGACAAATTGTAAACAAGAACATTTATTCAGGCAGAAAAAATACTGATGAGTTCTGTTTTCTTACTCTTGTACAGTCTTAATAGGATGAAGTATATGGACAATTTGTTGTTAAATGGCTGAGGATAATAGCTAATGTGCTCTAGAGTCCTTCATTTTCCAGCCAGGCTATAGGAATACCATAGTCCAGCCCTTGGGCATCTCTCTCTCTCTCCCCCTCACTCCCTCTCTCCCTGTCTCTCTCTCTCTCTGTGTGTCTCTGTCTCTGTTTCTCTTTCTCTGCTTCCCTTCCTCCCTTATTCTTTCAATCTTGATCATCTATACCACACTTCATAATGGAGAGTATAAGGAATTAGACCTATATAATGGAAGTCACGCCACTTCACTGTACATGAGAGCTAACCTGGCCAAAGTGGGGTGGGATAGTTTCCATACAGCACATGAGAGTCCTAGGCTAAGCCAGGTATCTCAATATGACTATTAATAGTGTTCTTGCCTCTCCCACTGACATCCTGTTTCAGTCCTAGTTTGCACACTATACCACGTTGAAGATGGCTTACCCTGAGGAAGGCTATGAGAACAGGAACGCCCATTCAAATGTTGCTGCCTGTATCATCTTAGCTTCATAATTTGTGATGACTTGAGATACACAAACAATTGTGTGGGAGATCCTTAGGCTCTTCCGGAAGCTGCTGGTCTTCAGCTATTGCCACGCCATGCCTACATGTCTACCTGCAGGGCTCTTAACTCTGTCAGCCCTTTCTTCTACACTCTTTAGAATCTTGGCAGGTTCTGTGGGCCCTTGCTCTACTTCCTCACAACTCATTTCCTGGTGCTGCGTTCATGCTTCGCTCTACTGTCTGATTATCTCTGTGGCTCTATGGGACTCATACACTACCCGAGGATTTATTCATTTTTTTTTTTGGAGAGATAAGCATCTTCCAAGCACAGTCTCTGATTTACTTCACTAATATGCATAATCCTATGCCATGAATGAGGTCCTGTCTTCAGACAGACAAATTTGGAGAAACCAATGAAAATAGCTCACACCACTGAACTCCAGCAAAAGCTAAGGTGGTACCAAGACTAACAATTTAACCCTCTCAGCAGCACTGTAAGCGCTGTAGCACCACTACCACCCCACAGAGATGGAGAGATGCAAATGCCAAGGATGCTCAGGATGCCTCAAACAGGAGGTGGCTGAGCACTGTAGAGCTAAGTAGTTCTACCCATTTCCCTGTATCACTCCACTGCTGTTCTGATAAACACAAATGCTATGGTAGCCCAGGAGTGGGTAGAGCATCCTATGCCCTAGGGCACAGGACCCTAACTAAGTAAAGGAGCAAATCTGACTTGGAAATTAATAAGGGGCAATGACTAGGTTGGGGAAGTATCTTGTTGCCTTTAAACCTGGTGGTGACCTATACAATGAAAGCAGAGGGACGGGATTGGGCAGGATTTCCAAATCTGCTAGGAATAGTGCATCTTTTGGGCCCAGGAGGAATACCAGGTATCTAGCTAAAACAGAGTTTCATGGCACAATATATCATTTTTGAGTATGCTGTACATGTGTGAATAAATACACCTGATGCTTGATACATGTTTTGTTGTTCTGTTGGTTTGAATGCCTTGATTTCAGTCATTTCTCAGAAAAGGGAGTCAAGAAGTCTCAGAGAACATCTCTGTCTAGAATAAACTGAATTTTTGAGGAGTCCTTTCCCAGTGTCATTCTTGAGGAACCAGGAGTCAGGGTCAGGATTCTGTAAGAACGTTAACAGGCCCCAGAAGGAGCAGCAGGCAGCAACTCGGCTGACTCAGCAGCCTGAAATGTACTTCTCCCATTATTTGATCCTATATTTAAAAAAGCAGATGTCCAAGGTAAACCAAAATACGAAATACCTGCTTGCTAATTACCTTTTGCTTACACAGATTCAATGCATAAATCCCAATATGGAACAAAACCAGATAATCCACAGAGGATATTAAGTATGACCTTGTTTCCCATGTACTAAAGCTTTATAAAATAAAATCCAAATGGCATACACAATGTTTAAGGCTGACCTCACACCACCTCTCCAGACTCAATTCTCAAGCACAACACCTCCTCGAGAACTGTCACAAGGGTAAGTGGCTTCAGATTTTGACTATACTAATCCTTCCCGCAGCAGACACACACACACACACACACACACACACACACACACACACACACACACACCACATATCATTATTTTTACCTGTCAACATGAAGGCAAAAATCAGAACAACAGAGTGCCTCTTCAACCTTGTCTTCTAGCCCAGTTATCTACTGCATACACTCAAATTGCGAATACCTTGTACTGCAATAGTGGGTAGTTTCATAATGAAGTTAAGAGTGCAAAGGTGTATTGAAAATTAATTTCAGAGAAAAAAAGGTGAGGCATGAGTGGCCAAAGCCAGCGATCACATCAGTACGCTAATAGATAGCTCTAGAGTGAAGTTCTCCACGAGAGGAGGCAGTGTAGAAATGGCTAGACTTTGGCAGGACTGCTTTGCTCTGCTCTTCATCAGAAAATTGGTAGGTCCACAGCTGAAACAGATGCTGAAGAAGGGAACAGCTGGAAACTGTGAACTACTCCGTATAGCTGAGTAAAGAGTCCTCTTCTGCAAGGGAGACAGACATTGGGCATGACATCCCAATGGCTGCCATAATCAACCAGAAATTGTATCCCTGGTAGGATGTGAGATGATTTCAGAGATATTTCAATCTCAAAGCAGCCCTTGAAACTTTGACAAGCCACCTAAATTCCACTATTCAAAAGTCATCCCTTTTAGGATATTTAAAGATCTTTGGAATTTCTGAGATCATCACTATAGCTCTTAAAATACATATACACTGCGAATCTAAACCCACTCACATGTAAACAGAAAAGTATCATGATCATCAGAGCAATGCTAGATGAAAGTCAAAACCATGGCATTTGACTTCTTACGGCCCTGGGTCTCAGTAAAGGAAGAAATGGTTGATTCAAAGCAATACACTGCAAAAACGAAGCAATGGATTGCTTAGGCATTTCAGTTCAAAACTGTGAAAAGAAAAAGAAAAAGCTTGAACATCAGATGTAGATTCTGAGCATGTAAGAACTGACTCTGCAATAACTCTGACAAAAAATCCTCTCAAACTGGAGTCACTCCAGAAGGCAAGACTTGATGGATGCACTCAACCTGGACATAATAAACAGGCACCCACACTTTTCTGAGCCCTTCTGAGATTATATCTCTCACAGATACTCCCACAGCCCCCGAGACCCTTCTGTACTGACCCCAAGACTTTTTCAAAGGAAGTGGAAACTTCCAGAAGGCTATGAGGGTGGTGCCTACCTTTTGTTCTTTAATAAATATTGAATTTTTATGGTGGATAAGTTAATAACGATAGAAAAGTGTAATACCCTAAGCAAGGTTCCACTATTTCAGAATGACCATTCTATCTGTAGTTCACTGAGAAGGGCAGAGTTTGAGCCAGAGCAAGTGTTCAAATAGCCTCCTTATCTAGCTATGTGGTACTTTCATTTGAGAGTTCATTAGAATCGAGTGACTTTATCATTACAAAATTGACTCATCGTTGACTTGCACCAAGCACCATGTGTTGATACCACAGAGCCAGAGAAGGGCATAAAAACTCTTCATCAAAGCAACGTATCGTTCGGCAAACAAACATCAACCCTCCACTTCGACAATGAACAAACAGTGCATACCGCTAGCAATGGAAGAACAGGCTAGTATGGCGGTTCCCAGGAGGGACATTAAAACCACCATCGGACTCCAAAGAAACCTGCCCTAGAAAGGAACTGAGAGCTGCATTCTAGAATTCGGGTAAATTTGGCAAACAAGTGGCAAGCACTTAGAGGCAGAGGTCTATGTGTAAGAGCTCCCCATTGTGTAGTTCCCTCTGCAGAGGCTGTAGGTATCGTCCACAGTAATTGTAATCACCAAGGTTTGCTAAGGTCATTCTACATAACCATTGCCATTAGTATAGTATACTGTACTTTCATATATCTCACATTCTTAACATTGTAAGATTGAGTAACACAGTTTTCAAATATGTACTATTTTTTTCAAGAAACACAACTTAAAAAGAAAATTTCTGTATTTTATATGTATATATAAGTAATAATATGATATTGTTGTCCAATTTTATTTACTTAGTTATTAATAAATTTAAGCATTTTTCATGTCTTTATTGGTTTGGATAAATTCTTCCATTAATTCCCCATTCAAATCTTTTGCTCACTTTCCTATCAGTTTGGATAATTCCTTTTGGTTTATTGCCACTCATATTCTTAGCTAGAATTTCTCAGATATGCATTGTCAGTAAAATCATGTCTGACTGCATATTATAGTTCTATTACTCACTAGGTACTATTTTTTATGAGATAATTTTAATTCTAGTTGGAATGGCAGAGTTGGAATCCCATCTACAGATGGGACTGGACATTCCCACCTGGATATCTAGTTGTGCCAGTCCTGTACTCTTTCGCCTCATTGATTAATAATGTGATTTGTCACTGTAAAGTTCTACTAATAAACAGTCTATTTCTAGACTTCCTCATCTTCTCCATTGGTTTATTGGCCTGGACATTCAACATTGACAAAAGTTTTCTAGAATCCACATCGTCTAATACAGTGGCCACATACTACTTGTGGGTATTGGTCACTTGATGTATGTTTGGCATGACTGGGGAAATAGATTTTCAATTTTATCACCCAGGAAATGAACCTGCCAATTCCCCTTCCTACCTATAAACTACCATGGTTCCTTGCTTGACAAGACTTATCTCTTACAAACTAGGCATGAAAACTTTGAAGTCCATATCAGTACTCTTTAAGAACATGTGTACACAAATTCTCAAGAAAATTAGTAAATTAAGTCTAATATATTAAAGTGTTGCAATAAGCTTTTTTAACCAGGAATGCAATGTTGGATCAGCATACAAAAATCTATCAGAATAAATATATATTAACAGACTATAAAAGAAAAGTCACATGGGAGTTATAATGAACGTAAAATGTATTTGACAAAACTCAAAGCCCATTCATAAAAAGATCTCTTAACAAAGAATTATAAGAACACATTTTTCTTAATCTGATGAAGTATATTTACATACTCCACACCTAAACAAGACTATCATGTTAGTAGTAAGACTGTGTGGTTTTTCTCTTAGACTATGAAGGAGAAAAGAATGTCTATTCTGGATGAGGATGAAGTTCAGTGGTAGATGGCTTGCCTCACACATGTGAAGCCCAAGGTTCAATCCCCAGGAGTGCAAAATATGTATGGACCAAAATGGGGTGGTCCTTTCTAAAGAACTACAGTAAACAACATTAACTGACATCATAAGCCAAGCATGGTGGCCAAATTCTGGAATTCTAGCATCCTGTAACAGAGATGCTGTATAGTAAGATGCTACCTCAGAACAACAAACAAACAAAAAATGAATAATAAAGAATAAACACTTATTCTCACCACATTTATTTGGCCTTGCATTGGAACCCTAAGCTGCTGAAGGGCAAGAAGTAGAAAAATATAAAATGTATAAAAACTTTAAGAAAAGAAAAACAACAGTCATATATAGAGGATAACCAACGAATATCCACATGGAACTATAAGATGTATGAACATACAAAATAAAGCAGTACTGTAGAATACTAGGCCAACATAGACTAGCACTACTATTTTTATGCGTTAGCAATAAGTAATTGGAAAAAAAGTCAAAATTTTATATTCAGTAGTACATAACAAGTTAAAGATGGACACAAATCCTTTAGCATTGCTCTTATTAGGAAATTTATTCTATGCTCTTGCTCCTTGCATTTGATAATACTTTGACACTTCTGACACCAAGGTGGCATTTATGTCCCTTCAATTAGATTTTAGCAGGCTTTCTAACTGCTTGAAAAAACAAAACAGTGCAAGGAATTCTGCAGAACTTTCCAGATTCTGCCTTAAGATTTTAGCAGCTTGCTTCTGGAATTTAGCCACCGCATGGTGAAAAGCCAAGCCTCCAAAAGAGCCTACATGAAGATCTATCAGTGGATAGCATCACCTGCCAGCCACAGAAGTGATCCATCTTGTATCTCTCACTCGGGTGAATTGTTATGTGACTCCAGCATTATTCACTCCCTGGCTGCATCATAACAAACAACTTGGAAGTAAGAATCATCAAACTACACCAAGTCTGTAGAGGAAAGATCTTTAAATTTGCTTCCCTGGACTCACACCAAAAAGCTGGGCACCTAACACCTGTCAGGATGGGAGACAGGCAGATCCCTGGGGACTCTCTGGCCAGCCAGCTTAGACTATTTATTGATTTCCAGGCCAGCGAGATCCTGCCTTAGAAAATAAATAAAAATTAAAAAGGTGGGTGGTACCTGAGGACTGACACCCATCAGTGTCCTCTGATTTACACATACACCTTCCCACATGTGTGCACCTGTACACACATGCACATACATACACACAAGTTATTTTTTTCAAGACAAACTTTTAGGGTAGCTTGCGACCCAACAGTGGACAACCAAAATAAAAGCCATTTACATTAGCATTGCATTAATAAACAATGCCACTTTGAAATACATTTCATGAACATCCAGAGTAGGCAAAGAAATTAAGGAGGCATATACTGCAACTCTTCCTATCTATAGGTAGCCAGCAACTATCCACAAACCAAAGCCATGCTCAGTTGTGTTTCCCATAGTCAAGCTAAAGTCTGTGCTTATTCTCTCAGAGGACCTTTGAGAATAAATGATTGTTCTTTTCACAAGCAGTTCCTGAGACAGTTTGTCCCCATTTCCTACCAGAGAAAGAGTCTCCGTGAATACAGATGGGAAGATTTTCTGTCTTTCTTCCCTTCAAGGTGATCTAATGACAATATTGAGTTTTCTCTAAACTGTAGAAAGAGCACATACAAATCCATTGTTCTTAATGAGCCACATTTTATTCTTGAAGTGAATGCCATTCCTGGAACCTCACTGTATTGTCAACAAAAACAAGCCATGGTGTGTGGGTGTCATGAAATCCCATCAGCTACCAAGGAAACAGATAGGCTGCCTGGTACTTCACCTGAGACCCACTGGCACTTGCCTAAGTGTCCAATTTTTAGTACCTATTCTGTTCCAGAAGCTTTAGCAAACATCTTATTTAGTTCCTTCTGGGGAGCCTCTTTTTCCATTAAATTCCAAAGTGGAACAGATTTCCCAAGCCTGCTAAGAAAGTAATTTTAGCCCCACTTGTCACGTTAGGAAATTGGTTCACAGAGCCTGGGATGGGTGTTCATCTGAAATCAGAATCTCTGGTTCTCCTCCTACTCTCCTCTGCTTGCTGTAATCCCTGTTTGTTTACCATGGTGTGTAGTCCCCATTACAGAAAGATCATCAAGTGCAAAGACTGAGATATTACTTTTCATATCCCTATGGAGTTTTGCTCAGTAGGCAGGGGCCACATTCTACTCATTCTTGAATTCTCAGTTGTCTAGTGAACGGGCCGTACAAGTTTCACTGGAGAGTGAACAGTGATACAAACCCACCCAACCACCTTGGCTCACTCGATGGCAATGGAACCCTGCCAAGGGCTGTGGCAAGCTGTAGAGGGATAAATGAAATAAGATGTGGTGAATGACTTAGTAATTAACAATGTCTGTATTTGCACTTATTTGCATAATATTTCTTCATTTATGAAATGCTTACACATTCATTTTCTGACATGAACTTCACAGCAGTCAAATGAAGAGCTTCTGGCATTTTTTTATGAGGTTTTGTGTTTTGCCCAAAGATACAGGATTAAGAACTCGTAAGTTTGGAAATAATATCCAGGTTTCATGAGCTCTTATGTTCTCTTTTCCCATCAGATCACCCTTTGGCCAAGATGAGTAAGTGAATACTCACTTTGGCATCCAACCCTTGACAACTGAGAGCCTCCACTTGGGTTTCTGAAAATTTTGAACCTAAGGTCCTCATGTGTAAATCTGTAATATTTATTTTTAATGTGCTTCCTCCCCACTGAACCATATTTATTAAAATATTTATGAATATCATTAATGTATATTAATATAATTTAACATATTAATAATTTAATTTAGAATATAATTATATTCTATTACTAGAATACTATTAATACTTATTAAGAGGCATGAAGAGTCATACTTATTGTTTTTATTAAAAAGACACACACAAAAAATAAAATAGTAAGTGAATATAATTTTTTAATATATTCAAGTTCTAAGTAGCAATCTGAAGAGGATATGAGAAATATTCCGAAGAGAACCTGAGAGCTCAGAAAGATTATCTCTTTTGTAAATCCTGCTCTCTGTTTCCTGCCCGAGGCTGGGATTCTAGTGAGGTCAAGCCATGTGCTAACTCAGAGCAGCGCTAATCAATAATTCAGTGTGCCTCCAGTGCCGGGCTGCCAAGGTTTCTCCGTCCTTGCCCTTCAAGACGGAATTAGCTGTATTGCTAATGCTTTAATTCATCTTTTCACTAGCCTACTAAGAATGCTCTTTGGGAATTATGCAGACTTCTGGAAATTGTATCATAAATTCCTAAAGGGGAGCTGCTTGATGGTTCCCTGATGAGCTTTCTGAGCACCAAATGAAAAGTGGGATCGTCCAGTGGTTTGAAGAGAGACGCCATTCATTTGCCAGCTGAAGGGTTAACTGCAGATGGCAATACACTGTCTTATGGTAGTATAAACAAGTGTCAGATGTTTTGTTGACTCAAGTCTAGATACAAACATGTTTCGTTTAACTTGTAGGATTTCCTTGGTGTTGACAGTGAAATAAATAGCCCATGAAAGAGTCAGGAATTCACACTGAGAACAAGTGCACACGGATCTAGCCTTGAGTTTGGACCCACTCTGAAATGTAAAACCTCAACTCTAAACACGGTACTGTTAAAAAAACTTCCTGCATCCTGCACTTTCCTGCATTAGTGATGGCACTCACAGCTACTGTTTATCTGAAATGCATTTTTGTCTCACCTCCATCCATAAAAATAGTGGCTGCCATTTATGAATCGTCCATCGGTGAACATCTATTCGTAAAACTATGTAACTAATTGTCCTCATTCCATGGATGAGAAACCAGAAGCTGAACTTAGGCCATATATTCAAAGCACACTGGTGACAGAGGTAGGGTTTAAATTTTACTCTGTTCTCATTATGTTCTTTCTCTCAAGATGAGCTCAATGCCCGCCTTAAGAAGAAAACCCTCTGTGTGTTTATAACTCTGAATGGCCTCTGCATCATCCTTCCCCACTCACTTACCACTTCACAGAGCTGACCTGAGACAGCTCTTAATGTGTTTCCAATGGGATGTTCCACTAAACCATGAAATTCTTGAGGATGCACTTTCCTCTTTCATTTCTGGTACAAGTTAGCCATCATCCAGCATGTTTTTATTCCCTCAAAACACAAGTGCTGAGGAGAAAAAGTATCTTCAGATACTGATTTTTTTCAACAACACTGTGTGATTTAAGATATATTCTCTGCTCACTAGCTCTCTAAAACATGGACGTTAAAGTAAGATTTAAACACCACATCTGTATTACTTTTCTCAATGCCATGAACAAACCAACGATGAGAAGTAATATAAGGAAGGATTAATTTTGTTTACAAATCCCTGCTTCCCACTGAGGGTGAGAAAGGCATGGACGTGGAGAAAGAAGTAAACTGGGTCACAAGACATCAGTAGTCAGGAAGTAGAAAGTGAATAGGAGGTAGACCAAGACGATTCAACTTCAAGGCCCATGCCCATGGAGGCTCTACCTCCCAAAGATTCTTCGCCCTTTCAGAATGGCACCACCACTGAGAAGTCAGCATTGGAACACATGAACCTGTGGGGGACCCTTCAGAATCAAACCATGTCAACATCCAACTGAAAGATGAATTAGTTCATAAAGAGTTAAGTCTAAAATCACACAGTCTTCTGATGGTGCCAGGTCTTCTGGTTCACTGACCGATGGATACTGTCACCATTACAGCTCAGGTGACAGTTAATTTATTATTTATTATTATTTATGTTATTATTTATTATACCCTGAAATATATTTGAAAATCCAATGGAGCGATACTTAAAAAATACTCAAAGACAACGGACTCTAGCTAAGACACATCGCCTAACCGCTTGTTGCTGTGTTTTCCTGTGGTAATAATAGGAGCACACATTTATATACAGTGCTTCTGAGGTAGACTGCCCTGAGACTATAAACCTTGTCTATGAGGCAAACACAGACATGAAAATACTTGTAAAAGAGTTCACGTTGTCTCCACAAACAACCATTTTTACTGTAGAAGAGAAACTGAAGCACAAAGTGAGTGACTTGTATAAAGTCATTGCTCCCTAGGAGTCAGAGCAAATTTAGGCCAGGTTGCCGTTACCGTGGATGTTAGGTTCTGTTCTCATTGCCATGACCAAACACCTTACAATAAGCAGCAAAGGGGGACAGGATTGATTTTCAGCTCATAGTTTCATGGCAGAGAGGCAAGGTGGCTGGGGCTTCTGTAGCACCAGCCCAAGGATGGCACCACCCACAAAGGGATGGGCCCTCCCCCATCAATCATTACGAAAATGCCCTATATATGAATCTTATGAAGGCCTTTTCTCAAATAAAGTTTCCTCCTTTCGGATAACTCTAGCTTGTGTTGACATAAAACTAACCAGGACAATTGGCTCCATGTCAACTTGACACACAAACACATCACTATTAAGCCATAACCTTCCTTTTCTTATTCTTCCCCAAGATTACATATTACTATCAACATCACAGTATAAACATTCCAAATTTTAGAAATATGACTCTTTAAAAATTCAAACAGTTAAAAACTCAGGTTTTTTTTTTTTTAAAAAAAATGCAAAGTGTCTCAACTATAGGCTTCTGTCATATAAAACATAAAAGTACTCTACCGCAACTTGATATGCCATGCTTTGTTGACATCTATCAGATGTTTCTGAACAGAAACAGAGGAGGAGTGGATGGGGGCAGCAGGGGGGCGGGCAGAGGGGAAGCAGGAGGAGGGGGGATGGGAGGAGAGGAGGAAGGGGAAACTGCAGTCAAGATGTAAAATAAATGAAAAAATTAATTAAAAAATACTAACAAAAAATACTTTCTTACTTTAAGAGAGAAGAACCAGGGTACAGTCCCAGTCTGAACAGAACAAAACAAAACAAATTACACGTGTGAAAATAACTCAGAGTCCAGTTCTCTGGAACTTACTCACAATCTTCCGGACTCCTCCAAGGGCTTGGGCCACTTCTCAGCCTCCACTCTCTGCCACACAGTTTGTCTTCTAGGCTCCGCACCTCTGTTACTGTTCTTGGTGGTCTTCCCATGATACTGGCACTGCCACAACCAGGCTGCAGTTTCACTAGTAGCCTCTCCTGGGCTCTTTTCAGGGACTCCAGCCCTGCCACACAGTGCCAAGTCTCAGCTTCTCTCCATGATCCCTTCATGCCTTCAAAACAGGTACCACCTGGGTGACTCTTACACCACCAAGTTCAGCTGCCAGCATGAGGTACAACCTCGGTCTCCTCCGTAATACAGTTTGTGTGTCCTACCCTGAGGAAACACTTCCCAGAAGATTTCACCTCAATGATGCTCGGCTCTTAATCACAGCTGATTCTTCAACCCCAGCTGACCAGGATCCTTTACCCCAGCAACTGTTTTACTTTAGTGGTTCTGGTCTCTTGTTAATCACAGCTGATTCTTCAACTCCAGCTGACCAGCTACCATAGATTGTTCACACAAAAAGCCTGGTGGGTCTTTGCTTCCCTCTGAAACTTCACAGCCCAGACCCCTGGTGTCTGCATTGCTCTCAACCTTTTCTAAGTTCCTACACAACAGCCCACTGAGCTCTCAACACTCAGTGGCTTTTCTAGCCCAAAGTTCCAAAGTCCTTCCGCAATTCTCTACAAATATGGTCAGGTCTGTCACAGCAATACCCCACTACCATGATACCAACTTGTCTTAGCTGGGATTACTCTCCCTGTGATGAAACGCCATGACCAAAGCAACTTGGGAGGAAAGAGTTCATTTGGCTTACACTTCCATGTCACTGTTTATCATCAAAGGAAGTCATGACAGGAACTCAAAAAGGACAGAAACCTGGAGACAAGAGGTGATGCAGAGGCCATGGAGGAGAACTGCTTACTGGCTCCCCTGGCTCGGCTCCACTCCACTCCGCTCCCCACTCCGCTCCCCACCCCACCCCCGTGGCTTGCTCAGCTTGTTTTCTTATAGAACCCAGGACCAGCCTAGGGATGGCCCCACCCCCATCAATCACTAGTTAAGAAAGTGCCTTACAGTTGGATCCTGTGGAGGCTTTATTTTTTCAATTGAGGTTCCCTCCTCCGGACAAGTCAAGTTGATATAAAGCTTGCCATCACAGCTACTTTGGGAGACACCATGATGGGATTACCTGGTGTTTTATTCCCCAGGTATTTAGCACAGCCTAATATCTGATAGGTACCCAATGGGTAAGAATACATGCTGTCTGCCTCCTGCGGCACAATCCTCCTTGACTATTATGGCCTCGATAACTATAGGCCAGTTTACCCAAAACAGAAAGAGAAACTGAGGAAAGCTGAGAGATTCACACAGGCCGTACTGTTTTACAGTGGAAGACTGAAGCCTATCTATCTAACCACAAAGCCCTGACTGTGGTATTACAACAGGAGTAATTAACAAACCTGAGTTCGTTTTATGAGCTTCATAATTCAACAGCTATGTGACTTGGAAATACCTCTCCAGTGTGTGGGGGGGTATGTATGAGGACTTTTTTTGTATTGTGGTTTTTATGCTTTCTTTCCTCCTTTCTTTACTTCTTTCCTTTCTTTCTTTCTTTCCTTCCTCCTTTCTTTCTTTCCTTCTTTCTTTCCTTCTTCCTTCCTTTTGAGCAAGAAGCGAATTCAGTTCAATTCAACTAACTTTGCTACCTACACGCATCTAATGCTCGTGTATACTTAGGAACTAGATATAATTTGGGCATTGAGGAAAACACCTTGAGCTGTGGCCTTCAATAAATGAATAGTCATCACTAGCTTTGGAGTTCCCTATGCTGGGATACTGCTCTCCCCAGCTTTGGACATCTCTGCATGTCAGTATCTCCTCACTGGTCCTGTCTGTGCTGTCATTCAGGATGCAACGAGATGGCACCTTCCTCTCTTTGGGCCAGGAAGGTCCTTCAGAGGGCTACAAGCTGCTTTTAAACTTAAAAACAGGATTTTTAAGAATTCTGTTGAATTTCCTTCCAATAGACTCTTATCATTATTCAGTCCCACCCGCATGACTGCCCAGAGGAATGTCCATTCCTGTAGGGAGTATGTGAAGCACGCTCTCCTCCCTCACCAGCACTTTGGAGGCTTGAATGGAAGAGACACTTACATGCATGGGACACAACTGCCACTTCCCCGCTGAGATTTCTTACATACCTGTTTCTTGACTTCTTTCCATGGGACTTCACGCTGGACCTGAGTTTTCAGGCTCTCTTGACCGGTTTTACTTCAGCCTAAGGACAAACATTTAAAAGCGCCGTCCTTTTTCAGTGTCTATTCAACAGTCCTCAGGAAATGTCATCTTGTCTCATCCTGCCTCCCCCTTCCAACAATATCTATTGCAATTTAACTTATCCTGGCTGCGTGGTTATAGCATTTTCAAGTCTATCTCCTCAGTCCACCTATCTAAAGCTGTCTAGTGGACATGGCCTTGAGGGAAGAAGGTCCTTTCCCTTCTCAGCTACAAAGGATGAAAATCCCCTGCATTACAGGCGTTTAAGCCTAGCTAACTGGCACAGTCCCATGGCTGCTCCGTGACTGGCGAATAAAAATGAGCTTTGGACCTGCCACCCCCACTGGTGACAAATCTCATTGACCTCCCTCATGACTCTTCACCTTCCCCACCTCTGGATCTATTACTCATCTCATGGACTCCTGGAAGCCGGAACTTGTGCCTCGTTAGTCATGCCCGGGGGTTGAGGCACCACTTTGTTTTGCAGCCCCATTCTTGGCCCGCCTTCTCTGGCAAGCCATGTGTCCCCTTGCTGTGGTGCTAGATTCTCTGTCTGCATTCCCGAGTGTGTACTGAGCGGCAGTGGCAGTCACCAAGGTTCTAAATACATGGCCAGATAAGCTTGAACCACCAAAACAAAGAGCTGGTGCAGGTGTGTTGGTCAATCTCCACTGTCAACTTGGTGAGATTAAGTATCTGTGTCTAGGTTATAGATTGAGCTGACTGACATGGGAACACCCTAAATATGGTTTGGCATCATCTGTTGGCCTGGAGACACAGACAGAATAAAAAGGAGAGCTCCAGACAAGACCCAGGAGATAAAGTAACTGCTACACCAGCATGGGAATCTGAGTTTGAATGCCAGAAACCATACAAATATGAAATACTGCAGTATGGACTCATAGTCTATAGGCTGGAAGACTGGAGGATCCTCAAGTCTTGCTAGTCAGCCAGTCTAGCGGAAACTATGAGCTGTAGGTTCAGTAAGAGACCCTGCCTCAAAAAAAAAAAAAAATAAGGTGGGGGACAATAGAGGAAGGGACTCTGAGTTGACTTCTAATGTACAGGTGAGCAAAACACACACACACACACACACACACACACACACACACACAAGAAAGGGATCTGAACACCATCATTCATCTCTCTGTTCCCTGACTGCAGGGGTAGTGTGACTATCTGCCTCACATTCTCTGCCATGATGGACCCTGTGAGCCAAAATCAACCCTGCCTTCCTGTGGTCATTTCTGTCAGGTGTTTAGTCACAACAAAGAGAAAAGCAAGTGATACAGCAGAGTGTTGTAATGGTTGCCTTTGTGTTGGTGAGTGACCAGTGGGAGATCCTCACTTAGCCCTCAGCTTGCTCCACACTGGTGCTGTTGTCTGGCTTTAAGCATTCACTCATGGACACAATCACAAACACCCTGCTAACTGACAGTCAGCCTCCAAGGACTGCTCCCTGTACACCTGGAAGCTTTCTCTCTAGGATGCAAGCAGCCAGTTGAAACCTCAGCCTGTCCAATCAGGAGGGAGATCAACATGCATAGATTAATACGAATTGGCCAGCAGTCTTGTTTTTTGTTTTGTTATTTTTTCAGTTTCAATGGTCATGATCTCCTGATTGCCAACAATCAAACAAAAGTATTTAAATACTATTTAAATAATAGCTAATCCTCATGTGGAAACTGGTCAGATAAGGAACATCCTTGTTGGAATTACAGTCTAATCATAAACCCATAATGCCGAAATATCCAGCTGCTAACTCAGAGAATATGCATGAAAGGAAGGCAGAGTATTGATTCAGTGAGCAGACCTTCATCTGGCTGGCTGACGAGCAAGCAGCAGCAGAGGCAGAGGATGCCCATGTCCTCAAAGATGGTCCTCACTCTCTAGAGGCTGGGGATGTGCATAAGTGTGGATGCCTCCTCTGTAGCACACCCAGTTCCAAAGTAGGTACTTCCTGGATGTTTACTGAATCAATCCTTCTCTTTGTCTAGTCAAGTAGAGAAAGACTCAAACCTGGACAGTGATTCAATGACATCTGCTGCAATAGAATATTATTTTAAGCTGTGTTACTTTTGTTCATGTCGCACTTGTTTAACTCTGTGAAGCTGTGTTACTTTGCCTGTCTGAAACACCTGATGGGCTAATAAAGAACAGAACGGCCGATAGCAAGGAAGGAGAAAGGATAGGTGGGGCTGGCAGGCAGAGAGAATATAGAGAGGGAGAAATATGGAAAGAGGGATCTAAAATCTAGGAACCAGGGAAGGAGGAGGACTCCAGGGGCCAGCCACCCAGCTATACAACCAGCAAGACAAGGAGTAAGAGTGAGATTTACAGAAGTAACAGGAAAAGCCCAGAGGCTAAAAGTAGATGAGATAATTTAAAGTTAAGGAAAGCTGGCTAGAAACTAAGCCAAGCTAAGACCGGGCATTCATAATTAAGAATAAGCCTCCCCTATGTGTGATTTATTTGGTTGGGAGCTGGGTGGCGGGCCCCTCAAAAGAATAAAAACCCCCACAACAATCTGGCCTCAGTTTACCAGATTTGACTCAAAGACAACCCTGTGATCAGTCAGGCTGCCTGTGTCCTCCTCTATTATAATCTATGATCTAACAAAAGCAGAGAGTCTACTTTAGGACTCCCACACCCACTCTGACTCTGACTAATGCCTGGACTTGTTATCTAGTAATTAATAAGAAAAGAATGGAAATGTAACAGTGATTGTGTTTACATTTGCCACTGCGTTGAGCTTTCTATACCTAACCTTCAACACTTGATACCTTGCTGACTTGTGATTCATCAGAGAGATGTTTATACCCATAGAAGTAGGAAATAAAGCTTAGCACTCACTAGGATAGCTAATTTTGAAGACAAAAGAGTAAAACAGGCACTTTAAAATTATAAATTATAAAAGTGAAAAACAAACCATTTCCATTACTAAAAATGAGACTTTCAGGCCTGGCTTCTCTTGTTTTCCAAATTCACCAGGATAATAACAGTGGTGTTGACTGGTAGATCTGGAGGGCCTTGCCCTATATCCACATGCACAGAGATGAATTTATGTTTCTTTAAATTTCAGTGCACACCACACATCGCCCCTCACTTGCCAATCCTTCCATCAACTCCTTGTTCCCTTCATTACCTGCTCTTCTTACTGCCCAGTAGTTCATGTATCACTGAAAGCATATTGGTATTGTGTGTCTGTGAGAAGGTTTGTGCGTGTAGCTGAGTGTGTGTGTGTGTGTGTGTGTGTGTGTGTGTGTGTGTGTACATGGAGGCCAGAGGACAACCTCAAATGTTATTCTTCGGATACCATCCACCTTGTTTTTGAGAGGTGTCTATCACTGGCCTAAAACTCACCAAGCAGGTTGAGCTGGCTGGTCAGTGAGAACCAGGATTCCTCCTCTCTCTGACTCCCTAGCTTGTGGGGTTTGGTTTTGTGTGTGTGTGTGTGTGTGTGTGTGTGTGTGTGTGTGTGTGTGTGTGTGAAGGGTGTGGAAGGACCTGGGAGGAGTTGGGAAAGAGAGAAAGCATGATCAGAATATATTGTATGACAATCTTTTTTTTTTCAGTAAATAAAAGTGCACACCAACATGCCTAGCTTTTTTCTGTGGATTTCAGGACTCAAATTTAGGTACTTGTGTTTACAAGACAAGTCCATTTCTGACTGGACTGCCTCCTCAACCTGGGCCTTTTGTTTCCCTCAGCTCCAGATGTGCTATTTACTGAATAAGCATATATCATAGAGTTTGTACATATTTCACATATTATGTTTAATGTATTTTACTCATATGTATGGAATACTGTGTTCAAAGGCCTCTGATTTTCTTTAGAACAAGAGGCAGAAGACTATCTATTGCCCCATATGGTTTTCAAGGGGAAGCTAGTTTAACTTAGGAATTTTTTCTGATCAAGTATCTTCCCATACATTTATATCAAAGAAACCAAAGAAAGCTGGAGCACGCATAAGCAAAGGTGAACAGATATACGTGATCCTGGGAGTCCTGGTGAGTGCCATTTGTGCTTTGAGACCATAAGGCAACTTAGTCAAACTGTCATTTTTCACATTTAACAAATAACGGCAGAATGCAATGGCCAGTGCTTAATTTCCCTGTAGTTTTCTAGATCCCTGGAAACTCTAACTTAGCTCTAACTCAATGCTTCTCAATATAATATCACTTCAGAATCACTGGAGGTGATCTGGAGAAAAAGAGCCAATATCTGTTTCTGGAAGTCCATTTTCAATTGATCTAGCCATCTGCATTTATTTAAAAAGTCTCTAAAATACTTCAATTTTAAAATACAATTAGAAATCACTGGAATGTTTGATTTGTTGATAGTCTACTCTAAATTGTGCTTATTGCCTACCCTGTGCACCCCCAAGTAATAAGTAACAATAGAGCCTCTATGCGGCCTCAGAAAAAACAGAAATTGATTACATTTCACCAGAAAGAGACAATGCTGAAAGCTTTGATAGAAGGGACAGAAGCCTGGTGACAATTACAGGCATCTCACTACATCGAGTCCTGACGACTTCCTACTATCCATGAAGCCACACTATGGCGGCTGAGCAATACCCACAGTAGTGGAATCAACCCAGACAACATTTCGCTGACAGGGGCATATAAAAGGACAAAGCTTCGGATGATGAATCAATAGGTGACTAGTGTTCATCCTTTCTGAGAGATAGGATTTGGAAGCCACAGTTCTTGTAAAACAGAAAGGCTAGTTCTGGTGTCTAGAGTCCTCTTAGACATAACTGGGAACACAAAGACAGAAGAAGGAAAGCGAAGGGTCTTTGGAGATTTTCGGTTGCCTAACCTGTAATCAAAAAAAGCAGAAGAGTTTCTAATCTGCGACATGAAGTGAACTTCATCAGCTAGAGAAGAGCCTAAAATCGTTCTAGAAAAGTGTGACAGGTTCAAACTCCATGCAATGAATCAGTCATTAGTGTTGAGGCCTATTAATAATTGCTATGGCTATAAAGGGCTTGTTTCTCATAAGGAGAAATGTAAAGTGGATCAAAAGTGGTCCCTTGGCAGGTGAAATAATTAAAAGAAAAATATTTAATTGCCACTGCATTTATAACAGCAAGGATATGGAGTCAACATACCCATGAATAGATGAATGGACACTGAATCAAAAGCTTCCTGTATCCGTCAATAACTAACTGGATGATGGGACCTATAACCAAGGCAAGAATCTCAGGAGAAGAAACCTGCTAGGAAAGCCGGGGGCAGGTGCGGGTAAAGAGTTGGTTTCAAATGTTTTTAGGTGCAGAGGGCACTAAGATGGGCCTAACAAAGATGCAGTAGGAGTTGTGTGTCTGCCCCTCCCATAAGAAGTTAAGTTTAGAAACAGAAATCCCATAATCATGCATAGTAGAATATTTTCAAGAGTGAGAAAGGAGGAAGTATCAAGGTGAAACATTATTGGTAATTTAATCATTCCAACATACTAGAAGTTGAGATAAAGTTTAGGACAGGGAAGGGTTGTTGAGGAAACCTAGCCATGTCATCCAGACTTCTGAGCATCCTAGATGGGCAAGCATGAAGCTCTTGGTTGGTGTTGGTTCCAAGGTCCTCAAGAAAAGGAATTGGAAACCAGTCAGAGAAGATCTGATTTCCTCTGCCCAGAAATAGAACTCAAAAGCAGGAGATGCTAAGAAATTAAGTTTGGGATCTGTCTCTGGAAACAATCCCACAAACAGTGAAACGACAACAGCATTTTAGAAGTTTAGCATAAGAGGTGCTTGTTCCTGAGTCAGTCAAGAGCTTGTTTTACTGGGCCAAAGACTTAACCATGAGTTTCATGGTGGTGTGGTGGTGCAGCTAAAATAGTGTGGCAAAGCAAAGAGATGCCCAATGTCCTTGTGAGGCCAGGAAGTGTGGTATCCCTGTCACAGCAGGGGAAAGGCCATCATGATGGGGGCAGGAAGCAGATGGTGGGCATAAGCTTCAGAAATTAAACAGAGCCACTGGCGGAAGATACAGTTAAAGGTGTTAGGAATTGTCAACCAAGAGTGAAATCCTCACTTCTTTACCTTGATTACATATAAGGCACATTGGGTGTTATGATACAGAAAGCAAACAAAACCATGCTCTGTTCCACATTTCTTGTAGTTGGAAGATGGAGAAGGGGAAGAGATGGGATGGGTGAGAAAACAACTGACAGAAAAAAAGCTAAGGAAGAACAAACAGCTAGGCTACATCATGAAGGCAGTGTGCAACAATATGCCCTTCACTTATCTTGCTTTGATAGTACACATTATGGAAGTTACTCACAGAGCTAGGCAGGAATAGGGTACATCATTTTCTACCAGGGAAGGCTGGAATGCAGAAACCACCACATTTTCTGGAAAGAATGAAATGGAACACAGATTTGTTCATCCTGAAATGATGGCCGGAGAATACAGCTGATACTGGGCACCAAGAATGCTGATAAGCTAGAAGTACAGTGTGATACTCACTGTGACTTGGCTAATTTCTCCAGGAAGAATGACCAGGGCTCCCCATTCAGGCTGCTGATGTTCAACACTGAGAAAGACACATAATATCTATGTTTCTCAACCTCACTATCAAGAGAAGAGACTAAAGGAGAGTAAAGATAAGTCCTCAGACAAAAGCAAAGCTCCATGAGAGGATGTCTTGACTCTCGGGGGTTCCAGCTCCCAAGCCCAGAAGTGTGGCTCCAATCTAATCTTAAAGCACAGAAGATGGGAAGTGATACCAAATGACTGGAAATGGAGAAATTGACAAATGCAGTCAACGAAAGAACACAGGCCTTATCCGCTGGGAACCTCACCCTGGAGACTTTTGTACCCTAGCCAGCTACCAAAACTAGCCAGTCTGGCAGGGCCAGAGACTCCCTCTTGGCTGAATCCCCATCTTATATCGTTCCTTTCCCATTACACAGATGCCAGCAAATATAATTTTTACTCTTCTATGTGAGGTAACAAGACCCTGAGAAAGAACACGGGCTTGGCTATCTCCTTCCCTCACTTGTCGTGTGTATGAGCTTGACCAAACTTCCAACCTTTCTGAGAATTTGATCCTCTCGTCTATAAGATGGGAACAAAAGTACAGCCATCCCTGTCTGTGTCTCTGAGCCACGAGCCCACATCAGGAATAGATTATCTCTAGGGAATTTGCAGATACAACCTCCCCAGCCTGAAGACATTTGTAATTGACTACTCCTGTACGCTGCCCTCTGCCGACCACACATGGTTGCAGCATTTGGCCCCTCAAATCCTAAGGGCATCAGAATACAGTGACTTTTTCCCCCCGATGAACTTCTAGAATTAATTGACAGATTATTTATATCACATAATAGGAAATTAAGGGGACAATCACCAAGAGCCAAAATGGATTCACTGAGAAAATATTTCTTGCTGAACTGACATCATTATTTTTATGCCTAATGATTAGAAAGTACATTAAATAGAACTGCCATAAAACACATGCCAAATGTTTCCTAATAATGCTGCAGAAAAGATTTGGCCCTGGAAACTGAAATGGGAAGCAGATGGGAGGCTCTGTAGCATGGGTGAATCAGAGAATTCATGCTAATGAATTTCTAAGGTGGTACCAAGTCTCCATTCACATTCCTCTTCTGCTTCACATCTTTATACGTGACATGGATGAAAACAGGAGACATTTGGATTTCATTTTCCAATGACATATGTTGGGCTGAGTAGTTCATAAAATGAACAGAATCCGTCTTCCAAATGTTCTCATGAAACTCGTATTAATATGGAGATGTTGTGAAGCTGCTTCTGTGTCCCAGGTACTGACTTTCTTTTTTTAGTTCTTACCATCTAAATTAACATATTAGAAACAACTTATTTTTACAAAACTTTTGGGCCTAAGCAAAATAATGTGCTTAAGATGAATATAGGCATATGTGTATAGGAATATAGGAATCAGCTCACACAGTTATGGGGCTGAGAATGCTATGCTCTGCAACTAGCACATTATAAAGACAGGAAAGCCACTGCTGTCCTTTAGCCATGGTTTAAGAATCAACTGCTGCTGTCTATGCAGGCCTCCAACCTATGAGATAAGACTCATCCACACTGGAAAAGACTGTTGATTTACACTGTCCATCAACTTCAAATCTCATCTTTTCTTTAAATACCCTCACAGGCATACAGAGAAATAATGGCTTCCCAGCTATCCGGGCATCTCTCAGTCCAGTCAAGGTGATATAAAGTTAACCACTGCAATATGTTTCTTAGATGGGAATAAAAGAGAATTAGTAAAGTATGTACTATGTTTGCACATGTAGGCATAAGTTGATATACATAAATTTTGAGAAGGCAGGAACAGGGACAGAATGTTTTTCAATTATTGGAACTATGCCTGTTATATCTTTCACCACAGTACACCCATTTTTCTCCATCTTTCCTATGAAAAATCTATTCTACATAGTTCAGTTAGGCCTGGATGTTGATACTCACAATATCCAAGCAACACTTAGGTTTTCTGTTGGGGTGTCATATGACTCCAGCCCAATCAATGTCCTTATTGGATTTTCCTTGGCTAGAATTACCAAGGGTAGACACTATAGTCTCTGAAAGTCCAGCTTTAAGGCCCATACACCAGTCAAGAGCTAGTAAGATCAAAGACTCACAGAAATTTAAAGAGATTGCTCAAGTATCAGATCCATCATCTTCATGATACTGGATCAATCTCTGGGTCTTCTTGATGAATCATCTCTTCATTTTTAAGGTAGTTTAAATAGGTATCTGTTATTCAACATCAAAATTTCTGACCCTCGTTTCCATTAAACATTTAGTGATTTATGAAGTGCATTATCATTATGGATTTTTTGTAGCCCAGAGACAAGCGATTCCTTGTTATATCCTAAGTACTCAATAATTGCAAGGTTAGGTGGATGTAACTCAAACATTAAGGAGGTTGGTTTTGGCTCGGTTGAGGATGGCCTTTCCAAAGGCTACCATTCATGTTTTTCATATTGTGGAGCCTAAAATACCAAATAACTTAAACTTCTTCTCTTTCCCTGATAATAGCCTTAATTTTGTGTTCTGGATAGATTTTATTGTCAGTTGGATAACATCTGTCACCATCTAGGAAGAGGGAACCACAAACTGAAAAAATACCTTCAATAGATTAGCCTGTGGAAATGTCTGTGAGGCATTGCCAATTGATGTAGAAGAACATAGCCAACTATGGGTGGTACCATCCCTAGGCTGGTGACTCTAAGCTGCTGTGTAAGTAAGTTAGCTTACAGACAGATAGAAAAGAGCATTTGGAGGTAGAAGTTTCTGTCCCATCAGCAGCTCCCAAATAAATGCACTGAAGCTTATATTAATTACAAATGCTTGGCCAATAGCTCAGGCTTGTTACTAGCTAACTCTTGTACTTTAAAGTACCCCATCTTTCTTATCTACCCTCTGCCACATGGCTCATGGCTTGTTACCTCATTTTCTATACATCCTGTTTCCCTTGTTTCTGCTGGCATCTCCTCTGATTCCACCCTTCTTCATACCAGCATCTTTAGTTTGGTTGTCATGCCCATACTTCCTGCCTGGATACCAGATAGTCAGTTCTTTATTAACCAATGAGAGTAATACATATTTACAGAGTATAGAAGGATTATTCCACAGCAAGCATTTCTCCATGATTTCTGCTTCAATTCCTGCTTTATTCTTGTTCCAGTTTCTCTCAAGGATGGTTCTGGGGATGCTTTTCTGTATGCTGTGAATGTGTTGCTCTGACTGATTAATAAATAAAATGCTGATTGGCCAGTAACAAGGCAGGAAATATAGTATAGGCGGGATAAGCAGAGAGGAGAATTCTGGGAAGTAGAAGGCTGAGTCAGGAGACCCTGCCAACCATTGCCACCATGAGAAGCAAGATGTAAAGATACCGGTAAGCCACAAGCCACATGGCAACTTATAGATTAATAGAAATGGGTTAATTTAAGATATAAGAACTAGATAGCAAGAAGCCTGCCACAGCCATACAGTTTATAAGTAATATAAGTCTCTGTGTGTGTTTACTTGGGTCTGAGTGGCTGTGGGCCCTGGTGAGACTAGAGAAATCTCCAACTACAGATGGCCTGTGACCTGGAAGGATAAGTGAAATAAATGCTTTCCTACACCAAGCAAAAGCAAACTTGAATATTGTGTTTTCTCTTTCTCCTGAAATTAGCTCTTTTTCCAGACTTTCCTCATTTGCTTTAGGTTTTAGGATCTATGAAATAATACTTTCATATTCAACAGTTTTCTATAATCAGACTATTTTAGAAAATATAAATAGGTCCAACCATTTAACTTTATTGTCTCCATTTTTCATTCTGGCTGATAATCCACTTTCATTTTGAACATACATAACCATATCACTGAAATCTGAAAACAAAGGAGAAAACATTCTCAACAAAATGTAGGCCATTTCTTCTACCCAAATTGAGACAACATGGAACTTAGTGTGGCCCTGAACACAGCTCTCCATTAACTCATAGGAAGGGACTTTCAGAAAGGGTTCTCATGACTATGGTTCAAGGTCATCTGCTCCACAGCTTCTTCACATATTACTTACAGCTTCCTCTATTCACAGGCAACAGCTCCAAATACCTTTTATTTCTTCTTTTTCTTTGGGAGAAGAGATATATCTTGTTCTTTCATCTTTAGGGAATTGTTTTTCTGTAGCAAGTGACAGGTAACACTAACCCTAACAGCCCTGTTATATCTATGACAACCAGTACATGGCATCCTACCCTTCTGAAAAGCAAAGATTAACCTTATCTACTCAAATGATATAAGGGCCTTATGACCTCAGGAAAAGGAGTGAAGTACAAGGGGATTTCAGTAATATCATAGGGAACCTTAACCCGACCTTCACATGGAAGTTTAGGTGATGTGTGGCCAGAGGTCCTGTGCTAGGATGAAAGAGAAGATAATGACCTTGGGCAAGGAAGCAGGTAGAACAGAAAACATTTTTCAAAGTATTAGACAGCCTCTGTCTGCTTTTATAGGAAAGCAATGCTTGATTTCTGAAATAAGACCAGTGCTGTAATCATTGATTCTTCTCCCCCAACAAAAAAGACAAACAATACACATGGGAAAGGAACGGTGTTGTGTGATGTAACTTCACACTCTGACTGGCCTCCTGCCAGACATTATATCTAACCGTGTGAGAATATCCTCTTTGAAATGGTCTTAAATAAAGAGAAGTACAAGATGAAAATTTATGTAAGAATTTATGTAAGAATGAGATTTTTTTTTTCTTTTCAAGTCTGTCTTATTGTTACATTGTTCCCAAGGATTAAAAGAGCCTGGGCATGCAAAGAAATGCTGCCTTTGGTGACTATTTTCCTAGCAATATGGCAAATATCTGGAGGGGCAATATATACGTACCAAAATAACTCATGAATCAAAATCATTCCTGTGGGAAGTACCTTTAAAAGTACATAATTAGCCTCAAACAAAGGCAAGTGAAGGGCAACTTTCAAAGGGCCTTTCCTGTTCTGTACAATTAGTGTGATTTTCTTTCTTTTCCAAACACAAAATGACTTTAGATTTTTCCTCCCACATACTATTTCAAAAGCCATGCAGTATGGAGCTCTCAAAATGCCAGATAAGATGTTTCAAAGGTCATATTAACATCTGAATATGGTCCGTTAGCATTCTACAAATATTTAGAGGTTTTGCATGCAAATTCACTAATCTTATGGGGGTTTTTTTTGTGATTGTCAACACTCCCTAATAACAAGTGAAATTTACATGATTAGAAAATAATGAAATTCCTTGTTCTATTGTACTTCAAGTCACTAACCATGTGGAGGATCAACACCTGAGGAGGATGTTTGCATCCTGTCAGAGGCGAGATGAAAAGAGGTATCATTTCACTTAGCCTTTAACCGGATCTCAATTAAGTGAAGTAACATTTTTTTTCTCTAAGCCAAGAATCAAGTAAATGCACCCAGTAAAGCATCCCCCTTGCCACACACAGGTTCAGAGTGTCCCCCCAAGTTTTCCCCACAATTGAATTATCTCTTCTAGAACTCTATATGTTTCCAGTGACCCCCCACTCACACTGTTTTATTTGGATCTTTGGAAGGTGTCCTCCTCCATTTCACACTGGGCCTTCTAAATTATGTAGCCAGTTGTACCTAGAAGCATCCCAAAATCTGATCTCCCTCTGTCCACCACCACACCTCCCTCTTCCTTCACTGCCTTCTGCTGTCGGCCCTGTGCAAACACCGCCTCCCTCCCTATCTTTGATTGTTTTACCCACTTCTACTGTTTCTATTGGAATCACACAGTAATGGCCTCCGAATCTCAGTAAACTTGGAGGTCATAGCCTTGCCCCAACAAGTTAGGGTTGTCCACTCCAATCCTCAATAAGAAAAGATGGGTGCCTAGGTAAATCATCATCAGAGAGGCTTCCTCCAGCAGCAGATGGGAGCAGATGGAGAGACCTACAGCCAAACATTAGGGGGAGCCCAGGAAACCCCCAGAAGAAGGGGAGGAAAGATTGTGGAACCCAGAGAGGTTAAGGACACCTGGTGAACATGGCCCACTGAATCAACAAAGCTGAGCATGTAAGGGCTCACAGAGACTAGGGCAACAATCACAGAGCCTGTATGGGTCTGACCTAGGTCCTCCACATACATGCTGTGGTTGTTTATCTTGGAGTTTTTGTAGTGTCTCCTAAGAGTAGCAATGGGGGTTTCCCTGACTCTTTTGCCTGGTCATGAGGTCTTTTTCCTCCTACTGGGTTGCCTCATCTCACCTTGATCTGAGGGTTAATACCTAGTCTTACTGCAACTTACTGTGCCATGTTCAGGTTGACATCCCTGGGAGGCCTTTTCCTAAAGGAAACAGAGGAGTGGATCTAGCAGAGAGGAGAGGTGGGGGAAGGGCTGAGAGGATTGGGGAGAGGGGAAACTGCAGTCTGGATACAATATATGAGAGAAGAAGAAAGAAAAAGAAAAGGAGGAAAAGCAGATTTAGTCAATGTGGCCACATAGGGATTAGGGACAAAGAGATCCAGTGATTCCCTCACTCTGCACCACCCACCCTCCTTTGGGGTCCTGACATGAAGCTGGAGTTTAAATAGAAATCAGGAGCTATGCCTCACTAAAGCAGTCTAGCCAAGAAGCACTGAGTCCCCTGCTTGCCATCCCCGAAGTTCGGAGTCCCTCCTGCAAAGTCACATGACAAATTATAAAGCCTTCTCCAGGAGACAAGATCCTCCTCTGACAATTTCCTCCTCTGGGAGCCCATGGTAGCTTCAGCCATTTCTTCTTCTAGCAAAAGATTCCTGAGGTGAAATTTTAATTTATTGGGATCCATTCTTCCAACCATCTGACAGCCAGAGGAGGTGAGCACAAGCCTGCTTCTAGAATATATCGACCCCTGCCAGACCAGTGGGTTGCAGAGGCCTGACCTGACCCTCACGGCTCACACTCACTCTCTGCTTATTGCATTCTCTATTTTATTTTCTCCACGGCATGTAAGAGCACTGAGATGATCGTCTTCACGCCAACCTTCGTGTACCTGTTTATTGCTTATTCCACCTCTGCTACAAAGAAGGCTCCTTACAAGCATGGATTTTCCTTCCCTGTATCGATCCTGCAAGTCTTTGACATACATACAATTTATGTCAAGAGTCCAGCTGTTCTTCCAGCAACCTGCCCCCTTTCACAGATACTGACAGGCATTCAACTGAGGCATTGCCTATGAGTCCCTAGGTAACCAATAATCCCTGGTGCCAGATTTATCACCTGGGAAATGAATTAACATCAAAGTAGGTATTGGCTTTATTGGGAATTCCTGCTAGGGATTTGGAGTCTAACTGCTGGCTCCTGTTGTGAGAACTCAGCCATTATCAGACATCGATAAGAGACTTCTATTCTGCCATAATCTCTTCAGAGATCCTGCAATGCTGTTGCCTGTCTGTCTGTCTATGATATAAATAAGGCTTGTAATAGAGGTCTGATTTCCCAGTATCTTAAGTATCCTCTTGATTCCTCGAATACATCCAAAACCTAGCAATCTAATGGGCCTGAAATGACTATCAAGATCCACTGGCCACATACTCTGAGTGCACATCATATGTTCAAAGTCCTCTAATGCATTATAATATTTTATGAACAAGAGTTCTTGTGTGCTAGAGTGGATCTGAAGAGCATAATATTTAGTCAAATACAGGACCCAGTGGACACTGTCAATCATTTCCCAGTGATAAGTCCCACTTTACGTCAGTGGCTAAGTTATTCCTAAAAATCATTACAAAGGGCTGATGGATGCAGGTTAAGGAAAGAAAAGTGCCGGCATGTGGAAGAAGAGCTTTCTGTCATGCAGAGCTGCTCAGCAAGCATGTAGGTTGCCTTGTGAATGAGAGTTTCCCCACACTGGCAGAATCAAGACAGAATTCAACAACAGAAAATGCTATTTCTAGTGGGCTAACATTTGAGACTTCTATGTCTCTTATGATTATTAACTTTTATATCTCAAAAGTCAAAAAGAGTCTATTAAACATATACATCTAGATTGTTACCAATAAGGATAGAGCTTCATAGAATTTAATATCCATTGACATTAAATGTACCAACTTATAACTCAATTATCCCTACTTCCTATATGCACATTTTCACATATATATATATGTTACATATATGTGTGTGATGTGTATATGTTACATATATATGTGTGTGATAAATATATATATATATATATATATATATATATATATATACACACACACACAGTTGTGGGTAATATTCATAATTGACTTGAATGAATTTAGAATCACCTAGGAAACACACCTCTGAACACATTAGTAAGGGTGTTTCTAGAAACATCCTACTGAAGAGAAAAGACTTATCCTGAATGTGGACTGGAGTCCCAAACTAAATCAAAGGGGGAAAGGCAGAAGAAGTCCGGATTCATTCATCTTTCTGTGCCCACTGACCGTGGGTGCAATGTGCCTAGCCACCACCATTTCCTTACCGTAATGGACTGAGTCCCCTGAGTCAAAAGGAGCCTTTCCATCCTTAAATTTTGTCATGTATTTTTTTTCATAGCAGCCAAGAAAAGCAACTAATATTCAAAGGAGATAAACAGTGAAAGCCTTATGAAATCTTTCCTAGGTTGGTGTCTACAGAAGAAAGCATAGTAAGGCCAAGTCACAGCATGTCTTAATTGGTTATGCCTTCAAAAATTGTGTGGACTAAACAGGAAATATTTAGGTTCTAGAGTCTGGGAAGTTTTGTAGTCTAGCCAGTGTCTAAAGAGAGTCACTTTCTGGCTGGTATACAGCCACCTTCTTACTGTAACGGATTTCTCTTGTCTTTTTATTTTTAATTTATTCTTTGACAGCTTCACAGATGTATATAATACACTCTGGTCATAGTCATCTTCTACCCTTTCTCATCCCCCTCCTCCAAACATCTTGCCTTTTTTGTTTTATTCTTGTTTTTTATTCTGTTTTGTTAATCACTGTGTTTCATCAAGACTGACAGCATGAACATGGCTGTAGAGCTAGCCACTGGACTATGGGTAACACACTAGTGTCTATATCACTGAAGGGATTAACTCATCTTCCCTCGGGAGCCACCCACTGCAACTATAACTGTTGTGAGTTTGTTGATGTCGAGGTCATCTCATGCCCAGAAGACAACTTTCACAGCCATCTTCTCCGTCATCTGGCTCTTACATTCTTTCTCTCCCCCATCCATAATGCTCTTTGAGCCTTGGGAAGGGCAACATGGATGTTCCATTGAGGGCTGAGTATTCAACAGTCACTTGTTATCAGCACCTTAGTGAGCCCGTGAGTTGCTGTGTTACCTACTGTTTGAATCTTTCCAGACCAAGACTGAGGACAGTGCTATTCTATTGGCATGAACGCAAATACTTAGGAGGCAGTTTGATAATACCAGTTAGCAAAACAACCATAGGATTACCCTTTAGGGCCTATACCTCCTCAGCCATATTCCTTAAACCAGGTTCACTGAATGAAGATTCTGCCATTCATTGACCAAATCTCACAGCAATGACAGCACGTTTGCTGACATCTTGAAAAAGAGGCCTTGACTTGACACGCCACCCTGCCCCATGGGAGCGTAGGGCCATACTCCCTAAATTCCTGCATTTAATTACATGGATCCTTCCAGCAACAAAAAGGAAATTTTGAAATCCACATCCTGGAAATCGAGTAATCAGGTTGCCATGTCTTCCTGGAGATTCCAGGAAGGGGCTGAGGAGGGACCAGAGTGACTGAAAAACAAGACAAGATGAAACCTCAGCTCCCACAACCACATGCAATTTAAAATGTATCAAACATTAAAATGCAATCCTAGGCCTCGTTAATACAAGCTGGTGATAGACAAAGAAAAGCTCGATGTAAACTGAAAAACTGTATTTGGTAACTTAGGTGAATCATATAATCTGCTTAGGGGCTATGGCTCTAACCATTAGAAGGAATTTTCTGGTGGAAAAGCCAATTTTCTTGAGTAGATAAAGAAACCTTGGCGATTTTATAGGCTATTAATGTCTTTAACAAATTCGTTCCTTGTAAATTGATCAAGAGTACTGTAGATTTCCAATCAGTGGGCAACGAATTGATGACATCCGTATACAGCATGTTTCTCCTCCTCTCTGCACAGATTATCCTGGGCTCAGTGCTCTAATCAAATTCACATTGCCACCTGGAATCAGAACTATGAAATCCCCTGCTGGCAGCTAGAAAGGTACCTGAAACCAAAGTTTCAATTATGCAATGTGCCTCTGAGTGACAGCTTTCTCTGGGAGATTATCTGCCCCATGTTAGGTGCATGGCAGATAGCACATTTTAAATATTCTTAGTTTACTTATAAGTGATTGAGCCATCCTTTGAAGGCTTGGGTCTCAAGTGTTGTCAAGGGAAGCGAATTCAAAGACAATCCTCCATGAAAGGAAATGAACTATGGTGAAATGATGGGCATAAACTTTAAAGTCAGCCTACCCGAACATCAAAGCTATCATTAGCACCCTAGGGCACCAAGTGCTGTTCTGATATAAAGGCCTCACTTGGAGAATGGGATGAGGGATCTACCTTGGTCAGTAGCTGAGAGCATAAATGGAATAAAAAGGGTAGGATGGAAGCCACTAGCTCTCTGAAGTATCACAAAATAGACACATCACTGTATAGTCCCAAACATACTGCAGTCCCTTAGCATCTACATCCCACAATATGGTAGCAATCAAGAATCATGAGGTCATATCTAATGATTTATCAATGCTAATGTTTCCCCGTAGCAGAATGTTGGAACACAGTCCAAGAATAGAGTCGTGTAAGGGGAATTTTGGGTGCTTATCAGAAAACTCCAAGAAAACAAGACAAGTGTCTATGACCTCAGTTTTTTCGATAACACAAAATTGTTCTTGAAATGTGCTTTTGTGCCCCTTCAAGTTGTACCAGATAAGAGTGAGTTTATGTTAGTTTATTCTTTACAACTGGCTATTGTTATTTGTTTATATGTCTCTGTGGAAAAACATGTTTTTGCCACATGCAGCTTATCCCTATGTTTGTACACTTTACTCATGGGATTCTTCTTAACTCTTGGAGTATAAATTGTCTGGTGCTCTGAATAAAGTTGGCTATTGCATGAGACTGTAGTCTGACTCATAGTTAGTGTCTACTTTCCCAGGTTCAACCACCTGTGGAATGGTTAAAAAACAGAGGAATATCTGAGCCCTTACTAGAAAAACCTTCAGAATACTGCATTGATATGAAGATAAGAATCCAGGATCTCAAACCTATATCCCATAGATGGCCCTGGTTAAATAATGTGAGATGACTCAGCCCTAACAGGAGTCAAACCAGGTGGCCCAAACCAGTAATAAGATACTTTCTGAGAGCCAACCTGGGACTGCCTAATGGCCTTAGCAACAGCAGCAAAGACATGATCTGGAGATGACCTGGACTAGAGGCAGCCATGTCACACCAGTGATGCATATTCATCAGACCTTCCCCCAGGGCAGGGTGGAGGGTATGTAAGGCTTGTCTCTTCCTGAATAAACTTAGCTTGTTGTGTCAACATTCTCCCAGAGTCTGTGTTGTTGACTCTGTGCCTACTCACCCCCGCCCCCAAAGGGAACAACAGCACAGGACCCTGCCACAAAATAAAATGCCTTACAGAGCAAAACAAAAAAGACATAAACATGGGAAGGGGATTTGTAAGGACCAAGGGTAGGTAGGACATGGACAGAAGACAAATGATGGAGGATAGGGATGGGAGTAATTAGAATATTATGTACATGTATGAGATTGTCAAAAGTTTAATTAATAAAAGAGAGAATGAATGAGTGAATTCAAGATCTCCTTTGCTTGCTATAATCTCCTTCTGCCAAGTCACGAATGGCTGGCCCAGAGTCCCTGTGCTCTAAATGAATGGAAATCTTGAATGACAGGAGATAGTTCCCTGTGTTGGTAGCTGCAAGCTCATGAATGCCAGAGTTTTACAGTCCAGATTTTCAGACAGAGCTGCAAGATTTCAAAGCCAGACTTTTATGGCACAAAGAACTCATGTGAGAGTCTCTTGCTTTGGACATCAGGATATCTGGCTCTAAATGCTAACTAACACCACAGCTCTTCAGCTTCAGGTATATAATCCTTTTTCAAGGAAGTAAGCTCACGATCTGAGTAAGCAGACACTTACCTCAGATCATCTGTGATACCTCATCTTAGCTTTGTGTAGTGTCCACTCATGGTCATTCTTAAATTCTCCAGCCACCTTCTTGCTACTGCTGTCGTAAGCTCCAGGTTCTGTGAGTCCTTCATGTTACCAGCTCAACCCACTCTACTTATAATAAAGACCACACATCAGTGAGAAGACTATAAGAAGTCTTTACTAGGACCTAGTAGAGAAGCTTTGGAGGTCAGTACTCAAGAGAGTGATCCAGGATTAGCTGGAAAGGGATGAGATGGTCTGTTTATGTAGCCTGGAGAGGACCATGGTGTGCTTCTTGAGTAGAAACAAGTTCCATCAATCACAAGCATCACATATGTACAAAGAAATACCACCAGTGTGAACTAGTCACAAGCCTCAAAAGGGCACAGATGCCCTTCTGCCAATCACAAACCTTGTGCTGAGTCATCAGAGAAGTACTTTCCTCACTCCAGGCCTGAGTAAGAATTGCTGCAAGAAGGCTGGAGCCATCCCGAGCAAATGTAGGCAAGGGCGTCTAGTGTTCGCTGAGGCTTGCCAAGGTCAAAGTAAACTCTCCCAGAACCGATGTAAGCTTTCCAGAGCAGCTGTGACTGGCATACAGCCTTCTGAACCAGAAGTCATCACTTTAGCAGTTGCCATGGAGGCAATGAACATCATAACTGGAACGAAGTTTCCTCAAGATATCCGCAAAGTGGCTAAAACAAACATTCTGCTATGATGACAGTTTAGCTAGCTGGTTCCTCAAAAAGAACTATTCAAGATGCTATGTACAAGCATCAAACCCAGCAGCTTTTGACTGAGGGACCAAATGATTCAGTCCCAAAAGCTTAGCTTATCTGAAGAAAGAAAAAAAATTACAAAGACTTTACAACGAAAACTGTCTTCGCTGGAGTTTCTATGGCTGTGAAGAGAAACCATGACCACAGCAACTCTTATAAAGAAAACATCTCACTGAGGTGGCAGCTTACAGTTTCAGAGGTTTAGTCCTTTATCATGATGGTGGGGAGCATGGCAGCATGCAGGTAGACATAGTGATGGAAAAGGAGCTGCTACATGTTGATATTCAGGCAATAGGAAGTAGGCTATGTATCACACTGAGTGAAACTTGAGCATATATGAGACCTCAAAGACCACCTCCCAGTAACACATGTCCTCTGACAAAAACATATCTACTGCAAGAAATCAACACCTCCCAGTAGTGCCACTCCATTTGGGGGACATTTTCTTTCAAACTACCACAAAGACTCACCATAATATTCTTCTCATTACCTGAAGTATTAACCTGTAGCCTAATACCAATAGAGGGGATTGGGTGCCTTGGATTTGTTTCTCCAACACTTCTTCCTCTGGTAGCTGTCTTCAGGGCAAAGGCCACTCCTGGAAAACAAACAAACAAACAAAGCAGGAAAAGCAAAAGGAAGCCTTTGGAACCTAGACTACTATGCAGTCCAGCCTGCTCTACCATAACAACAGCAATAACAACTCCATTTGCTAACGGTCTGTGCTTCAAACTCTGCACAGCCCACGTTTAACAATCTGGTTTTAGAGAAAAGGAAGCTATTCTAAAGTGTTAGCTCAATGAGCGTCACACCACCGGTCTCAGACAGCACCCAACATCAAAGCACACCTTCCCCATAGTTCTTCCTCTCTTTTCGAGCAATCAGGATGGAAGTAGAAAGTCTTAAGAAAATAAATGCGGTGGGTAATGAGAACACCATCACAGGGTCTGGTGAATTCAGATCTGATGTTCTGGACAGAGCACACTGGAGCAGGAGCCCCTCAGTAGCTTATATAACCGGCCTGCTGCAGGAGTTCAATGTGCATCCAGTTACAGACAGGCAGAAGGTGTCGCTGCAGGGGAATTATCTTTGTAAAAACACTGTTAATTAAAAATTCAGCACATGGCTCACTGCAGAACCAAAAAAGTCAATACCCACTACTTACAAAATCTGAACTGGCGATCAACTGTCCCATCTTGGGAAGCAAAGACAGGCTAGGCTTCTGAGGACCATTCTGCAATAAAATGCCTTGCACCCTTGGGATGTGGGGGTGTAGAAAGTGAACTGAACAAAGAGAGCCTTTAGTCTCAATTCTGTCTTAAATAATTGGTCAGTGGGGCTTACAGTAGATAAGGTTCTACAAGAGAGATTTATGATGGAGAATGTCAAGGAAATTTTGCATCAAAAAGAAAAGAAACAAAACCAAACTCTCCGACTCATGAAATCAACCTTAAAACATGAACTCCTCCATCACCTTGGGTCCAGTTCTCAGCTTGGAATTGCCCTCCCAAGTGTTGTTCCTCAGAAAGCATTTTTCTACTCAGGAGTTTGTTATTGGTCCCATCTGTCTAGCAGGATTGCTCATCACCTCCAAGTTAGCTGAAAGCTGTTTGTTATCAACAAATTACATAAGAATCTGGTAAATATTTTATGAAGAGAATTGTAAATATTTTCCTCTCTATTTGCAAGAATAAGTGATATTGACTGATCCTGACACTCCTGCCGGCGTGGCTACCCTTGTCGGGGGACTGAGAAGACATTCTCCAAGCAGCTGTGGTTCACCATGAAGGGCAGAGACACTTCCCTGGACAGAACTGTTACCTATTACCATCCCCCAACACGCATCCGTAGAGCCTAAAGTAAAAGGGTCAAGAATCTACAGCGAGATGTTTCCCATGTTTTCTGTCTACATTGACCTCCAACTCCCTATGCAGTGGTCAGAGCCTTGAAGTTCTCATCTTCCAGCCTCTGCTTCCCTGTTGCAAAGATTACAGGCATACAATACAATACATGCTTGTATACAGTGCTGCTGATTGAATCTGTAGTTCCTGTGTGCTAGACAAGCATTCACCAGTTCATCTACAGCCCCAGCACTATCATTGTCTGTGAAGACTGTTTATGTGATCCCAATAACTAGTGGGGACCAGACAGACCTGAGTGAAAACTGACTTGGCTGCCTACTGACCATACAAAGTTCCCAGACCTCTTGGGGGGTCTCAGGGTTATCATTTGTATATGAGAGCCTGCTGAGAGCAGAGGGTACCGTGTTAGACAATAGTTTGTGGTTAAGTAGTAACTCACCATGAGTCAGTTGCCTTGTGGAGGCCCACAGAGACCCCAGCTTGAGGCTTGGTTTCAGCTAGATGCAAGGTCAGAGAGTCGAAGCTTGTTTTCTCCTGCAAGGCTGCATAATAGGATGTTTTAGCCAAAGGTGTGGTTAGCAGGTGTCTCATACTTCAAAGCCTATTTACAGGATGCTTTGCCATAAGGCATGGTCACCAGATGTCTTGAGTACTAAGGAGGTGTTTACTCTTAACTGTACTTTGTACTTTGAACCATGATGTCCTTTCCCCCACCACCACCACCCACCCCTGCTTTTGAATATATAAAGACTGTAAGAAAACTTGTGTCTGTGGTATTGACCCAGAACCTTCCAAAGCTATCCTGTATATCTTTTTCTTCATCTTTGCCTATATTTCATAGCTAACATTTCCCAATTCTACACCCACCCCACCCCCTCAGAACCCATTCAACAGGTCGAGCACGACTCAACATTGCCTCCTTCTGGCCTTCCCTTTGCCTTTGAACCTCAACATTTTTCAAGGATGTCACCAAGAGTTGGAGTCAAGCCTATTCCCCGAGACAAGCAAATACTGAACTCCAAGAGGGAAATTCACACTCATTTAAACACAAAATCTGACAGGTCTTTTAAAATAGCAGCAGTCCACAGCTGGAAATGCACAAGCTCATGGTTGCTTCTGTAGCATCAAAGGGGGACAACCGAGACTGTGTAGCTACTCACCAGGGACAAAGCTCCACCGTGTCCAAGTCTGTGCTTCCGTGAGAAATAAGATACATTTTCAGTCATTCATCTAACACTTTCTGAGCCTCAATGTTGATTATGTATGTGACCTTGGACAAGGTTCTTGTCCTCTCTAATTCTTACTGCACACTTTTCTAAAAGGAAGGAGCTAAGAGTACTTTTCAGGGGGTGGTGACAACTTGCAATTATGATAATATATGTACAGTTCTTTCACAGAGTGCCCGGCACATAAACTTCCATGATCATAAGCATTATTATTGTAGATTATAATACTGCACTATTATTACCATATAATGATTATCATCATCTCCCAGGCTCTGTTACTAGTATTTGCATATATACAGCAGAATATGTCACAGCCTTCTCATCCAGAAGTTCACAACTTAGTCATGTGATAGAAAGTGCTAGTGATTTTGTCTTAATATAATTCTTAGTCCTGGTTCGTCTATATATTAGCTCTATAATACTAGATAAGCCACTTAAAACTCATCAGCATTGTTCTTCATCTATGAATTAGAAAGGTTTATGTGTACATATGGTTATGGCATATATATATATATATATTTGTATATATATATGTAAATAGATACACATATTATGTATACATGAGATAGGCTATAGGAATGTGTCCTTTCTTTCAACTACAAATGTTTTCCAAGTGCTTAGCCACAAATAGGGCATCTATATCATACCCTCCAAATAGTCAAGGCTTGGAGACTATCTAAGAAGAGGAGAAAGAAAGATGAAGAGCCAGAGATCAGTAAGGATCAAAGCATAACAGTATCTTCTTGACATGATAGAAGCACATCACTCCTGAGCTCACAGCAGCAGCGGTTGCCTGCACAAGATATGTATGAGATAAAAATGAGTCAGTGTCCCAGCATCAAGTGGGGAGAGGCTCACGAGCCTCCATCCCCAGCTGAGGAACTCTTGAAAGCTGGTAGTTTCTTGGGGAGGGAGACTTGGTTTTCTGTACGAATGTGGTTCCTGGTCAGTGACCACACCAAGTGAATGGTCTCAAAGCCATGAGTATATTGTCAGCACAAACAGGAATTTACTAGTTGTATGTGTGTGTGTGTGTGTGTGTGTGTGTGTGTGTGTGTGTAAGTTGGGAGTAAGTAGAAACAGAACTCAGAGGTGTTATAGGGAGGAGTGTGGTATGATGTGATAAAAATGCATTGTATGCATATACGAAGCTCTTAAATAGTTAATTAAAATACTCTATTAAAATTTCCCAAGTAGAAATGACCACCAGACTTCCAGGAGATCTGGTTTAAGACAGTTTTCTGGGAGGCTGTTTATTCTCTTCCCCTCAGACTCAACCCTCTTCAAAATAAGTAAGGCCTGTAAGAAAATGGCTTAGCTACTTTCCTTTGTCTCCAGCACTGGCACACAATGCTGGCACCATCTCCAGTTCACTGCATTCCTCTTTCCATTTTTCTCCTTGTCATTCTTTGGTCCTCAGATGACAGGTGCTCACATGGCAGTGTGCTTCAGTTCCACTCCAGGAAAGCCAATCTGTGAGGCCTTCTTTGTAGGGTATCCTGAACGATCACACGTCACACACTCCTGAAGCTGGTCCTGACTGAGTTGTCAATAATAGGTGGACAGAACAGCTAATGTCTGAAACATTTCTCATCTGAGTTCCCAAGATAAGACTACGAGACCATGTCAATGGTGCTTCCATGATCAGGGAGAGAAAAGGGCTGGGAATGTCATTTGGGAAGATGTGACCAGTTGTGTGCTTTTGGTGCCTTGTTATGGGGTTCATTCTACCGTTAGTGCGTGAAAGCGCGGTCTAATAGGTGGGAAAATTAGAACTCTGAATTACAATGAAGAGCTGTGGCTGGAATCTAGCCCCATAAGAATCTGGATTCAACAATCAGCCCTGAAATGGCAGGAGTGTGAGACTGAGGCGAATGTAGCACAGGTTACACCTACATTACTGAAAAATACAAGTCATTATCTTTAGCTACCAGGGACATTCTGGTCTGGCCCAAGAGCTAAGAGCACAATACTTGGACATCAGTGATTTCTAGGTTCTCTCTACTCATCCATCAGTACATAGCTCTCATTCCCAGGTCCAGATCTGTCTTCTACATCCCCATTTACAGTGGGCATCTTATATTTGCAGCACTTTGCAGCATGTATTTGGAAACTATTTACTGGATCCTTTGAGGTCCTTACAACATAGAAATTTGGGGAATCCTAAGGATTCTGTCTGTGAATTGTTTCCTGGAACAGAACAATTTTTGGAGGCTTCAGTAAAGCTTTAGACCATCAGATCTGCTCCCCTTTCCTTATCCCATGTGGATTTTCTCACTCCATGTGACCTTGCATCTGTGGGGGGCTGAAGTCTCCTCAAAGGCAGACCCCTACAGACCACATCCGTCTTGTTTATGTCCCCAGAGGAATTGACTGGACGACAGAGTCTGTGCTGAGACACCTCCTTCTCCTTCCACAGCAGTAGGGCTTCTTTCTCTCTCTCTCTCTCTAGGACTCTCACCAGGATATACCTGACGATACTCCCCAGCATCCCCAGGAGTGGTGTGCAGTGTGTGTGTGTGTGTGTGTGTATGTGTGTGTGTGTGTGTGTGTGTGTGTGTGTGTGTGTGTGTTTATGCAGAAAACACATGTGGGGCAGAGGATTTATGTTGTTGAACATGTACAGAGTCAGGAAACCTTTCTTGTACAGCAAAGGTAATTCTCGGGGTAATTCCACAGGCATATCAAATTCCACGTAATAATTCCAGAAGGCCTATTTCCAAAGGATGAGAGATTCAGCACAAATGGCTTTCATATGGCTTAAGGGACACTAGCAAATGAGAAGTGTAGATTTTTAGGGATCCCCTTTTCTTCTCCTTATTGATCAGTGGGACATGGAACCCTCCTGGGGCATAATTTTCTCATTGTCCTCAATTTCTCAGGACAAAAACAACTTGGGATATACAGTTGAGCAGGAGAGAACTGTGACTCAGGACTAAATAAAGAGCTTAGAAAGCCCAACACCTAATATGGATGTATTACATAGGGTTCTGCTGTGGAACAGAACCAATACTGAGGGAGGGAGAGAGTTATGCAATACATCATGTCATATCATATAGCACAGTATCATATAATGCACATGCACATGTCTGCACACTAGGGAATGAGAACCTGGTAGCCACTCGGCCCACCAAGCTAACACAGTAGTACCAGCTTGCCTGGAGGGCTGGAAGAGTCCTGGTTTCCTAGCTAACTTGGAAGGTAGAAGCTGGAGTCTGATGCCAGAGAAAAATGACAGCAGAAGTAACAGCAGCAAGGATCGATGACATTCTTGCTCAGGATGAAGTGAAGCAGCCAAGGGAGGCTGCTGTCTTCAGAACCCAACAGAACGCACTGTGCACTCTGAAAGAGCATCTTCTGCTCTTTTCTGGAAATACCCTCACAGACATGACTAGACACACACCTCCTAATTGATTCCAGAGTCCATCAAGTTGGCCACTAAAACCATTCAGCACAAGAGGTAAATATATATATATTAGATATATCTACTATTAAATATATATAACATATTAAATATATAATACTCAATATATATTATCTATGTTAGACATTCTGAGGCTGTGGCTCAGTAGTAGATCACATGCTCTTGCCCAGGCCCTGGGTCTAGATCACAGCATCACACACATAAAATCACAGGCAGCCCTGAGGTATTTGCCTCGCCGTGGTGGCAAGCTCCCCTAGTCATCTCAGCCACAAAGAAGAGTTGTAGCATGAATTTTAAAAGGTCTTATTTATAAAAACAAATCCAGAGCCAGGTATTGGAGTGAATGCTGAAAAATCAGAGAGCAGAACAAGCCACAGCTCACTTTACCAACTTCTCAGCCAATTCTGTTCTCTCAAACTGGAAGCCTCTGAGTCCTCATCAGAATGGCTCTCAGCTGAACTGCTGTTAAAAGCCTAAAAGCTTAAAAGCCTCTAGTTCCTGGTCCTCACGTCTTATATACCTTTCTGCTTCCTGCCATCACTTCCTGGGGATTAAAGGTGTGTGTCACCATGCCTGGCTGTTTCCAGTGTGGCCTTGAACACACAGAGATCTGCATGGATCTCTGCCTCTCAAGTGATAGGATTAAAGGTTGTGTGTCACCATTTTGGGGCCTCTATGTCTATCTAGTGGCTTTTCTGTTCTCTGACCCCAGATAAGTTTATTAGAGTGCACAATATATTGGGGGACATAATATCACTACAAGGAGTGAAGCAGGAGAATTTCAGTTTTGAGGGTAGCCTAGGTTTCATAGCTAATTCGAGGCTAGCTTGACTAGGTAGCCTGGACAATCTAGGAAAAGCCTGTCTCAAAATTAACAAACAAAGATGGGAGGGAGATCACACTGAAACATCTGTCACCGCGTTGCTCACTAGGGTTGATTCTGCTCCTCTGGGTGACCAGGTGGTTGCACTTGGCCTTGTCACTACCCCAGGTGCACCCTCCTCACAGCTGTGCACTTGATTAAAGAGGACTGACTACCTTCCTTGGACAGAGGAGGACCAGCTTTTGGTCAAAGATGAACCAATAGCTATGTTCCTCTGCTAGAACCTGCAAACTTGCTCTCAAATCCAACCAACAAAAGGGCCAGAGATATAGCTCCATGGTGGAGCACTTGCCTAGCATGTGCAGTCTCAAGTACTACAGAGGGAAAAAAAGAGCATGTGAAACATCACACCTTCCCACTGACCCTCTCATCGACTTTAAAATTCTCCAGGCATGTTTTTCTATAGCATTCTCCTTGGCCTTCATCTTTCACAAGGACTTGGAGAGAATAGGACTAGATCGACTAATTATCAGGAAGCTTCAAGTCAATTCTACTGCCTCACTTCTGCCTCTAAAGCCAGCCTCACTCTAGAGCATAAAACAAACGAATCTGTCCAAGTGAACCAAAGCATACTGGGCACTGTGGGTAGCGCTTTCAGCCTGGTCTCAAAGAGGCAGAATGACCAGCTTCCCAGAACTCAACTTATTCCTCTGGGAATCTCACATTCCTTGGTTAATGAATGCCTTTCCAAGGGGCCATGTTGAACTGCTCTCTACACCATCATTTAACCCTTGGGTTCTCACAAATAACCCCTCCTGGGAAGATTTTTTTCTTTGAGAGCCAAGTTGTTCTCTCTCTGATTTTCCTAGCCTGTAAGAACCAGAAGTCTTGATTTCAAGGTGAGAGGCTGAGCAGCTAAGACACTGTGTTGTTCCAAAATTTCAGAGGCAGCATTCAGCCTCTGCCAGAAGTATGGTCTCTGGCTGCCAGTCTGCTCCATTTCCAGGGCGTGCATTGAACTCAAAATCCTAATTGCATCCTGTGGAAATTATGATTCTTCCTGTGAGCTCTTGGGACTGCCTCCTTTCAATAGAGCCAGCAGGGCTCAAATGCTGACTCTCTAGGAATGCACTTTCTGATGAATGGAGGAAAAAGAAAAGGGGAGAAACGGTCTCTGCCTGGTGTTCAGGCCCATAGGTCTTCATCACACTTCTGACATTAGTACATTCAGGGAAATCTGCTTATCTGCACCTTTTTCCCCTATTTTATAAGAAAAACATGGGTGTAATATTGCCATCATCTCCTCCAGCCCAAACAATGCCAAATTAGCCAAAAAGTTATCTTTCTGTAGTTTCTTGAAATGTCTCAGAGGCTAGAAGTCATAAGCCTTAAAGAGGCAACAGAGGGTAAACACTGTGACAGGGCCAAGAGAAACAAAAACTGAAAGCCCAGATTATGGGATGTCACTCCACAAAATGTTCTCCAAAAACACCACTTACCTGGAAAGTATATAAGTATTGCCACAAAAAAATAAGACAATACCCTGTAGTCTAATACATTTAGATAATTAGTCAATTGAATGTCCCCCTTTACTGTGGGTCTTCTCTGGTGTTTAACATGCCAACATGAATCACAGGACTCCCAGTATGCCAAACATTCCAAAGAGGCGTTTTAGAAAATCCACCTTAGGAAATGCTCATTTAAGAGAAGGTCCAATCTGGTAGTTATGATAAATGGTGCTGGTGGCAGTGCTGGTTACCAGCGGAAAAGTCACGGGCCTCGGCCACGACTTGTAAACCAGAGTTACAAAGAGCTTTATTAGAAAGACAGACGGAGGGGATAGGAGGGAGGAGAGCCAGACCTGGAGAGAAAGAAAGATGGCCGGAGCAGAGCAGAGAGCAGGAAGCAGAGAGGGAACAGAAAAAGAGTCGGGGGGGGGGGGTCCGCATCCGGCTTTTTAAGGTGGGTACATAGTCTCCAGCACCCGCTGATGACATAAGATGTAAGAAACAAGACCCCGAGCTGCACATGTGTGGGAGTGAGGGCAGGATCCTAACACAACCATCAACAGAGCTCTCTGCATATGGACCAGGCCAAGACATCCCTGAGAAGTGCACCTCTTAGACTGGCGTGATAAGTGAGTTATAGGTCAGGGATTGGTTCTACATTGAATGTTTGCATATTGGTAAGCAGTTTGTTAAGAGCTTAACAAGTGCTTCCTAGATATTTCTAGATATTTAGGCTTGTGTTAGAAAAATGAAACTTATAAGGGAAGGAGAAGTCTTTGTGGGGTGTGTGTGTGTGTGTGTGTGTGTGTGTGTGTGTGTGTGTGTGTGCTCATATCTAGAGGAAATATAATGAAAGAAATTTTGTCCTGAGTTTCATCATCTAGTCAGTTGATCCTGTAAAGCCAACCTGTGGAGACTGGATCAGCTGGAGAGGTAGCAATCAGAGAGAGCTCTGTGGAATCGGGAAACAGACAGCCTACTAGAAATCCAGTTAGTGTGAACCAGGTAACAACCCGACACAACTGAACATGTAAGATTTATCTCCATTTACAAGTTGAGAGCTGATAAATATTTCTTAGCACCAGCGGTGAATAATTGGAGCCATAGCAGCCATAACGTGTAGATTGCTTTTCTCTGCCTCAAGCCTATTTCTGCCTATGGTCATTTCTCACTTACTCTTCAATATATAATCCTTCCAGCTCTCCTCCCACTTGACATTATCAATCCTGGTACCTGTCCTCTGGTTTTCATTGATTCAGGTAAATTAATTTCTATTGCAAACTCCAATTTGTTGCCAGTCTCTGAAGAAGTCTAAGAAAGATGCCATGCATCTTCTCTGTGTCTCCATTTATTTCCATTGCAGAGTTCCTGGTTTCAGTGAATCCATGATCACAGGCAGCATGTTTACAAGCATTCATTTATGGCTGAATGAGACAGACCCCTAATAATGGGGATCACGTGTTTGTGGAAAGGAGTTATAATAAGTGATCGTTCATATTTTCCCGTGTATCTTGCAAAGCGTGCATGCTCTCCGGGGCCAGTGAACACTGAGCCAAAAATGACAGTGTACGGCTTCGGAAGCTACCTCACATAAAGCCCTGTAATTTCTATCCTGGTTTCTTGGAACAGTCCCTTTTGAAACGGTCCCAGCAGATGAAGCCAGCATCCACATAAACCATTTGACTACTCTGAATTGGTCACACTGGGGGACTTGAGTCGCTTGGAGACCACCTAGCAGTGGCAGATTGATAGGGAGACGTCAGGGAGGACCAAGGGGAAGGAGCTGTCTTGAAAGTATCTTCTGCCCTATTCATACCAGCTGACGCTGCATAGGTCCGAGGCAAACAAGTAGGTGAGGGCTTTCTGTGTGTCTGAACCACAGGACCAGGAACAGATCTCTATAGAAAGCCACAAAAGTTGGGAAAAGGATGATTATACAGCAACACATCACCACACCTTTTGCTCTAAGCCAATCTAGGAGTAAAGAACACATACAATAGGTCTCGATGACTGGCATAAGAAAGTGGCATGGAAGACCAGCTATCAGACAAGGGCAGTATAGCCCCATTTTCCTAGTTATGTAACTACCAGTTCTAGTGAGAAAAACCAGGGGCCTCTAGATTTCTCTTTATGGAGCAGATCAGAAGGAGTGAGAAGGAAGGCCATGTATATTGAGTACTGCTGCAGGAGGGGTTGTCTGTGCTCCCCTGTTCAACCTGCATCCTGAGCCTCTTAGAATGGTTACATACTATTTACTTTATAGATCAGAAAACGGCAGTAGGTAGAGATGAATAGCCTGCCTGGGTAGCAAAGCTGGAATGATTATGCTTGTTCTTACAGAGGCTGGAAGGCAGCCTTCCCTGGCTGTGCCAGGGGGTGTTACTCTCAGCTCTCCTTCAAGGTCGATTTGGTCAATAGAGTTGGTAATGGAGCTGGCAGCCTGTGGGCAAGGCCAGAACTATTTCTAGAAATTACTAAGGGAACTGATATTCCAATCCCAGTCCCTATAATATCCTATTTCAAACACCTTCACTCATTTTGAAGAAATCCCTTTGCATGTGTAATCACTGAGTAGCCTCTATGCTAAGGCTTCACAGATGAGTAATAACAACCTTGTTGTGTTTTGATTAACGTCTCCCTACGTGAATATTAAAATGTAGTGACATAGAATTTTCTTTCTATGTTGGCCTCTAAAATTGATTCCAATCATTTGAGGCAGCCTTGGGCTCACAATCCTGCCTTTGCCTCTGCTGTGACCATGCCCGTGCCCACGCCCATGCCCATGCCCATGCCCATGTCCCTTCCCCTTCCCTCACCTCTGCCTCCTGAAAACTAACAGAGTTCAAAGTCCAATTCAGAGATGGTCTTATAAGAGCAGATTCAACTTTCGAAGGCTGGCACCAATTAGCTATTGTGAGGGCCAGATGTTCCCCTCCCTTCGGGGAGACTCTCCACACATGGCCTCTCCCACTATTTCTGAAACTGCTGTGCTAAACTCACAGAAGGTTTAGCCATTCTCTTCTTTCCAATCAAACTGCCATCTGATACATAGGATGCTCACAGGATGCCTGAATAGGGTGACAAAGAGGAGGACATATATTTCCTGTGCGTGTGAAAAGAAGACTCGAAAAGACTTCAAATATTGCTGGGAAGTTTAATACTTCATTTTTACCATTCCCCACAAAGCACACGTCACACTCCATGAAACTAGTTCATAAGTTGTAACACGAATTGCTAAATGGTCTTATTAATAGAAGACCCAGAGCCAGATATTGGGGTAAAAGCTGAAAGATCAGAGAGGCAGAGTAGCAAGTCACTAGTTCTTATCCCTATGAAATCCTCTGCCAAAAGAGAGCAAGCTCCTCTCTCTACCATACCTTATCCCTTACCCTCTCCGCCCAGCTCTATCACTTCCTGTCTGTCTGTACAGACCTCCAGACCTCTCTGGTTAACTAGTGGCTAGCTCCTCCTTCTGATTTTCAGGCAAGCTTTATTTGTTAGAGCAGAAATAAAATATCACCACAATAAATCCAGCTGAAAATCTTCCATGTTCTACAGCTTAGCTGGAGGTTTTTATTTACCCCAGGTGTTCTCACCTTCAGACAAAAAGCCACAATTTTCATCCCTCTTTGGATAAGGATTCTCCTTGGCACCAGTTCCAAGCTCACTAAGCCCAACTATTAAGAACTAAATAGGACAAAGACACGCACATCTGTGCACCAACACCCTTCCATTCTCCCCTTTGTCCCGCTCTGCTTATTGGGTTGATGTGCTTAGCCTTATCTTTCTTTCTTTCCCTTCTCTCTGTCTTCCTCACACTCTCTCCTCCACCAAAGTGTATTATCTGCCACCAACAGATAATAATCTGCCTCATTCTTTTTCTTGCTCCACCTTCGAGAAGCATCTCAAACTGTAATGTTACTATTAAAAAAGTAATGAGGAAATTTTCTTCCCATGGCAGTTTCTAAATTCCACCCATCTCACTGAAATTCCCCAAGCATACATTTGCATGTGCATATGTACTGCACCCAAATACATGCCTACACACATGCATGTTCATGATAGCGTGTTCTTCGCAAATTTTTCCATTTGTTCTCTTTATCCTCCCAATTCTTTCTGTTCTATGTCCCTTTCAGACTTCAGCTTCTGTAGATCAGCCTCCCCAGGCTTCTAGCCCAAAGGGAGCCCTGGCAACAATTGTTTTTGCATCTTATATGTTGGCACAAAATTAATTATTGTCTTGAATTGTTCTGTCATAATACTTTTATTCTTAAGAAGACAAGATTGTTCTTCAGAACTAAAATGCTTCCTCTGTTGCGTAGCATGCCACTCCTGTGTTTAAGAATCTTGACTGGCTCCTTGTAACAAACGCAGTGTGTCTTAAGAGCTCAGCAACCAAAGAGAATTCATGCCTGTTCTCCATGATCCTAGTGTGTTGTGCAACTACCCCCTCTCAGAAAATTCCATTAATATCTCCATAGTTTTAGTTGAGAGATGCAACTAAACTCTGAATTGGGACTTATAAATTAGATTTGATCCAGAGGGATGAAGCCAACTGCATAAGATACAATAAGGTAGGGAGACTTGAGGTAACTACTACTTTCTGCACAAGGGCAGATGTGAAGAGAAGAAGCATGGCCTGTGTGCCCCTTTGTGGTGCTAGGCATGACCAGATTAGCACCCTAAAATATTTCTGTCCTATGATTCCCTCTTGCCTTCACAACAAAGACCAAATTGTTTGTCATAGTCCTAAGTGACTTTAGGGACCTGGCTACTAGTCATTGCTCCAGACTCTTCATGTGTAATGTCCTCATGCACAATCTAGTCTAGCCATGAAGCAAGGTATATGTGCAATGTCTTCATGTACAATCTAGTCTAGCTGTGAGGCATGGTATGTGATAGCCCAGGCAGGCTGCAACACCCTCACTTCTGCCAACTGTTCTTTCTTTATTCCATGGCATCCCAGTCCAGCATTCATACACACCCCTTAATCAGGTTGTATGTGCTAAACGAGTTCTGATCATTACTATGGGTATTATTCCACCTTCTATTACAATAGCTTCTTCTATTATTTCACCCATTTGATAGCAAAAAGAAGAAGAATGTCTTAAGCTTCCCACCAAGTAAGGAACAGGTAGAACACAAAACTGATTTATTACAGTAATAAGGACTTGTCGATCTTTTACAAAGGCTGACATTTAAAAAAAAACTATACAAATGAAAAAAATCTTATTTCATGGAATGGGATTTTTCTCTCCTGAGAATGGGAAGTAGGTATCATTTTGGTGTTTTTAAAAGAATGCTTGGCTGGGGGCTGGGGTGTGCAGACATTTCTAGTGTTTGGTCCTGTAATCTGTAAAGGCAAACCAGCTCTTATGCCAGTCCTGAAAATTCTTCCATGGAAGAGTAGCTCTTTCCCGGTGTCCTCATACCGCCAGGACCCTGCCATCCATTCTCTCCCTTCTTTCTCAGCTCTGTTAGGAACCAGAGAGGAAGAACACAAGTCCAGGAACCCTCAGGAGATTGCCAATAAGTTAAACAGCTGAGTCATCCACATCAACCTTAAAAGCAGGGCAAGAAGTTCCCAAGGGCTCCATAAAGCATCCCGGGAGTTAGTTTCTCGGAGAAGAAAAGGTTACCACTTGCAAGAGCAATTGGGAAAAGCTTCCTGAAGAAAAGCAGAAGCTTTCAAAAATGGTACTTGGAGGCAGAGCACTAATATTCAAGGTCACTTCAAGGAGTTGTGCATGCTGATACGAAAAGAGCTCCCATCCTGGTTCCTGGTTTTCACTAAGTTCCCATTAAATCCTATCACCACCAATAAGATGACCCCTTAGAGTCCTGAGCCTTAGGTGATGAGCTGTTCATGAGGAGTGTCTTAGTTAGGGTTTTGTTTTAGTGTCTTAGTTATTGTTGTGAAGAGACACCATGACCACTGCAACTCTTATAATGAAAACATTTAATTGAAGTGGTGGCTTACAGTTTCCGAGGTTCAGTCCATTATCATCATGACAGGGAGCATGGCAGCATACAGGCAGACATGGAGCTGGCTACATCTTGATCAGAAAGCAGCAGGAAGTCAACTGACTGTCACACTGAGAGAAGCTTGAGAAAAAAAGAGACCTCAAAACCCGCCCCCACAGTGACACACTTCCTCCAACAAGGCCACACCTCAAAAGTGCCACTCCTTTTGGGGCCATTTTCTTACAAACCACCACAGGGAGTCACCGTCTTTGCTCATATTCTGAAGGAGGAAGAGACTGTCATTTCTTCAGTATCTATCCAATCTAAGCACACACTTGGCACATGCCAACTCCTCAAAAACGAATCTTCCCATAGACATGTGGAGGAGACGGATTTGTGAGGAGGTCCCAGCCGGTGTCATATGGGAAGCAAACCATGCTAAGAGATAAGAATGAAAACCCATGGTGTCATCCAGGCTCAGGCTTCTGCCAAGGGCCATGTCTAGGTCTGGGCCCTCTAGCGTATGTGGCTCCTGTTGCCACTGAGGGCCATGAGGATGGCCACGATCAGGTCAGCGACCTGAGTCCAGGTTGGTGTCCGAGGGCCATGATGCATGCAGAACTGAGTGGCCTGTGCTGCTACCCAATGTCATGGTGATATCCAGTCAGGGCTGCAACTGAGGGTTCATGTTGGTATCTGAGGGTCACATTGCCACTGAGGCCAATACCTGAGTGGCCTGCACTGCCATCTGGGGCAATGGTGACATCCAGACTCAACTGCTGCCTAGGACCATGTCTGGGTCCATGGTCCTATCGTAGCTGGGGTCTATGCTGAAGTCCAAGTCTAATTTTGCCACCAAAGGACATATAGAAGCCCGGGGTTGGGACCTGCAACCTGGGGCTTTGGGGGTAGGGTGGGAGGCATGCTGCCCCCAGAACCATCCGGATCTGAGTGGCCAGTGCTTCCACCTAGAGCCTGGATGTAATCCGACCCAAGCTGCTGCTGAGGGCCACGTCTGGGTCCGTGGTCCAGCTGCAGCTAGGGTCTATGCTGATGTCTGTGGCACGAGTCTCTTCAGGAGACCTTGGGAACCATGTGAGATGAAATCAAAGGCCCATGCTGAGCTGGCCCTGCCCTTTGCTGGCCCAGGGAAAACTGGGCTTGCCTCGGCTGGTCACTGCAGCAAGAGAGCTGGCCCCTGCAATCAGATGGCCCCACCCATCACCACAGGGGAGGATGAACCCACCCTGAGGGCATAGGCATAGGGGAGTTGACTCTGCCCCTTTGCCTAAGGTGGGTGGCCCCATTGGCTTAGACTGACCAATCAGCTCAGCTACCACCTAGGTCTACAACTGGGCCTTGGGTTGGCCCACTCTAGCATCTATCCCCATGTAGCACCTGCTGGAGCTCATGAAGGAACTGGTTCTATGGAACAATACCCAAAGGATTGCCAAGACTCTGGGAGACCATGGGATATCCCAGAGGAGTTACATTGAGAATCCAATGATGATGGTGTAGCAGAAACCAGTTTTCCAAAGGAAAGAAAGAGTCAACTTACTTTTTAAAATAAAATGAATCCAAAATTGATCATAATTGTTAACCAAGTATCTTTCATCCTATAGTCCCCATGTAGCTAATGGTTTTCTTTTAGATTTTAAGGTCAGCTAATCAGAGAACTAAGAACACTACAGTATTGCCTATCAGTTTTCTGTATATTTGGTGTTTGGTTTGGGATGTCATTCATACGGATCATCCTATATATGAAAAAAAAAGTTTGAGTTAAGCAAATGAATTCATCACATAGGTGTTTCTGGAAAGCTCATCCTTGAATACAGAGCATTCTTGTAGATATGGGGCATTTCCTAATATGTGTGTAAGCACAGGTGATGCCATTAAGAAAAAGTGATGTTATTATTTGGAAAGTTTATCATGGTTCCCCTTGGTCAGTCTACTAAAGAACTCTCCAATTGGTTCTCATGCCTATCTCATGAATTCTGAGTCTAATGTTTGGTATATTAATTACCTTTCTGTTGCTGTGATAAAATACCTTGATAAAAGTAACTTAAGGAAAAGGGCATGTATTTTGGCTTATGATTCCAGAGAGGTGGAGGCTCCAGGTGTAAGGGTATAGCAGCAGGAGCAGGAAGCGGAAAGATCACATTTTATCCACACACCAGAGGCAGACAGACAGACAGACAGACAGACCAGAAAGTGGGACAAGGCTAGAGACCCACAAAGCCCACCTCTAGTGATGTACTTCCTCCAGCAAGGCTGTACCTCCTAAAGTTCCACAGTTTCCCCAACTAGGGACAAAGTGCTCAAACATAGGAGCTTACTGGGGACATTTCTCATTGAGATGGCCACACATCATGTCTACAAAGTCCTCGTCAGTATAAGCTGGGCTCTGTCTTAGTTAGGGTTTCCATTGCTATGAAGAGACACCATGACCATGGCAACATTTATAAAGGAAAATATTTAATTGTGGTGGCTTACACTTTGAGAGACTGAGTGCATTATCATCATGGTGTGACATGGCAGCATGCAGGTAGACATGGTGCTGGAGAAGGAGCTAAGAACTCTACATCTTGATCCAAAGCCAACCAGAAGTGAACTGAAACATTGGGCATATAGGAGACCTCAACCCCCACCCCCATGGTGATATACTTCCTCCAACAAGGCCACACCTACTCTAATAAGGCATACCTTCTAATCATGCCACTTCCTGTAAGCTGATGGGGCCAGTTACACTCAAACTACCACAGGTTCCAAAAAGAAAGTGGGATCAAGATAGGAATCTAGTTCTTGGATCCACACAGTATTGCAGGAAAAAGCTGGGCACATGACAAGCTAAACAGAGGCAACAACTCAGAAGTGTCATGGAGACACAAAAGGTACCAGGAAGATCCTACTCAAGGAAAAGACTAGCAGCGGATGGCTAAATCCCAAGAGTGGAGTCCACCATACAATACTCCATACCAACATGAAAAATTAAGGGTGTGCAACAAGGGTGAGCCAGAGGAACAGAAATACCAAACATAGCAAAAAAGCAGAGTGGATGAGGAAGGATGGAGTTACCAGAGGTAAGACTATCACTAACAGAGCACAATACACAGGCATTTACTGATGTGGGCTATGAACTCAACAAAATGTTTCTACATCTGCATATAGGTTTCCATTCATCACTCAAAAACACTCACGCAGCTTTCTTTACTTAAGTTATCAGTCAAAATACTCTGCAAATATCTGAGTATTTGAACCTGTAACTGCTCTGCGAGGCATGTAATTTAAGTATTCCTATTTTATTAACTCAAAATGGCAACAGAGACATTAAGAGATTTCTCCAAACATAGTATTTGACATTAACAATTTTTTTCTTATGCTTTCCCTTTGTTGGGGGGAGGGGGTTGTTTTCTGTTTGTTTTGTTTTGTTCTGGTTTGGGTTTTGAGTTTTGTTTGTTTGTCTGTTTGTTTGTTTGTTTGTTCTTTGGGCCTATTTGTTTCTAAAGGGAAAGAGAAACATGTATAGTTGAAGGGGTGGGGATCTGGGGAGGATCTGGGAGGAGATGGAAGAGAGGGAAACCAAGATCACAATACATTGTGTGAAAAAACTATTTTTAATAAAAGAATTAACTAGCCCTTTAAATTTCACATAAGCCATGGTAATTCTTTTAAATGTACAAATGAAACTCTTTTCTCTCCATACAATTACATGCCTAATATAGAGTTCATTTTTATTTCTAGGACTGTTTATTTTTATCTTCTTCAGGGAAGAAATGAGAACAACTATTTCATTCGAGATGGATTTTTACTGTTTTATAGTTTATATACTTACGGAATGGATTTTACTCATTGTTAGCCCCTCTCTCTCCCACTGGCACTCTTCAGTTTAACAAGTCCCCTCCTATTTCTGTGTCTTCTTTTTTATCGTTGCCCACTGAGTTTAATTAGTTACTTGTCTGAGCATGGGTGGGACTTAGTCAACTAAGCGAGACCACCTTACCTGCAGTGACGCCACAGGAGAAAATGATAACCCCTGCCCCAACAAGAATCAGTTGCCAATAGCCTCTATGAGGGATGGAGAGTCGTGGCTCCTCCCTCATTTGTGATGACATCAGATGGGCCAATCTTGTACAAGTCCTGTGCAGATAACTACAACAAGATGTTTGCTTTCTGATCCTCATACTGATTATCTTTCAAGACATGGGTTCATTTTGTCCTTTTTTCTACATTCCAAGAGACTATTTCAAAAGTACTTTTGATTAATCTTTTCCTTTTCTTTTCATAACATTTCACTTCTTTCTCTATTCATTGCAAACTTTTATTCAGATACTGCCAGACTTTGCTTTTCTTAAAGCCATTTGTTTTGGCCAGTTCCCTCCTTATTTCTATCTTCACTTTATTTTGGTCTCTTGTTACATGTGTCTACTCCTTAGATTGGTAGGGGGCATCTGAAATTTTATTAAATGCATATAGCAGAAGGTTTCTAAAATTGTCTCTCACTTTCTCAAGTAGTTTATTGAGGTACTGAGTACTCTAAATAATTCTACTTTTTAGGAAGGATAGGACAAGAAGTGACTGTGTAGACTACCCTTCTGGCCTCTCTTCATTTTCTCTGTCTCTGTCTCTGTCTCTCTCTCTCTCTCTCTGTGTGTCTCTCTCTCTCCCATACAACAAGCACAGATACACACACACACACACACACACACACACACACACACACAGAGAGAGAGAGAGAGAGAGACAGAGAGAGAGAGAGAGAGAGACAGAGAGAGACAGAGAGAGAGACAGAGAGAGACAGAGGGGGGGAGAGAGAGAATAAATATAGAGTCCACTGGCTGCCAGTAAATTCCACATTCTGATCTAGACCTGGAGTTGAGATTGGATTATATAGTTTAGAGGCCAAAATCTGACACATACAGTTTATTCTAGTTCCATTTGACCTTGCATGTGACATCCTGTCTTTGATGTCAGTCCCCTTAGACATTACAAAATGGCATGCAGTTTATAGCTTTTCTTCAAATAAATATACACAAATGATTTCTTATGATAGAATACAGTCAACTTTGCAAAAGAAATTTAATAGCACAGGGAAATATGGTCTCCCACACAATAACAACAAAATCCAAGACATAGAAAAAAGGAAGCAATTACTAGGCATGTCTTATGCAAAGAAGAAAGAAATCCTTCCTTTTCCATGCTTAGTAAAAAAAAAACAGCTAAGCCATCACCTATCAGATTAATCATTAGGGGTCTGATGCTTTCAGCCTTTCACAGTACTGAAGAGTTTAAATCCCCCATTTATGGAAAATAAAGTCCCCAAGCTGTTCCTGTTGTTGCATAATTGGTATCATGTCCAACATGGGAGCGGTTTTCAAGACAGGGGAAGTCATGCCAGCTACATCTTTCCATGCATCTCTGTCCCATTCTTGCTTTTCAGCATCAAGGGCAAGTTGGGGAGTTAATAATGAGCCCTATTGACTGCTGTATATGAAAGGATATCTCTCTATCAGGTCAGGGTGATAGTCATATTGTGAGCTAGCAACAGGGAACAGGCAGAGGCATGGCTTGGGTTCCTTCCTTACAAGTATGAAACATCTCAGAGGAAGACCTGACCATCATCATACTGTGAACACTTCTCCATTCTATCATGGTCACGTTGGAAGCAGTAGCCTCAGTGGTATGGAAACTCTTGGAGTGACATCTCAAAAACAGAAACCAATTTAGATGAAAGAATACAAAAAAGGTCCAGATGGCTTTGCTGTGCTCACCATTATAAATGAGGATGGCTGTCCACAGCAGCCAGAGTGCATCTGTTCGCTATTTTATTCAATTATATAATTAGAGTAATGTTCTCTCTTTAATTGTCACTGTTTTAATAAAACATAAAATCAAAGTAAAGTTGCTCTTGGATATTTTTGAGTAAGTAGAGTTTAAAAGTGCATAAAAGAAAAATTGCATTCACAAATACTGACCCATGCATTTCTTCTCCATGAACTTGCTTCTTACAGCGAAATAAACAAGAGCTTCTCTGTAAGAAGAGAGAAGTTCAAAATCAGTCTGATCTCGGATGTTATCCCTCTATTGGATCTATCATTGTGATGCTGAGGAGAGAAAGTTGGCCACAAACAGCATGATTAATCACACTGTTGTTTCTTTAACACAAATAAAGCCATTCCTCATGCTGGGGAAGAGCTGTCCACCCCTTGGCAAAGCAGGACACAAATCAGCAAGCCTTGGGGTGCAAATGCCCTGGTAATATGACAGATATCTAGAAAAACAGTACATTGATTTGGAATTAATGAAACTTTTCAGAATCTACACTGACCTTTGTATTTAGATATATGCCTAGGTGTCTGGTCAGAAATGATCTGTTCCCTTTAAAAATTAAAAGTTTATTGTTTAGCAGATGAATGAAGTTGGTATAGTAGAAAGAAGCTTCTAAAAATGTTTTCAATTTAAATAAATCTACCACCTACCATGACTGGATTACTTTCCCATCCTATTGATCGACAGATTCATGGTACCAAAAGAGATTCCAAAGACCAGTTAACTCATATTAAAACCTATTGTGTGTGTCTTAAATGATCCCTTAACAGATCACCTAATCAAGCCCATACTTGATCCCTCGGTGCCATCCCACACAATGAAACCTAAATTTTGAGAAAGAAATTGCCTATCATCATAAGCAGCCAAGAGATCCTACTGTGCCGAGAACTATTTGCTTCCTGCCAAATGAGGCAAAAGAGAAGCTGGGGAGAATTCAGATCATCCAATTGCAGGGGAAAAAAGCCCGAGGGTGCAGATGGTATAGACGGGCATCTGGAATGTCTCCTTATTAAAGCCAAATGCAAGCTGCACACATTTCAAAGGAGCCATGCTGGACTGTTGCAAAGGGAAAAATACCACTGAGTATTTCAGTGTCATTTAGAACTACATAGACGGAAGGGACAACCCAGAGACTTTGTCACTAATGAGTTAGAAGTTATTGATGAGGAAGTTTTTCTCAAGGTCCCAAAGAGCCTGGAAAGTGCTGTAAAGATGTATGCACTGTTGAAAGCATTCACAGTTGTGGTGTAAGAAAGAGAAAAGCAAAACAGAACAAAACTATTAAAATCTTACTCAAGCGCTGCACTCAGAGTGCATTGCTCCGAACTTGAAAGATGGAGTCTTATTCCCCAACATGACTGTGTTGAGAGGTGAGATCTGATTGGAGGTGTTTGTGAAAGCTCTGCCCTCATAGGTAGAGTGACATCATTATAAGAAGGAGGTCACAGAAGTGGGTTTGCATTCTCTTGCCTTTCCACCTTCAGCATGTAATGACAAAGGTTCATGCCAAATGCTGGGACTTGTATCCTGAACATCTCAGCCTTCAAAATTATGAACCAACACATTTCTGTTCATTAAAAAGTATGCAGTTCCAGGTAACCTGTTATAGAAACAAAAAATGGATTAAGGTGCTAAATCACTTTACATTTCAGCCCTCTGTATCAGTTACTTTGCTTGTCACTGTGACTAAAAGGAAGAGGCATTTATTTTACCTCACAGGTTCAATGAATACAATTTATCATGGCAGAGTACGCATGGAGGAGTAGCTCAGTCTAGAGCAGAGAGAACAGGCTAGAAACAGAGGTGTGGGCATCACTTTCAAGGCCGATCTCTAATGATCATCATTAGCCAACAAGTCCACATACCTGAAAGATTTCATAACCTCCCAAACAATGCCACACACTAGGGACCAAGTGTTCAACCACATGAGTATATGGAAGACATTTCAGACACAAACCATCATACCTTGCTCTTCATGTTTACTTTATCTTGTAGCCATTTTTAATTGCTCATCTGTTGTATGATTTCAAGACTATATTTCTTTGAGGGAAAGAAAACATGAGCAGGTACTAGAGAAGCTAAAGAAGTATGGTTGGGTTGGAGATGGAAAATCAAAGACTGAAATGGGGGAAATATGAAGGGACTAAGAGGGGAGGGTTTATAAGCACATGGGGATGAAGTAGAGTGGAAAACAATATTGGGAATCAATTTTTTCTTTTACTGGATCCAGGGAGAAAATGTCATGATTATTAAGTTGAAAGATTTGGTTCCTGACTCTCAGCGTGTGATTTAGAAATAACATTTCTCCCTTAGATCAACTGTGAATCCAGCACTTGGGCTGATGAGAATTTACAGTTTTCCTATCATGGTGCTACTCCCTAGAGACTTTCAAAGAGGGAACACAAGTAGATCAAGGAGATCCATGAGCAAGGGGCCTAAAAGGAAGCTCCTAGTCTCAGACTCCATGCTGAGCTCTTAGCCCAGACTGAAAACTCTTATCTATGTGGCCCTAAGTATGTCCTACAACAGACCACATGTCTGGGAGGCCTGTATGGGGTCATCTGCCCTCTTTGTTCTCATTTGACTACTTAAGTCTTCTATGTTGGTTTGTGTGCTGTTCATAGAAAATCTGATGGATAACTGATTTTGATGAATGCTGGGTTAGTTTCAAAAGTATCAATGAAAGGTGGTGTTTCCAATGACACGGTCTATGATTCACAGCAGATTTTAAGGTAATAAATCCAAATCATTTGTGTTTCTACCTATTGTTTAGCATAGATATTAGATATGCTTTCTCTTGAGAATTGGAATTCATCTATATGATGGATCTTTTCTATTAAACAGTCTTTTGTTTTGGTACAGCTTCAACAACATTGATATTCCTTCCTCCTTGGTCACTCACATAAATATAGCTGTCCTAAGCACACTATTGTCCTTTATGGTGAATGTACCCTTTGGTTAGAACTGCCCTACCCACAGATATTTTGGTTGGAAACAGTGCTAGGTCAGGTCTTCTGACACATGACTCAGTGACTATATTCCCACATTTGGCCAACAAAGGCCCTATCACTGAAGGCATTGCCTATCAAGAGTGATGGATATTGAGTAACAAGATAAACAGCCTTTGGGCCAGCGGTTCCAGATGTTAGCCAAGCAATAGCAAATTGAGAGTGGCAGAAGATGCCATGCCAAGCTCCATCAGAGCACGTGAGTCCTAGAGAGCCTCCCACTGTGGACTTATTCCTCTAGTATCTACAATAAGTCAACATTTACTATGCAGAGCTGGTGAAAATGTCCTCTCTTGAGTTCTAAGACTCCCTGTAAGAGAAGAGTGATAGAAATACAATTGTAAAGAATTAGATTTGAGTTTCTGTTCATTATTTACTAGACAAACACCCTTGATTTAACACTTAATCTTGAATCTGATTTCCTGATTTTGTTTAAAAAAAATGCCAGTTTTCTTGCATTAATGTTTAAAAGTTTTAGTGGGAAGATAAACCTATGTAAAACGAAGGTGCATGCAGGCAACAATTGTTAGCTATTTTATGATTATTATTGATAGTTAATGAAGTGTTTCAGCTACATGGTATGCATATCAGTAAGTGGGAAGTGTTAGAATTGCCTCTACAAATAAACTATAGATTCTCAAATAACAGCTCCTTCATCTACAATGTTTGTTACCCATCTTTTCTCCTTATAGGTAGGAGCAAAAAGGGAGTGTTGAAAAGCATTCAGCCAGAGTGTGGCTAATGAGAGTAGGAAAAAGCCCGCTCTAGGAAGGAGGCCATGCAGTGACTTCTCTGCTTCTCCACTTATCAGGATGTCCCTTCAGCTGTCACTGCCACTCCCTCCTGAGAGCAGAGTGCTTTTATATGGAATTCAACTCCCGACTGAGAGAGAACGTTCACTTTCAGGAAGATTCTCAGTATACTGTGCTGAATAGCAAATTTAGGAGAAGATGGCTGAAGAAAGAATAACATGAAAATCTTACCCCCTGGTGGTGGAACCTGTTAGACAGCCTCCACAACCCTAGCAAAGTGTTCTCACCTGCCCATTCATTACCTACTGAGGTGTGGATGAGAAAGACATGTGAGCACAAGAGTCTCTCATCTTTTCTCCCAAAGAATATCTGCTGTGGTCTTTAAGTGCTATAGAGCTCAGAAAGAGGACCAGTGATTATCATGGTTTGCAAACATCTTCCAAGAGATGAAGAACCCAGAAGAGCCTCAGGGTGTGGCAGGGTGAGCTCAGTAGAATGAGAAGAATAAACGTTTCTGGGTTTATACAAACAAAAATGATAAACATGTGCATGCTTTGATTCTCTTTTTATGGACACTGTTCTTAGGCACTTAGGTTGTTTTTGTAATTCCATGTGTCTGAATTTTGGTAAGACTGATTTCTGATCGTTCATGATAAAGAAAAATAACATGAGGAACAGAACCAGGTGTATGCTTCATTCACAGAGAGAAATAAGACCTATGACTAAGTTTCTGCTCAACAGCTACCCTCCCTTCCAACCTGTGCCTGTGTGAGCAGATGGTTTCTCAGCTATGTCAAGCGTAGTTTAAGCCATGCCTCAGCGTGTATACGAGAAGCTGCCTACATAGAGTCCCTACTGAACAAAACCCAGGTGGCTTGTCTTAGAGTAGATGGCCATCCATTTTCTAGTCTAGCTAATTGGACCAAGAGGCATGTTTACAATGTAACCATAGAAACCAAATGCCTAGGAAGATGGGTGGCTTTTTAATATGGCTTGGCATGAGAAAATGGAGCAGGGACCATTATGTTTTCCTCTCGGAAACTAAACTGCTATATCTTGAGAAATAGAACAGAAGTGGAGGATAAATTGATATGATATACTGTGGCAGTTTCATCCTATCAAAAGGAAAAGGTGTAAGTAAGCAGAGTCTAACAGCAAGCGAGGTCAATGGGGTGAAAAGTGTACCTAAGACAGGCACATGAGGAAGTGAGGCTCTGAGAAGCGGAGATTTATTTGAACAGAAATCCACAAAGTATATGGGTAAATTAAAAGCACATCAATATCTCTCTCACCTCCAGCCCTGTTCTATTAAGGCCAGAATGTTTGGTTTTCCAGATCTGTGGTTCACATACAGCCCCATGAATGCCATCTAGTGACACGTGGTAGCTTGAACTTCTGTTCCTTGTATCCAAAAAGGAATTGTATTAGTCAGTGTTCTCCAAAGAAGAAAGCCAATATCATGGCTAGATAGCTAGGTGATGAAGAAGAGATTTTTTAGAAATCAGAGGGAATGAGAGGAGAAGAGAGGGACAGGAAGGTTCACACAGAGGCTGTGAAATCTCAGGATCCTCAAATCTCAAGTTGACAATTGTAGGTGGACTTTTCTTTACCATCTGCCAGTTCCAAAATAACCAATATGGAGACTCAATATTAATCATGGATGCTCGGTTGATAGCTCAGGCTTGTTGCCAGCTAACTCTTACATTTAAATTAACCCATATTTCTTAGCTACCCTCTGCAACCTGGTGGCACCTTCTTTCATCATGGCATGTTTATCTCCCACTTCCTCTGAGTCTCTCGAGACTCCCAAGACTCTGTCTGCCCTTCTTCTTCCCAGAGTCCTCCTAGTCTGGCTCTCCTGCCCAATCTCTTCCTGCTCAGCTATAGGCCAGTCAGCTCTTTGTTAACCAATAGCAGTAATACATATTTACAGTGTACAAAGATTGTTCCACAGCAGACAATAATAGACACAATAACACTGATGACATAGTCCACTATGAAGTCCATCTCCAATGTCCAAGATCAGTGCCCAAGCTCAAGCAATCCTAAGAAAGTTCTCATTTATTCAGGCATTTTCAGCTCTGTTCAGGTCCTTAGTTGACTGGGTGAAATCTACCCACATAAAGGAAGATAGCCTGGCTTACTCTATCTACTCATTCAAATGATAATTTTGTAAAAATCACCCTCAGGTATATTGAAAATAATATTGGACCAAAAACTCTAGATTTCCAGGGTCTAGTCAAACTGAGATGTCAAACTAACCACCAGTGAGCCTAATTGAATCACTTCACCCACCCGTGCTTTGGCCGCTGGAAAGAAACTCACTTAGCTATCATCTGCTTTTCCAAAAGGCCAGGTGAACTTACAGACACATGTCTGGTTCACAGTAATCTGACTGCCCAAGTAGAAAATGCTCGAATCAGTTCCTGTCTTATGGACTCAGGTGGGAACTCCACAGATCTCTCTCACAGATTCCCAATAAAGAAGAGAAGAAAGAAGCCGAATATATTCTACTTCCTGTAGGCCATTACCGTCCTGTGTTCAAATTCAGCTTGTTCCTTCAACTGATGTTCTCTTCCAGAAGAGAAACATGAGGGGGATGAGCAGATACCCACCCTCCAGGGCCCCTTATCCACAAGAGCTGGTTTAGTTTCAATTTTCAGTATGTTCTTTAAGAACAGTGGCCATTATCAAATCCATCTGCATTGTTTCTTAGTTATCATGGTCTCTTAGAAAGAAAAGGAGACATAAGCACATTGTCATGATATTTTGTTTGTGATCTAACAAATAAAGCTTGCCTGAAGATCAGAGGGCAGAGGCAGCCACTAATCGTAAAGGCAGACAGTGGTGGCACACACCTTTAATCCGAGCACTAGGGAGGTGGAGACAGGAATACAAGGCCGGTGGAGACAGGATCTCAGCCCATTCAGTCTGAGGATTCGTAGAAACAGGATCTCCCCCTTTTTTGCTGAAGAGTTGGTGAGGTGAGAAGTGCCTATGGCTTGCTCCTTTGTCTCACTGATCTTTCAGCATTTACCCTGATATCTGGCTCTGGGTTTCTATTATTAAGACCAATTAGGATTCGCGCTACAGCACATTTCACAAACTTACGTAGGAAATATAAGTAGTTACTACAAACAAGAGGATTTTCTCTGCAGGACAGAATCTACATAATATTGACTCAGAAACATGCTCTTAAATCATAGGACTGAAGGTATATGTAGCTCAAGTGACTGCTTACCATGCATGAAGCCCTAGATTCTATTGCTAGTACTCTAGGCATGGAGGCTCAGGCCTGTAATCCCAGCTCTAGAGAGGCGGAAACAGAAGATTCAGAGGTTCAAGGTCATCTTCAACTACATAGCAACTTTGAAGCCAGCCTGGACTACATGACACCCTAACACAAAAGGGAAAAAAGGGGGGGGGGGAATGTGCTCTCAGGAGAATATCTGGCCCAATAAGTCAGCTGATCCTAAAATAGTTTCTAGAACATTCCTGACATTCAGCTGAGGTTCTGATTGACCATGTTCCTTGACTAGAAGATAGTCATCACCCATGGGGACTTCCCATTTCACATCTAGCAAGTGAATGGTGACAAGAGCCTAGAAACGGGTTAGAACCAACTCGCCATCGGAATTAGCCTCTGAGTCTTAGAGGCATTCTATCTGAAACGGCGACAGTGACTTTAGACTCATAAACTTGTACCGCCACTCCTCTCTGCTGATTTTCCACTTGCAGAAAAAAGTGGTCGCCTATCGGTGCTGTTGTGTCTCCCGGAATAAACAAAGAATAAAGTAAGAACTGCCGTAGTCTCACATGGCATTCTCTTGAGTAGATCCCAGTTGCCTCAACTCCTGAAAGTTTCCTTTGTGAAATAAAAGTTGTTTAGCATTGACTTATAAAATGAGAAAATGTGTTACTGTGGGCATTCAAAATTGTGTGAGTTTATTTTTTTTAACCACAGACACAATTGATTATGATTCGTGATTATATTTAGCAGGAACTGAGTCTGATATTCCAGACATGATCTCAATCCCAGGAGAAGTGAGGAGCACTTACCCAGGGCAGCAATTAATAAAGCTACCTTTGGGCTCACAGGACAGCCATCACAGCCGCTGTTGATCTTGTGGACGAATAAAAGCAAAATCCCTTTCTGGAAGTGCAACCGAGCCATGTCTCCCTGAGCCAAGCAGAAAAATATTTAACCTTAAAGGTAGTGCTTTACACGCACCTTCTAAAGGTCAGGCTTGCCGGCTTCCTCCCGGGGCTCTGGTGTCTCTGTACTTGATTCCTGTTTGGCAGGCCCATGTCATCTGCAAAGCTGATGGGTCTTCCTCTCTGTTGCACAGCTTCTCCTAAGGCCCAGTAAAAATGTTGCCCAGAGGCTCATCAGCACTTTCTTGGCACAGCACACTAGGCCAGCTGTGCTCTTTATCACACACAGGGAGAGAGAAAATTGTGCCTCTCTGCCAATATTGCACCTTTCCTGAAAACAAATAGAACCTGCCTTTCAAATGCTTCCAAATGAAGTCAGAGGGGTTTTTTTTTTTTGGAGGGGTAGGGGGGCAGGGGTCTTCCTTCAACATCAGAACTGGGAAAGGATGCCTAAGATATTACTTCCTTGTATCCCTAGAACTTTCCGTTGCAAATGCGAGATAGAATATGCAGTCATTTGCAGGCCTATCTGAAGGAAGTGAATGACCTTATGTCCACAAATAATTGGTGTAGCTCATCCATTCAAATGATAAATCAGCAGGCATGTATTCAGTCTGTATTGTGTGCAGAAAATGTAGTGGGTTCTGGATATCCTAACACCAGCTAGGAATCACATTATACAACAGGAATACAAGTTTGGATTATAAGTTGTCAATAACAGCTATAGGGGAAATGTTATGAAGAATTTTCACCCAAATGTTCTGTTGCATTTTATTACACCATAGTTGTGAGTTCTTTTGTCGTCAGAAACAGAGGTAGTATCCTGCCATTGGGAGCTAAATCATATGAAGAGAATAATAGAAACCCAAATAAATAAAAGAAGGGCTGAAAGACCCTCACTACCTCTTCAGACCTGAGTAAAGTAGCATGGTATTAGGATTCAAAAATATATAGTATGCTCATCTTAATATATTTAAATTCATATCTACATCTATGTATAAAAGCAAATATCAAAAATTACAGCATTCTAGTATTTTAAAACATCTAAACAGATAGTATAAAATATCTCTGAATAAACAATAATAGTATGATATGTCTTATATAATCAAACTACAAACTGTTTACTCACCCAAGAGTCACAACCTGGATCACAAACATCCTCAGAATATGCACTAAAGCATGACATCATATTTCACCTTCCAGAATGCCAGAGATCAGAATGAATGATGGTTCTTGGTGATACTGAGAAAATGAGAAACCTCCTGAACTGATGGGGTGAATGTAAATCACATAGCTCCTTCATACACAAGCCATTCTCCTTGTGTATCAAAATGTAAAATGCACTTGATAGTCTATAAAAGATGAATGCATGCAAAAGCATTTATGTCATGATGATCTTTGCGGCTTTATTTATGAATGAAAATGGATTAAAATCTTGATACATTCATGTAATGATACACAAAAGTCATCTTGTGTCTTTTTTAAAATTTTTACTTAATGTGCATTGGTGTGAGGATGTCAGATTCCCTGGGACTGGAGTTACAGACAGTTGTGAGCTGCCATGTGGGTGCTGGGAATTGAACCCGGGTTCTCTGGAAAACAGACAGTGCTCTTATCTGCTGAGCCATCTCTCTAAGCCCATCTTGTGTCTTTTAAGACAAGTAAAGTACTGCAGGGTAGAGGAGGAGTAGACACCGGGGGCTGCATGGGGCTAGTGTAGGACGGGAAGTGACTAAAATAGACACCGTAAGTTTTAGGATCGTGCAGATATCCTAACACCAGCTAGGAATCACATTATACAACAGGAAGTATGTTCAGAAATCTCAACAAATAACATATAGCACCTTCAAGTTTGGATTATAAGTTGTCAATAACAGCTATAGGGGAAATGTTATGAAGAATTTTCACCCAAATGTTCTGTTGCATTTTATTACACCATAGTTGTGAGTTCTTTTGTCGTCAGAAACAGAGGTTCTTAAACAATGTCAACTGTGGTCAATAGATGGGGGAGGTGGAGAGCTGACTCAGCAGTTAGAAGTGTGTATGCTCTCACAGAGGACTGGAGTTGAGTTCCCTTCACTCACATCAGGTGGCTTACAAGTGGCCATAACTCCAGCTCTAGGAAGTCCACTGCCTGTGTGCTCCACAGCTTCCTGCACTTACATGTCCATACCCACTCACAGACACATGCACACATACATAAATACATAGTTAAGTCTTCCTTAAAAGTAATAAACACTGTGGTGTTCCATATCATTATATATAAGCATGTATAATTGTGTCATATAAAAGTCAATTTTCCCAATTAACAATGACTAAAGCCATTGTTTCTCAATCAATAAGACACAGTATCAGAGGTAACAAAACAACTACTATCACCTGTCTTTGCATTATTTTTCTGAAAAATTGAGTAAAGGACTACAAGTAATTAACATGATTAGAAAAATGGTCAGAGGGTTGGGGAGATGGTTCAGTTTGTAGTCTTTGCTGTGCAAGTAGGAGGACCGGAGTTAGGAGTCCCAGCATCCATAATAAAAAGCTGGCATGATGGCACATGCCTGTAATCACTGCACTTCGGAGGCAGAGGTAAGCAGGACCCTGAAGCTCACTGGCCCAATGCTCCAGCCAGCTTAGATGAATCAGTGAACTCAAAAAAATCAATAATGTGGAAAGCAAGTGAGGTAGAGACCCAACATCAGCCTCTGTCCTCTCCACACATATGCACATGCACCTGTACGTACATGTACACACACACAAGCACACACATGTACACACACAAAAAAATTAACATAATGAGGACTGAAGAAATGCTTTGATAGTTAAGACTCCTTGCTGCTCTTCCAGAGGACTGGAGTTCAGTTCCTAGCACCACACCAGGTGACTCATAACTGCTTGTTTAACTCTAGTTCTACGAGATATGATGCCCTCTTCTGGCCTCCACAGGTACCCACATACATTTGCATATACATATACACATACATACACACATAAATAAAAGTACCAATAAATATAATCTACCACATAAGTAGACTCAAGGACAGAAATCACATGATCATCTCATTTTGACAAAATGCAACAAGCCTTCAATGATAAAAGTCTTAGAAAAATCTATGGAACACAGCTCAACATTATAAAGGAAATATAAGGGAATCCTACAGCTAACATCTTCCTAAGCAGAGAAAAATTTAAGGCTTTTTTGCTATAATCAGGAATAGACTAGGATGTCCAGTCTCCACCTCCTATTCAATATAGTTCTTCATATATTAGCTAGAGCACTAAGACAAGTGACAGAGATAAAAAAAGATACAACAGGAAACGAAGGAGTCAAAATATTCTGATTTGTAGATGATATGATTCTGTAAAGACCACAAAAACTCCAGCAGAATGATCTCTACAGCTGATAAAAATCCATCAAAGTAGCAGAATACAAAATTAACATATCAAGTCCAGAAGCCTTTCTATACTTAAAATAAATCTTTGAAACAATAATAAAAGCATAATGACTTATGAAAAATATTCAAAATTCAGTATTTTCCATTTCTAATATTCAAGAGGCAATATAACAAAAATTATTTTAGGTTAGTTCAATAAGAAATGCATGTATAAAGAAAACCATTAAAAATATAGTATAAAAAGTTAAAAGTATAAAGTACATATTACTTTTATAGACAACATAGTATTTTTAAAGGTAGATACAAGTCAATCTACTAATAGATACATAATATCATAATACATAATAGATATGTTAACTTTTTATAAATTTAAAAGAAAACTTCATATTAAAAGAAAACTTTTTAAATTACTCCCAAAATAAGACTTTTCTAAAACTCTAACAAAGGAGTAATTACATATTAATTATAATTTATGTATAGTCAGAATAATCCAGAGAATAACATAGGCAATGAAATATGTAATAGATCATATCAGAAGAAAATATCATCCTAAAAAGCATATAAGAATAATATAATAAAGACAATGTTTAAGTTATAATAAAAGAAGAATTATATAGTAGATACTTCAGTACTCAGTTAACTAGTTTAAAAATAGTTTTCTCCTCAGTCTAACCTCCATGACAAATTCTTTATGACTTTCAAATAATACTCCAAAATTCTAAAGGTGGAGTCTATTAGATTAAAAAATGAAAATCAGTCATAATATTTCCGTGAAAATTGTGTGTTTAATTTGATTAATCTAGGCAGACATGAAAGCAAAAGGTACATCTGGATTTGGTAGCTCACATCTGTAGTGTAAGTACTCAGGAAGCTGAGGCATGAAGATCCATGAGTTCAAGGCTACATTGGGTCAGAGAGTGAAACACTATCTGAAAACACACACACACACACACACACACACACACACACACACACACACACACACACACACACCAAAGAAAGAAGAATTAAAGTCAATGTGTTTAAATGTCTTTGCTTTCATTTTTTAAGATTTTATTTTATGTATATGAGTGTTTTGACCACATGTGTATTTGTGTACCACGTGCATGCCTGGTGCCCTCAGAGGCCAGAAGATGGCATTGGATCCCCTGACACTGGAGTCACAGACAGTTGTGAGCCACTGTGTGTGTACTGGGAACCGAACCTGGGACATCTGCAAGAGTAGTCAGTGCTCTTAACTGCCGAGCCATATCCTAGCCCTGGTTTTTCTTTCTGAGGATGCTAGCTTCTTTGGACTGACTTCTCACAGCACTGATGCAAAGGATCTTTCCAAGAGCAGGTCACTAAAATTTCCCCCATCTGATCTTCCCCAAAGCCTGAGGGGCAAGTGATAACTTCCAAGTTTCATAAGACTGAAGTGAGAACAAGGTCATGATACCAATTTCAAGAGGACTTGGTTTGCAGAACAGTGTATTTCTTCAGACCCCTGCAGTGCCCCAGGCCCTGGTTTCCAAAGGAAAGTCTTTCTTTGAGCCACACTGTTTATATCACAGCGCAGGAGAAAGGACAATTCAAAGCGATAATTATTGCAGTAATTGCCAATGATTGTTTCAGATAAAGGAGCCTAAAGTTCAAACCAGCAAGTGCCCCATAAAAGATGTCACCAGCTGGATTTTACGTACATTTATTGAATGCTGAATTCATTTTCCACAAAAATGATGCCTGCCCATAACTAAACATTTTTTTTCAATTAAAAGGAAACTAAAAAGTCTTTGTCCATTTTTACTATATAGCTGTGCCCTGAGCTCTGCTCTCTGCATTGAGGAGTGCTCAGACTTGCCTGGTCTTGAAAAAAATCAAATACTTAATACAAACATACACAAATAGGCTTTTAAATGTGTAAGTGGAATTATCTTCATGTGTCCATAGTGATATGCATTGAAGGGGTTTCCAGAGCCATGAATGCAGCTCTGTCTTAGGCTGTTTAAAAAGACATATTAAATTTTAAGAGGAAAAAAAATCAAACTCATTTTTCTTGAGTCCTAAAGACTATTGTCTTTTCTTCTATGCCAGGTCACACTTTCCCATAATAGATTCATAAGCCTGATTCCCATTCAGAAGACCATGGTTCCCATCTCAACAGGACTCAGCAGAAGAAGATTTTATCAGGACCAAGCCTTTCCTTTGCAAGTAAACGGTTTTCATTTCTGTTGTTTATGACACAGCACAAGAGAAATAGAGCAATCCCAGACAGTACCCTCTCTTTCTCATGCACAATGCAAGTCAAAAGACTCACCCTGGTTGCTGGCTGTATCGACCCAACACTAGTTTCAGACCACCTTGGCTAAGACCTTGAAATTTAAGAAAAACCATCTTCAAGGTCACACCAATAAAAAGGAAATATTTCTTTCAATTTCTTCATTGTAAAAGAATCACACAATGTGGTGATTATAATTCTGAGCAGTCATATCCACAAAATCAGACCTTAGAAGATAATTTTCCACACTCAAATGTAGCCAAGAGAACAGTGCTGATATTCTTTTCCTGAACTAGATGGGGGCCTTAACACGAAGCTGTGTTAGATTCAAACAGAGGAGACCTAGCTACTGTGAGAACAATAAAGACAGATAGAGCCCCAGACTGCCCAGAAAGTTACAATCCCACAAGTGTGCCAGAAGAAACCTTATTTTAGGTTCAAAGATTAAAACTCCTATTCAGCAGATCTGGTTTTTCCAGGAGAGCAAAATCCTAACTAATCTTTTCTCATTAACCAAAGGGGCGTGCATGTGTTCAGTGGTCACTGAAGATGGATTGACTGTGCAGACTGGACTATTTCAAAGCCTCTTCAAAGCCAGCAAGCAGCACTGTCCCACAGAGATAGCCTTACAAAGCCGAGAAGGACCGGAGGGCCCACCCTCCAGACTCAGGTCTCTAAAGGCCGACCAAGCTCATTAGCTATGTATCTGCCTGCACAGGACCATGTTCATTACAAAGTGACATCTACAAACTATCCAAAGAGAGAGCAACTGGGAAAGGAAAATCAGATGAGGAGGCCAGACAGTCACACTAGTGACAGGACTGGAGCCAAAAGGAAAAGCAAGATTTTAGGTTGACTCCATTCGAGTGGCATCTTCTTATTTTCTGTGTTGTCCAGGTACCTTCTATACTAAAGATGAAGGTATAAGAAAATGCAGTCTTTACTTCTGATTTTCTCCCAAGTGAGGGTGGAAGCCAGAACTGTAAACAATTACCATACAAGGTTACACATTTTACGATAAAGATAGTCCAAAGGACTGTGGGGCGATCAGGAGAGAGACTTCTACCCCTAAATGATGTCTAGATAAGTATAAAGAAACTGTCCTACCTGATCAGTTCATCACTGTCATTGGCTTGGGGAGTGGAGAACAGATAAACAAGTAATGACATTGCAGAGACCTGGTGTCAGTGTGGCCTGTGGACTTCTGTACCAGTGGAAGGGTGTGCACACCCTTTACTTATAACACCTGTTCACAGAGTAACTAATTGAAGACCGGAGGTAAAACTGCATGAAGAAATCAATCATCATCCGAGGTAGAAAAGCAATTGATTAACTAATTGTGTCTTTCTCTAAAGCCAAGAAGAAAAATGTATTAGTACCCACAAATAATAACAACATGTTTAAATTTCATAAACATGATCAAATTCAAAACCCTTCCATTTTACAAAAGGCCCTCAAGGTTTATTACAATCAAGTGATGATTTGAGGCATTGTTGACCATTGAGGAAATCACGGAGGGACAAGTAGTTCAGCTTAAACTAGCAGCACTTAGTACTATCTTAGATTCATGTCTAAAGGTTTCTGAGGTTTTAATACTCTTTGAACTCATCTGTAAAGCTGTTATAATATAGAATGGTGAACCCCATGTCCAGAGTCATAGATGAATACCTTTGAGAAGGAACCTGGGAATTTGCATCTTGAAGGAGTGCTATTGATGCTGCTGATACAAAGGTTTACTAGAATCATTATTTTATAGAAATTTGTGCACATGTGCACCTGAACATAAACAAGGTTGCTAATGGCAACCCTAACCTCGACACAAGTCAAATATTATCAGTAGAAAACAGATGGAGCCCCACACAACAAGAAAAATGAACTAGAGCTGTCTGCAAAAGAATGAGTGACAGGAAAGATAACATGAAGCACAAAGATGAAAGGAAGAAGGAAAATATTCAGTAGGGCTTCCTGTGTTTTGTGTTCCCAAACAGGCGAAGCTAAAGTACATTATTTACATATGCAAACAATGTACAAATAATAATGCATAATGCAAATCAGGGACACGCATATCATAAGCATTTACCATGCAAGACAGTGATTATCCTGATGTTGGCTTGACAGTTGCTCTAGTTTCCTGTGTGTTGCTGTGGTAAAACACTCTGACTAAATGCACCTTGGAGAGGAAAGGCTTTATCTGACTTGTCCTTCCAGGTTGTGGATTACCTGTCACTTGGGGAAGTCGGGGCAGGAACTCAAACAAGAACTTGAAGCAGAAACCATGGAGAAGCACTGCTTGCTAGCTTGCTCATAAACCCATGCTTGGCTACCTTTCTTAAACGGGTGAGGATCACCTGCCCAAGATGATGCCACCCACAGTGGACTGTGTCCTCCTATACTGATAACAACCGACATAATACCCCAAAGATTATCCAAAGAACAATTTGATCTGGTTAATCTCAAATTGAGACTCTCTTCTCAGATGACTCTGGGGTCTACCAAGTCCACAAAGCTAACTAAGACAAAAGGTATTTGTTCAATGGTATATACAAGTTTAATATACTTTCCTTTAGAAATTTTATATTTAATGACAAAGGGAGGCAATGTATTCAAAGGGGTAAAATCATTAAATATGGGTGAGTTGTCAAAAACTTGATAGAGATGTTGAGTTGTTAGCCCCAGGGAAGCAAGCTCAGATCATTTTAATGAAATACTAGATTTGGACATTTGAATATTATTTTAAAAATAAAGATATGTTATCCCTATTAATAATATCAATTTTCAAATTATCCATTTTATAAAATTCAATGAAAACTTTCATAATTTAGTAATCATTTTCATCTCACTGTCTTTAGGAATAAAATTTTGAAGTAGCCTACTTTATAAGGCATTTTAAGGTAAGCCAAAGCTGGGCAGATGAAATGGCTCAGCAGCGAAGGGCACTTGCCACCAAACCTGACAACCTGAGTTCAATCCCCACATCGCAGGTAGAAGCAGAGAACCGACTCCTACAAATTGTTCTCTGACCTCCACCTGTGTGCCCATACACATGAATACATAAATAAACAAAAATAAATAAACAAATAAATAGTGTTTTATGATAGATCAAAGTTCCACTTATCATTACCAAGTACAGTGGGATACTAGAATCAGGCTCTCCTGTCTGTTAGATGACCTTGACCGCCAGGAACAAGCTGCAAATGGGAAAAACCATTGAGTCTTTTTAGCAAATGGTTATGTCTCAGCTGACACTTTGTGATCTGAAAGTGTTCTCAGTATGTCCTCCTCTCCCATTTTCCTGGAACTCCGACAACTTGTTCCTTCCCAGCACTGAAGCTCCACGCTTGCCTATGAGAGGCAAAAGCTTTCCAAACCATTCACCTCTTCAGCAGTTCTCAGGCACATCAAAGTGCAAATTTCTATGCATTTCCATTCCCTTTCACCAAATCATTTCCAGCTTTGTTTCTAAGACAGCAATGTGAAATAAGAATTTTCCTTATGATGTGGGAGGCTACAGAGCGATGCCTTGAGTAGTTCTAAAGTTACTAACTGACTCATTCAAAAGGTTGAGGGCGAATCACATGACCCTCCTCCTAACTTTCTGTAGTATGCTCCCTCCCCAGGAAAAACCATAGTTCAACCAGGAGTCTGTGAAAAAAAAAAAAAAAACTTAATGGCTAATCCTCCTTAGATAATTTCTCACAAACCTCTACATTTGGATTAAAGAAAGACGATCTCATCCACATGATTGAAAGTGGGATACCACTTAAAATGGACTCAGGGAAATAATATCTGTTGCAATCTATTACCAGTACATTAAGACACATTGTGTCCATGCTAACACCTATGTCTCTTTCTTTTAGGTTTTGGTTCTACAAAACTAAAACTACAGATAGATCAGGACTGGAAGTGCAGGCCTGTAATCTCAGATATTGGGGAGGCAGAGGCAGAAGGAGCACAAGTTCAAGGCCAGCCTGGGCATCTTAAGAGAGGCCCTGCCTCAAATATATAGCCCAGTGGTAAAGCATTTGCCTAGCAAGTATAAAACCTTAGGATCAAGCTCCAGTACCAAAATCAATAAAGAAGTGATAAATAGTAAATCTCTCCCTCTCTCTTTCCTTCCATCACTCCCTCCACTATACGTACATTTATCTCATTTTTAATTCTTTCTTTTCTTCTAGATCCTTCTCCCAAAGAACAGCAATACCTCTCCCATCCATTACTGTTTCTTTACCACAGGCCTTCATTTTAACCAGCCCACATCCGCTGCTATTGCTTCCTCTAAGGGTCCTTCCGGACTCTGTCCCTTCTGTCTCTGCAATTCTCTTTTATGATGCCCTCCCCAAGTGCAGTAATTACTTGTTTCTGTGTCTATGACTCCCATGGCTCCTTGCATGGTAAGCCAGCTTAACTTACCTAACGCAGTTACTGGCGGTCAATAAAGTGGTGAACTGGATTCTCTCTCTACCTTTTCCTTTGCCTTGCTAGAGTCTCAAAAAAAAAGGTTATTGCTATCAGTGGACTCACCACATGGGAGGTGCTTAGTTCTCTTAGAAGTCTTGGACATGCCTTTATCGAGACTTCAAATCAGAATTATCATTAAATAAATTCCATCACAAAGGAAGAAGAGCATTACAAAGGTCCTGACAGACCAAAAGATGAGTGAATGCAGGAAAAATGCCAGCCTTTGAAACTAAGGAGCAGAGCAGAAGGTAGAAGGATGTCTTCAAACAGAGGGTATGCCCTGCAGTGACATCTTCACCCTCAAAATGCCCTTTAATCTCAAAATATGAATTAATTACAATTATTTTTTCTTCGCTACTTAATCCTTTATCATCAATAGAAGATTCAGCAGCCCACTTTCAAAAAACAGCCACTAAATCCATGGACTCTCTTGCAGCTATTACCCTCTTCCTGTCTCACTCATCACTTCTACGTGACATGAGAAACTATAATGACCCTCTAGTTAATATCTTTTTATTGCTCTACCTTATCAGTAGATCTCTGTACTCTTGGAAATATTTCTGAAGTAAAATTCTAATCGTATCACTTCCTGAACTATGGCTTTTAATGACACTCAATACCCATTGGATTAGTTTCTAGTCCCGGAGACCCCCACACACATTGCAATGTGAATGAACCCAAGGAGTTTAGCCTAAATTTCAACTACCCCCTTACTTTGACCATTCATACTCCCAAACGTGATCCACATGATTCTGCTTCATATTTTTTTTTCTTTTCTTCTGTTAGTTATTTTTTCCCTGTTCATCCCAGTTATCAGCATCCCAAACAGTCTATACAAATGGCTCAAATATCACTTGCTTGATGAAGCCTCTGCTGCTGGCTATTTTTCTTGCAAAACATCAGTATCTCTTGCACCTCAAAGGCCAATGGCATCATCCTTCATATTACGGTTTGTTGGCATCCCCTTTTGAATGCAGAGTGAGAGAGCTACAGAGGGCTTCCCCACCAAAAGCCAGACAATGAAATTCCTTAAAGACATCCTAGTGTGTCTAGCACATGGACCAGCCCTAAGCATAGTCTACCCAAATGCATAGAATAGATATTAACTCCAAGACACATCCTCATGACCAGGTGAAAGGATTCAAAGCTAGTCTAAATCTTCTATATTTATTATTCAAAAGAAGTAATGAGCAGCCCCTGAAGTGGACAGGATTTGGTTGTATTCCCCTACGTCTCCCCTCAGTGCCTTCTAATGAACTGAACCCAGGAAACATCACTGAAGAAGAGCAACTGGAAGTCATGAAAGACACACTAAGTTAGTGGTAGCTTTTAGAATATCCTAAAACAGGTCAAAGATATCACAGCCAAGATGAAATGTTGACCAGAGGCGAAGATGCTGAATGGAGACAAGAGAGGCACGAAAGCCTGAGTGTCACTCAGCATTTACGCTGCTAAGGACCCTGGGTCAATAGGGTCCTAACATTGTCAACCATCCTTTTCCAGGCACAGGAGATCAGAAATGAACTGAATATTATAGAGGTTTTGACCTCATTTCAAGCCTACATTCTTTAAATATTTGTTCAATATCCTCTGGGAAGGAGGAAGGCGGCAGGTGATTTTCTACTAATAAGAATTATATACAGAAATAGATTTAATTATTTATCCACTGGTCATGTCTGAAGAAGATTCAATTTCAAAAAAAAATTATCAAAATGGCTCTCCATTTTCCTACAGTTCATGTCCTTCTAATTTCCCAAACCAGATGCATCCTGAGAGCATATTAAAGGTTTGGAATTTTGATCACACCATCAATCATTCATAGCAGTAAACAAAAGCAGGGCCTGAATTATTGGATTTCGAAACTCTAGCTGATTTGGCATGTCAAGGATGAATTCCTACCATGCCATCACTGAAGTGCCTCTTTCTCTGCTTCCATAGTATGCTTGGGGCCCTGGTTTTAATTCTCAAAAGAGTGTAAGCAAATTTCTACTGAAAAGCATTTTTAATGTCAGTGTGAGTGCAGAGAAAGGATTTATACTTAGCCAGTTTTTTCAGCTGCTGACAGTACCCCGTCTCTTACTCAGTAATGTTTTAGAAAAATATTTACCCATCTTCCTCATTACTAGGGATTCCAAGCAGGTATAAATTGCTTCTCATGAAAGCATTAAAATCTCCTCTCTTCTCACCTCTTTCCCAATTATTCTAGAAAATTAACACTTTGTTCCTTAATAAAGCAATTGCATTCCTCGTAGGTAGGAGTGGAGAAGCACCTTTGTAAATTCTTCTGATGTACAGAGGCAGGATAAGTCTTATGTTTCTGGTACTTTCTGGTACTCCTTTTAAAAATACCTGTATATTCATCTAGTTATCTATGTACATCATTGAACAACTATAATAATGGGGTTTGGATCAGTGGAAATGCATTTGTGCAGTACAAGGCTCTGAGTTCAGTCCCCAGCACTGCAATAAAATAAATTATTGTATGAAAGAAAGGACAGAAATTACTTGGGAATTTGGGGAGTTCTTGTTAAAGAAATAAGACTAGAAAGTCACCATTGTAGTTTCTAGTATGTTGAGAAAATATGAGCACAATCTAGAAACATCTAACTTTGTAGATTTAAAGAATAGAATTCTAGAAGGAGAAAAACACAGTCACCAGGAGATATAGTAGGTTAATGATCAAGCAGGGGTCAGTGCTGGTAATTTGGTCAAGCCAGACAGATCAGTAGACCACAAATTCAAGGCCTATTCATTCTCATCCATAAACTCCACACTAAAAAGCACTCATCAATTTCTGAGTGCTATACAAAATGGAAAGTGGCAGTTCTGTGTAAATCTAAGTACATATGTTTATCCTCATACACAACTAGACCTTGAAAACACAGAAGCACAAGATGACCCTTTGAGATTGAAGTGAAACGAGCAGCATTCTGAGACATGAGTAGCTCACTACTGAGAATCTGAATGTTTCCTGAAAATTATTGTGTTGAGCCTCAAACCCAAATGTAAAAGTATTAAGAAATAGTGCCTTTCACTACCAGATGAAGAGCTACAGCCGATTAACAGCTACTGAGAAAAAGAGAGTCAGTCTTTTCTAGGGACAAGTCCTCTGAAAGGCTATCCAATCTAAGAGGCTAAGTCCTAAACACATGTACATATGAACAATAACACTAATCAACTCAGGAATATATATAGGATATTATATACATATATATAGGATACACATATATACAACACATGTATATATATATATATACATATATATATGAATTAAGGGGAATGGGAAAAGTTAGAGGGAGGAAAGTGGGGGTGGAAATTACGTAAATATGGAAGTCATGTATGAAATTCTCAAAAATAATTTAAGATTGGAGCCTATAAGGGGTAATTAGGTCATAAAGTTGACTAGATACTTTATGAAGGAACTAGAAGAAATTACCAAGGCCCTTTTGATTTTTCAGCTTCTGCCATGTGAAGAGAGCAACAGGCACCATCTTCGAGGCTAAAACAGAACCCTCTGATGACATCAAACCTGATAATGCCTTACAGCTTCCAGAATGATAAAAACCATTTTCGTCCTTTCTACTCTCTCTCTCTCTCTCTCTCTCTCTCTCTCTCTCTCTCTCTCTCTCTCTCTCTCTCTCTCTGTGTGTGTGTGTGTGTGTGTGTGTGTGTGTGTGTGTGTGTTTGTGTGTGTGTGTGTGTATACATTTGCCATGTGAATACAGATGCTTACAAAGGTCAAAGAAAGCCTTGCATCCCTGAAGCTGGAGTTATAGTGGTTTGAGCTGCCCAACATGGGTGATCAGAACCAAACTCAAGTCTTCCAGAAAAACAACAAACATTCTTAAACACTGAGCTATCTCTCTTTCCCCAATCTCTCTAGCCTTTATAAGTCACCCAGTCTCAAATATTTTGTTACAACAGAGTAAAGGAAGAAAGGAAGGAAGGAAGGAAAGAAGGAAGGAAGGACAGATACATAATTGGTAGGTGGGACATTAGGTAAACACTGGAAAAAAATCTCAGTTAGATAAATATTGCCAAAGTCCTAAAACAGGCTAATAGAAAGTAGCCGATTTGCAAATGGTTTTATCTTATAAAATTTTGTAAATCAGTAGTTTAGGAGCATTCTAGAACAAAGGCCTTTGTGAAAATTTCAGACATAGCAGTGAATAATGGTTCTAATAGCATGTACTTCTCCTTAATAGCATGCAGTTATTTGTGGGCACTGCTCTTCCGTTTGAAGGTGATGAACAGAATCATGCGTACCCAGGGTAATTGGACTGAAGGGTAGGGATGGATGGCCACTGTAATGAGAGGCAGAGGATGCTGCCAGCAACACAGCATCTGGAGAGAAAGACCTGCCATTGGCCTTTCTGCTTGCCAGTTCTCAGTTTTGGCATCCCAGTGTTCAGCATTTTAGTTTAATCCTCTTATAATGGACCTTTTTGCAATGTTTCATCAATAAAAAACCAGCGACACTCTCTAGGTGTCATAATTTTCTTCAGAAATAGATGTAATAAATGGCATTGATTTTTTTCTGTTTATAACCTTGGCCTTATTCTTTACATTGCCTATATATAGGAGTTTTATTATTAACTTCTAAACAGTGTACAGTTTTGACTTGTTCTCTAGCTGAGTGTTATTTGGGAAAATTGTTTTTGTATTGATACAGTTATTATTCTTGAAGACCTGAATTTGGGGTAAATTTTTTGCATTATTTCCAGAGGATTTGCGTGTTCAAGATTCATTTCATGTTTGCCACTTAGGGGCTTCAGATGTGGAAAATTGTTCTTTATACAATGTGGAAATGGAAAGCCATATTTTCTCTCCTGAATCTTTTGAAACTGGACAGAGCTAGTGAATGGAAAACAATGTTCATTATCCACCATGACAGCCAGCAAGATACCCCACACATCTGCCTCTTCAGCACCGACATTTGCTCCAGTTCTGTCTATCATTCAGGGTTGCAGACAAGAAGTATACTGAAATGGAAGAATGGTTCTCCAAAAATAAAATCAAACAGATATGTACCAGGCAGAAAACCTCTTCAGCAATGAAGAAGCTGATTGCTTTATGGTTTTCTATCATTTAAAACATTTAAGCATTCTTACGAAAGAAAGCCAGTGTTATGTGTTGACTTGACTGTGGTATGCCTTCTTTTCTTCTCTATCTTTTTCATCAGTTTTCCCATATCCTCCACAGTATTTGGATCATGAGTGCCCTGCTCTAAGCCTTGTTTTTTCCAAAAAAAAAACATTTTCAACAACCATTCACAAGCATCCTAGCTAACAATCTTCCAGCCACATACTGATGTCTCAAAGACATGAATGCACAGCTCCTCTGAGATACAAGCAATCTAAGTCATAATGATATGCGCAGACGACTTCTCAGAATACAATGGCTAACAGAAGCTGACTCAAGAAACCCGATGACCTTGGAATGAATTTCAAAATAGCCTTGGCTTTCCAAGGTAGTCATTTGAATCTACACAGTTTTCAGTCATGCTCCTCTTTGAATTTACAATCATGAATTTTCAAGATGGCAAAAAAATAAAAACCTTGTCTTGCCATTTGTCATCTGAGACAGAAAAAAAAATATCTAAAACCATTCTTCTGAAGGTAAGGCATGTAGCAAGTAACAAGATCTCAAGGCAGGAAAGACTAGAACCCTGGGCTCCCAACTTTAGTTCAGTTTCTGTAGCCCCTTGTAGTTGTGTGATTTTCTTCCTGTGTGCATTCTTTCTCCTCTCCCCTGCCCTCTCTAGCACCCTACCAAACTATTTGACACACTTTTCTTACATCATGCATAGAACACAACACAAACTCAAATGAATTATAGACAAGGGCTCCATATTACTGAAAAGATACAGCAGAATTTCGGAAGAAATTCGGGTTTCTTCTTCAGTCCATTGGTCATTGAAAGTCAGCTTTCAAAATGCTCCCTGGATATAGGCTATGGTGTTAATTTTCCGAGATGGTCAGGCATGCTTCCCAAGCCATGGGTATGATGAAATGCTGGGTCTGCATTTCTACCACTGTGACTCACATACGTAGTCTTAATGCATGTCCTTGCATTGGCTTACAGCTTACACAATGCTTTCAGGCACGTGATCCCATTTGATTCTCAGACTCCCTTATCCAGTGAGAAAAATGCATACTTAAACCCATTTTCCATACAAACAAACTAAGTGTCCATGAGATTAAATGATTTGTTAAAACTTAAGACAGCCAAGGGGGGCAGAATCTATATCTGAGTTCGAACTGTTACCTTCAAATCCTAGTCTTTCTAGCAAGCAGCTCCTATCCACTGTCTGTCCTCACCCCTACCATGGGGCCAAGTGCTTCTGCTCAGTCTTTAGGAATAGGGACAGACCCTTCATGCCTGTACCCTCCATAACTCTTCGTGGAATTCATGCTCAGTAAGTGTTCCTTATACTGAATATAATTGCCCTAAATAATCACAATGAATATTCTGAAAGCCCAATGGGATTTAGTTAATACTGCATTATTTTTGTAATATTCCTGAATCACTGGGGCTGAGAAATAAAGATCCTCCTCCAGGACTGAGTTCCTCCCAGGGAAGCCTCTTCTGTCCTGAGTCTTTAAGTCACATCTCTTCCAGACACAACCCCAGCCTTTACTGCCCCTATGGTTCAACTGAATGTCCATCTTCTCTGGGTGCCTGCTTCTCTGAACTCTGATTCTGTTCATGAACTCATGCTAAATTTTCAACACTCAGCTTTCATTAGAACCTACTCTACTTTTGCCTCAAATGTCCATCCTTTAAGACTAAGTTTTATTTTTCTGCCTCCTCCAGCATTGTTCAGAACATCTTCTGCACACCAGGTACCAAATTAACACTGACCAGTTTGTACCAGTGTGCCCTGCATGCGAGTACTGTGTCTACTCTGGCTAGCTATTGGAGTGACTCTGTGGCTAGCCACTCTCTAAAATCTCATGGCTCCTTGGCACAAGCCAGGACACACACTCTCGACTTGGTTCAATGCATAACCAAACACAAAGGGCCAACATTTTACTTCTGAGCTGACACTTTCACTTTGGGGACATAAATAAACTATGGGTAATTATCCTCCCTGCCACCCTAAGCAGCCTACAAAATCCAGCCAGCTCTAACAGTTCAGTTCCCTGTTGGTACAAGAAGGGTCCCTGGTTCCATTGCACCTCTGTAGTTTCCTGGTTTCCAAACAGCCTTGCACAGACGATCATGTAAACAGTGAGGGATTGCCAGATCTCCAGACTCGGCGAGTGGGTTTGCTGCAATGCAGCATTCAGCCTGCTTATTCTCTATGAAAGGCTCCTCAGCAGGCGGTGATGCAGAGGGAGTGGCTGAGAAGCTGCAGAAAGAGCCCAGCAGATGGCTGCAGCCCTGTCAGCTTACAAGGACAAGGTATTGACAATGCTAGTCAAAGAGAGAGTGGTGCTAAAAAAAAAAAAAAAGAAAAGAAAAGAAAAGAAAAAAGAAAAAAGAAAACGTGCTTTGCTTGTTGAAGTTTTCCAGCTTTTTCTACAGGGCTGTTGACTTCTAGAACCATGTTCATTTGGTTCCTCCCTAATTTGGAGAGCTGAAATGACATATCCCGTGCTGCTGATCTATGTTTGAAACTCCTGAAAGAAAGAAACCCCAGGAGAGGTGTGGGGTGGGCAGAATTGAACTTAGCTGAAAGAATTAACCTTCCAATCAGCTTCTGAAGCCCTTCCCTCCTCTGGCTGTACCCCACATGCCAGCAATCATTTGACTCTTCAATTCCTCTGTGTTCCCCCACTTCCCCAGAATAATTAAAATCTGTCTTCACAGAAGGCTGCCCGTGTTTGCCATTCAAGTTCCTTGTGGCCCACACTTTCTTAGCTCAACTCCACACCCTGAGAATGATGCTCATGTCAGAACCAATTGCTTACACAGGCCTTAGGTTTCGAGGGAAAGAGCTCATCTCTGTGTCAGTTGATTGAGTTTGACCTATCTAGGGTGTTCCTTCCAAACTCTTGGGGAACGGCACAATAGTCTCATTTGCCAGTGGTGATACACTGAAGGCCCTCCTCCTTGGTGTAACTCCTGGCTACTTAATAGACATCTAGAGAATGTGATAACAATTTTTTTTCCTCCTCTCAGTTCTTGGTCATCTGAACTTTTTCTCTTTTTTTTAGTTTTACAAATGTATTGGACACATATTATAAGGTCAATCTCAGTTTGCCACTTTAGAATGACAGTACATCAAAAACCAGGACTGGAATGACAAGTTAAGGTATGCTGAAACTTGGGAGCATCTGCCAAGGCCCCTGGTGAAGTCTCAAAAGTGACAAGGATAACAAGAGGCAGGACTCTGAGCTGTATAACCCCTGGCTTAAGTTGTGTCCAGCTGCACACCTTATTAGTAATTTATACTTAAATAACCTGATAGAGCTTTCAGATACAGTAGATATGAGACTAAGAACAGAGTGAGGTCAGCCCAGAGTCAGGCTATGAACCTCCTAACCCAGCTCATACAGTTATTACAGGAAGAACGGAGAATGAACGGGGGCAGTCACAGGGGAGCTGTTCTCGCTAAGGGTCAGCAAAGTCATCTCCCACGGACTAATTAACAGTGGAGCTGGACCTGCCGACATGACCAGTGTTCACCAGGTCCAAGACTGAGGGGTGAAGGAAAATGCTGCAGAGATTGGGCCGAGAATTAAGAATTGTGACCTGCACGCAATGGGGTTGGAAATCAGAGTCAACTGCTTTGTCAGGAAGCTGCTGAAGTAGCTCACAGTTCTGAACAGCATCACCTACTGGAACTGTGTGTCCGTAAGATTCTTTCACACAGGTCCCTGCTTACATCTACCCTAATCAAAGCCCACTCCTAAAGACGGAAATTCTAGCCAACTTGATCACCATCATACCTCGAGCTCCTAATGCGGAACTTACTGAATAGCGCAAAGAATAAATGAGTGAATGGATCATAAAGTGATAACAGAACTTCCAGAGTGCTACATATTAATAAGCCACTGTTATTTGTTTGTGACTGAGCTAAATTAGGCATCCATTCGCTCTGGAAGTCCATCAAGACTGTCTTATTTGAAAATAACTATTTTGTAGGTTGGATTCCATCCACACAGCCTCATTTTCCCTTTCTTCAGGATGAGAGCAATTTGGAATATTTTTCATTTTTTAATTTTAGTTAAAAGACAGCTTCTTCAAAGTATGTAATAAATCTCACCAACTTAAAGTAATAAACTCTGATCTTGCTGGGGAGTACAGGGCCCTCAAGGTCAGGCACTGCTTTGAATATGTTTTATCTTAAAACGCAAGTGAGTTTCTGAATTCGGGAAAGTCAAGAGATTGCTCTCTATGTTTTCAGAGTGGAAAAGAAAGTCCATTCCATTCTCAAGCTAAGTTTGCATGTGCATGAGTCCACCTGAGACTGTGAGCGTGTACCTCAAGTTGGCTCCATCTGCTTTCCCCCTGAGTTCTATGCTGGACATTCTGAGGTAGTCTGTGCTAGAGCCCAGTTGTTTTTTGTCTGGATCTGGGCACTGAAAGTCAAGGGAATGTTAACTCAGCTTCTTCCTCCTCGGTGCTCAATCTGCATGCCATTCTCTGAAGACTTCTCAGGAGAGACACCACCAACCCCATCCCAGAGCCGTCTCTTACTAACAGCCTCCACAGTGTTGCATCTTCCAGTAGGAGCAACGCTGCCCATCTGCTCTGGTGTTTGCCTTTCTGGTTTTATGTAACAGCTGTTCCCAGCAAGACTAACCATGGTATCAATGGCTGCAGAAGCCTACCTGCCGCTGAGAACACTGAGGCACACCTGAAGAGGTTAACAACACACTAAGATACCAAGGCTCCTGAGAACTTGGAGCCCGCTTTTGAGTTCACAGGCTTCCTTGTCTAACGGCTCCCTCCCACCCACCCACCCACCCACAGAAGCATTTCCTTGGTGCTTCCTACCTCGGCTCCATTTCTACCCTCATCCTCTTGTTCTGTCCATATCTTTTCAGTGCTCTCAATACTCTGCACACCTCAGTCTCACAAGCAGGCTGTTCTCCACACAAAAACAAAGCTGTCATTGCTGGATAGCCAGCTCAGACATTCTCATGCCACAACTCTAGCTGTTTGCTTCCCTGGCCTACATGGTACTTCCTTTCCCAGGGAGTCTGCATGCTTCTTTGATACTTTGCAGATCCCTTTTCCATTTCTTGTGTGGTTATCTTTTATCCATTGAAAAATTTTCCCCTATATCCCTGATGAATCCTTCTGTAACAAGGGCTCTCTCTCTCTCTCTCTCTCTATCTATCTATCTATCTTTCTTTCTTTCTCTCTCTCTCTCTCTTTCTCTCTCTTTCTCTTTCTCTCTCTCACTCTCTCATTTGTTTCACCTTAAGAGCAAGACAGAGAAGACTAAAATTGTGACAACAGACTCAGCTTCTCTTTCTTTTCAGAAACAAGCTCTCTACAGTATGAGTCCTCTCTGTTTCACGTGGACAGAGTCACTGTGTACCTAAGAGTATAAATCTTATTTGGGACATTGATGTCAAACACTCACTGAGACCTATTCAAAGTTGTTTGCACTCCAATCTAGCCTTTAGTACTAGGAATAAAGACAATTCATAGCCCTAGACACACTCTACCCAGCACCTTTCTCTTCTGGTCCAGATCTCAGGAGGTAAGAGGACACCACAGCATTCTGCATGGATATTTAAATCTTGCTTCTGTCACTTAATCTGCTGGTTACTATACTTTGTCTATTCCACTCTGGCATGGACTTCTCGGAGATGAGAATGATGGAGCATAATTTTCATGTCCCCTGGAGCACTTGGTTCAAGCTTCAGAGCACAGCAAGTGTCCAATCCATTTCTAAGCAATGGAATATTTGTTGGGAAACCCTTATACCTCCTAGCAATCAAGTCATTTTCCTTAAATGTGTTTGCCATAACTCTGCTACTCATAAAGATCCGTAACCAAGGAAACATCTTTCTTGTTCTAGCTAAAACAGAGCCTTTCAATTTTTTAAATCTCCTCTAAGTAGTTCTTCAGCATATTTCTGATTCTCTTTGTGACTACTAGATCTCTTTTGTAAGGCACTAATAGTCTTTCACAAAAAGCCATGGTAGCTAAAGGTCCTGGTAGTTCACATGAGTCTCCCCTCCATCTTTCTATTCATAAGAGCACAAGCTGGTTTTCAGACACAATGTCATCTAAAGCTGGTAGAGCTTGGAGCCAAGGTTTTTCTAGCAGCAAACTCAACATCTCTATCATAGAACTGGGTTTCTGTCAAACCCACAGATCCCTAGCTGGAGCATTACTTCTGCTTCTGTCACATGCTTCTCTGGACCATCCCCCTGTGACAGAACCCTGGCCTGCCAGCCTATTTGCACCCCATTATTCAAACCTAGGCCCATACAACACTTGTCTGAGCATTGTCTATTAAATGTGAGTTTTCTCAACACCACCCCTTCCCTGCCATCATACCTCTCTTTGTCACATATAACCCAATTTCATTTAATTATTCCAGGCCTTTGTATGACCATGTAGGATATCTCAACAGTCTCTACTAGCACTTTCTTTATAGAGAATTAAATTTTCCCACTTTCTCACAGAGCTGAGATACTTCCTCATATCCATTCTCTTTTCTAACCTCAACCAGTTTCATGACATTCAGAGTCTACCAGAGCCAGAGCAGGTCTATTATGTGCAATGTCATAAAGCAAAGGAGGGAAAAGAAATCTACAAGATGCTCCAGGCTAACTGAATCTTTCCTTCACATTTTATAGACAGAAATACGAAGATAGACAGAGGCTAAGAATTTTGCCGAAGTAAACTCAAGGCAATCTTGAAATTAAACCTCAAGTCTCCTGACAACCAATTTTATCCAACAATTTTTAAAGAAATAGATAAATAATACAACAGCTGGTATTGATTTACCATTATTATATAAGATAGAGTTGCCAAAACCGAAACAGATTTTTCACAAACCAATGCCTCTGTTCCAAGGTATTTGCAAACTGAAGATTGATTTTGGCAGTTCTTATGACATGGATATTAAACTATAACATATAACAAGTCTGAGTGCTGTTCTATCTCAGGAGACCAGCAATTCAGTCTTTTAATGGTAGATGGTTGCAATCAGAGAAACCCTAGAAGCATCCAGTGCCTTCTCTTCCATTACAGATAAAAATAGCAGTCACAGAACTTAACGCAGAAGAATTTCGCCATACTACTAAAGAGAAATTGGCCAAAAGAAAGAATAACATGAAGTTGATATCATAAAAGATATGGTATGACTCTGCAAAAATCCAAATCCCTAAACTGCAATCAGATGCAATTAGTTCACAAGAAACAAATCAAATCTTCTCTACCACAATGCAGTCATGTAAATTGATACAAAAAGAAGTTGTTCATATTCAAAAAGACAAATGTCCTATAATGTTCCGTATTTGCCCTAAAAATGACAAGATTTGGGGCTGGGAAATAGCTCATCAAGTAAACCATTTGCCCTGCACGTGTGAGGATGGAAGGTCTACTTCCCACAATCCAAGAAGACGCTGTGGGTAGCAGCATCCCTCTGTGATCTGAGGCTAAGGCGGGGGATACTGGGAGCAAGCCGATTAGCTAGACTAACAGTTATTAGTCAACTCTGAGTTCAAGGGTATCTCTGATACAACAGATAAGATGGAGATTATGCAAGGAAGACTCTAATGTCAACATCAAGCCTCCACACATGTATCGCAGGTACATGTGCACCTGCACATACTCATGTGCCCACACACACATACAAACATATACATGCGTGAAGGCATACCACATGCACACATACATGTAAATATTTACAAAGTTCATATATTTGCAAACTGTAAATATACTATTGCTTTGATATAAAGCAAAAAAAAAAAAAATGTCCTTAAGGTAAAAACCATTTACATTAGGAATATACCATATTCTTACTGGTACTAAGAAACCACAAACTGGTATCAGTTCAACACTTTTTTCACCAATAAAAACTCTCTCATGGCCTATATATTTGTCAAAATTTACCCATGCACCTTGCACTGATCATCTTTCAACTCCCAATCATAACTATCTTCTCTGTATTCAGAAAGATAGACCAAGTGGCCATGGAGACACATGTATTGTCCACAAATCTATACCCTCAGATTCAGATATCACTTAGACTGCTCTGCACCAGCTCCCTGTCTTCCTGAATTGGTTGCCGGTGGCAGCTCTGTTGTGTGTGGTGACTGGGAACTGATGTTTTGTCAGCACTGGAGGAAGGCATGCATGGCTGAATCACATGGAAACTGAGCAGTTTGGTGCTTGGAATGTAAAGAGCTCTGCTAATGCCAACAGAGGATCTTGGCACACAAGCTACCCTATCCAATTTAAAGCAATAAGATATATTTTTTTTCTATGTAGTCTGTTCATGGGTGATGGTAAAAGTGGTCCGGGGCTCAACAGAAAGCATTGTGACATTTAAATGCAGAACAGTAACTGGAAAGATTGAGACATGAGGTTCATAAGTTCAAGGACAGCCTGAGTAATTTAAGCGCTCAAAAATAAAAAGAGGGCTGGGAACTTAATTCAGTGATGGAGCCCTTACCTAGTATGCAAATGGCCCTGGTTTCAATCCCCACCAAAATGAATGGATTGATGAACAAATGATTATTACACACGTGATGCTTTCTAGCAGACTGGACCAAACAGGTGGAATGGTGATAATTCCTGCTATAGGTGCTTCGTAGATTGGTCTCCCAATCCTCACTTATGCTTTACTGCATAGTCTCAGCTATTTATAGGACAAGTGTATGGTTACCCATTCTATCAAGAAAGAACACTTGCATCATGTCCTTTCACTTGGTGGCAACAAACACATGGCTTTTCCTGTCCTAATACAACCTCTGGGTTGTAGGTCACTTCATCCTGCGTCCTAAAGAACTCCTAGTCCTGCCAGAGGCTGCGATGATTTGTTCTGCTAAAGCCATCATATGCTGGGGCGATATTCAAATTGTTCAAGAACAAGGTATTTAGTTGGCATGATTAGACTGAGGAGCAAGATTTCTTTGGTGCATTTGGCGCCTTCCTCAATTTATCAAGTGACCTGCAAAGTTCGTGGTTCTAGAAAGGCTCCACATTGAAAGTAGATTCTCACAGAAGGTGGCTATTGCAGAGGCCTCTAGGGCAGTGGTTCTCAATCTGAGGGTCAAATGACCCTTTCACAGTGGTTGCCTAAGATGATCAGAAAACACAGATATTTACATTACAATTCGTAACTAGCAAAATTGCAGTTGTGAAGTAGCAATGAAAATAACTGTATGGTTGGGGGGTCCCCACAACATATAGAATTGCATTAAAGGGTTGCAGCATTAGGAAGGTTGAGAACCTCTATAGTCACTGGGACAAAAGTCCCTTCAGTTTGAGAGCACAGCCATGTGTCCTTAAATTAATTAAGTAAGCAATCTTCTTTGGAGAAATACTTCCTGGCTACTACTCTGGAGGACACCGAACTCCCAACCACAAGAACACTGGGCCTCCTTTTCCATGCACTTGCACACCCCTCAGTGGGATGTTGGATTGTCCCAGGATACAAAAATCAACACAAATATTGAAAATACCCCCCATGCTCACACCTGAGTTACACATTAAACAAGGACCTCAGCGGAGCAACTCATTTATTTTTCTAAGCTTGTTTTATCTTCAGCCCATTTGTTGCTCAGATCAGAGAACATGAGACTCACTGCTCAGCATTTTGCTGAGAGCGCAGGATCATCTTCACTCAGGAAATTAGAGCTCTCCTGTCTCCAACCTGAGCCTTCGGTCCCGAGACCGGGCTGTTCCTGGAGCCGCACTGTGCCTTTAAAATCGGCAGAGTCTGCTCCCTGGAGATGAGAACAAATGTCATCAAATACTCTTCAGTGGGTTTTCAAAAGCACACGCTTTTTTCCTGAAATTAAACTAAAAACCAAAGCCCCATTTCATATCATTATGACAATCCCTGTGCAGCCCTATTAAATATGACGGTACAGAGCAGGAGTTAATGGCAATTGCTGTTTAATAGCACCGGGTTCAGTTTCAACGCGAAGCACGATCTGAAAAAAAAAAAAAATCACATCCCCAGCGTGGGGAAATGTTCAGACCTGCCACCATTTGCAGCTGGGAAATGCAGTGAGAGTAAATTGTTAAGTGGGCACTGCAGCATCACAGGCAGCTTCATGGTCTTGGTTCTCGTCCATTTGAGCGTTCATTTGTGTTTTAATATTAAGAAGTCTTTGCTTAGATGGCATGACACTGAGAAAATACAATAAACTCACTAGACTGTGTGCTTTAACATTGCCATACTAGGAGTATATAGAACAATCGTGGGAAATATAAGATGTATAAGCCCATGTGTGAACCCTGCTTACTTTCTGGATAAAGTAACTTAGCTGCCCTGGGTTGGTATATGCTTGGAATGAGATTATGCATTTCACATGTTTGCCACAGCATCAGGTATGAAACTACTAAGCTTTCAACAAACAGCACCTGCCATAATTATCATCTGCAGTTACTCTGCTCGTACAGCTGCCTTAAACAATGCCCCCAAACAGTTCAATGTAAATTAGAAATAAGGAAAAAGCTCTGGATAGAGGGAATAATTCATGTGCCTGTCATGATGGTGACTGACATGTACTTTCTTTTGCTTAGTTCCCTAGAGAGATCTCATAGTTCTTTTTTAGCTGGGGATCAGTACCAAAAGGACTCAGCCACGCTGAGGACCTGAGAGACCCCTAAGAAGGTGAAGGATTTCTGAGCCCAATCACTGGGAGAGGAGAGCAGCAAAGCAAAAGAATAACTCATCCTATGAAAAGCATCAATGAGCCTGTGTATAAAGAACAGCTATGAGTAACTAGCCCCTTTACTGGTTCTCATCACCTGCTTTGACAGAGGTAACTTTGCCCCAGTGGACTCTATAAAAAGGTCTGGTGAATGAATGTTCAACCACGGCTGCACAATGACTTTCTGTCTGAGTCAATGGTCAAAGAGCAGTCTATGCTAGAATCAAGTCTATTCTGAGTGATAACATTAGATGAAGTCCCCAAAGCTCCAAATATTTATCTAGGGGAGAAAACAGACTTGGATATATTCTTACCCAGCTTAGACATGGGATGAGAAACCCACACTTTACAATGCTGTGTGTCTACAGTGACCAATTGGTATGGATTTTTCTCCTTCTAAGTAAAATAATAGTAACCTCTACAGAGCATTTATTTACTGGGCACAAAGTCCCTTAAGAAAACTGCAATTTAAAACCAAGCCAGCGTGGTCTTGCTAACTATCAGCTTCCCAGAGCCTCTGCAGGAATTCTGTCTTCCCATCTACTGTCAGGAAATATGAGTGCTGTTCAGGTTCTTCCAAACCCAGAGAAGACAGGAAGAATTCTGCAGCTACACCATCACATGGCCTCCAGCGTTTAAACAACTCCATTACATATCTCCTTCTCCTTCACTAAGCATCCTGTACAGGAGCCTGCAGACATAGTTCTGTCCCACTGCAGTCGTGACCTTGATTTCCCACTCTTTGGATAGCTGCGGTATTAACGTCAGCAAGTTCTGTGCATTGAGACACTCATAAAGGGATTGTGTTACCTCAGGGACTCACTCCTCCTCACAACACTGACAGCTGACTTAAGTCTGGGTTATGATTAATAACAACTTCTCTGGTGGTTTGACAAGGTACATTTCATCTCCAGATTACAAGACGTCCAGCAAAAGTTCCTTCACATATTCTACTTGTAGATGGGAAGATGTAGGAGGCCAGATCTCGCTGGCTTAAGTTACATGCCCAGTAAATAGTATTGAAAGAAAATGGGAAAGAAATCAGGTCTTTGGGGAATTAAGTTTCTGTCCACAAAGCTATAATGCCAGCCCAAGAAAGAAACAGTATACGAATAATACATACAGAAGCTCACAGCACACATGAGAAGAATTCAGTACACTATTTTCCTTGGTTTCTGTATCTGTTTGAGGCTTCAGAATAGACACATTAGTGAAGCAGGACTATGGTTATTTTACTTACTGATTAAGGATGCTTCAAAGGCTTGAAAAACAGTTACCAATTTCATATTTTGTGATTTTTTTTATAAAGCAACTGAATTTGGTCATCCTTGTTTCAGACGATCAGTAACCAGGAGATAGACTTATCCTGTATGTTTGAAATGCAGAATTTTCCAGATCTGTACAATTATAGGCCCACTGAAGCTACAGCCATCTCCAGACTCTCCATCCTTCCCGAAGCCAGAGACTTACTCCCCAGGCTATTAGAACCTGTTTAGGGTAAGTCTTGAGTTGGCAAGTAGCCAAAGGGCTCAATGGAAAAAGCCTTAAACCCTTGGAATAGCTAATACCGAGGCCTGACTTAGACCTGGCCTTCTGCAGATTTCCTGAATTTCCCTCCCACCTGAAGTTACCTCTCACCAGTGCGGTACCAGTTCTCTCTGACTCAGCTCCCAAAGCTCTCCTGCACATTACATCCACGGGCTAAGACAACTTCAAGGTCTTCCAAAATAATGACTTCATCATAGCAACCTGGGGCAATTGAAAGCACTGATCAAGATCAATGGGTAAAACAGAGCACACAGTTTGAACAAAGCACTGGGTGACAAGAAGGGTGAGAAGACAGAATTCCTTGTCCTTCCTATCTCAGGGGCATGCCTTAGATGACAGACATGTACGCGAAACAAAACTGAAAGCAAGCCTGTGCTGTACAACACAAAATTAAAATGGAGCGAGCTGGGGAAGACACAACATAAAAGACAAAAAAGTGTTCACCAGATTAGAGATGAAAGAGAAGAAAAATGAAAAAGCCAAAGGAAGAGGGACTGCAGAGATGCTGGGGGTATTAAGATAGCACTATGCTCCCTGGAGGCCATTGTGGGATACACAGGTAGAGGGATTGTAAAGATGCCAGGGTGTTGAGATAGCACAGTGCTCCCTGGAGGCCGTTGTGGGATATGCAGGTAGAAGGACTGTAGTGATGCTGGGGTGTTGAGATAGCACAGTGCCCCCTGGAGGCAGTTGTGGGGTATGCAGGCAGAAGGACTGTAGTGATGCAGGGGTGTTGAGATAGCACAGTGCCCCCTGGAGGCAGTTGTGGGATACATAAGTAGTCTGTACTGCAACAATGTAAATGGTATTGAAAGGACAGATCTGGGAAGCCTAGAATGCTACATTATGCTACAGGATTCACCACATGCCCTAGTACTCAGTGAGAAGAAAGCTCAGAGTCAGAAATCCTTCCATTTTAGATAGCAACAATTCTGTAAACAAAATTGTCATCAATAAATGTTCAACATCCACTGAACAGAATAAGATACATTCCTGATGCACACAGAAGGAGACATGCACAAATAGAAAAGTGTAAAGTAAGATGTCAATTTTCCCCAAGTGCTAAGAAGTAGTTTATCACAAAGTTTACTATTAAATTTTGTCAGAAGCACTAGTCATGAGGTAGGAGAACAGTTAGAAGAGAGAACTTTCAACAGAGGCAAAGATAAAGCCTTTGTCTCAGATTCTCTTCTGTTGCTGTGATGAAATACTCTGACAAAAGTCACTTGATAGAGAAAAGGTTTCTTTCTTGTAGGTCATGGTTCTAGGCATGGAACGCATGCCTGGGAAGTCAGGACAGCAGAAGCCTGAGGCAGCTGCTCACACTGTGTCCACATCAGGAACCACAGTGGGATAAACGCATCTGTGCTACTGCTCATCTCACTGTCTCCATGTTGTAAAGTCCATGGTCTGCTGCTGAGGGAATGGTCCCACCCACACTCAAAATGGGTCCGTCCACATCAATGAATGCAATCGAAATGATCCCTGGCAGAGGCACATCTCCCAGGTGATTCTCCATCCTATCAAGCTGATAATTAACACTAACCACCATAGCCTTGAAAAGTAAAGCCATCTGATGTGGGTGATGGAGTAACAGACAAACCAGTGAAATAGAATTAAATATCCACAATCGGCCCAGTCGCATTCTGAAGATCAGGACTGCTAACAAGCAGCATTTTAATCCAGCGGAGGATTAAAAACAATATAAAACAATAAAAAACAAAACTAAAAGAAAAGTCAAGTAAGCAACGCTGCAGAAACTGGACATTCATCACAGAGCACATAGAATGAGAGAATTATTCACAATGTACCTGAGAAAAATTCCAGTTGACAAGCTACTCAAATGCAAATTTGAAAGCAAACAAATACAAAAAAAAAAACCAAAGAAACATGTGTTCATCCCATCAATCTAGAATAAGATCACTACCACAGTTTAATGGCAAATTTGAAGAAAGCTTTAATTAAGTACTGGCCAGGTGGATGGGCTCTGGCCTGGTGCATCTCTGGTTCTCAATAAAAAATGGCCGAGTCACTGTTTACAATGGCTTAAGTATTTCCCATCAGGTCCAACCAGGGGCAGGCATACGTCCTGACATATTTCCTGCCTGTGAACCTCCCACCCACATATTATCAAGTACTTCCAGTGCAGATGGGTCAAACAAACTTGTCCAGGGGAGTGAAAACATGTGGCTTGTTATCTCCCATAAACAACAGCCTCCAGCATTTCAGAAACTATCTGTCCTTGGACAAGAAGCTTGCAGATCAGAGGCATTTTTGATTCATGGATCTCTTAGGCAAAGCAATTAAAACTTAAAATGTAACTTTGGCAAATGCCCTCTAACCACAGAGAATCAGGGAAGTTAAGTAAAAACCCTAAAATACTAATTTCAGTTTGAAATAGCAGTATGAAGTCACGGTGTGTCTTTCTTTCTTTCTTTCTTTCTTTTTTTTTTTTTTTTTTTTTTTTTTTTGTTAAATATGCACTTCCTACTTTTGCCTCCTAAGAAAACCTAAAACAACAACCAGGTCATTACTGTTGGCACCCTGACTCCCTAGACTGCCTCTACCTCCATGCTGCATTTCCTGACAGAATAAACTATGGGAACTGCTTGTTTGAGGTCAACGACAGTAAATGAAGATTCTTTTGCTCAGAGAACCAAGGAAGTTGTTAAAACAGGCTGAAGTTACGTGAAGAGGACTGTAAGAAATAAAAGCTGCTGGTTTATTTTCAGAATAAAGATAAGCACCAGAGTCAGCTTAGGTCCAGTTACAAATGAACGAATACCACTGGGCCCTGTTAAGTTAGCCAGCCCCCAGCAAATGTTATTAATCTAGCTACCCATTCCCACCCAAACTAGAAATTGAGAGCAGAAAATTACTAACAGCCATGTTTGCCTAAGGACCTGCAGGTGTGACAAGGTCATTCGCCTCCTAAGCATTAAAATAAGCCTGATGTAAAGTGTGGAGGTGAATCTGTGCAAGGTCTTTGTTTTAAAGGAAGCAAGCATGGCAGATGGAGAGATAAGAACAAGTTGAAGTGTGAGGCTGTCCCTCCTGAGGATGCAGCCGATGAGGAAAGGGAGGATGGAGCCTGCATTAGTATATAACAACTGTCCTCCGGCTACCCATCGGCACGCTCGCCATTCTGGGCTGCCGTCAACTTTGCAAAGTTCCGGAATAAACCACCTCCCTGTCACTACTCTGAGTCTCCAGTGCTCCTGTTATGGGGTTAGGGGAAAGGGTCTTAGTTCCTTGCAGGACTCAAAAGTCAATTTGGAAAGGCTCTAACCTAATTAAAACCAAACACAGTAAGCATCAGAATGAATGACCATCTTGATGAACCAATTGGCAAAATCCAAGCAAAGCCACTCGCCCTGGTGATAATAGCAACAAATAAGTTTACAAGGACAATTTAAAAGGTGAATAAAAGGCACCTATGCGCCAAAAATCAGCCTTGTAAGACTTAATAGACGAAACACCGTGGGCCTTACTAGGTTCCAGATTCAATTTGCCATCAAGAAGAGGGAAGATCAAGAAAACTTACGAACTGTTTGAATATTTGGTGATAGCAAAGGATCACTGTAAATTTTAGGTCTTGTAAAGGCACCATGGCTATTTTTAAAAAGAGTTAACCAGATGTCATGTGTGTGCATTTAATTCCAATTCAGAAGGCTAAGACAGTAATCACAAGTGCGGCCCTGAACTACATAGCAAGACCTTTTTTGTTTGTTTGTTTGTTTGTTTTTAAGTGCTTCTCTTTTTGTGATAAAAGCTACAGTCTAACACAGGTGAAATCCAGGGAGTCTGGAATTTGATTTCACATAATGTGAGAAACTGGTGTAGGGAAGAAAGAAGATGTAAACATGGCTTAGTAGGATTGCTATGTAGTAAGAACTACAGAAGGTAGGTGCTAGACCCAGAGACTTTGAACTATTTCTCTCTCTCTCTCTCTCTCTCTCTCTCTCTCTCTCTCTCTCTCTCTCTCTCTCTCTCTCTCTCTCTCTGTGTGTGTGTGTGTGTCTGTCTATCTTTCTCTTGCTCGCGCGCGCGCACACACACACACACACACAGAGAGAGAGAGAGAGAGAGAGAGAGAGAGAGAGAGAGAGATTTTGAAGCCCTTTAAAAATGGAGAATGACAAGCTTCAAGTCTTGCCATGAAAGAGTCAGACAATCTCTTATCAGGAAGAGACCCGCCACGATACCAAAGTCTCACACCCATTCTTGTCTTGCATTTTCCCATGGGGCTCAGGGGAGCCCAAAATAACTCTTGGAGCCCTTCAAGCCTGACTTTTTAAAACCCAAAGCAAAGAGCTCTCCAGAAAAGAGTGGGTGGCAATATATTTCCCTTATGGCTTTTTTAACACAGAGAAATGAAAGAAAAACAGCTCCATGCGGGTCAGACGCTTATGATTTCCCCATGTTCCAACGGATCAGCTAGACACTGTTTCCCCAAATAAATTGCTATTGCATAACTGAAAGACAGGAAAGGTTGAGCAAAGTCTGCAGATCTTTTTGGAATGAGTCTTTAAACTACCTGAGTAGAAAATAAAAATGGCATATCGCTTTTTCCTCTAAACGATACAATCTCACGTTTCCCAAATACTCCTGGCAATCCAAGACAAACTAATATGTGCTCTCTGCAAAGACTGTTTATGCTATTAGTTTTCTTTAAAAGCAAAAAGGTTTTATCAAAAGCAATCAAATGCAGAGACCCACAGCCAAACATCAGACCGAGCTTGGAGAATCCTGCAGACGAGAGGGAGGAAGGATTGTAGGAGCCAGAGAGGTCAAGGACATCACAAGAAAACCCATAGAATCAACTCACCTGGCTCATAAGAGCTCACAAAGTCTGAACCAATGACCAGGGAGCCTGCATGGGGCCAACCTAAATCCTCTCTCTATATGTGACAGTTGTATAGCTTGGTCTATTTGTGGGACTCCTAACAGTGGAAGCAGGGGCTGTCTCTAATGCTTTGGCTGGCACTTGGGAACCTATTCCTCATACTGGATTGCCTTGCCCAGCCTAGATACAAGGGGAGATGCTCAGGCTTACCACAACTTCATACTCCATGCTTTGTTGATACCCATGGGAGGCCTTTCCCATTTCTGAACTGAAGCAGAAGAGGAGTGGGTGAGGGGGCAGAGGGGAAGTGGGAGGAGGGGATGGGAGGAAAGAGGGAGGGGAAACTGTGCTCAGGATGTAATAAATGAATTAACTAAATTAATAAACAATTAATTAATTTTAAAATTAATTAATTTAATTTAAATTAATTAATTAAATTAATTTAAATTAAATTAATTAATTAATTTAATTTAAAATTAATTTTAAAAAGCAATCATTATAAAAGCAAAGCCTGAAAAGTTCTCAAAATTGATTGATTCTGGATTACATACATAGCTTTATTCAACACTCAATTCCAGGCTCTCTGCAAAACTTTTGTTTTCTTTTGTCCACCAACCTCAAGTTAAGCACTGTTGCTGTGGTCAGCACACCCTAAAGTGGCCCTCCATGCTTCTGATCACCTGTGTGTTATCTCTTCCTCCTCGGTGTTAGAAGGATCTAAGTCTTGCTTCTAATCAACATAATGTAGCAAAGATCCTGGGCTGTCACTTCCGTGGCTAGGCTATGTTACGTGCTAAATGTAATGAATTGCCATCACCACAAGTTGCTTGTGAGGTACACCCATACCTCTGTCTTATTAACGAACATCAAAGAGCCTTTGGACTTTGCAGAAGCAAGTCAAGTTGCTACAATGTGATTGGAAAAGGCCACATGGTATGTGAATAGAGAGGCCAAAAGCTAACTAAGATTAGAATTAGAGGGCCTTCTCTCTATGATCATGAGCTAAATTTTGTTCACAACTCCTGAAACTTGGAAGAGAGTTCTTAGCTCCAAAACAGATGCAGACCATCTGAAGATAAGACTACAATGAGACCCTGAGTAGAGGACTTGGATATGTCATGTCTGGAATCTTGATCCACGGAACTTGTTCAAGAATAGGTGTATTGCCTTGTGGTTATAGATTAGACAGCAACAAAAAATAAAATTTAGTGACTATATTTTGGCAGTCCTCATACTATCTTCAAGTTCAACTTTCTATCTTGAATGACCCACTTACAAATATGACATAACCACACATCCTTTTCTACCATACGTCTTCATTCTCCCCTCAGTCTTTACATACCTGTCATTTCCTTAACATACATGTATTGCATTGTAATTATTCATCCATCTCAGATATTGAGTGTCCTGTCTATTCATTCATTCATTCTTTTACTCAGCTGATATTTGTTTCTTTCAGAACATCCTTGTGAACTTTACTAAGTAACAGGGACATGGGCATGAAGAACTGTCTTCTCAAAAGACAGAGACCACGTTTTATCCACCTTCATGTTTTCTGATGAATTATATTTTTTAAGTAGATTTGGGTTCTCAGTTTACAAAAATATAAGTTTTTCATCAGATAGTTTGTCAGATAATCAAAGACTAGAGTGTGTATGTGTAAATTACTGGTCTCTGTGACAAAATGTTTGCTAAGAGCAACTTAAGGAAGGAAGGCTTTATTTGAGTTCAGAGATTGAGGGTAAATTCCATCACAGCCCGTAAGGCATAGAAGCAAATGCATGAGGCACCTTATCCTATTGAGTCCTCAGTCAAGAACCAGAAAGGAATGAACCCTGGTACTCACCTCACTTCTTCTTTAAATTCAGTCCAGAACCCCAGTCCAAAGAATGGCACCACCCAGTTAGGATGGGTCTTCCCATCACAAATAAAATAATCTAGATCATCCTACACAGACATGCTCAGAGCTCATCTTGTCAATCATTCTAGATCCTGTCAATTTGAAAATCAATATCAGCATCACAATGTCATAAACTGGTTTTCATAGTTAGTTCACTGTGACAGGTTCAGAGTATGCCTTATAAAAACAGAGATCTGCTTTTAAGACAATTCAACCCCTTAAGCATTGACATCCATTTGCATTAAAAAGGTACCAAGGGTTGGGAAAAGGAGCTGTAGAGAAAGGAATAGCAGGATACAAGGTAATATGGATGAAGAAATGGAAAGACAGAGGTGGAGCTTGAGGTGGAGCTTTAGCTGGGGATGGGAGACACTAAGGATTTTTTAAAAGCCACAGGGATGATGATGATGATGATGATGATGATGATGATGATTATTATTATTATTATTATTATTATGTTTGTTGAGACAGGGTCTTACTCTGTACCATTAACTGGCCTGTAACTTGACATGTAGACCAGGCTGGTCTCAAACTCATAGAGATCCACCTGCCTCTGCCCTGAGGGTTGAGATTAAATATATGCACTGCAACATCCAGCCAGGAATCACATTATTTAATAGTTACCTAAATTACATAATATATATTATAATATATATATATGAAATAATATATCATAATATATATTACATAAACTGAAATTACACTACATGGAGTGATACTGTTTCCACCAAGAGCCATGGCCTATCTAACAAAAACCCTAGTAATAGGAATGAGAAATCCTGTTTTGAGCTGTTGGTCAAGAAACTCCGAGGCTCTCAAAACAATATAGGCTATTGTTGTCACTTTTGTTTGCCTCCCAGAAGTTGGAGGTGAGTCCCCATTGCTGGAGATACCACACGTTTTCACTACAGGACACAGTAGAGTCCACCTGGATCCAACCTAAAAGCCTCTTCCCTGGGGACTAGCTGTCATAGTACTGGAAGGTGCTATGGAAACAACCAAGAGGACAAAGTAATCGATAGTCCTACCCAGCTGTGATGTCTATGAACTAAAATGGCCGGCACAATAAGTTGTTGCTAAAGGCGCAATAGTGGCACATACATCTTGGTAGTAACCAGTGACTGTCTGATTGGACTTGAGGCCTGATCAACAAGAGGGTTATCATACTTGATACTTTAAACCCAGCCAACCACCCATGATAAGTAAGGTCATGGGTCTTACAGAGAAACCTACTACTGCCATTTTCTGAAGCCTGACTAATTCCTAACTGTAGTATAAACACTTATCTTTATATCCACAGAGAAGTAGGCTCTCACCCCTCATCAAAAAAGCTTCTTTTTTGCAGCAGATTGAGACCATCACAAAATCCACAACTGGTAAAAATACGGAGAACTACTGGTCACAGGGTGCCCATCCCAAATGATCTACATTTACAACACAACCTCCACACCCAAGGCTCACAGAACATCACAGAAGAGAGGCAGAAAGATTGTAATAACTAAGAGGACCAGGAAGTCAGCTTCAAGACTGAATTTTCTAGATATGACAGGGAAGCTATGCCCATGAAATATCAACACTATGGATCCCTAAACAAGACCAGAACAATAATAACACCAGGGGACATATCAACATGGCTAGAAGTAATCTCACGGGACTCCATCCCTAGATGAAGAGCATTAATGACTGCTGAGAGAAGAATTAGCCTTCCCCAGGGATGAACTCTCTTACTGGTCATCAAATACCAAAGTGGTCAACACTAAAAACCTACTGATATAAGCAACACTAAATAGTCTCACAAGTTGTATTTATGTAAATATTCATAAACATATACATGCATATAATAATAATTAAAGAAAAAAGCCATGAATCTGAGAAAAGGAAGAGGACATGGGAGAGATTTGAGGGAGAAGAAGTAGGGAGAAAGTCATGTGATTGTATTTTAAGTAAAAAAATGAAATATCTTTAAAAAGTATGGATCCCATGAAGAACGGATCTTCAAGTTAGCAAAACTTAATGGACCAGATATCTCAGCAAAGCTGAGCAAAGTGGTCATTGGGTGCCTTGACTGCAGTAAACTGTCCAGATGGCAGGCTATTACTCTTATTTATCTGTTGGCAGAACTACAAGAGCACTCGTGCCCTTAGGTAAGACAAGCCGAACCTGAGCTACAGTTGCTGGTCCAGTCGCTCAGGAGAAAATGGAACATAAAGTGACATTTGAACAAGGCAAAGAATCCAAGCAAACAGAAAAATATGGGGGAAATGTCATTTTGACAAGGACTGGTAAGGTGCTCCTTATCGCCAAAGCAGTACACATTTAGTTTAGTAATAGTTGTAAATACTGTAAGTTCATTATATGACTAGTTTATTAGTATTCTGCACAATAAAACATTTCCGTGAGAGATGTAAATATCAGTCTCTTAAAAATGCCTAAGATTTAGGCCAAGGGTATAACTTGGAGCTGAAACTTGCGCTTGGCATATGAAGATCCTGGATTCAATTTCCAGCATCGTCACCAACAAGAACAAAAAAAAAAAAAAAATTAAAGGCCCAAGATGTTGACCTTTGGAATAATGACATTCTACTTAATTATCTTTAAAGTGCTGTGGATATCGTTCTGTATAAATAAAAGACTGATTGGACAGTGGCCAGGCAGGAAGTATAGGTAGGACTAACAGAGAGGAGAATTGAGAGAACAGGAAGGTGGAGAGAGACACTGCCAGCCGCCATGACGAGCAGCATGTGAAGATGCTGGTAAGCCACAAGCCACGTGGCAAGGTATAGATTTATAGAAATGGATTAATTTAAGATGTAAGAACTAGATAGCTAGAAGCCTGAGCCATTAGGACAAACAGTTTAAATAATATAAGTGTCTGTGTATTTATTTTATAAGTGGGCTGTCAGACTGTCGGGGCTTGGTGGGACCCGGAGAGAAAAAACTCTAGCTACATTAAAGGATTTAGAATAAGACACAAGTAGATTTTTTTATTCTTAAACAGCATGCTAACTTTAAAAAAGGAAAACAAACTCAAAGACACTCCCCCTTGCACGCTAATACCAACAACAAAATCATAGACACATCCTCTCCTTCAGCTTTTGGTCTTGCCCACATCCCACAAGTGTCTCCTGTGGAGTGTTACTGCTGTTCTTCCGCATCTTCAACTCTTACTTATCATCAGGTCTTGGGAATGTTGCCAACGAGTTCAATCTATTTTGATTGTGTGTATCACTTTGTTGTAAGGGTATCCTCTTTTTGTGTGTCTTTCCTTATGCCTGTATGAATTCAGGTCTTCTGCAGAAGTGCTAAGTGCTCTTCACCACTGAGGTGTTGTTCCAACAACAGTGTCTCTTTGTTACTGTTGAGCTACTGTTTGTTGATTTGTATTTGGTTTTGAAATACAGACGAGAAGGAAGGATGAGGGACAAGTAACATGAAGGCTGTTTGATAAAGTCTCAAGGAACCATATTATTGTGTATTTACCCACAATTATACACAATAATGCAAGAGAGAGAGAGAGAGAGAGAGAGAGAGAGTGTGTGTGTGTGTGTGTGTGTGTGTGTGTGTGTGTGTGTGTGTGTGTGTCTTAAAGAATATTATGCCACTTGGACAGACAATGCTTCCCACAACAACCATAGATCAACAAAAATCCCAATACGAGACACAAGAAACCTCTTTTCATATAGTTGGTCAGACTAGTCCAAGTGACTCCTCAAACAAAATAGACTATTGATGTAGTCTTTGGCATTAATTGTTTTTAATGAGTAGGTGGATACAAATGGTTGACAGACTCACTTGGCCTAATATTTCTGTATAATTGGGGAAATTCCTTTGGGGGAATGAATTAATTTTTCTAGATATTTCTTCATTCCATCTAACTTTTAAATACATTGATATCTACACATTTGCTCTTTGCATTGATAAATCTTTTCATTTTAATTGTTAATTTCATAGTTGTCCGGGAAGACAATGGTTGACTTTGATAAATCTCTGTACTCTATGGTCACTTTTTGTTTTTATTTGCTGTACTTCACTATTTATTTAATCCTAATTTGTCTTAGAGTTTTACAGTGTCTTCTAAATTTTAAGCTATGTACTTATGACCATGTTTACTTCCTTCATCCCATGATGCTTTATAGTCCACTTTTCCTCTGGGATGCATCTCCCTCAGCATGTTTCTGTTCATGATCTCTAACTTCTAATACAGAAATTGATTCATCAGAAAACATCATTCTGTATGGTGTAGCTTTCGGCTAATTCTCCTAAATATTTCCAATGTACTTGCTAAACTTTTAATGATACTATGTAGCATTCCATGTTTGTCCATTAGGTCAAGATGATTTTTGACCTATTATTAATGACCTATGTATCTTTTCATTCCTTTACTTTCTGTTTTTCTGTATCTTTACTTTTTTAGGTCTGGTGTTTATATATGCACATAGCTTCATCTTTATTTTACAATATTGAAAATTTTGTCTTTCAAGTAGAGATTTTAGTCAATTTTTGTTTATTTGAATTACTTATTTTTTATATATCTGCACTCTATGGTGGTATGATTTCTACTGTCCCTTTATTGTTTCTTCTTTTTCCTCTTTTCTTTTATTATCTTAGATTTACATTTTCATCTTGTTTTAGTAGTTCTTTTAAAACATTTTAATATGTATGCGTTTGACATAGAAAAAAATTCTTAATATCTTTTTCTCTAAACAAGGACATAGGCACACTACATTCAGTGCTTGCTGTAATGACCTCAAATTTGTACCATTGTGTGTATGACCACAAAGAACATAAGTGACAGAGGCCACTGCTTCCATATTCTAAAGCAGCCCAGGTACACACGGGCCAAGACCCAGTGTGGTGAGAGCATGAAGGCCAATCCACTCAGGGGAAATGTTGGCCCCTGAAGAACAGCTTTGCTATTTGCCTCAAGGAGTCAGTATCAACTATTTAAAATGTTTTCAGAACCTCACACTGCCAAATCTTTCCATCCAAACCTCTCTCTCTTCCTGAGGGCTATACCACCCTCTTCCTACCTCCCCCAGCTTCTCATTTCTCCTCACAGATACTTTCCCTGACAAAGAACTTGCACATTTAAAACTGTCCTGGTGTCTCCTACTGGGGGATCTCCGACTAATCAATGTGATAACAGACACGATGGTAGAGGAAGAAAAGGCACAATGGGGATTCAGGACTGACTCACCATGTGGACAAAGAGAGCCTCATCCTGGTTTGGGAGACGCCCTATTATCGCCAACAAAAGATTGCCCCAAACTGGCCTTACAACCAATTGCTTGAGCCTCATCTTTGCTTCATCAACACACTTGCTCAACATGCTTGCATTCTTTCTTTGTAGTCCTGAAGATTTTTCCCCCTGTGCCTTGCCTTGACAGTCTTCTATAACTCCTTATTTTCTTCCTGACACTGAGTACCCCATTTAGCTCTAGAAAAATCTGCTCACAAGCCCTGCTGGTAGAGTTTCCATTTACTGAGAAGCCTACCTACCATATGCCTGGTGTTATGCTATCTTACTAATCTTTACAAGTGTGCCAGCAGTTATTATTATCTCATCTAGAACCGAGACTCAGAAATAGTCAGTGAATGGAGAGAGACCATAGCTTTACCTAGGTTCCTGTTTGTCTGTGCTCATTTACACAGGAAATAAAGGGGCTTTAGGAGGATAGTTTGAATCCTGAGTATCAGGAACATGTTCAAAGGATCAACAGATTGGATGGCCATTCTGATAGATGTTATGGCCAAAGAAGATTAGAAAGAAAGAAAATTCACCAGAAAGCAAGAAAGAATGTGACACTGCACAAATGACAGATATAAATAATACTAAAAGGTCACAAGGGAATGGTAAACCAAGGCAGAACCTGGCTGCTGTGACCCAGCTCAATCCTGGGAGAGACACCATGCATCATAGATATTTTGGAAAGTAATAGAACTATAAGCAGCCACTGAAAGGGCTGTCACAATAACTGCCAAAGAATTTAAGAACTAATTAATCTCACTGTGAAAACTCTACCCACTCCATCCTCCTCAGCCAAGCATAAAATAAATAATATAGAGGGGTGAGCAGTCTTGTCTGTTCACCAGCCTGGGAAAGAGAGATGATAGACAGAGGTCTATGTAGAAGTAAGGTGGGAGCAGCAACAGCATCTCCAGTGGTTGACTCCACTGCCCTGGCATCACAGTGCCCCAGCTGGTGGGGCAACAGAGCTGTGTTACTCCGGGCTGAGAGGATGCTTCAGGGCGGAGCTACCACCACACTGGTACCATACAGCTAAGGTTGAACTGAACAGGCATCCTTTCATTTTCTAAACCAATCACTTATGAAGGAGGTGTCATGCACCACCCACTGGGCCAGTTGGCAAGTGTTGTAGGTGAGGCATCAGAGCTGTTGGGGCCACAGAAAGTCCAGTGGGGACAGAAACCGTGCCACCAACCACAGTCACAGTCTAAGTGAGAAAAGCCCTATTATGAAGCCCTTCCTTACCAGATTTTCTCCTCTGGATTGGTTACTTTTTTTTTTAATCCAAGATACGTGGAAGTAATAACTCCTAGGAATAAAGATTTCTTTGGGCTTACAGTTCCAGAGGGCTCCTTAAAACCATCTTCTCCCAAAGGAGAGTCAGTATCAAGCAACAGAGGAGTGACTCATGGCTGGAAAACCTTTCAACACTCACTGAACGCACATACCTCACACATCCAAGAGTAAAGTGTTTTCCCCACAAGTTTCACAACGGCTGCAATAAATTCTTCATGTTTGGTACCACATTTTATTGAACATCAGCTGTGCCCTAAGTCTTTACACAGGTCATCTCCTGCAATCCTCAAACAATCCTTCTATGACAGCTATTCACACTCTCTATTTAATTGATGAATAAACCAAGAAATGAGGTCCACGGGGTCCACAAGTGGTAGCATCCATACCTACCCGTCAGCACTATGGTGCTGAGAACTTCCCAGTGATAAAAAGTCAGTTTAAAAGTACTGCCAAATAAGCTTACTTGCTTATAGCCATAGAGTCATTTCTGATACAGTCATCACTGAAGGACCTCATTGAGTCTTCAGTACTTGAAAGGAACAACTACGTAAGTTAGCAAAGGTAAAGAAAGCCATGGCACAGGGTCTTTGCCAAATGGAAAATCTGTAAATAGACTAGCTGAACACCCAAAGAGCTTACTTCTTCAAGAAAAGACCTAATGTTGGAAACTTAAGTCTAATGCATCTTGAATAACTTGAAGTCTTTTTCTTTCAAATGATAAGCTGGAAGACTCATGTATTTCTTATTCTTCCATTAAAATTCTTAAATATAGCTTAATATGGATTTCTATGAAAAGCAGAGAGCTGAAAATTTCATAATGTGGTGTCATTTAAAATGCCTCCAAAAATACTGATATCTCCTGTGGATGTATGAACTACTGAAATGGACAGAGATTACAGACAATCTCAAGAAAACATGTTTCAGAGAAACATGTGGGTAACAGATCAATGCATCAAATTTGTCTATAGTGCAAACTCCAAATGTAAATTTCTAATTAAAATATTCTAGATCATTCTAGATTTTACTTTTGAAGTAAAGATGACCACAGGGCTGGCTGATGTGATGGGTGGCATGTAGTGTTTATATTGTGTCTGATGGACCAAGTATTGGAATATTTCCATGTCACAGGAATAATATTCTGAGGTGCATAAGGTTGGCTTTGAATATGTCTTAGAATGAAGGTTAGAGCACAAAGCTTAGCAAGGGCTGGCCCGTGTTGGCATTTATTTCTTGGATGTGTTTGAAATCACATCACTCTTCCCTTAGGCTATTTAGGGAACTGTTCAAATATCATCCCGATTTTATCCCATGAGCTAAAGGCACAGAGCTTCTAAGCATTTTTATCTCCTCTGACATTTGGTTTGGGGTGGCTTTTTCTAATTCTGGTGTTTTTAAATAGGTCTATTGTGGGTCTTCCAAGTGTGGAAAGGAAAGCACTTATAATGATGTTGAATAACATTTACCTTCTAAATCCCAAGCTTAGAATGTACACAAGGGCATAAAGCATCTTCTTTTGTATGTTCATATATGTGGCCCACACTCTTCTGGAAAATGTCATGGGGTGGTTTTCATCACCTATTTAAGTACTATTTCCTAAGAAAACACGAAACTCTAAATATAGAAAAGTTGAGCTCTAAGCAAAATTTATTTCCCTGAAAGTAAATACCTTCAAAACACAAAATAAGTTCCAGTCATCATTGACTCCTCTTCTTCCATCTACTCAGTAGTCACTATATCCCAAACACTGAATCATGTTGGCACTGTCTCAGAAGTTGTCTTCTCTTCCCTTCTCTTATCTTTCCTCTTCTCCATTCCCCCATCACCCGCCCTTTCCTCCCACTGGAATTATTTCAACAGCCTCTTAACTAGTCATCTAAGTGCTTAGCCCACTTTAGTACATTTTTTCTATGTTATAACAAAATAATCTTTGAACTATGATTTTTACAACTCCAACTGAAAGCAGTTCTGAGTTTTCTATTGACCATATGATTTTTAAATATGTAAATTTCTTAGACTAGTTTAACAATTAGAAAAATTCTAGATGAATACATTTTATTTCTTATTTGGGGTCCTTCACAAGGCATAAAATGCTTTAGTTACATAAAAGACTGTCACAATGAACAAAATTTAAATAATTCCATCATCTTCTTTATCTGTGTTTATGCTGTTTGCTGTAGACCAGACCTCCAGGTGTCCAGTCTTCTCCCTGCTTCTAATCCCACAAAGCTCTGTATGTGTCTCCCAGCTAACTTACTCCCACCTTCTGTAAATTCTGAAACAATCCTCTTAGTTCTCTGGCATTTAAGTCTCTCACCAAGGGAAAAAAAAAAAGCTCTTTTATCTTCTAATTCATCTCTAAATTTCCATTCACCTTCTTGTCTTGATGGAAACTTGTCTTTCCTTTTAGGGCATTGTTTTCCTGATATCACACCAAGAAAAAAAAAAGCCCTTTTATCTTCTAATTCATCTCTAAATTTCCATTCACCTTCTTGTCTTGATGGAAACTTGTCTTTCCTTTTAGGGCATTGTTTTCCTGATATCATTCAGATGGTGAATTATTTTATCCCTCCTATCAGTGGGATTATATGGAAGGGAGTGGTCCTCATTGCATATAATTGATGTGTTCAGGCTACTTATTGTGTTTCTTTGGAAAATCCTCCGTTCTAAATTATAAACCATCAATTCACACCACCCTTCACTACCTGCCTCAATATTCCTTTCATTCCGTGATGATTTTATCTTCTGATTTGTAATTTCTCAAATACTTATTTGTCTTCAATCTTTATGAATTGAGCATGTGATTAAATGTTTTCTGAAGTAAAGCCTCTCAGTTTCTTGACCATCTCTCTGGTCTTCCAGATCTTAATTTCTCCCATCTTATTATCACCCCTTAAAACTTGTTATTACAAGTACAGACCCTTTATTATCTTATTTTTTCATTAAATTTATTTAACAATGCCATGCATGGTTGTAACACATTTTGATTACTCTCACCTGCACCCTTTCTTATATTCCTCCCACTGTGGTCAACATTCCTCCCTGGAGCTCTCTTTCTCGTGCTCATGTCTTTTTGTTTTCTTCATGAACCCCTGAGTTTAAATAGGGACATCTGAGTGACCTTGGGTCTGGAACCATCCAGCGAAGCTTGGTGGGCTCACCAATGGGCACACAACTGAAGACACTGATTTTCCTTCCCATAGTATCTTTCAGTAGCCATGAGTTCAGCATGGAGAGGTGGGGCTCTGTGAGCTCCTCCAATATCCATGGCTGGCTGCTGGCAGGCATGGCTTTGTGCAGACCCAGTGCAGGCAACAGGAGCTGCCGTGACTTCATGATCGCTGTTTCATACCCAGAAGACGACATGTCACATCCTTTCTCCTCATCTTCCAACTCTTATATGCTTTTTGCTTTTTCTTGTGTGATATTTCTTGAGCTGTATAGAAGATGGTGTAAATGCCTTGATCAGAGATAAGCAATCCGCTGTCTCTAATTCCAGAATCTTGAGCAATCACAAGTCATTATTTGACTAACTATATCTTCCTACCATAATTTCTCTCTCCCTGAAATGTCCCAGTGCCCCCATTTTCCACTTTGGAACAACCAACAAATAATTACCCCCACCAACCACAAGCTTTCCCCCTTTTCTTATCCTGCTAAAATGCCATGGGAAATGACCACAACGTCTTTTGGAACATAAACTCAATTACTTTTCTTTTTCATCATGCATGCTATTCTTTGGATTAAAATGCTGTTCTGCTTAAATGTATCTTTTTCAATTTCTGTCCCCTGCCCCAGGCACTCATGAACCAGAATGCAGCTGAATAAAAGCAAACTCATACAGTGGGATCTCACTTTGTAAACATATTTTCATGAGCTTTAAGATACTAGGGAGGACTGGCATTCATGCTCTGCTTTCCTAGTCCACCAGCTTCTCACTCACCTACAGATCTGTTTCAAACTTAATTATTTGCCCCTCTAGTATCCTGTCTCCCACACCCATGTTCAGCTAACAAATTTGGTTTCAGCTATACCAAGAAGTCCAATAAGATTACAACTTCACCAGCTTCCCCGTCATACCTGTTGTACCAACATGTTGGTAGAATGCTTTCCTTCTTAGTTCAGGAAATCATTGCCACAACTCCTACCCAAACCCAAATTATCCCCATTGAGCTCTATCTTATTCCCATATGTGTTTCCAATATTTATCCAAGAATTCTACTTTCTCCAGGACATTTATTCTGAATTTTTTGGATTTCTATGTAATTGTTGCCATCAGCATGAATGCATGTTTTTATTTTTTACATCTTATTTTTACATCTTACTACAACATCTCATGATATCCCTTTACCAAGCTCCTACTGTTTCCCATTTTACCGCTGCATTCTTCAACAAACCTCAGATGAAATGTTTGTATTATCTCTGATTCCTTACATTCTTTCTGTTCTTTGTGTGTGGTGGGGAGGGGGCCTGGAGGTTGAACTCAGGGCCTTTGTGCATACTAGGCAAGTACTCTAATGCCCATCTATACACCCAGCCCCTTCCATTCTCTCTTGAGCCCACTTCAATCAGGCTTCCATCCCTTCACTACTAAGATGGCACTGGTCAATATCACCAATGCTTTCCACACTGGTGCATATATTAATCATTCCTAATTCTTCATTTTGACTGAGCAACCTCATTCATCACAGCTGAGCACTCTCTCCATTGCTTACTCTTTCATTCATTACATTCTTTTGAATTTCCTCATAGTTCTTTACTGTTTCTTGAATCCCACCAGCCCACTCACATAACTGAAATATACTCTCATGGCCCTTCTTGCCTGAAATCCTACAAAGGTCATAATTCATCTCTGAAGACCCCAATCAAATCTCCCAGCAGGACTCTCTATTTCCACCAGGTAGGTCAAGTGGATCAGACATCTCAGGACTTTCACTTTCCAGTCTTGACTGAGTACTGGGTTGTATATTTGCTTTATGATGACATTATTTAAATTGTCATAAAGATTAATTTCCTAATTAAAATAAGAGCCCTAGGTAACATTTGATCTACATTTAAGATGGAAGATTTCATGATATTTTCTATTTCTACTAGCCTTCTACATCAAAATTTCATTGTTTAAAATGAATGAATACAATAATACCCCAACTTCATCAATACTAAGACCTAATAAATGAGATACTTGATGAACTTTTTGAATTAATAATACAAAGATACATGATATGTTGTGTCTCTGGAGATCCACATATTTGACAAATCTAAGATTCTTACTATTGGTATTTTAAGGCATATTTTAATGATTCATTGCTAATGATTTGAAGAACTTAATTTTACTTTAAGATTAGTAAATTGGGTCTTGCATTTTTAATAATCACTAGATACGCTACTCTTTCATGAGAACTCTGCTAGTGTTCATAAATGATGTATATAAATTTAGATAGAGTAATACAAAAATAGGGTAGTTCTAAAATGTAACAGGAAAAAAGGCTCTGATGCCCACATAGGTCAATCAACATGCTGACAGGTTTAGTGGGTTAAAAAGCAGCACAAGCAAATCAGATTTCTATCACTAAGCAGACGTTTTCATTATTTCCATAAATCTCTAATTACCATGTTTATGTGCAACAATTTAAGCAAAGATGGATACTGAAATAAGCAAATGAAACTGAGCTAAAAGAACACCAGGGCAAAAAGTAAACACAAAGGGAGTGTACTATAAGAAACTTATGAAAAAGAAGAAAAAGTGGTGTGTTTTTGTTGTAGGTCTGGGTTCTGGGGAAAGTAGCCCTGCAATGGATCCCTAAATAAAACAGCTGTTTTATTTTTTTAATATTTATTTTTTATTTTATGTGCATTGGGTTTTTCCTACATGTAGGTCTTATGAGGGTGTCAGATCCCCTGGAATCTGAGTTATAGACAATTGTGAGCTGCCATGCGGGTGCTGGGAATTGAACCCTAGTCCTTTGGAAGAGTAGCCAGTGCTCTTAACTTCTGAGCCATCTCTCCATCCCGATACAGCTGTTTTATAACTATAGGTGTTTTGTAAGGATGGGGTATATTGCTCCATGAATCCCTGTCACTGCACAAATAGGATCAAGCCTCAACACATTTAAGTCAGTAGAATCGAGTTTTTATAACATGCCCAGTAAAGTAATTGTGTTAAAGATTGAATATATCATTTAAATACAACATCTACATATGTGTGATTAATTCAAATTATATTAATTTAAAATATTTTGAGTATGGGGAAATAGCTCAGTGATAAAAATGCTTACTGAGTATATGCAAGGCTCTGGGTTCAATCCCCAATACCACCATAACTAAATAAATTAAAATGTGCAGTAAGAAAAGAAAGCTAATAGCTCTGAGGGAAAAATTGTCTTGTGTTGTGGATTTTCATTTTAATAAATGATTTACTAAATGTTACTCTGTCCCTTCTATGCACATATCCCAGAAGCAGAACCCTACTCTTTGTCAAAACACATCTCAGTGCTGAAACTCTATTCATACTCATTGTGGCCCCTGCTGTCATTGGTGATATCTCAGGACTGTGAGCAATTGGAGAGACAATGAAGACTGCTCATTCCTGTGGTGATGAAGTATCTTGTGATTACTATGTGGCTTTCCTCTCAGGGTCACGTAATGTTGAGAGATCTTGATGTACAAACTTCATTAACTGCAGAGAGAATCTTGGCTTCCACTTGGCTCCTTTGATCAATGATGTAACCGGAGCTGTGGAAACTTTTCATTTTCAGGAACTTTTATTCCTATCTTTAGCAACTGACAATTCTAATCCTTGAAAAATGGTGGATGTTTCCTTTATGAATCATTGAAGAGAGAGCAAGAGAAAGAGGGAGAAGGAGAGAAAAAATAGGCTATATTTAGATAAGTGTAAGATGGATAAACAGACTAGAAGATAATAGCCATGATAGATAAATGATATGTAGATAGATAGATGAATAGATATATACATATATAGACAGATACATTGATAGATAATAGATAGATGGATGGATAGATAGATAGATAGATAGATTAAAGAACATTGTTTTTTTAATGAGCTATGCTCAGTATATTTTACAAGTAGGTTATCTTTGACAATTATCAGTTGGCTTGGTAGCACAAAAGAATCCACTCCATTTTTCTTTTAAAATACATGTGGCAGGCACAAAGGGGTACTAAAATGTTTAGCATGATTAAATGCATCAAATGTATTTAGCATTACTCAATATTATAATAAAGCCTGCTTTCTCTTTCAGGTCTTCACTGTGACAGAGAACTATCAGTAAAGAAAGCAATCATATCCTTCCCTTGAGGACTGTTCATCTATTGATGCTTTTTAAATGCTTGTGTGTGTTATGTGCATGTGAAAATATTAATCTGTCCCACTAATATAGACAATTAACTTGTGTTAATAAAACTGTAAATATTAAACAATGTAAAAGAAAAATGTAAAATGCTCATATGAGGGTAGTTTAGTGGTCAGAGTCTCATTTTTCAGGATACAAATATTAAAAACTATTAGCAAAATCCTTTTAGTGACCATGTATGTTTAGAGTACTATTACAAAGAGTCATCAGAGTAAATGTACTGTTTAGCAAGGAGAATGCAAAGGGAGCGTTCAAATACTAATGGCTGCTGTAAGATACTCCGTGTGACAACTCAAAAGAAAAAGTTAGTACTGATCAACACTTTGCAATTGCAGAACTCTAATAAAGAACACTCAGGCACGAGAACCTTTGTCATCATCCTAGACTATCAGCTCTCTGACATCAAGACATGAGTAGGCATACATGGAGATAGAGATTAGGAATCTCCCTGGAAAGGTCCCATCACATCCTGCTTCCTTTCATCACGAAGTCAAGAGCTGAGTCTTGCTTTCTTCCACTCAAGACTCCATCATAATATGTCTCTTACCATGAATTTGCTTTGGTTCCCTGGACACCAGGACCAGTGGTTCATACTTGAAGTCTCAGACCTCCATACCAGTATGTAGAAACTTTTATGTCAAGGTCTGAGAGTTTTTTAGCTGTGTAAAATTCCTAAATGAATCTTACAAATAGAACTCAACTTCTGGGTTAAAGTAATCCGGACTTCCCAGAACTAACAAACATGGGAAACTGTTTCCAAGGAGCCAAAACCCATCTTTTGCACTTGTCAATGGGAAGGTAGGCTCTTACTCCATATATTTCCTCCTAATTATATTCTAATTGGTCTCCTATTTAAAAAAAAAAAGTTTCCCTACCTTTATGCGCATCTAATGTATGGGATTGCCTCTTGTTTTCAAGAAGGAGAAAACTGAAGTTCCAACTGTTTGGGTGACCCCTTTTTTCTGGGAACTGATTCAACTACTTTTTCATTTAAAAAAATTACATTGTTCAAGCTGTGTTAAGGGCATGGCAAAGTTTTTCATTTCAAGAGAAAAATGCTACCCAGTAAATTATCCGCTGCATCGCACAGCTGCTGCTGACCTGCTCCTTTCACACTGTTCAGAAGGGAAGTGTCTTAATGCATTCCAAAATTAAAATTAACACTTCCTCCTAATCCAGCAGTTACCTTTCAGCCTAAAACAAATAAAATGACAAAATAGCAACCATACCCTGGGTTAAGGAAAAAGAAAAGTCTGCCACAGAATGAGCCAATAAGTGGTTTTCCATTCATCTGTAAATTCCATACTGATGTCCATGTAAAGACAACCATGTAAAAATTGAGAGAGCAAATTCTGTCCTCTATAAGACAAATGTTACCATATGGGACTCTCGCAACAGCGAATTAGTCTCTGAACACCCATGTTTCATCTCGGAAGAACTTGGTTGTGTTATGTGTAACAATATGCTTATAACATATAACATGGATGGGGAAGGGGCTCATGATGCCCCACCCCTAGCCAAGGACGGCTGCTAGGAGATGGGAGAGTCAATTGATTTTCCTCAGGGATGTTCCCTGGTACAGTGCCTGTGCCCAAATGGATGTACTGGATGCACCAATTAGACTTCAGACCCAGTAGGTTAGAAAAAGTCAGCATTAAGATAAGAGAGAGATGATGGGATTAGGGGTCTGAGATAAGCTGGAGGAGTATGGGGGATGGATATCATCAAAATACATTATATACATGCATGAAATTCTCAAATCATAAATTAAAAATCTATTTTAAAATACCATCCTGGGAGAAAAAAAGAACCCAGCCATTAAATATAAGATGGATATGAGACGTTTCACTTCAGCTTCTAAAGCTAGGATGTGTCTACATCCTGGGGAGGTCCCTCTGTTTATATCCAAGTGTGCCCATGGTGTACAAAGCCCCACAAAAAGAAACAGTGAATTATAGACTTTTAAGGATGAGTCTGCTTGTGTGACTGGAGAGATTGCCTTGGTGGTTAAAAGTACTCACTGAGCAACTGTGAGAACCTGAGTTTGGATCAGCATCTGTGTAAGAAGGCAGTCATGACTGTGGCCCTGTAATCCCACTGCTGTAGGAAATAGAAACCAGAGGATCTCTGGATATGCTGGCTTCCAGACCATAGAAAGCACAGGCTCTATGTTTAGAGACCTTGATTCAAACGAATAAGATGGGGGGTGATAGTGAGACACCAGATGCCTTCCACTGGCCTCTGTGCACATGCAGAGGCATACATACCTACATGCACATGTGTGTACCATGCACACTATACACATATATCACACTTAAGCATACACAAAAAATAATGACAATTGTCTTTAATTTTTTAATTTTTAAAACACTTTTTAGATTTATTTATGTGTATCAGTGTTTGCCTGTGTGTGTGCGTGTGTGTGTGTGTGTGTGTGTGTGTGTGTGTGTGTGTCTGTATACCACATGAGTGGTTGGTACCCACAGAGGTCAGAAGAGGGCACTGAACTCCCTGAAACTGTAGTTACAGATGATTGTGAATCACCATTTGGGTGCTGGGAACAAAATCTGAATCCTCTGTAAGAGCAACATATGCTTTTAAGCACTGAGCCATCTCTCCAGTCCCAGTGCTTTAAAAAAATGTTTTAAGAGTCTACATCAGCTGGTAGCATTAAATGAAATTAAAAATTGGAAAATAAATTAACAGAATATCCAGTGACATGAAATATAATTCTCCCTTAACCACAGCTTCATTTTCCACAGTTTGAGTTACTTGTGGTCAAAAGTAGCCCAAAACTCTCAAGTGGAAAATTCCAGACATGAACAAGTCATCAGCCTTACATTGCACACCATTCTGAGTAGCATTAGGAAATCTCAAGGCATCCAGTTCTGTTCCTCTGGAACATGAATCATCTTGCTCAGCACATCCATTCCTGCTCTCTGTTAAGAGATCTTGGTACCACAGTGCTCGTGTTTTAAATAACCTCTGCTTTACACTGTAATGGTCCCAAAGTAAAGCACCAATAACAAAGCAAAAAGCAGATCAATTCTGGTACTGTATGGAAACAACGTAGAGAGTGTCGGGGGAAATCACAGTGTATATAGGGGTTATAATCCAGGGTTTCCAGCATCCACACTGGGGGGTCTTGAAACATCCTTGGGAGTAAGGGAAACTGCTGTAGAAGGGTGCTTATGAACTCTTACAAGCAACATAACTCTTTTTTTAAAGCATCACAAATGTTCTTCCTGAGATGCTAAATACAAATCACACAGCAGTGGTATATTTCAAGAAGCTTACAGAGATCCAAATTTAAAAAGAAGTGTTGATTACAGTCAACAGAGGAATTGTAAGTGCACAACATCACATGTTGGACCACTCCCTTCCATAACTTTGTGTTTTCCCTCATTTTTTTCTTAGGCCATCCCCTGCACCCTGTTCTTGATGCTGATATCATGGTACTAAGATCTGATACCACACACAACCCTAAATGCTAATGAAAATAATCTCAAACTATAACAGAAATAAAGTGTTTCACTCTCCTAAAGCTGCATAAAAAATGCATTAGTCTACCTCATAAAGTTAATTATAATTAGTGGTAAATTGAAATAATCACAGGGCTATTTTGCTAAGAAATAAATGTGAAAATATGCAAACTTGTGTGTGCTGAGTTATGGAAAGTGTCCTCTAAAGTGTTATATGTGCAAAGGAGTCTTTTAGGGCAACTATAACATAAAGATTACTGAGTAACAGGAAAAATGTACCACATTAGCCCTCTAAGTTTATAATTCTAAATGTCAATGTTTTAATTATTATTTGATTTTCAAAACATTCAAATTAACATCCTTGCCCCTTGAAAGGTATAAATTCTACGGAAGTTTCTTTCTCGGGACATAAAAAGAATGTTGGGAACTCTATTTCCCACCTTGTGTATGTAATGACAATACCATGAATATGATGAATTGTTTATTTAAACAAAAGGTTCAATGATCTTTGTCTCATTCAAACTAAATATAGCATGTCCCTGGGCATTCTGAAATACTGTAAGAAACACAAGAATCCTGACACTTTGGGCTTTTTAGGAGGACACAAAAGAAAGATAACCATTTTTAGCTGATGATATATTAGAGACATCATAATTGGGATCTTTCTTGAGGCCCGGAATTTGGCTTAAAGTGAAGACAGATTATGCCTCAAACTTCTCTCTCACTTTTAGCTTGAATAACTAATATCTATTTACAAAGGCACATTCAAATGTCACCGGCCAAGCACTGCTCTCCCCACCCCAGAAGTCTCCATATTTTCAGATGAGCAAACTAGAATGCAATTGTGTTAAGAATAGGGAGTCACATGTCAAAGGAAGAGAAAAGAGTATCGTATGGACCTGCTAAGTACTAATTTCTGAGAGTGTGACCCAGCAGCTTCTTCCTATGGAGCACAATATGATATGAGGTCTTAGCAAGTTATTATCCCACCATTAGAAAAACATGTAAAATGTCGCAGGAATAGATATGGGCAAATAGGAGAGGTCCTTGCTGTATTAATCACAATTCTCTTTCCAGATCACTTAATGGTTATCATTTTATTTTGTTATCCTTATTTGAAATACTACAGAGAGCAAAGGTTTATTTTCTGTGAGTTCAAACACAAGAGTGGAAAATTAATGGATTTCCTTTCACCCACATCTCTCTTCCTGATATCTGATTTTATGTTGTACAAAATTCAAACTCATCATGTGCTTTCCTGCCCTTATACCGTGTCTCAGTTTTAACTAAGCACATCTTTACAAACAATTTGCCTTAACATAAATTCTGCTATTCAGCTAGCATTTTTTATCTTTCTACAAAATGGCATTTTAGAGCAGAAAGTACAGAAGCATAATAAGGTGGAATAGATAAGTACTTCAGCACTCAGCCAGAAGTGGACTTGTAAAAACGGATAAATGACGGTTACTGCAATTTCATCTTTCTAGTGGTTACAATGAGGAAGGCTACAATATGGTTAGCTAACTTGGATCCATTCACGTAACCATGGAAAGGAAGGACAGAGGATAATTTATCACCCACCAAGTAAGAGATGTAACACCACCTACTAATATTTATTTGAGCATATTGAGACAAATCATCCGTTCAACAGAATGAGGACACACTACAGGATTAAGACCTTGTGGAGTGAGCTTTGTAGATAGACAAGTGGTATCACAGGCAGAATTCATGATGGTGCAACATGCAGCGGTTGAATGTCGTGCTATAACTAAAGAAAATACTAAGGAGCATAGGAGAGGAAATCATCTCTTCTGGATGGGCAGGGGTGAACTGGAAGCTGCTATGGTTTAGGTATGAAGTGTACACTGCAAACCTCATGAGCTGAAGACTCAGCTGATGGATCCAATCATTGAAATGTTATTGGATTGTGAGGTCCCTGTTTATTCTTTGTTACTTTTCTGTGGAGGACTGTGTCTGTTTATCCACTCATTTATGTATAAGCAGAATCTGGGATTATTTCAATCTATAGAATTGAAAAATTGTAATATTGTGACACTATCAAGCCTTGAAGAGGAATCCTAGCTTCTGTGTAGCTCTGGCATCTGTGGTCTAGATGAGATAGGCCAAAAATGTTTATAACTTATTATACAAAAGATCCTCTAGATATGGTTAAATTAAAAGAGAGAGAGCGATCAGCAGCTTCCGGTGGGGAAAAAAGAGATTGAGGGTTAAAGGCAAACAATGTAATCCTCCAGATTTTCTCAGTGTATCTGGATGCCCTTGCCTGCTGCTCCTCACAGTAAAAATAAAAGCCTTCTGCACGAATACCCAAGAGAAGAATCTTCCCTGGGGAGATAGAACCCGCACTGCAGGGCAGGAGTCCTGTTGGAACACTGGTCATCTCTTAATTGAACTGACTGAGGATTAGTGGGCAGCCTAGGTCAGGATATCCTGTCCTCTTGTTTCAAGACTCAGCCTGTACCTTAGCCTGAACAAAAAGTATCTGTTCATTCAGAATATACAGCGTCAATGCACAAGTGAGGCCTATCCACCTGGAAAATGGAAACAAAGTTTCTCCACCAGAGATTTCTTTCCACACTACTGTAACAGTGTAACATAACAAAGTAATGCTGACAGTATATCTCAAAGTAAATACCCATATGATGCAGAACTTCAAAGAATACTATCCATTACAATCAAATGAAAGAACATAATCTGATGACCATGAACATGTGTGTATGTTCATATTCACAGCCAGTGGCAAATTTTGTCTTCCTCATATCTACTGCCTGCAAGAAAAACTCCAAATCCTTCATTGGCACTCAGCTTCCTTTTTGCCTCTTTTGACTCTTATTTTCCAAATTAATAAATTTTAAAATCTAGGAAGCCATTTCCCTCATTTCTTCATCATTTATATACTAATATTGATTAAGACCAAACCATATATCAGGTACAATTTTTTTGCACTGGAGCACACAAGTGAAACAGAGAAAAAAAATATTGCTAGTATAGAACTTAAACTCTTGTGAAATCAAGAGGAGAAAGATATTAAGGAACACATTTGACAAATAATCAAATGATATCACTGTGGTGGTATTGTGTTCCCCAAAATATTGTGTACCATAATAAATTTATCTGGGGTCAGAGAACAGACAGCCACTAGATACAGAGGCTAGAAAATGGTGGCACTCACACCTTTAATCCTAGCATTCCAGAGGCAGAAATCCATCTGGGATCTCTGTGAGTTCAAGGTCACATTGGAAAGAGCTAGGCATGGTGACACACGCCTTTAATCCCAAGGAGTGATGGTAGAAGGAAGAAAGATATATAAGGAATGAGGACCAGGAACTAGAAGCAGTTGGCCTGGTTAAGTATTTGGCTGGTTAAGCTTTCAGGCTTCTAGCAGCAGTTCAACTGAGACCCATTCTGGATGAGGACTCAGAGGTCTCCAGTCTGAGGAAACAAGACCAGCTGAGGAACTGGGTAGGTGAGGTAGCTGTGGCTTGTTCTGGTTCTCTGATCTTCTAGTGTTCACCCCAATAACTGGCCTCAGGTTTGACTTTATTAATAAGAATTTTTAAGATTCATGCTACATATCACAGAATCTAAGGATTGTGGGAACAGCCAGAATGTGGCCCTGAGGTGAGGTAGGAGTAGCTGTTTGCAATGCCTCCAGCTTAAGCCTTTGGCTGTCAGCAAAGCCTGTTACAATTCGTCTCCAGCCTACAGAGATCACTGCAGTCTATGAGCCTCTAGACCACCACCTTCTATTCCAGATCATTCAATCAATTTTACTTTACCTTTGCTTGATATTGGAGAATAAATTCTAAACAGAAAGTTTGGGAAGAGAGACACAGGAAACTGAGTTCTCTCTCTTTTACATAATTCTTGGGTGGTTTTATCATTTTTTAAAAAGGGTTTGACTAAATTTTAGCATTAAAATTTTAAAGGTAAATTACCATGATTTTTTTATATGCATGTTCTTCTCCACATATAATTTTTCCATAAATATACCCTTCATTGTGTTTTTCCTTCCCCAATTACTCACACAACAATATATAATAAGTTCTAATTTGGATTAGTTTATTTAGTGATATAAGTACCTTCAGCCTAGTCACTAAAATGCTTTTCAGCAACAAATAAGCTTTTGCAGGCATAAGCCAGCCTTCCCTCGGCCGTAAATATTTCATGACTCAAATAATCCTCTCCAGTCTCTGAGGAAAGTGAGGATTCTAAATGAATTTAAAATCAAATACTCATAGTTCTCAAATCTTATCAAGAACATAAAGTAAACAAATATTTTGTCTAGAAAGTATTGATTGTCTCTGTTCATTTTCTCCAGGAAAATCTGCCTCAACAAGGCTTCCATGTCATGTGCAGCTCCTATCAGCAGGAAGTCATGCCCAGTCACTGGTCAATCAAAGGTCTGCAAAAGGAAGTATTGAAAACTCGACTGTGTGGACAGGTGCCTCTCATTAATGCACCTGGGGATCACTTGGACAGATTCTGACTCATGAAAGGAGAGAGGAACTGGTTGGATGTGCAAGTTGACCACGCTCCTGGGTGGAGCCAGTTCTGATTATATATAGGCCACCCCAAGCTGAGACCAGAAAAAAGTCACGTGGTATGGAGTATGTGGAAATATGACAGATGACTCTTGTCGTCTTTGTGCTGCTGAATTATTGATTGAGGTTATTTTTCTCCCCAAGTAAAATATTTGTTTGCTTACAGTCTTTCTTATGATGGGAATTTCTATGGACAGAGACATTTTATGTTATAATTAATCTGTTAAAAGCTAGGCTTAAGTAAAAGACTTACTTATATTGTAAGATTAATCCTAGCAGTAATTCTGAATTGGCACATACTTTCCTTGTCTAGGACCATTTTTAAAAATGAAGTTTCATTGATTTAAACAACATCAGAGCTGTTAGGACTAGGAAAGAAAGATGTATTATTTCTGAAGACCTTCTAAGCCTTATCAAATTTCTTCTGTAATTTAACACATGTATCATTTCTGATAAGTTGCTATAAAAATGGTACCCGCATGCAGGGCTCTGGCCTCAATGCTATGTGCAGATGAGACAAGGCAAGAGAGTTCAATAAATCAGGCACACTGAGGTGAGTAATGGACCCGTCTCTCACACCAGGATGAATGTGTGCAAACAAAACAATAAATACCCAACACTGTCAGAGAGAGTACCATTGCTGAGCACAAACCAAAAGCTGCCGGCATAGGACATCAAAGTCAAAACACCTTCAAGTCCAAACTTCAAGATATACAACTAAATAAACATTAAAATTAAGTATGTTGAAAACAGCAAGCCATGGTTTGAAGGAGCGAAATGGTTATAGAGCACATCTGTTTTGGAGCAAGCTGACATCACCCCAGGCTTTCATTGCTCCTACAAATGACTGTGAGCAAGCCAGATTTATTACTCAAATGAGATTGACAGCAGATTAGGAAATTATTGATCTCACACAAACTCATATTTTAAAAACGCAGCCTTGCCTGTCCAACTCATAAAATCTAAGCTACAAGAACGCAGATTCATAGATGTGTAACCATTGTGCACTAAAATATTAGATTTGTCTCTGAAAGCTAAATAATAAAAAGCAACTTGCATTCATCTGTGAACATCTCTGAAAGGACTAGTGAATAAGAATCTCATTTCCTAGTTAAGAAAGACAATTAACTTTTGTTAAGCGCTCAATTAGAGACACTGTGATTCAGGGAGCTACACGAAGCTTATTTTCTCGAAGTATGTCAGATTTCATTCCCTGTCTTCATGCATAAAGTGTTTTTGTTTGCCAAAAGGCCTCATCTCTCAGGTTTCTGCATCGGTGTCTTGTGACTCCCATGCAGATCCAGGATCTCTTGGTCCAGGACCAGCCAGTTGTAAAAGATGAGGCTGATCGCCCTGCTTATCAGCTCACACTCCAGTCACCACTGATGGCTAAAGGCCCTGAATGGCCAGCTGTCACCCCACAGCAGCCAGCACAGCTGAGTTTTCCAGTTATGGGAAAAAAATAATAAAATAAGACTTCCTGTGTACCGAGGGAGGAAAAAACCCAGTCCATGAAAATAAAATCTTTAACAAAAGGAAACTGCACCTTAATGCTTGGCAAGCCCTTTGCCTAACACACACACAGTACTGTTTCATTCTGTGCATCGCTGTAACAACAAACAAATAGTAATGTCTACGATGAATAAGGGATCGACATTAATTCTAGATTTTACTTTAATTAGCAGGGAGAGTTTTCTAATTCAGACTTCATCATACATTACATCTAAATGATCTCTCTTATCCTATCCATCTACCTCTTTGGAAAGATTGGAGAAAGAAATAATTTTTCAGGCAAAACATGGGGCTCCAGTTCCAATTGCTTGTAATGTCGTCAGATAGGTTTTCCTGAGGGGGCACAAGTGAAGCCAGCTGGGCAGTGTCAGCCTCCATCTCTTGGACAACCCGGATCTCCTTGGTCACTAATAGGCTCTCCCTGCCTTACTGTCCACACGTTCTCTCCAAATCTTGTTTGTTGTCAAGCCTTCCTTCTCCTTCCCATCTACAATCTCCAAAGAACCTTCAGTAGATAAAGAGCCCCCAAAGATCCCATGAGTTCCTGTCTTTCTGTGCTTTGAAAATAAAATGACAGCAAAATGTTTTCTTGGTTTTTTTTTACCAATAAGCTCCAGTACGGGGCGGGGGTGGGTTAACTAGTCTCCAACACAATGTGAAGCACAGAGCTGCTGCTATTCAGCCTCATACAACTATAGATTAGAGAGTTCACTGGATTGCTCTACCAATGCCCTGTGATATAGAAATGAACTCAGTGATTTGTCCTAACCGGATGGGTGCTCTTGGGATGCTGCAAAAGAGGCTACAAAAGTGAGTAGATTAATATATAAAAACACAGCAAAGCAAGGCAGCAAAACCAAGCAATGATGTCTAAGCTAAGTAGTAGACATGATAGCTATTTTTCATCACCAGTTTCAAAACCAGATACCTAGTCTTTATTAAAAATTTTCATCCCAGCATTCAGGGGGCTGGTGCAGGAGAATCAAGCATTAAAGGCCAGCCTGGAATCCATAGTGAATTACAGGTCAGCCTGAGATATAGTGAAACCCTGTCCTAGTTAGGGTTACTATTTCTATGGTGAAATACCATGACCAAAAACAAACTGAAGGGAAAGGGTTTATTTGGGTTACATTTCTAAATCATAGTCCATTACTGAAGGAAGTCAGGACAGGAACTCAAGCAGGGATGGAACCTAGAGGCAGGAGCTGATGCAGAGGCCATGGATGAGTGCTGCTTAATGGCTTGCTTCCCATGGCTTGTGCAGCCTGCTTTCTTATAGAACCCAGGACCACCAGTCCAAGGATAGCACCACTCACAATGGGCTGGACCCTCCCCCATCAATCACTGATTAAGAAAATGCATTACAACTGGATTTTATGAGGAATTTTCTTAATTGAGATTCCCTCCTTGCAGTTGACTCTAGTCTGTGTCAAGTTGACATAAAACTAGCCAACACAGACCACATCTCAAAAAAGAGATAATTTTTTTAAGTAATAATAATGTTCATTAATAAGCAGATGTCCATATTTCTGATGGTTAAATGACAAATTTAGAATATTGTTTGCTCGTTATACATGTGACTTGTGAAGAGTTAATCTCAATATTTAAAAGGAATATTACATCATTTACAAAAAAAAATTGAATATGTCAAATGAAAGTTCTACCTAAAAAGTGGATTGTTTGCACCAAGGTTGAATTTACAGTATTAAATACTAATTCCTTTGGATGAATGTTTATCTGAGAAAGGTGACCATATGCACATGGCCCTTCGATTCAAACACTGTATATCAAGAATCAGCTTTAGGACCTGAAAACTATCCAAACACCTTCCAATTTTCACATCTGTAGCACCAATAATTAGCAAAACATTCAACAAAGACATCACAGATAAAAGACTTCCACATTAATAACTACCAGGCATTCCAAGGGAGCAAAATATGAAAAATAAAAAATTGTATTGGGAGATTACTTACTTATGGCAAGACAAACTCCAAATAATGAAATAAAATCTAACTGTGAAAAGTAGAGCTATCCAATGTTAGATCCCTTTTATAACTTGGGTATAGCAAAAACCCCTTCGAAATACTGACGCAGACTCCAGAACTAGTAAAGGAAGTAACATCTTATCATTTTAGACATACATATATTTTTAAAAGCTGAACTCACTCACGTAGATAAGAACAGCCATAAGCAAAGGCAAATGATGGAAGCCAAGGCAGGAACCTGAAGGCAGGAACTGAAGCAGAGACCTCAGGGGATGCTGCTCATAGCCTTTCTTCCTTCCACCTACTCAGCCACCCTTCCTGTGTAGCTCAGGCCCACCTGCCCAGGATAACGCAGCCCACAGTGGGCTGGGATCTCCCATACCAATTAGCAATCGAGGGCCAATCTGATGGAGGTACTTCCTCCATCAAGGTCCTCTATGTTCAGGTGTGTTGCTGACAGCTAAAGCTAACTGTAACAACAATACAAAGAGAGGTTTGGGAGAAAAATCAGGACATGTTGTATACATGAATGTATTTTATCTTTATTTGCTAATTAAATATGGAAGATAGATAAAAGGAAACTCAGTGGGGGAAAAAAGGCAGGCACTAAATAAAAATTAGGTAGACTCTTTTATATATATAAAAAAAGTATCATTTTCCCCTAAATCTACCTACTCACATTGATAGAGACCAGTGAATCTAACCCTTTCTGGGAACGAGAACCATTAGAAAATCTAATGGAAAAGATGAGATCTCTGGGGAAAGATCTTACCCAACAAATGGCCCCAGCCCTTCCTGGTCCCCATACCCATGGTGGAAAATCCTGACTCCAGGGCAGGTGACTCCACACAGGCAGCAAGCTTTACCATCTGAGTTTGATCCCTCCAAACCCACATTAAAAAGCCAGAACTAGTGATGCAACAACTGTATTCCCAACACCCCTATAAGGAAATAAAAGGCAAGGACAGGAGAACTGGCCAAAGCTCACAGGCCAGCTAGCTGGTGTGCCCAGTCTATTCACAGGAGTGAGAGAAACCCTACCCAGAAACAAAGTAAAAGGAGAGAATAGACTCTTTAAAGCTGTTATCCACATGTGCACCAGGGCAACACATGCGCACATGCACACACACACACACACACACACACACACACACAGGTTCGAGGGAGAGGAAGAGAAAGAGAGGAATTAATTAATTAATTGATTAATTAAAAAATAGAAACTCTCCTTACAGGTGGTGCCCTGTTAGGCAGTAAAAGGTACAAATAGGGCCGGGCGGTGGTAGCGCACGCCTTTAATCCCAGCACTCGGGAGACAGAGCCTGGTGGGTCTCTGTGAGTTCAAGGCCAGCCTGGACTACCAAGTGAGTTCCAGGAAAGGTGCAAAGCTACACAGAGAAACTCTGTCTCGAAAAACAAAATAAATAAATAAATAAATAAATAAATAATAATAATAATAAAAGGTACAAATAGGAACACAGCAGGGTTCTGAGAGGTACACAGGCCCCCGATCAAAGAAAATACAATGGGAGATAGGCCTGAGCTAGCTCCTTCAATTACATCTGCACACACAAATTCCATTCTCATTTGAGAATATTTTAAATTCACAGTTACTCTTAAAAATACTTTCACTGATATAGCATCATACAATTCTGGGTTGATAGTTTTCTCATTTATCACTTTAAGGATATTTTTCTCTTGTTTCCATGGTTTCTGATGAGAAGTCCACAGTTATTCAAATCATCCTCTTAGTATGTGATGTCATTTTTGCAGCTGTCTCAAACTATTTTCATTATTCTTAACTATAATGGCATTTAAATACAGTTTTCTAAGAGTTTATCCTACTTGATAATCTCTCAGATTTTTGATTCAACTTTGGGAAGTTTTTCTTCATTTTTTTCAATTTTTCTGTGACATACATGTTTGACCAAAATTAATAGACTACAGAGAATGAATGCTCATCCATCAAATAAATTTAGTTTATAGTCTAAGAATATCTTTTTAAAAAAAATCAGGTTCATGTGGCTTGAGTAAATGCTATCAAGCATTTGATAAATAAACAATAACAACCCCACATGAACTATTCCAGAACACAGAGGAAGAAGGTAAACCAATTTCCTAGCACTAAAATAAAAAAAAAAGTCACAAGAAATTAAAGCTACAGACCATGATCTTTTATGAGACCCAACTATAAACTTGTTAAATCCAGAAAAACATAGCACAGCCATTGTAACATGATCAAGCTTCAACCAAGAATGCAGAGTCAACTTCAAATGAAAAAGTCATCATCATCATCATCGTCAGGGATAGATTGCTGTGGGATGATCCTTCTGCATGCTGTGAATACGTATTGCTCCCATTGGTTAATCATAAAGCTGTCTGACCCATAGCCAGGCAGAATGAGTTTAGGCAGAACAATCAAACTGAGGGCTTGGATGAAGGAGGGTGGAGTCAAGGAGATGTGAGCCAGCCACCCAAGAAGCAAGATGCCAGAGGACTAGTAAAGCCATGGACCACATGGCAATACATAGATTAATAAAAATGGGTTGATTTAAATGTAAGAGCTAGTTAGCAATAAGCCTGAGCAATCAGCCAAACGTTTCTAATGAATGTAAGCCTCTGTGTGGTGATTTGGGAAGCAGCTGCTGGGTATTTGGGGACAGGTGGGCAGGAGACAAGGCCCAGTTTACAGACAGAGAAACAGTACAGTGGGTAAGAGCTCTTGCTGTGAAGGCAAGAGGACCTGAGTTCAAATCCCATGCTTTCACATGAAAGCTGGAAATAGCCAATATCAAACATTTTCAGTTTTTTCCAGGAATGCAAAGTTGGTATTTTATTTGACAGTCAATGTAGCTCACCATAGGGACACAAAGAAACATAATCATATGATTTCTATTCTCAATAGCTGCAGAAACTTTTAATTTTGATAAAGTTCTTACAAAAATACAAAAAGGAATTTCCCTTATCTGAGTAAGGGTAGTTAAGAAAATAGATAAATAATAACCTTCAGGAAAATATTCATGACTTTAAATTCAATTCAAATACATTAAATTTCAACACACAATTTTAAAACCTTTCCCTGTGTTGTTGGAAGGAAAACAGACTGTCTGCTCTCAGTATTTTTTTCAAAAACTGTATTAGAAATCATGGCTAGTCAATGAGAAGAAGAAGGAGAAGGAGAAAGAGGAGGAGGAGAGAAGAGTGAAAGGAGGGGCTGTGGACTGGGTGCATAGACATAAGGATTGGGAAAGAAAAAATACGCAAAAGACATGAATGAAAGAATATATAGCCAACATTTCATTATTGTTTATTTTGTGCTTTGGGGGATGGAAGCCAGGGCAGCACACACACTCTGCATATATCTTGCCGGTAAGCTGCACTCTCAGATTCAAAGGGTTGGAGGTTTCCATTGTTGTTTTATGTTTGCAATGCTGGGAATTGAACCCCAAGCCTCTTGCATCTAAGCAAGCACTATATCACCATTTGCATTTGTATTTCCTCCTGCTTATTTCTTTTTTGATTGTCTTTCTGTCCTGATTGTTTTAAAGACACTGTGTGTTCTGGGTGTGGATCCTTGGTTTGTTGTAGAAACCTGTGGCTTTGGGTCTTTGTGCTCTACTTTTCATGTGTAGAGCATCTAAGAAGCACAGAGATCTGACTGCAGCTGTGCAGTCTGTCCTGGGCTTTGCCTCTCATAAGGAATGTTCATATTATATTCCACATCTGTCATAGCTTGATTTAGACTCATACTCCTGCTGCAATTGATCTCTGACTATGGTATGACATAAAATAAAGGCAAAGATAATTATTCCTCCACTGCAAAAAAAAAAAACAAACAAAACAAAAACAAAAACAAAAAAAAACATGTTGACCAACCAATTAAATGGAGACTGTTCTCTCCTTTCACGGCTCTGTACTCCATATGCTGTCAATCAAGGATTGTGTGTATGTCTAGCTCTGTCTCACACTGCTTTGTACATCTGGCCCAACTGTCTGTTTTCTCCAACAAAACACAAGCATTGTTACTGTTGTATGGGTTTGTAACAACTCTTCATATCCACTTTAATAAGATGCCCTATTCTTTCTTCAAGATTCTTCCAGTTTCCTTCCACAGAACTACCTCAGGTTTTCTCAGTGGCTAGTACTTTAAATACATTTTGAAGCAATTTGTGAGTTTCCTCACCAAATACTAGCAAAGACTGAATAGGATTGGATTTCATCCAGGGAGCAATTTGGAGGACAGATAATAACCTCATAATTTGTCTTTCCAACCTCTGAAGATCTATCACTCCTTATTAAACCTTCCTTAATTTATGATTGCAGAACCACTTGCCCAACTCATAAACTTTCTCTCTTTCTTTCGCTGCCTTTCTCTTAACTCACTGGGACATTTTTATTTGCTGTTTAATATAATCCTAAGAAAAAATGAAATTTAAAATCTTAGCATGAATTTTTCTGGCACATCTTAAGCAATGGCAGAAAATGTGAATGAGAAAACATGGAAGAAGAAAAAGGAGAGGGGAGAGATAGAGGAGGTAAGGAAAGAAATATGGAAAGGGGGGACCCACTGGTAACCATGGGCAGCAGCAATTTTTCTAACTTCTAAAATTAGTAGTTAAAAGGAAAGTGTGAAGCATTTTCCCTGATTCTTAAAGTGAACCATAATTTACTGCCAGGTGATTATTGAAACATTTTTTAGCAGAAGAATGTATAAAATGTATAGACAAAAGATAGTCCTGTAGTGTAGTTGTTAAAATTGCTTCAAGTAAGGGCCATCAGTGGATGCAAACCCTACCTGATGAAAGGCTGGAGGCAGCTGTCCACATGATGCTTTTACCACCTTCATTTCTTCAGTCAACCGCACACAGGAACACAGAACATTTCAATGGAGAGATCCCATCGTTACCTCCCTACGTGAGTGAGTGATGTGTGGATGAGGATGGTGCTTTATCCCCCGGAGAGAAGTAGCAGCTTGTAAAATGGTTCCCAGAAATGACTACTTGAGTCTAACTGGGCCTTTAGATCTAACTACAGTTTACAGGAAAGGTAGGGGATAATAAAACAAATTAAAGGATGTCCCACTAAACAAACAGATAAACTCAAGATGCAGACACCAGGCATGGCCATCAGTCTGATCTCTCTAGTAATTCAATGTCGTAAACAATTAGATGGTATGAGAACTATTATAGATCAAGGAGATATAACCTCATATTGGTACTCAAAATATATGCAAGTATCAACAGATATTGAGAACTGTGGATGTTATATGTGTGACAGTAGTATATTCCCTAAAAGAGATAATGCCTATTTATTTGTTTATTTATATATTTTATTTAGTTATTTATTTATTTATTTGAAGATATGTACCAAACTGTTTAGGGGTTTGATTTTCTCTGAAATGATTCTGAAAACTAGCTAAAATATTAACCACTATTCTTCTCATTATAAGGTATATGGACTGTCACTCTGCAATTCTTTCAATTTACAGGTCTGCTAGAAAATGTTTATACCAAAGATCAAAGTCTTATACTTAAAACAGTTTATGATTTTAACCCCTACTTTCTCTGTAGAGGTTAAAATCTTTCTTCAACCATCTGATCACCAGAGTAGGCCAATTCAGGCACCCTCTCGACTATTGCCAGTAGTCTATGGTGGGGTCATCCTTGCTGAATACTCTGTCATCATAGAGCCCTCATCCAGTGACTGATGGAAGGAGATGCAGAGAGCCACAGCTGGGTGCCAGGCTGAGGTCCAGGAGTCCAATCGATGAAAGAGTGGAGGGATTCTAGGAGCAAGGAACATCAAGAACATGATAGGGAAAAGTACAGAAACGACTAGTCAAACTAGTGGAAATGCATGAACTGTGGACCAATAGCTGAGGAGCCCCCATGGGACTGGACTAGGCCCTCTGGATAGGCAAGACAGTTGTTTAATTTGAACTGTTTAGGGGCCCCCAGGCAGTGAGATCGGGACCTGTCCCTAGTTCATGAATCAGCTTTTTGGAGCCTAGTGCTTATGGTGAGACTCTTTGCCCAGCCTTGGTGCAAGGAGGAAGGGCTTTGACCTGCCTTAACTGAATGTACCAGGCTCTGCTGACTCTCCGTGGGAGACCTTGCCTTGGAAGAGGTGGGAATGGTGGGTGGGTTGGGGGAGGAAGGCTGGGGGTGGGAGGAGGGAGGACAGGGGAATCTGTGGTTGATATGTAAAATAAACAGAAAATCTCTTAATAATAATAATAATAAAATTTTAAAAATCTTTCTTCAAACAAAGCCTTCTGAGGGAGCACAGAAAATCAAACAGACAGCAGCTCAACTGTTTTGGCTGAAGCAATGGTGAGCCAGAGCAGCGTCCCTTACAGCAAACACCTCGTCCCCACAGTGGAGGAGCCCTGGAGCCTTCAGAGATGCTCAGATGAACACCAGTCCCTTCCCAGGACATTCTGGGACACCTGAGCAAATGTTCACTATGTGCAGAAAGAAACCCAGGCTTAGCTAGGAGGCCTGCAGGCGCCAGGTGGCATCATTAAGCCAGCGACATTAACCTTGTAGGAATGAGCCAAAGTGCTGTCCACTGTAAGCATGCCATAACCAGGTGTAGAGGGAGTCTAAGAGCTTCCAGGGGACTTTACAGAAAAACGCTGCGACTTTGAAATCCTGGTGACCTGCATATTACAAAAAAAAGCTCAGGCTTGGTGAAGTTTCTTAGGGAAAACAATGCAAATTAGACAAGTTTTTCTTTTTATTTACTTACCATTTGAAACACATTACACTGTAAAAAAAAATAACCTACTAAATGTATGCATGTTTTAATTATGTACTGTTTACGGCATAATTAGATAGTATGCGTTTTAATTAGGTACTGTGCTTTTATTTTCTTTCTTTTGTATACTGTTGGGTATGTGCGGGTGTTTATGATTTGAAAGACCCGACTTCTCCTTAATTAGTTTCCACCCATTCCGATCTTTCTCTCAAATAATAAGCTGCACCATGTATTGTGTTTGTGGAAGTATGCGCAATTTTCCAAGAGACAGATTTTTCTAGGGAAATCATTTTGTGAACTTAATGAAATAGTGGTTTTCCTCGATGTTTTTACCTGTGGGATAAACACTTGGATGAAGGTTTCATCAGCCTTTGCCATCCTTATAAGTGGGAAAATATTATTTGAATTTTCAAAATGAGCCAGTGGAGATCCTTGAGCGCATAACAAAGAATTCAGTCTTCTTGATATTTAATAATAAACATTTCTTAAAGAATTGCATTTTCAGGGCTGCAAAGATGACAGCTCTATGATAAGGAACACTGAGGACCCAACTGAGGTTCCCAGAACCCATGAAAGGCCTCTCACAACTACCTGTAACTCCAAGGGATTGGACGCCCTCCTCTCCATGGACACATGCACCGAACTCGAGCGCACATGCACACACACACACACACACACACACACACACACACACACACACACACACAGATTCCCAGGACTGAGGATGTAGCTCAAAGGTAGAGCACATGCCTAGCATGCACAAAGCCTTGGGTTGGATTCCCAGCACCACAATAAAACAAAAATAATAATGGTGATAATTACACTAAGTTGAATCATGGGTTTTAGTGCAAATTAGTGAGGGTCTCATTTCTGTAGAGAGTAGAAGGCGTTCTCTCCTCTGACAGAGCCAATCTAAGAGTGCTACCTTTCTGTCTTTGGGGAAGTGAAGGTGAGGAAACTAGCTATCGAGCCCTTAATGACAAAGCAGGAGTGGTGTGCAGGGTCCTTTTACGTCTCTGGTCTCACTTCATTCTTCTGACAGCCCTACCAGGTAGAAATTATTAGCCATGCTATACAAAGTGCTTAGCCTGGAATGAAAATACACATGAGACTTGCCAGGCTGTGATGGCACATGCCTTTAATCCCAGCACTCAAGAGGCAGCAGCAGGTGGATTTTTTAAATTCGAGGCCAGCCTGGTCTACAGATCGAGTTCCAGGACAGCCAGGGCTACACAGAGAAACTTTGTCTCAAAAAACAAACGAAAAAAAAAAGTGTGTGTGTGTGTGTGTGTGTGTGTGTGTGTGTGTGTGTGTGTATTAGAACTGCCTCATTCAAAACCTTGTGGTCTTGCCAAAATACCAATCATCATCAGAAGCTGGGAAATAAAGAATGTACCACATCTAAAAGCAACTGCTTGCTTGGGTGCATATAATGTGAAGCAAATAGTTATTATTGGTGGGTAAGAAACTAATGAGGCAAACTGAAGCATCAGAACAGATGTTTTTCAGTCTGGCTTAAACGTTGAAGAGACCAGACACTGGGAAGCCACAGGAATGTCATGTCGTTCTCTCGAAATGTAAGAGAAACATCAATGGTGATTATCTTTTCATGGCTCTTTCAGAAACAGAAATAATCATGTATTTAAAACAAACATATTCCTATCTGCCAATCAAAAGTGGAATGCCTGGACTACATCAACAGCTGAAGGACAATTAATTGTGTTATTACCTCCAACTCTTGTCTCCAAAGCCCACCCCCAAAAATAACACCCAGTGTAGGTCAGCATCAAGCTCATCAAGTTGGGTGGGCAAGGAAGGGAGGATGGATCTGAGAGAAGTTAAGGGAGTAGAGGTGAATATGTTCACAATATAGTGTATGAAATTCTTAAATAAAAATATTTTAAATAAAATATTTAAAAAAATCAAGAGTCCATGTCTTGAAATCTGTGAAATCTAGCTATTGCGAATTCAGCACTAGTGTTTGTCACAGACTTCTTTAACAGAGCTGCTCTGTTTGTGCCTAATGTAAGTTGTTTGAAACCCAGGCATACCACATGGCTTTTGGTCTAAAGCTTGCCTTCCCTTTGTGTTTGGTCATCTGTGGTAATGAGCTTGTTCTTCATCCAGCTGAGGACATAAACCTTTCGGCTACTGACCACAAAAATAGAGAAAAGAACAATAATGATGACAACGATCAACACTAAAGACCTCTAAGTGGGTGTTCCCATCCACACATTTTTTCTTTAAAATTAGCCACTCTACAACGGGTGCCAGAATAAATCCCATAGACCTTCTAATGGTTTTCTTGGTTTTTAAAGTTTTTTTATTATTATAAATACTTAAGATCTACAATGTGATATTATTAGGTAAGTGGGGACAGTAAAACAGTTTATTTAGTGAGACAAATTAACTCTCCCATGATCTTAAACATGCAGTCGGCCAGGCACATCCTCTCTGCCTCCTAACCTCTCATTCCCCCCACTCCTCCTGAGTTCCCATCAACCAGGTGCACATCCTGCTGCCTCTGGACCCCTCACTGGCCCCATGAGCACCTCTTGACTCTCTGGTATCTGGGAGTCATAAACAGCTTCTGTCATTTCATGAGTTCTGTTGTGCTAATGCCTCTTGGTCTCGAACACCTGAGCCTATTGCTCCTCCAATCAGAGTTCTCCTCCAGAGTGGCTATATCCATAGAAATGAACTAGACTTAGGTCAAACAAAACTCCTAAGTCATCTCCTAGTGTAAGTAAGTTTCCTTGAGAGGTACACCTGGTCTTAGACCTCACACTTAGATAGTAAGCCATCTGCTAGATAAAGAAGTCTCCCATGAAGGACGTGGAGCAAAAGTCCACAGACATCCCCCATAGAGCAGGATGGAAGCAAGGTTAGACTCTGACTGCCATCCAGAGACCTTGATGCTGGATTAGAGGAAAAGTCACAACAAAGCAAGCTTGTAGACAAATGTGTGATGGCTGTTTTGATTCCTGATACACTGTAGGATCTTGTCATGAGCAGCCCAAAATATGCTTTATGTATTCCAGGAATTTGTAAAGTTACCTTACACGGAAGAGGAAAAGGCTCTTTGCAGATTTAAGATAAAGATCTTGAGACAAAGACACGCCATCATGGATGATCTGGTTAGGACCTGAATCCAGTGTCAACTGTCTTCATAGGAACTACTGATAAGAAGAGATAGAATAGAGGCAAGTCTTCTAAATGGAAAAAGCAATAGCCAGCTAATATTGGAATCCACTGCCAAACTGATTGGCATCAACTCTCTCCATGAGATTTTATGTGATATCTAAAACAGAAAGCATGTTAAATTGTCTCTACCTAATGCAGTGTCTAATATATAGTAGTGTATTTGTTAAATAAACAAATGAGTTTTTGGACTGGAAGATAATTTAACTAGTAAAGTGCTTGCAATTTATCATGAGAACCTGCTGGGCGGTGGTGGTGCACGCCTTTAATTCCAGCACTCGGAAGGCAGAGGCAGGCGGATCTCTGTGAGTTCGAAGCCAGTCTTGGCTACAGAGTGAGTTCCAGGAAAGGTGCTCACGAGTATAAAATGAATGAGGGGCTAATCTTCTAACATAGGTTTAGTCAGATATAAATCATAAAGGTAACACAGCATCTTCTCTAGGTAGCTCGCAGCCAAAGTAAGAAGAGGAGGGTAGGTATTGGTGGAAAGGGGGGCCTGCAGTTATATCAACTAGAATGACTGAATGATAGAGCTCATGACCCCCAAATGCATAGCAGTTTCTTCCACACAAAAATAAATACAAGTGGAAATGTATAGTAAACTGGAATTGGTCAGTTAGTTCTAAAGCAATCAGGGACCTGACATTTCTTCTTTTCCTGTCCCTTACACAGAGTGCAAACACAATTTATGTCACATTCCAAAGAGAACAGGCCACGTGTCATCCATCAGGCAGAGATGAAAAGAAACAACCATTCTCCTATAAGTATACTTTTAATGCATATGAAATTTCCACTTGTGTCCCAGTGACCAGAATTTAGTCCTGTGATACTCCTATTTGCAAGAAAGACTATTGATGATACTTGTGTGAGGACAAAACTGAGAGCTCTCTATATTAGCCAAGAAAGGAAAGAAGATGTATTTTGAATGGTATAAATTACTAGGTCTTCCATGGTATTTAACTCTAAAGGAACAAAGTACATGTTATCCTACAACAAAAGCCATTTGATTTGAGAGTGCCAGGAGAGAAATCACCATTCCAGCTGAAAGCATCAGGGAAGGGTTGAGGAATAGGTACCATTTGGGCAGACCATGAAAGAGAAGCAGAGCACTAAGAGAGGATAAATGATCTCTAGACAGAGGGAGTGCTGTGAACAAGAACAAAGATTGGAACGTACGCAACGTACATTTTTTAAAAGGATGCATCAGCTATAGTAAGGGGAGGGGGAGAGGAGAGAGGGGGGGAAGACCATTTCGTTATGGAAAAAAAAAGATCATTGAACCACAGAGAGCAAGTTCGATCATCATCCTCATGACTCAGTATGTAAGTAATGGGACTAGAAAGCCGAGTTTGCAGATGACCAAGTTAAAACATTAACTAAAGATAAAGTAGAACCCTAGTCTCAGGAATGGCAGGCATAGTTTTCATAGTGAGAATGTTGAATTTATTCTATTAGTAACAGCAAGAAAAGAGGTATAATAAAAATTATATTGTTCTTTTGTTATAGAAAGTCCCTTTGGTAACTTTAATAATCAGAACAAACTCTTTGGTGCAAAGAGAAAATCCACATACTTTCCTAGAATTCTTTCACACCACTGGATTCCTCCTTACAGCTTTCAAACCATCTAGTAGATACATGCAGGGGAAAAAAACTATTTGAAAATGACAAGTAAAAGATGTTTTATAAACTCCAGATGGAATTTGATCTTCACTCAGATCAAATATGTAAAGACATCCAGGCACCAGGGTGGGCATCTAGCAAGGCAATTCTGACTTCGTGGAGTGAGACTGACTGCATTTCGCTCACTGAGTTTCACAGGGAAAATACAGAGGGAAGATGGGAGGTCAGCATTATTTATGAGAACAAGGCAATAGAGCCAGAGGACTTATCCTGGGACTCTTGCTATGAATTCCACTTAGCTCTACAGGTCTTGTGATCATTGTCAAGATGTTCAGACAAGACACACAAAAAGCAGCAGAGAAAACAGGTGGAGTTTATGACAAAATAATACAAGGCATCCTCCACAGTGAGCATGAGCAATCACCACAGGGACCTGACTTGGTGACTTTTCTATTGCTGTGATAAAATATCCTGACCAAAGCAACTCAAGTAGCGAAAGGTTTACTTCGGTTTACTGTCCCAGGGAACAGTCACGGCAGCAGGAGCTTGAGGCAGCCAGGCACATTGAATCCAGTCAGGAAGCAAAAGGACATGAGTGTCTGTGGTCAGTCAGCTTGCTCTCACTTTTATATGAGTCAGGATCCCAGACTAAGGAATCATACCACCCACATTGGACAGATCTTCTTATCTTAATTAACTAGATCAAGAAAATTTCCCCCAAGCAGGTCCACAGGGCCATCTGCCAGGTGAGTCTAGCTTTTGCCAGGATGACAACTGCCACAGATTTTCACAGGACCAAGGCAGAGGGAAATCACAGAGTAAGAATGAACAATGGTCAAAAGGACTATTACACCAACCTAAATATTTACATAGGCTTCATGCTATTTCTCAACATTTCTAGACTAGAAAACTTGCCTGCGTTTACCTGTTCAGGTCACTGACAGGCCCATTTTAATTATCTGTCAAAGGAAGACCAATGGTATATATATTTTTTAACACAGAAAGCCTCCTGAGCTGAGATAGCCATCTTATAATCTCTCCAGAAGTTCAGAAAATCATGTATCTACCCAGGGCCAAAGGTACAACTCAAATTCCATTCTCTTCATGAGTAATCAAAGCATTAGATTATGAAAGTGAGGTCTGTCCTGATTGATCTTCAAGCATGCTGATAACAAACTACCTAACAAAATTCATATTCAATATCTCATTTTAACCCAACAATGCATAGAACTGAGGTAAGGGCCTGATCCAAGTTAGAGAAAGACCAGGACTCTAAACCTGAAGCCCATCTAACTCAAAGGTAGTTCAGGGGCTGGAGAGATGGCCCATTGGTTGAGTGTGAGTGCTGCCCCTGCACATGACTTGAGTTGGTTCCCAGAACCCATGTTGGTTGGCTCACAAATGCCTGCTAAGCCCTAAGCACTAGGTGGTCCGGCCTCCTGTGGGTAAAACTTACACTCATGTGCATATACAAGTGCACATAATTGAAAAGAGTGATAAAAATCCATCTTTAAATCGGTGCTTCCACACAGGCGATGCACTTTCTTCCTCAACCAATAACAAACTCCTATTTCACTCTTGATTTTTTAACTTACTCCATCCAACTTTTAACCAAATCTTATCTTATCTTCTGTTCACTCAGATGTTTTACATTTCAATATTCACTAATTTTTTTCTTCACTCAATTTATCTCTTTTTCTGACTTAAAATGCAACCTATAAGCATTTTACACTTCAAGAAAACAATGCTTACCCGCCCTTGGAAGATTCCCCTTCTTTACTGACCCTTACATTAAAAGCTGCTGATGGAATTTAAATTTCTTTCTTCTTGTTTTTGTACCAGTTATAGATCAAAATGTGTGACAAATCTTTTTGTCCAAGGGGAAATTCATATCTATCTAGGCACTAAGCCAATTGCCTAGCACCTAGTACAGAGTGCATTTGTCCAAAATCATTTATAAAATTATTGAAATCAAGAACATACAGTACCTGTCCCAAGTTGTCACTTACATTCTCATGATCCTGGTCTATCCCCTCCCCACCAAGAACAATTGCAATTAATCATAATTGGCCCTATTGCCTTTCTCTAAGCATGCTCCAGATTGGCCTGCTTATGGAATATTATTTATTCCTTTCTCCTTGCCTAGAAGAATATCTCATATCTCACTTTACAATAAGCATTGAAGACTGAGAAGATGGCTCAGTGACTAAAATGTTTGCTGTGCAAGCTTGAGGATCAGAGTTCGGATCCCCAGCACCCATGACTATAATCCCAGAGATCAAAAAGCAGAGACAGAAGATTCTCAGAGCAAGCTGGACAGCTAGACTGGCTGAATCAGTGAGTTTGGGGTTCAAGTGAGAAACCCTGACTAGATACAGAAGGTGAGGAACTCCTAAGAAAGATACCCAAAGTCAATCTTTGACGTCTACACACACTGGTACTCACATAAAAACAATCATAAAGTTGATTGCACCTCCAGGGTGGCCTCCTTCCGGAGATCTTATTGGTGATCTTATTCAAAGGAGCTAGCTTCTTCCTTCTGATTGTTGTGACACTGAATTGCCCAGATACTTTTCATAATATTTACATTGTGCAATTACACACAGAATCAAAAAAAAATCAAATAAATATCTGACCTCATGGATTATATTAACATGAACAGTGCTTGGGTCTCAAGGAGATCTCTTTCAGTTTTCCTATGCCCACATCCTTTCTCCTGCTGAGAGTTAACTTTATTCTGCCTGGATCAATTTCCACACCCTCTTTCACACTGCTGCTTTGAATACATGTGTATATCTCCCTTACTAAGAGCAAAAGGATTACAAAGTCTTCCTCCCTAATGTTCTGTCTGGTTCTGCAGCTCTAAGACATTTTAATATTCTGCAAGGTGCTATTAAAGAAATAAATAATGTGATATGACAGAGAGTAGCTACGTGGGAGGCATGTGCGGAATAACTTAGTTACTTTAAGAGAGTATTCCAGCAAGATTTCCTAAGGATATTATATTTTTTTCTAAATCATGAAAGAACAAAAGAACGGGGAGGAGGAGGAAAAGCTAGAGGAAGAATATCACAAGTCACACAAAAAGAGGGGGCTCTGAGGTAGGAAAGAGTATGTCATGTTCAGGTAAGACAAGGGAGGTTACCACTGCCATACTGCAGAACTCAAAAGTCCAATGCTATCTTAGAAGAGGAATGTATTATAAGGGAGAGCTTTCCAGGCATTTAAGTCCTGGTATTCATATGACTTATGACATACTGTTAAAACACTCTTCATGGAAGTGCTGGCCATATTTCTGTAATACCAGCAGCGCAGTCTCCTCAAGGCACTGGCTCAACAGCTCTGCCTGCCACGCAGATGTTTCTTCCTCAAAGTTCAATCCGTACCTCTGACTGATGAACCAAGAACGAAGTGTCTTTTCCTCAGTAACTGACTCAGCTTCCTCACTTCCATCATCTCCTGGGCTGACCACCTTAGGCATTCTTACACATCCTTTTGTACACACCAAGTCGAAGCTTGGCTCTGACAGGCTTCCGCCCCATCTCCACTGATGCCACCCAAGAACAGTACATTTTACCAAAGTCAGTCCTCAACTACCAAAAGACTAAAATAGGTCTGTCCCTTTCAGACTTCCCAGCCTTCTCTCTCACGCCCCTTAGAATGATTGCATGATGTCATCCCTATTTAATACTCTGAGCCCTCCCAATGTGTTCAAATTCTCCAGGAAGCACTTAGAGTCACCATAATCTTAGGCCTTATTTTTGAATACTCTGCTGACCAAATCCTCCTCTCAGCTAATTTGTTTTTGTAATTTTTCCACCACTAAAAAACGTATTCCTCCTTTCATTATGTTCAAAAAAATTCTAGATCAAAACTTTGGTTATATGACAATCCTGTGAAGGTATAACCGACCATCCCAAACCAAAATTGGTTCCCCTTCTATCCATTTACCTCACGGTGATTTTTATCCTCATCAATCAACTGTCACTCATCAGTTCCGTCATGCACCATCACTCTGATTCTATGTACACAGATTTTTTTCTTCCCAAATAAGGGGAAAGAGGGACTCAAGCTTCACTGTCTCTGCTAGTAAGCATAGAAAGACACCCCGTATATGGAGAGATGCAATTGATCATTCATTAAATAAAATTATGGATAAAATACTATTAGTTCACACCTGACAAGATGCAATTTTTAAGATAATAAAGTAATGCACAAATCCAACATGTTTACATCGATTCCTGCAAATGTTTCAGTTAGCATATTTAAGCAATGGTTTCTTGCTTTGCAAAATTTTCCATTTCGTTTACTGAAGGGCTCTTGGTGTTAACTGTTCACACTGCCTTCAAAGCTTCATGGAGCCTGCATTTTTAATCAAGAGTAATTGCTAACCTCCATTCTAGTCTTCAGTGCCCATCTAAATTCATGAACCAAGATCTGAATTAGCAAATATGTGGCTATCTCAAGCACTATGTAAAATCAACTTTCAAGAAAAGTGCAACCAAAGGAGACTTTATAAACAGACCTTGTCCATGCTTCTCCAAAACAAAGTAGGGATAAGGAAGCAGGTTCTGGAAGGCCTTTCCACTGGAACTGAAAGGGTTCCAAAGTAGAGACTCCAAACACTTGTGGAATGAATGCCATCAGTAGTCCATCTTAAAAAAATCAAAACAAAAACAAAAAGAAAAAGAAAAAAACTCTCCAAGATTTGGTAATGTACATTTCCCCAGCCCAGACATTGGAAGAAAGGAGGGAGACGTCCTCCAAGCCCATCTCTACATAGCACCTGCTATTCTATGTGGGTAATTTCACCCTGAGCTTTTCATAGTCACATTTGAGGTTCTCATCTCCCTGAAGAATCCAGGTTAGATCAAAATCATTTCTGAAGAAGAAAAGGCTAAATGCTGGCTTTCTCCACTGAATAGATGCTTTGGTACTCTATGTCATTAAATGCATGAGAAAGGCCACCTATTGGAAGAGCAACCAGCTTTTGACCATTATAGGAAAACGCATTTGAGGAGTGGTTTGCTTTGTAGGATCTTTTATTTCTGATCTCATCTGTGTTGTATATCAATAGGATTCTTTAAACTTTTGTTTATATTTATTTTTTGTGTCTTTCACATCATGCATCCCAATCCCACCCATTTCGTGTTCCCTCACATCCACCCTTCCCCTCTGCAACCTCCTCCCTCCTCAAAATAAAACAAAGTAAAATTTAAGAGAATAAAGGAGGGAGGGAAAGGAAGAAAGGAAAAATCTCCTCATGGAAGCTGCAGTGTGACACAGTGAGTCCCGCAGTAAACCCCCTTATCCACACATGTTTACATGCAGGCATTCATCACAAAGAATAACTGGTTTGGTTCAAGGGCCCTGGTCTCTGCTATACCATCTACACTGGGCCCTCACTGGGACTCTTCCTGGACATCCCGTTTTGCTGCCCTGTGTCATGGAGATCCGGCAACGCTGGGTCTGCAACACCCCTCTCCACCCCCATGCTCTAGCAGATCACAGATGGGATGGATATTGGGGTGGGCCAACACTTAACCCTGATTCTGGGCCTCGGTAGTTACAAGGATGGTCAGCCCGCCAGCTCTCCCCTGTTTTCACCACCAGGGTGAGCTCTCCAGCATGGCCCCAACTAGCTCACCTCTTATAATCATGAGCAAGGGGTGGGACCAGTTCTCCAGCTTTCACATACTTAGGGTCAGTTCTTTCACATCTACACCTTCAGGGCCAGCTCTACTATGTTGTCCAGGCAAGGTGCAGGGCCTGCTCTCCCAACATCAACAGAATTTTTAAGAAAGAAAAGCAATCTCATTTTCTGGTATTCTATTTCTCTTTGTAATACTTATTTTTATTGACCTTTATTTTCTTCAAGTATTTTCTTATGTATGTGCATATGTACATGCATGCCTACATACATACATGTGTTGCTAAGGATTGAATCTATAGCATTACACATGGTAAGCAAATATTCTACCAATGAGCTGTCTTCCCAGCCTCTTTTTACTTTAAGACACAGTTTCACTAAGTTACCAAGAGTGACCTTGAACTCACTCTGTAGTCCAGGCAGGCACTGGATTAGTGATCCTCCTGCCTCAGCAGCCTGAGTAGCTGGGATTACAGGTCCATAACACCAGGCCCTTCAGTTTTCAAGGATTTTCATATTATTGTCAAAAAGAACTTCCCAAAATAATGGAAATACAATAGAAAACAATGCAATGGAAAAATATAATTAAAAATACTTAGAGTTAACATTATTTTCAATTTTTTTTAGAATTTCATATATGAGTTCACTATATTTACATCATTTCTACTTCTCTCTCTTCTTCTTCCAACTCCTCCCTCCCCAAGTCACACCTTTTTTGATTAATGACCTCTTCTTCTATAATTATTATTGTCCCATATAATATTTATGATATTGTATATAGTAATGCATTATTATATACACATACTATTTATACATATATATGTATAAAACCTACTAGTGTTGTTCATATGTACATTCGATCCATTTGGTGCTGCTTATATGTACACCTGCTTAGGACTGCCCACTTGTGATTAGATAACTTATCAGAAATCTCATCCCTGAAGAAAACTGATTCTCTCTCCTCCAGCAGCCATTGACTGTAGTTCTCTGCCCTCTGTTATTTGTGCAGCCAATCCCTGCTGTGGGATGTTCTGTATGGCAAATGTGTTGCTCTGATTGGTCAATAAATAAAACACTGATTGGCCAGTGGCTAGGCAGGAAGTATAGGCGGGACTAACAGAGAGGAGAAAGGAAAGAACAGGAAGGCAGAAGGAGTCACTGCCAGCCGCCACCAGGACAAGCAGCATGTGAAGATGCCGGTAAGCCACGAGCCACGTGGCAAGGTATAGATTTATAGAAATGGATTAATTTAAGCTATAAGAACAGTTAGCAAGAAGCCTGCCACGGCCATACAGTTTGTAAGCAATATAAGTGTCTGTATTTACTTGGTTGGGTCTGAGCAGCTGTGGAACTGGTGGGTGACAAAGATTTGTCCTGACTGTGGGCCAGGCAGGAAAAGTCTAGCTACAAATCCCTAATCTTTATATTTTTGCATATAACCTGGAACATACATAGAAGCCAGAAAGGGGACAAGAAGCTTAGCATTATTCTTTTAGTGAACAAAGAGAAATTAGTGAAAAAGTCTAAAAAGAAAAAAAACATGAATGGGAAGCATATTAAAATGAAAGCAAATACATGAAGTTTTCAGTTAGTTTATGGAGACTAGACTCTGGAGACAATTTGTACAGACCTTTGGTTTAGTGGACACTAAGTCAATACATCTGCATCTCCTTCAATAATCAAGCAGCTAGCTTTAGTACCATGTGTATGTGGTGCACACTCAATAGCAGTCATCTCCCTCAAGAACTCCAAACCAACTCCTGTGTTCCCTTGTCCTTTCAAAACGCAAAATAAGAACATAGTGCCCATGACAAATTCTTGATGGATTTAAAATATTAAAATCTCATGCAAAAAAATTAAATCACATTATGAGGAACACTGAAAGATGATTATTAAAAAAGAAAAAAAAAGTCCTTGAAGTAGTTCTGTGCATGAATACATGAGTCATTTTCATGAGTGGTATTGACTAGGGGCATCTCTATCTCTTTTCAGCACTTCTACCAAGACTATTGGAACTTGAAGTCAAACTTTATTGTCCATAACTTCTTGTAAGCAGCTTTATTGGGTGATACATCTGCATAATCGCAACATTCACTCACTCTGAGTTTAAAATCCCATGAATCACAACAATCAACTAAGTTAAAAATGCAATGAATCTTAATAATAAAGCACAACCACAGGTCGATTGTAGATATGTTCACCCCTCTAATCAGATCTCGCTGCTTGTTTGGAGTTACAGTCTATCCTTTCCTATCTCAGGCAATCCTTAAACTACTTTCTGTTCCTATAAATGGAATCATATAATAAATATGGAGTCTTATATCTAGGTGCCTTTACTTTACTTGCTGTGTGCATGTGTGCATGTACATGTGTGTGTGTGTGTGTGTGTGTGTGTGTGTGTGTTCCTATGAAATATATATCTAATATATGCTCAAATGTGTGCACATGTGTTCACAGCTACACATGCAGGCACAAAGGCCAGATGATGTTGGGCCCTGCTCTATAATTCTCTGCCTTATTCTCAAAACAAGATCTCTCTCTGAATTTGGAGGTAGGCTGGTCAATGCTCATGATTCTCTTATCTCCACCTCTCACAGCACTGGGCTCTAAGCACACTCAGGCAAACCAGGTTCTTCTGAGAGTTCCAGGAACCAAACTCAGTTTCTTAGGCTTGTACAGCAGGTGGTCTTACCAACTGAGCCAGCTCTTCAGTCCCTCATGTTGTTTGTTTTTGAAGCTCAGACATGAGGTGGCCTGTGGGCAATTCATTCCTTTTTGTTGCTGTATATTATTCTACTGTTTGAATATCCTTATTTTGTCTACCAATTTACAAATGGATGGCTACTTAGGTTGTTTAGTTTCTGACTTCGGGACTATTGCTGCTGTGAACATTCACTCACGAGACTGTAGGTCACATGTTCTTATTCTTCTCAAGCCAATACATAAAGTCAAGTATGGGGTTGTGTGCTTTTTATGTTTTACTTTTTGGGAAACTGCCAAACCCTATTCCAAAGAGGCTGCACCATTTTTTGTTCCCACAGCACATTTTCCACCTCTTACAAAACACTCGTTATTCTCTGTCTCGTTTGTCAGGAACATTCCAATGAGTGTGAAATGAGAGCTCATTATGGTTTGCATTTGTGTCTCCCTGACAACTAATGATGTCAGGCAGCTCTCACTGTTGTGGAGTTTCAGCTCCTTCCTTTACAAACTGGGAGAGAAACAGCTAAGGAGTGATTTGAACATTCTCAACATCTAAGGAGACAGCAAAAAAAATTGGTCCACAGCAATTCTGAAATTTAATCACAAACATAGAATGCATCCGTTGGGTCCTTAGCCAATGCTTCTATTTCTGTAAGAAGCAAAAAAAAGTTTAAGGTTACATACCCCTTCCCAGTATATTAAGCCTCCTGTAAGTGGAAATCAACATGTGTATCTGTCACCACACTCTGAATAATTTTCATTTACAATTCTTATTGGACGTTGTGAATAATTGAAGGACTAAATGAAACACGGATGAATAAATTAATGTTGAGAGATGTTAAAAACATGACGTATCTAAGGAAATGCTAACAGTGCTGTGAAGACCTTACACAAAATAGCTTGCAGAATTCTACTAAATCCCCTGCATCAATGGGCAAAATGAGTCATTTCCTCTTGTTCTGGGACTGAATGAATGCCCACTCCTGTTTCCCAGGTGACATCTGTCATGCACCTTTGTCTCATCCACACTGCCTCCCCTGCCCCATTTCCTCTCCCTGCCATCATCTCGTCCTTTACAACCTCCTCTGCCCAGCCTGTATTCTTAAGACACAGTCCGAGTTACTTTGCCAGCCTTGGGCTCTGTCACATATTAAGTGGGTCTTATGGGGCAGGTAAGGATGTACAGAATGATAGCATGTCCAGCCTTATAGGAAGGCTTCCTTCTGGGTTCAAATCAGTGACTTGTCCAGTTCATTTGCTTCAGACTTCATACATGTGATCCTGGCCTTGCAAGGCCTCTGTCAGTCTAAGGGGAGGTGCACAAAGTAGGTCAGGAGCAACCACATATGAAATTAATTGCCCCTTGCTTGAGTAGCATCCTACAGTCAAGTTTCCTCAGAATCACTCATGCTACTGAGTGTGTCCCAAATCCTCCCCTTTTTTATTTTTATTTTTCCTTTAGAGCCACTACTTGGAAGAAAAATACTAAAAACCCTTGATATTGAGAGAAGTCCAGTGTTTTCTGAGGTTGGTAAACTGAGGTTCCAATGAGAAAGGAACCCAGCCAATCCCTGGAGATAATTCTGTTCTTGAACAAGGCAATCCAGACTCAAGGATAACTCACTCCGCCTGTTCACGGGCACTTTCACAAATATTCACACGGATTAATGCATCACCTCCCACTTGGCATGAGTTTACAATTTGTTAAGAGCAATTGCAAATTAGATTGTGACAGCAGATCTGTCTGTGTGGAATACCATGCACTCTCCAACTTCTGGAAAGTGTAATGCTTCAGACAGGCCAATGTAAATACTGCACAGAGTCACATTATGCTTCTGGCTTACTCTAACTTGAAGGGCATATTGTAAGTAGTTTAAGAACGACCTCCAAGTCCTTTTAACAGCTCATCTGATAGGTTTTGAATGCCATCAGGTATAATTTCATGTTTGCTATAATCAGTGACCTTTCTTCATCTTAAAATGACCTATGAGTTCTGGGAAAGAGCAGGAGACATAAACTTGGTGGAAATTCCATTACCTCCTGTTATGCAGTGCCTGTAGTCATATCATTATATACGTAGGTATATTTAAGTTCCATGTAAACTTGAGGCACAGTTCTATATTTTTGTAGACATTCCAGATGGCAAAACACCTAAAAAAATCTTTAAATAATCTTTTAACCATGGCATAAACAGTTTTTGCTGGTATTCCAGAAACCCACGCATTTTATTAGCATATGCCTCCCTGTCATATTTTAACAGTCCCTAATAATAACCAAAACACATAGCACATAAATAGCATTGATAAGCTGAGCCAAAGAATAATGTGGAGAGAAGTTGCGGTGTGGGTGTGATGACAGGAGCAGTGAAAACACACTTTCCGTGTGAGCCTGACAAATCCCCTCATCTCCCTGAGCCACTCTTCCCAATCTTTCAACAGAGGTGTCACGAGAAGGGTTTTCTGAAAGCAAATCTGGGGTAAAGGGCCTGTATGCAAATGGTTTGTTTAGAAAATGGTCTCAGCAGGATAGTGGTGGTGCACACATTTAATCCTAGCACTTGGGAGGCAGAGGCAGGTAGATCTCTGTGAGTTCAAGGCCAGCCTGGTCTACAGAGAGAGTTCCAGAACAGCAGGGGCTACACAGAGCCCCTGTCTCAAAAAAACAAAATAAAATAAATAAATAAATAATCACTAACCTAAAGTCATGATTGTAACAACTAGGCTAATGCAATCTGAGTAAGAGACAACTGACTGCAAAATTCATCTGAAGTATATAGGAGTCTTCCTATCTCAGATTAAGCCAGTCATCTGTTTTCTAGGAATCTCAGCTCTGTAGAAATCAAACAATGCTCTAAAGAGTCAGTTCCAAAAGAGTATGCTTGAGTGAATAGAGAGGGTTGATCAAGGGGAACTAAAGTAAGGCACAGACGTTCCAGCACAGTTGAGAACATAGGGAATGTACGAAGTCTAACAGCACATACAGTGCTCAGAGTAGTTCAAAACACTCACAAGAGACCTTAGCAACTGACTGTAAGCACCACCCTTGGTGACAGAAAAGGGAAATGGACACAGGTCAGTCTACACGTGCATGTGTGCAGAAAGTTAACTACTATACAGTAAACGTTTGTATTGTGATCTGCTTACTCCATCCTCCACAAGGAAAGCCTTACGCTCTGAAGCACACAGTCCCTAGTCCCTCACCTCTAACAGAAAGTACAAATCTTGGTTTTATATATGCAGTTAAGTGTGACTATTTTTGTCTGCTACTTACAGGGCACAAAACTCGTCCTGCTAACTTACTACTTTTTAGTTGGGTTCTCCATCTCTTCCCACCTTGACTGGTTTTAGTCCCTTTTAGAGAATATACTACTTAATCCAAAAGAAAAAGAGAGGGGTGGGGGAGGTTGACAAGCGGTTTTATGAGGAAGAAAAAAAAAAAAGCCAGATCAAGGAGATGAAGGAAAGAAACAGGCCCAGCTGATTTTTCCAAATTGCATGCTCACCTCCTCAGAAGAAACCTCATAGCTAAGGGGCTGCATTGAGATGCTTTCAGCCTCTGAGCAAAGCAAAGGCCAGAGTCTCTGAATGAGCTTGCAGTCAAAACTGCAGAGATAGCATTCCATGGCAATCAAGGTGAGAAGAGAGAAAGAATGTAGCTCTGAGATACTTTTAACCCAATTAAAAAGTAGTAAGTTAGCATGACAAGTTTTGTACCCTGTAATTAGTAGACAAAAATTGTCACACTTAACTGCATATATAAAATGTGTTAACATCACATATTTCTAAATAATTACTTGGTTATTGTTATAAAGTCTTGATTTAAATGGTTTTTTTTTTTTTTCAGTCATTGTCAAATTTCTGAATTAGTGGCCTGTCAGGTCTTTCTTACCATGGTAAACAAGACTTTGTGACCACAAGAGGCCAAGTGTGGGGTGCAATCCTTTATCTGCTACTATGGCCATGCCAAGTTAATGTTTTCAATCACAGTTGTCAAAACAATCTTAAGCTTCATTTAATTAGCTAATTCAGAAAGTATCAGCGTTCATTCATATGCAAAGAGGACCTACTGTGTGTCAAGGAAAGTGTAGAAGCTAGTCCTTGTGAATAGGAACTCGCGGTTCTTGTGAACAAAAACTGACCTATGGACTGGTGCATACCAAGAGGTAATCTCGTAAATATAAAGCTGAGGTGTTACAAAGCAAGGACACAGAGTGAGTGAGACTGGAGATAGAGCTATTTTACGTTTTCTCATGCCAGTGAAGTGATATCTGCTTAAAAACCCCACAAAGCCATGCGATGGGAAGGAAGAATTAAAGCGGGAGACCAGAATGAAGAAGTGAAGCAGTCTCACCGGGGAAGAGCAGGTGTCTATCTCAGAGGGATGAAGAGGGCAACAGAGTAGCAAAAGACCGAAAGAGTAAGGAAAGGTGGGAGGGCTTGGGTTTAAATTCTTGTGATGCCATAGTAAGTCTTAAAACACAAGAAGCCACTGCAGTGGAGATGGGAAGTGACTTGGTCAAATTCACAACCCGGAAACTGTAGCATATCATGTGGTGCTAGGTTTCAAGTGTGTGTGTGTGTGTGTGTGTGTGTGTGTGTGTGTGTGTGTGTGTGTGTGTGTACATGGGATGGAAGTGGGGGAGGCACTTGTGTGCAAGTGTGTTTGCAGGCCAGAGGACAACCTCAGGTGTCGTTTCTCTGGTACTGTCTTCTTTTTCTTTCTTTTCTTTTCTTTTTTTGGACAAGGTCTTTTAATGGTCTGGAATTGATAAGCTAGACTGACATGCCAGTCAGCCAGGGGAATCCACCCATGCTTCCATTACAAGCATATGCTGCCATGTGTGTGTGCGTTTGTGCGTGTGTGAGTGTTGCACATGTGTGTGCAGTTGCATATGAGTGTGCATTCCTGTAGCATCAGAAGTCTTCTACCACTATCGACCTTTTATTTTTGAGGCAAAGTCCCTCAGTGAACCTCTGGTTGGCTAGCACACTCCAGGGTCCTCCTTCTGATGCCAGCCCTCGCATAGGAGGTTCACACTGCTGGCTGCACTTGGCTTTTTACACAGGCACTAAGGATCACACTCAGGTCCTCATGTTTACAAGGTAAACACTTTCCAACTGGCCATCTTCCCACCCCAAACTGTGATCTTTCCAAGACCAGTGTCAGAACTACTAGATTTTTGTTAAATGCGCACACACAAACAAGTCACTAGTCTCCACTAACCTTGATTACTAGAGTCTCTAACTGTGTTTTCAACACTCTCCAATGACTCTTACATGTGCACCCTGAGCTTAAAAATGGCTTCTCTCTGGCCGGGTGGTGGTGGCACTCACCTTTAATCCCAGCACTCGGGAGGCATAGACAGGTGGATCTCTGTAAGTTCGAGGCCAGCCTGGGCTACAAAGTGAGTTCCAGGTTAAAGCTACACAGAGAAACCCTGCCTCAAAAAAAAGAAAAAAAAATGGCTTCTCTGATGATTTCCAAGGGGTCTGGTACTGTTTAGGCTTAGTAAAAGCTATAACTACTCACGGAATACTGACTCCTTCTACCCATCCAAAAAAAGTTCTTTTTCTCACTAAATAAAAGAAACAATTTAGATGCAAATATCCTGGTCTCTTTCTCCACTGTTTCCTTCTAAAAGTCCAAAGAATAATGTAATAATTTCACTGACAGCTGGAAACTCTCCAGGTAAGCAGTATTTTACAAATGAATTCAGCTACAAAGCACCGTGGAATATGATTTAACTTTTCTTAAAAATACCAACTTTCCTTGTTACTATAATACTGTTTAAACTAAAACAGGACTCACTAGACTTCCTGTGCTCATGTTTCCACCAGCATTGGCTAGGAGGCAAGTTAAAACCATCTATAGCAGCAAAGTGGTTAGTGAAAACTGAAGAAGCAAAAAGCCAGGGTCACATTCGGGAGTAGGGGTGGGGGCTTTACACACAAGAGAGAACGGGTTCTGAGTTAGTGTAGCAGAATGAGACCAAATACAAAAAGGATAAAAACTGAGTCAACGTGGGCAGCTTGGGGGATGGCTTGGCAGGTAAAATGCTTGCTGCTAAAGCATGAGGAACTGAGTTTGAATCCCAGCACTCACATAAAAAGCTGGAGATGGGAGCCCATACCTGTAATTCAAGTGCTGGAGAGACAGTGACAGATAGACCCCCGAGCTCAGTGGCCAGCCAGTGTAGAGTAATCGGTAAGCCCTGGTTCAGTGAGATGTACTTACTGTCTCAAAAAATAAGATAGAGAGCAATTGAGAAAGATAGAACATCAACCCTCGGTCTACATACACACACACACACACACATGTGCACACACACACACACTTGAACATACACATAAAAGAACATCTCAGCTGTTTTTTTAAGCAGGCACAACTGAAATTTATAAATAAGAGATTTAAGAATTATGAAATAATCTTTCTACTATATTCGGCAACAACCAGGCACTCAAGCACTGGATCAAATTTGAAGTCAAAAAAAATTAAAACATATATGACAAACTTATTTAGATTTAGAAAGCAGAGCCTGAATGTCTACGTCAACAACATTTGTTTTTAAATCATCATAATGAGTGAAAAGGAGGCCAAATCTATTTCATAAATCATCATAGAGAAGTATACATGGGACAATTTGTTCGGCGTGATACTCATATGTGTTGTCCTCCAAGACACCATATCTGGATTACTATTATTATAAATTCAACAATCATTTGTAGAACGTTTGCTTCACTCAGATATTTACAAAAACACAAAGTAAGGGTTTAGAGTAAGTTCACATAATGTAATAAGAATTATATGTAATGTATTTGCTGCTTAACATTGGCACAAGACTATTTATGATGTAGAACCAGGGTTAGACAGACCAAAGAAAACTAAAATCCAGGAGTATGTACCATAGTGCTGGGGGAGGGATGGTACCAGCATTCCAAAGCCCACCCCACACCATATTAAACTACATAGGTCTAGCTCAGTCATTCTGCTCTGGAGCTCCCAGGGCAAGCAGAATGGTTTCCTCCTAAAAAGTGTCAAGCCCATATGGTTAATTATATAAGTTAGCATGTAAATTAATATAAAAGTATCGTGTGTCATGGATATCCAAGGCCTGAATTTCCAAAGCATTCATCAGCAAATACTTGCTTACGTGTCAATATTTCTTAGACTTGATGCTATAACAGTTGACAATAGACACAAATCATTGCCCCCTAGAGTGCACATTCAAATGAGGAAAGTTAGGTACCAAAGATGATGAGCAAATGAAATACTGTGAATAAAGTGAGTCCTTGGAAAGGCACAAAGAAAGGGTCATAAGGTGCCTAGCCTCGTTTGCTTTCCTGTGCCGTGATGAACACCATGACCAAAGGCAACTTGGGTAGAAGGCTTTATTTGGCCTACAGGTTACAATCCATCATAGAGGGAAGCCAAGGCGGGAACTGAAACAGAGACCATGGAGGAATGCAGCTTCCTGGCCTGCTTCCCTTTGCTTGCTCATACATCTTTCTTACACAGGCAAGGTCCATCTGTCCAGGGATGGCCCTGCCCACAGTGGACATCAATCATTAACCAAGAGAATGACCCCATAGACACCCCCAGGACAGTCTGATGGAGAAAACTTCTCCACCGAAATTCTCTTTCCAGGTGTGTCTAGGTTTGTGTCACGGTGACAAAAACTGTGGCTGGTGCCACTGCACAACTCCAGGGAGAAGACACTGGCAGTGCAGAGGGCGGGTCTTGGAAAGGTGTGTTTGGAAGGTAGGTCTGTGGAAGGCTTTCTAAACGTGGAATGAGAGCATAAACTAAGACAATGATGATTCCTAGGACTCAGTGTGGGGAAAAGGGGCCAGCTAAAGAAACCCACCAGAGCTAGTGAAAGAAACCCACCCCGGCCCTGAAACCAGAGCTAGTAAAAGAAACACACTCTGGATCTGAGACCTGAGTCAGTGAAAGAGACATTTTAGTCCTGAATCTAGAACCTAAGAAACATGCCCTTCCTGATCCTGAACCAGTGCCAAAGAAACACACTTTGTCCCTAGAATCAGAGCCAGTGACAGAAATACACCCTGGCCCTAAAATTAGAGCCAAAAGGCTAAAAGGGAATAGTGAAAGAAACACAGTTCCGCCCTGAAATCAGAGCCATCCCTGCCCCTGATCAAAGAAATTAACCAATCCCTGAGCAGGAAAACTAACCAATCCCTGAGCAGAAAAAAATCTTCTCCCTGGAGAAACTCTGCCCCTAAGAAGCCTTATATAAGCCCCTCTATCCGTTCAGTTGGTGATTGTGCTTTCCCATCCTGGCAGAGGCAGCCACTCTCCTGGACTCCTCCTTTCCAAATAAGTTTCTTTCTCAAAGGAGTCTTGAGTGAACATCTTCATTCGCTGGCACAGAATAGAACCTTGCTGAGATGTCCCTTAAGGGGACTGAGCAGAAAAAGCCTTGCCGAGATGTTCCCTTAGGGGGGCTGAGCAAGGAGGAGCAGAAAAAAAGTAACAACTTTTCTGCAGGAGCCAGAGGAGATTGCTACATTTCCGCAAGGGTTTCCCCTTTAGCAGAGAGAAGCGAAAGAAGCAATATCTTGGGCCAGAGAGAAAAAGCGGGGCTCTGCTGGGGTGGGGGTGGGGGACAGAGCAAACCTCAGCTGTAACAACTCCCTCTAGGAGAGGAGCAAGATTGCTATATCCTGCAGGGAAACCATTCCCCACAACATCCCAGCTTCAGGTATCACCTGACTTCCGGACAAGTCAGGATACCTTTCCCTGCAGGGCTGAGCTATATTATTGTAGCTCCAGTCTCCAGAGCTGTCCTATTAAGGCTCTAGGTGTAGCCTGGCGTCCCGACAAGTCAGGAAACCTTTCCCTCCAGAGCTGTAACACTCTACTCAGTGTAGGTATCCTCAGGAAGAATCTCACGGGGAGAGGATGAGTCCTCTGTTTCCAGGGCTTGACATCCCGTGTTGGGGTGTGGGAGTGTCAATGCCACCTTGCCAAGTGCCATGTTTAGAAGGGTGCATATTCCCTCCTAACTCAAAATTCATTTCCTTTCATTTTGAGGAGCTCTCCATTGGCCTGGTTTTATACATTGGAATTGATTTTCTCATCACTGGCTTAGCATGTGTCACCCAGAGAGTAGCTAACTTGCTTCTGTTTTGTTAAAGGCTGAGTTAGGCCAAACCACCGTGGGCGGAGGTCATTTAAGTAATGAAGAGGTTGAGAAGGTGGACATTGTTCCAGGTTGCCTTCAGGAGGGCCAGCTGCCAGACAGCAGAGGAGAGGGTCAAAGGACTGGCAGGAAGGAGGCTTCCCTGTGAGTTCACACTGATCACAGTCCCAAACCACACTGTTGTTGGGGTTTTGTTTGTTTTACTCTTTGGGGGGCCACCACCCAGCTCCCAGATAAATACACGGAGACTTACTCTTACTTATGAATGCCCAGCATTAGCTTGGCTTGTTTCTAGCCAGCTTTTCTAACTTAAATTATCCTGTTTCCCTTTAGCTATGTTTTGCCTCTGCACTTTTTACCTCTCTTTATTCTGTGTATCTTTCTTTCCTTCTTACTCTGTGACTGCTGTGGCACTGGTCCCTGGCATCCTCCTCTCCTCCTTTTCTTGCTCCTCCCTCTTCTTGTTCTTCCTAGATTTCTCCTTCTATTTATTCTTTCTGCCTGGCAGCCCCACCTATCCTTTCTCCTGCCTAGCTACTGGCCATTCAGCTCTTTATTAGACCATCAAGTGTTTTAGACAGGCACAGTAACACAGCTTCACAGAGTTAAACAAATGCAACATAAAAAAAATGCAACACATCTTTGCATCATTAAAGAAATGTTCCACAGCAGAAACAAAAATAACACATCTTAAACTATTTTTCAAAAACACCACACAAGGTTTAGAACGAGATTTGAAGAGAGAAGAAAGTAAAAAACCAGGAACTTCTTTGTCGTGATCTTCAGGGAAGACATTACCAGCATCCAAAGTGTACCCTTGACTGTGTAAGCAATCCCTGCAGTATTCTGGGTCTACACTTTAACATTGTAGTCATGGAACAATTTTAAATCTAGATGGACATTCTCCTCCTAACTGGCCACTAAAGTGAGTAGGGCCCATGTTATTATTCACCTCAATTAGTATGTGATTAGTATAAAAGAAATTACTTTTAATAAATTTTTTATAATTTTATGTTATAAAATTATAAATTATATAATTTATAATAACTTCATAATTTACATGTTACTAGAAATCAAATAAATAAAATGGTTAGTGAATTTATTTAACATCATATTTTGAGAGTCTATTTCTGGAAAATAGAAGCAAACCTAATTTTAGGGATAGAACAATCTCTAGTTTTTAAAAGAAAGAACCTTGGTCAAATTGTAGGCTGTCACTTTGGAAATCAGTATGGTGGTTTCTTAGAAAATTGGGAATCAATCTACCTCAAGACCCAACGATACCACTCTTGGGCATATACCCAACTATGCTCATAGTAGCTCAACTATGTTTATAGCAGCATTATTCATAATAGCCAGAACCTAGAAACAACCTAGATGCCCCTCAACCGAAGAATGGATTAAAAAAAAAAATGTAGTACATTTACACAATGGTGTACTACTCAACAGTAAAAAACAATGACATCATGAAATTTGCAGGCAAATGGATAAAACTAGAAAAAAATCATCTTGAGTGAGGTAACCTAGACCTAGACAAAGACAAAGACAGTATGTACTCACTCATAAGTGGATATTAGATGTAAGCAATCCCAGATAATCCACAGCCCCAGAGAAGCTTGGTAACAAGGAGGACCCTAAAGGGGATGCATGGATCACCCTGGGAAGGGGAAACAGATGATATCTGCTGGATAATCTGGGGGTGGGGGTAGAGGGGAAGGGATGGGGGATGGGAACATGAGGGCTGAAGATGGTCAAGTTGGGGGAGGGACAGAGAGGGAGAGCAATGAAAGAAATATCTTGATAGAGAGGGCTATTATGGGGTTAGGGAGAAACCTGATGCCAGGGAAATACAAGAATCCTAACTGGTCTTATAATAAAAACCCGGAGCCAGATATTGGGGTAAACGCTGAAAGATCAGAGGAAACAAGCCACAACCACTTCTCAACTCAACAGTTCCTCAGCAAAAAGGGGATGATCCTGTCTCCATGAATCCTCAGAGTGAATGGCCCTGAGTCTTCAGCCATAGGGGGCCAAACTCCTGTCTCTTCCTGCCTTATTATTCCTTCCTCCACCCAGCCATATCACTTCCTGTCTCAACCTTTCTAGTGTTGGCATTAAAGGCATGTGATTCCCAAGTACTGGAATTAAAGGTGTGAGCCATCACCGCCTGGCTCTGTTTCTCCTTTAGACTGAATAAATATCATGTAGTCCAGGGTGGCCTTGAACTCACAGAGATCCATCTGCCTCTGCATCCCTAGTTCTAGGATTAAAGGTGTGTGTCACCACTGCCTGGCCTCTATGGCTAACTCTGTGGCTGGCTCTGCCTTCTGATCTTCAGACAAGCTTTATTTGTTGGAGCATATTCAAAATATCACCACAGGGAAACTCCCAGGAATCCACAAAGGTGACCCGAGCTAAGACCCCTAGCAGTGGTGGAGAGGGTGTCTGAACTGGCCTTCCATTGTAATCAGATTGATGACTACCCTAATTGTCATCATAGAACCTTCATCTAGAACTGATGGAAGCAGATGCAGAGATCCACACACAAGCACTGGCCAAGCTCAGAGAGTCCAGTTGAAGAGAAGGAGAAGGGATTATATAAGTAAGGCGGCTCAAGATTATAATGGGGAAACCCACAGAGACAGCTGACCCGAGCTCGTGGGAACTCACAGACTCTAGACCAACAGCTAGGGAGGCTGCATGGGACCGACCTAGGTCCTCAGCATGTGGGTGACAGCTGTGTAGCTTGGTCTGCTTGTGGGGCCCCTAGCAGTGGAACCAGATCTGTCCCTGTCACATGAGCTAGCTTTCTGGAACCTATTCCCTATGGTGGGATGCCTCGCTCAGCCTTGATGCAGGGGGAAGGGACTTGGTCCTGCCTCAATTTGTTATGCCCTGTGTTATTGACTCCCATGGGAGGCCCTAGCCTTTCTGAGGAGTGGATGGGGGTGGGTAGAAAGGCTGTGGGGGAGGGAACAGGAGGAGAGGGGGGGGCGAAACTGTGGTTGGTATTTAAAAAAAGAAAAGAAAAGAACTGTAGGCTGTATGTATATGTATGTGTATGTGTATATGTAAATATATATGTATGTATATCCTACAATTGTATTTATATGTAATTATATACATATATATATATTAGAACAATTTTAACACAAGAACTCTGTAGATGAATTTAGAAGTAAAACTGCTTTACACTTCATATGTAAGCCCACTGGATCACCTTGCTCACTAGCATCTGCCCTGACCCACTTATGACGGCTAATGAAATTTCCAGTTATGTACACACTACGCATGGTACTGAAGACAGAGGAACACCAAAAGTGTCTTCCAAACTTCAACAAGACGATAATCTTTAACCACCAAATGAATCAATTATGTATTAAAATTCTTATAATAGGCCAGGAACCCTGTGAGTAAAGTTAATTTATCCTCTATGACAAACTCTCTTTCTATTTCTGGTTTACACACAGGGAACCAGGCCACAGCAAGTCTAATTAACAGAAAATGGGAGCTCAACTGGAGTCCCAATCCAAACGTAGGCTAATGGTTTGAGAGACTGTGCTTTTTAAATTTTTTCTTTCTTATTGGGAATTTCATATATACATGCAATTAAATGTGATCATATTTACACCATCCATCTTCTCCCTACAATATAATCATTACACTCTGAGGGTGTCCTTTGAGCTCCAATCAATCCAAATTTCTCACAGGAAGTGATATCTAAAAAAAAAAACTATGCAAAAGAGAAGCATAAAATCCTAGACTAAAGGAGACAAGGGCTATGTTATCAGGACAAACTACCTCATTTATTACTGCTTTATAAATGCAGGATATATCTCAGAATCTGAGAACTGATCAGCCCTCATACTCATATATCAAACTATGTCCATTGGGGTAATTCATAAAAATAAGAGTAGCAGCAATTCTGTATTCAACCACAACAATCACCCTCCACTCCATCATAGCTGTTATGTATAGGTCCTTACATCATTCCTCTCAGTCAGCACACTAGCCCTCAGTTACTGGAATTTATTTGCTATAGTAATAAAATCCCCCACACCAGCCCAGACCCTCCTCCCTGCTGTCAAATAGTAGTAATGGAAAGATCACCATAATTCCAATTTTGTGTATCTCACTGGCTCACCATGATCTCTTATCTTGCCATCTCACTTTGTAAAATCTCCCAGACACTCTACTGGACAACTCTAAATGTTACGTATAATTCTGACTTTAAAAAAACCTGCAAGAGAGATCTTACAATCAACAGTTTGCAGATGAAGTCACAGAGAACCTGTGTGATTATTATAGGATGAAGCCAGATCTCTACCTCCAAAGACCCACATTCTTTCCCTTCCAATACTTGCTCAGCATCCTTTTTTGGAAATACAGAGTATAATGCAACCAAAAGCCAGGGTACATTTATTTTCATCTCTTGCCTCTCTTCTACCACAAAGTCACAATGCAGTCTGTTGAATTTGCTCCTGTGATGGCTATTCTTAGTTGTCAACTTGACTACTTCTGAAATTAACTTAAACCTGAGTGGTTGGGTACACCTGTGAGGGATTTTTCTAAATTAAAACATTTGAAGTGGGAAGACCCACCCTAAATCTGAATCTTTTGAGGTGGGAAGACTCACCTTAATCTGGCCCACACCTTCTGCTGACAGCCTACATAAAGGACATGGAAGAAGGAAGCTTACTCTCTTTGCTGCTTGCCCTTGCTCTCGCTGGCAAATTCATTCTTTCACTGGCATTAAAGCCCACATCTTTGGGATTCTGGCATCTATTGAAGACCAGCTGAGACATCCAGCCTCGTGGATTGAACAACTAGATTCTTGGACTTCCCAAGATAGACAGCCAGTGTCAGACTAGCTGGACCATAGTCTGTAAGCCATTCTAATAACACCCCTCTCTCCATATATAGTCATTCTATCAGTTCTGCTCCTCTGGAGAACCATGACTAATACAGTAGCCATATGTCAGAGAAAGAAAAATACACTAGTTAACATTTTACACAGCACTCAAGTCAAAGCAAGTAGTTTAAAAACTAAGTATTAGGTCAGAAAGACGCATGCCTAACATTCTCCATCATCATGGAAGTTTAGAAGCAACACATCTTTATCAGTGGACTTTTTTCTCCAGATGAGACAGGTATATTTTATAACTTTAAATGGGATAGGAATATTTTGTCACATTCCATAATGCCCAGAATTAAAAGTTCTTTCATGGATGAAGGTCTAGCAATATCAAAAAATTTAAAGACAGCAAATATTGCTAGTCTGGGAAGGTAACTTAGTTGGGAAAGTGTTTACCATACAAAGCAGGAGGACCTGAATTTGACACTCAAACTCATGTAAAAACTGCCAGATTGGTGGTGCATGCTTGTGATTTTTTCACTGAAGAGATGAAGACAGCCCTGCCCCCCGCCCCCACCTCTGGGCCCAAGGCTCACTAGCAGAGTAGCTTAGTATACTTAGTGAGCTTCAAACCAATGAAAGATCCTATCTCCCAAAGCAAAGCAGACAGGATCTGAGAAATGACTCCTGAGGTTGACTTCTGGCCTCCAAATGGTTAAGCACATAGGTCCATACACATATCCACATGCACAAACATGCACATAATACACACACAAATATTAAATCTGTATATTAAGCAATCCAGTAAAGGTGTTTAATTCATATCGCTAAATACATTTACCCTTTATAATCTACATTATAACAACTAAATCATGATAAGCTCCTCTTTAATGATTGCTAATGTTACACAAAATCCTTTCTTTCTTATTTATAAACCCTGGCAAGTCTGAATTTATGGTTCTTTTATGGTTAGTGATAATTTGTGAAGGTTATATTTATTAAGTTTGTAATACATTCTATATTAAAAAAAATATATGAACCTTCCGCTAACGTGGCAAACTGAGCTTTTAACTTTTAAACATTAATTACATTATTCACTATTTTTTAAATTTTCTTCCTTTGTCCTTGTTAACTATAAGAGTATGGAAAATGGCCGGGCGGTGGTGGCGCACGCCTTTAATCCCAGCACTCAGGAGGCAGAGCCAGGCGGATCTCTGTGAGTTCGAGGCCAGCCTGGACTACCAAGTGAGTTCCAGTAAAGGCGCAAAGCTACACAAAGAAACCCTGTCTCGAAAAACCAAAAAAAAAAAAAGAGTATGGAAAATGGTCATTACTTTTATATCTAGGAGTAACTTCTCTCTTGTTTACTTTTTACTCATAACCTTAACTCTGAAATCCAGCTAGACACAGAGGACAATAAGGACATGTGGAAACCAAGGAGCTGTGGTGAGAATGCAGAGATTATGGAATGTTTAGAGCAGACAGGGTGGAGGATGCTCTCCTGGACTACTGAAGGCACGATCTGGTGGTTAAGATACACCCTGATCTTATTGCCAGTCCCAAAGTGCTCTATGGATTGCACTGATGCTCATGCAATCTTTCACCTCCCAGTGTCTTAGAAAAAAAAACAAAAACCTAGGAAGCTTTTGTGTTTTGTCCAGCATTTCCCATGGATATAATAACAGGACCTATGCTTCAGGATAAAGTTCTCAACATCAAATTTTTTTCCGTAGACAAACTTGCCATTTGTGCACTTATAAAGTACCATTATGGTGTGTGAAGACAGCAACTTAGCACATGAATTCTGGAATAACTCCGTGATGGAAAGGAACCCTTACAAATGAATTATTTTGCTCTGGTGCTCCAAACATGGAATTTCTCTGAACTTTGCAATAGCTCAAAAGAGACACAATCTAAAGACTCACCATTGACCATGATGTGCAGAAGCATACGTGGTTGGCCATGGCTGGCAGCAAGCACCTACAGAGAATGGCTGTATTTGCAAAGCCTTTACCTAAGTTTTGATGTATAGCTTTTGTGTATGTCCACCCAGGATCCCAGGCTCATGAGAGCTGAGATTACACTTTATATTCATTTTATATCCAGGTGTTAACTTGGTGTGATGCACATATCAATGCTCATATTAAAAGGAAAGTAGAGCCGGGCGGTGGTGGCGCACGCCTTTAATCCCAGCACTCGGGAGGCAGAGGCAGGCAGATCTCTGTGAGTTCAAGGCCAGCCTGGTCTCCAAAGCGAGTTCCAGGAAAGGCGCAAAGCAACACAGAGAAACCTTGTCTCGAAAAACGGGGGAAAAAAAAGGAAGGTAGAAAGGAAAGAAGAAAAGTATGAAGTAGGTAGTGGGTACAAAGTTTAGAGCAGAGTTCTTCATCTCCATTCAACAAGTAATTACTCCATGCCAGCTGGTGGGTTAGGATCTAAAGTAATAAAAATTACTTACTTGAGAAACTCACAAACATGAAAACTATTTTCATTATCTGAAAGTAGTAATAATAATAGATTGATGGAAGAGTTTAATGAAGAAAATATAGAATATGTTATAAAACTTTTAAGAAAACTATAGAAGTGTACAGTAGATTGGATAATAAATTAGCAGTAAGTTTGAAAGCAACCATAATGACATTAGAAATAACTGAAGAAACAAAGTTAGGGCTGGCCAGGTTCTCAGCAGGTAAATGTATTTTCCATTAAGCCTGAAGATCTGAGTTTGATCCCCAGAGAAGCAGCTTGTCCTCTGACCTCTACATGCACACAATGGCATGCACATACACAGTAAACAAATGTGTAATTTTAAAATATTCTTAAAGTAATATGATTAAATTCTCCTAGTTCTCTAGTTCTTGTAAGGCAGGAAGGTAGAAAATAATAACTTAAAAAGAAATTATTGAAATGAGCATTCATCTTCTATTTATTAAATAATTATTCAGTGCTGAAAAGGGGAGATAATTCTGAGCCAAAAATCTGAAATGCTTTTCATCCAAGACCTCACAGTTGGGGAAATGGAATAGCATAATGTCCAATGGAGTTGAGAGTAATAAATCTCATGGTACTGTGAAAATATATATCACAATGTCTCAGTACTAAGAAATTACATTTCCATGCATAAACACCTTCCATCAGGAACATTATAAAAACTCAGTAAGGAAGCATATAATAACTATATAAAAAGAGTGGTGTTTGGGAAAGGGAGGAGACTGAAAAGCAAAGATAAAACTTGTTAAGGACATGAATGAAGATGGAAAAAAGAGAAGAGATACATGGAAAGAACAAGGAATTTAGAAAAGTGGGGGAGAAAAAAGGGGCTGGTATGCTAAGCGAAAGGAATTTGTATTCATGCTCCAACAAGTTCCCAACCAGATTGCTAAGATATATAGGAATGTGTTGACCATAGCTAAGAAATCCACCATAAAACAAGCTTGAAACAAGGAAGGAAAGAGAGTATCGCGCCTTATTTTTTAATATAAACTCTTTTTTGGCTCATATTTTGCTCATATCACCCTCCCATTTCCTCTCCAGCCCTTCTCAGACCCCACTCCCACCTCCCTCTCCAATCCCATAGCCTCTTTCAATAGCCAACTAAGTCCAATCGGCACTCTCCTCATGTTCATGGTGCAGAGCAATCCACTAGAACATGAGCCATTTCTCTGAAGAAAACTGGTTCTCCCTACCCCAGCAGCTGTCAACTGTCAAAATCCTCAGGTAGAGGTGGTACTTCATGAGCACCTCGCCCATCTGAATTTCAACTGACTTCATTCTGTCCAGATCTTGTTCATATCTTGTGCAAGCAAGCTAGCCATTGTGAGTCCATGAATGCAATGACCCTGACATGTCTAGATTACAGTTTCACAGCACTCCTCCCTTGTCTCTGGCTCTTACAATCCTGCCCCTCTTCTGTGTGAGCCACACAAGGAGAGAATGTGATATCAATGTCTCCTTTAGGGCCAAGCACTCCACTGTTACTCATCCTCTGCACTCCAACCAGATGTGGGTCTCTGTGAAAAATTGCTATCCACAGCACAAAGAAGCAACCCTGATAAGGGTTGAGAGCTGCACTAATCTGTGGGTATACAATATTTAGAAAGTAGTTTGAAAGTATGTCCATTTAGTACAATAATAGTAGCAGTTTTTCCTCTATGCTCTATGACCTACCCACCAAATACTCTTGGCCAGGTTTAGTAGCAGGTATGAGTTCCCTTCTGTGGAGTAGGCCTTAAAGTCCAATCAAAGTGATAGGTTAATCCCATAACTTGTGTGTCATTACTCCATCAATGAGTGTATCTCATCAGGACAGTTGTTGTTCACAGCTGGAGAAGAATTGATGACTTTTCTCCTTCCACAGCCTGGATAACAACTTCTGGCACTGTGAGAGCTGAGCAAAAGATAGGATGTTTCCAAATCAGCTCTGGATTATCTCTATGCCCTCCAACTCTTGTGTTCTGTTTTCAAAACTGGCATCTAGTTCTGGTGGGTACCCAAGAGCAATGCCTTACTTTTATTGTATGCATCAGAATAGGAGGCTCAGAGAAGGAAGTTCTCGAAAAACTCATGACTGACTGTAAAATAAGAGTGTCCATCATTCTTCACAAGCTCTGTCATGTGTGGAGTACCAAAAACTAACTTGCTCTGAGTCCTGACATTTCAGTATACATCACCCTTCCAGAAACTTCTTTAAATGTTCTGGCTTACTGAAACAAACTAAGTTCTCAAAATTAAACAGGTCATTAAAAGGTTAATTAAGGAATTTTTGCCATGAGAGAAAGTTCATCAATAAATTATGACCTAGAATTCTTCATTGTTTTGTTTTAAAAAATGAATACTTGTCCCATTAACAATTTTATAAACTTCCAGTTAAACTGAATTACATATTATGGTGCTATTCTAAATAGAATTTTCTGCTAGTTTCCTCTGTTCCATAAGTTTAGACTGTCTTTTCAGATGTAACCATATACTTTATATAAATTCCCCCTCTCAATCAGGGTACATCCTTGCCCCTCCACAGCACCCTGCTTGCTACATTACATGTTAATGTGATCTACTCTTCAGTTAGTTAAAACTCCACATCTACCTTTGTAACCCTCATCATACCTTGTATATACCAAATCTGAAAGAAGCGTTGAGGCAGCCTCTCACTGAACCTGACAGCTACCACTACACCCAGCTAACTGCTCAGACATGCACCTGTTTCTGTCCCTGGGCCTCCAGCACTGGGGTTACAGAGTTGTGCCACCACACTCTGCTCTGATATGGGTATTAGGATCTGAACTGGAGTCCTCATAATTGGGCCAGCACTTTACCCACTGAGCAATACCCCATTCTCTTGTTGGGTGTTTTTTATTCTACCAATAGTCCATGCTTTCAAATTTGTCAATATGCAATTTATTTACATGCCTCAATATTTTTTGAAAATTTAATTGCACTCCAAACACAATGTTGATTATTTTCATTTTTCAATTCCTACATTTAAAATTTTTCCTTAATCTACTTTTTGTGAGAAAAAAAAACTATTAGGCAACAGAACTTTGAATTGAAGCTCTAACACATTGCTCAGCAGTTCTCATAGACACACGGGAACGGGCTAGCTATAGCTAAGAAGTCCTCCACAAAACCAGCTTTAAAAAAAAAAAAAAAGAGCCAGGCAGTGGTGGCGCACGCCTTTAATCCCAGCACTCGGGAGGCAGAGGCAGGCGGATCTCTGTGAGTTCGAGGCCAGCCTGGTCTCCAAAGTGAGTTCCAGGAAAGGCGCAAAGCTACACAGAGAAACCCTGTCTCAAAAAAAAAAAAAAAAAAAAAAAAAAGAACAAATTGCAAAATTGAGAATTTTTACCCTTCTGTGTAAGTTATGTTTTCACTCATGATAAAAAAAAAATGTAAAAAGAAAAACTGTATAAAACATACTTTTTAAAAATTTTTTCAAAAATTCTATACATAACAATGTGACTATTATTAATGTCTTGCTGTAAGCTGCACTTTAAGTACTTCAAATGGTAAAGCTTGCATATTTCACCATTATGAAAAATGAAATATCATTTTAATAATTAATTTGCTTGTAGTTAAAGGTCTTCCATGAAACTGGACACAGTCCCTGACACTTGTCAAAATAAATTGACCCAAACATGTATATGTTTGAAGCCTACATTAATAAAGTAGGTATTCTGAGAAATAAATATTTAAACCATGTGATGGATATTTCTGAGATAAAGGTAAATATTTTCATTCCCACACTTCAGAGATGGGATTTTTTAAGTCAGGAGACCTAATGAAATCTTTTTCATTTATAAACATGCAACAGATAGGAAAACCTATTTTATGAAATGTTGACAATGCTAATTACTGGGAAACGATGCACCAGGAGTTGTGTTGGACACATCATGTATAGGATCTCTTAGTATTAATCCCATGAAATTGACCAGGTAATTTCCTCCTTCACGCTGCATGTCTCTAATCATCACAAATATCAGAAACATTTTCTGGAAATCCTTTTGTGCCAAATGGAAAAGTGGGTCAATTTTTCCATTTTTCAAATGGAAAAGAAGATTTTCTTCCCAAGATACTTGAAAAAGTACAGCAGCTATTTATTACAGTGTGTCTTATGTTAGCAATATAGACTAGAAATCAGGTTAAGAACAAGGTTCTTATCAGTTCAATAGATCTGAACAAATTTATATGTTATTTTATGGAGGTTTGATCAATATACTGTTTGAGTTTTATACATGAGAGAATTTAGAAGTAAAGTCTTTTATTCAGTTCCAAATTAACACTACGTTCTCAATAAATGTTTGTTGAAGCCATAAATAAATGAATTAAGAAAGAGAAGATATTTCCTGTTTAAAACACATGAAAGACAAGTTATAAGGGCTATCCTAATCTCTCTCTATTCTTCTTTATTTTTAACATCCTTTAATGGCATTATAAACTTGCTGAAATAACTAATAATATTGTATGTTCTTTATTGTTTATACTTCAAGTTTTTGTTTATATTGTTCCTTTTATTTCTCCTGAAAAACCTCCGTGGGATTTGATCTGCTCAGTAGATAAGCAGAGGTTGTGATTACAGTAACTGGCCAAATGAGGGAACATCTGAAAGCCATTGAGCCTACAAGACATAGCCAAGGTCATGAAGAGAGTCGGAATGGATGCTGAAGTCTCTTGACGATTCTTTCAGTTTTTAATTAAGGCAGTTTATGTCTTAAATTGTTGTCAACTATAGTTGCTCATATACACTCTAAAATCAAGAGATGTGCAAATTCTACATGGTACTTGGAAAACTGTAAGGCACATTGGGGTTAAGTTTTTGATGGTCAATATTAGCATCCCTGTGGTCACAGATTTCAAGGACAGTGTGCCAGGTCATATGGCACATCATGGTATTTGTGACACAAGACATCACAAGAGTGACCAAATACAATATCCCTTTACACTGCTTAGCACTTTGGGTTTTTAGTTACTAGAATTTTTTTCAAGCCTAGTATAGATGTTTATTTCAACATCTTAAAGCTGACCATTTTAGTGTGTGTCACATTTCAGCTCCTAAGCACAATTCCTGCTAACAAAATAAAGAGAAAACTCTCTTCTGGAGCCATTTTAAAGGCTTAATGCGTTTTGAAACATCTCTGTTCACTGGGAAGCTTTTGTCAATGTTGACAGTGTAATTTCCTTAAAACTCAGAATCACTATATGGAAAATCCATAAGGAAGGCATTCAGGGGACACAGCCACAATTTAAAGTGTATGATTGTTTTTCTTTAAAAGATAAAGTCTAAAATGGTCTCAGTGTAAGTCTATATTAAGAAAAGATCCATTGCTAGAAAATCCACCATTGTGGGAGCCCAAAGTGCCTATTGGTAAGTGAAAGGAAGCAAGAAAGCAATCTTGGAAAGCTACAGCATACAATATGCTTCCAGCTCTTTGATGTTCTGGGAAGGCAAGAACAGAGTGGCAATAAAGAGACCAACGGTTGCCAGGGGTTTCAGAGTGTTGAGTAGGGAGAAATAAATAAACGGGGTAGAGGAAAACCACAAGCAGGTAAAACTATTTTGTTTGATACTATAATGGTAGATGTATGGAAGCGTGTGCTCAGAAACTCCTATGGAAATATGCAAAACAAAAGGCGAAGCCTACTATAAATAATTAAAAGACTTCAGTTAGCAATAATATATGAACATTAGTTCACCATGTAGCTTCAGTAGACCAGTGCAGGATGTTAATAATAAAGAAACAGGATGCCATATGCAGGAAATCTTTATTTTCTGTTCTATTTTTTCTGTAAATCTAAAACTACCCTAATAAATAAAACCCATTAACTTCTTAAAAGTTACAATAATAAAAATGTTAATGGCCTATAAAAACTATGCTCTCATTTCTTAACAAGAGTTTTGATCTACCAAGCATTTATAACTCTTAGGCAAATATATCTGTGGTCTATACAACTTTACTGTCCTGTCTATTTAAGAACAACTGGTGTTGTCACATTTTATTTCTTTGTAATCACTTTCAAAATTCTTTGTATGCAGTACCCAAAGTATTCTGTATTCAATTTCACTCTATGATTTTTTTATTAGATTCAATAAACTTTCATGTTAAAAATAATTTTTAATATTAAAGTTTGAGCTAGGGAGATGGCTTAATGGTTAAGAGCATGTAGTGCTTCTCCAGAGAACCTGAGTTCAATTCCCACCTCTCACAACTGCCTATAACTCTAGCTCCAGGCCAGAGCCTCTGTGGGTACCTATATTCATGTGCACAAACTTACACGTAATTAAAAATATAACAGTACTATTTTTAAAAAATATGTGTAAATCAAATCAGTATTGGGAGAAACAAATCGATGTATACCTCAAAATTGGGCTTTTTTTTTATACTTTAATGTTATAAACAAATTAAAATTTTCCACCAATAAGTTTATGGTTTGTCATTCTCTCCTCTACCACGACCTACATACAAAAAAAAGAGGAGAAATATGAAATGGGCAAAGATACTTATTTTGAGAATGCATATTAAAATGTTGGTATAACTTGCTACCAAGATGATTTAAAAAACAGTAAGAACCAACTGGAAAACTGACCTACCTAGCTAACTATAAAAGTATCAATTAATTGTACACTTGGTTCTGACAAATAAGCAGAATCCAAATGTTAATTATTGATGCCAATTCTATGAAGCATTTTGCAACTTCTCCTCCTCGTGAGAGCAAGTAGTGGCTGATGGTCACAATGACAGGAACAATGAAGGACTCATTCTATGCATCAAGACCAATGGCTGCACATGTGTGAGATACTGTTTTGTAGCATACACTCTAAATGATATGGAGAGAAACAACTTTTTCAAAGTATTCTTTTTCCTACTGATGAAAATATACAAATATTTTCAAAAAGTTCACCGAAAAGCAATAAAAAAAAGTACCTAACAATTTAAGTAGGTTTCAGTCATATGAAAATATGTTTTACAACACACTGGAGGAAAGGAGAGTTTTGCTTTGAAGCTGGCCAAAATAGTAAAAGAATACAGAGTCAGAAAGAAGAGATAAGGTGGATATAGAGGTCTATGGCCATAATCTGAGCATTTGGAAGGCAGAGGTAGGAGGATCAGGAGTTAAAAGTCAGCCTGGGCAACATGAAACTCTTTCTCGTAATGGAGGGAGGGAGGGATGGAGGGACCGAGGGACAGAGGGACAGAGGGACGGAGGGATGGAGGGTAGAAGGGAAGAGAAAAGAAGGGAAGGGAAAGGAATGGAGAGAAAAGAGTAGCAACCAGTATGTCCACCAATGACATCATTTGTATTTACTTACATTTTCTTCTGTAGAGAAATGTTGTAAACTCTTAGACTTATCAATATAAATATAAACCCAAACACAGGAAATTATGAAGTAAATGTTAAGTGACACTGGGTACATAATCAGTAAACATTGTCATTACAATGCACTGGTTGAATGCTTTGTAGACTACCAAGAAGTTTCTAAGACAGTACCCATGCACAAGCTCAGATAAACAAAGAGGCAGCAGTAGCAAAGTAAATGCCGAGTGAAGGAAATGTGATAGTAAGTGTGCTCGTCATTCAGTGGACACAGCAGGAAATGTTCAGGAACTTGGAGACAGTGTTATAGAGGTGGATGGGTTGAGAACAGGACAAGATTTAAACAGTTAAAAAAGAAGAGTTCCCAGGAGAGGAAAGACTGTGGGCAAATGAGGAAACACTAGTTGAGAGAAAGTAAAACATTCATAGGCTAGTTTAGCTGTAGGGAATTGTGGTGTAGTCAATCTCAAAAGCTACATTAAGTAAGGCCCCATTATAAAAGTCCTGAATGTGAAAGAATGCATGTATTAGAAAATTTATTAGAAGGAAAAGTTCATCAACTTCACAGTGTGCAGCACATATCAAGAATTAGACTGCATGAAGAATGATATGATTTTAGGCATACTGAGTTCAAGTCAATGACCTATAGCCCCAGAACCCATGTAAAAGTAAGAGTCACCAATGCATGTCTGTAATCCCAGAACTCTTATAAAGAGATAGAATGCTGAGATTCTCCCCATTCTTCAGGACTCCCCTGAATCCTCAGAAGCTCACAACTGAGCTAGCCTGGCACGTGCAGCACCAAGACACCTTGTCTCAAACAAGGTAGAAGATGAAAATTATGCCTGAGATTGTCCTCTGGCCCCGATACATGCCCATCTGCCCTCATACACAAACATGTATGCTTGTGAAAACACACACAGATACACACACACACACACACACATACACACACACATACACACACACACACGTGCAGCAGCATGCACACAGAATCACTCATGAAGAACTTTTAAAAGGGAGACATATGGATCCTATATGGTCCTATTCACTGAAACATAGATATTTGTTGAAAATAATAATGAAGAATGCCTTTCCTTTTTTTCAAGGTTTTTTTTTTTTAGGATTTATTTATTACATATACAGTGTTCTGTCTGCATGTATGCCTGCATGTCAGAAGAGGGCATCAGATCACATTGTAGATGGTTGTGAGCCACCATGGGTTGATGGGAATTGAACTCAGGACCTCTGGAAGAGCAGCCAGTGCTCTTAACCTCTGAGCCATCACTCTAGCCTAAAGAATGCTTTTCTAAACTCTGTATATATAGAGACTGTATCCTTTAATCTTTAAAGAACTTTATTGTGAGATACAATTACTATCTCTATTTCAGATTATGAGTTAAATGCCTTAAGGCCATAATGAGTTTTTGAAAAAGTAAAAACTCAGAATTGTTGCTTTAAAAATTAATACAATTTGGGCTTAGAACATAGCTTAGTGGTCCAGTGCTTTGTCTAGCACGTGTGAGGCCATGGGTTCAGTTCCCAGCATCGCAAAAGCAAATTAACTAAATAAATAAAGATGAATGTAATTTTAGTTAAAAGGTCAGACTCACTAAACTTTTTTTTAACCCTTCAAGTTAGTTTCTTTAACAGTGAAAAATAGATAACACTGCTAAAGTGGCCAAGAACTGGGACTAGATAAATCATAGGCCTAGGGGAAAACTACTACTATCATTCTGCTACAGCAGATATGAACAAAACGACTCCTAGTAACATATTGCTATGCTGATGGCTCAAAGAATCACCATCATCAGAGAAGCCGCTTCTTGCAGTAGATGGTAATTAACAAAAAGATCCACACCTACACAATGCAGAGAGGGAGAGACTGTGGATGACTTAGTCTCAAGTGAAATGCCTTTCTCAAATCCCTCTCCACAGGAGAAAAGGGAGAAAGATTCTGAGAGCCAGTAGTGGTGGATGACTTCAAGGAAAACCAGTTAGCCAATGCAGAATAGACTCCTTGGGTTTCTGCGCATGCGTGCTTTTTGTTTTGTTTTGTTTGGGTATCTTTTGTCTTATTGTTTTTTTTTCTTTTTAGGTTTTTTCTTTTTTTTTAATTTGTATATTTTGATTATGATTTTTTTACTTTTCATGTTTTGTTTTCCTGGTTTGGGAGAAAAAGAAAAAGAACATGAAGTTGAGAGGGGAGAGAGATGAGAGATTAAAGTTGGAGGAAGGGAAAGAATACAAACAAAATATATTTGTATGAAATGAAGTTTTTATGCTGAAAGGATTTTCTTTCTAGTCTTAAATATTTAAAATACTGAAATGCATGAATTATTGAATCAAATATACCATAAATAACCAAATCTACTATAAAAAAATATGTATTGAAGGAAAAGATAAGAATAAGTAAGATGCAATGACAAATATGTGTATTTTAAGTGTAGTATTCCTAAAACACCCTATGTACTTTATAACAATACTACCATTCATAGAAATATGTGGAGGCAGAAAGCTGTTAACCACTTACATTAAAGGAGCATTTGATTACATTCTCAGGAAAGGGCATAAAAAGCTATGGTACTAGCTTAGCAAGCATTCTAGAAAAATAAGGTAAGTGCAAAGGGCCTGAGGGAGCAGCACGCCTACCACTTCAGGATGGTAGTGTGTCTTCAGTGGAACATACAAGGTAACAATAGTGAGGTGGTGCTTAGGAATGGGGTAGCACTTAAGCACCAAAGTAAGAGTCTGGCTCTTAATCAAAAGAAGATAAAGACTGGAAGATTACATTGTGCTGAGCTGAGCTCTCACATGCTGACTTATATCCCAAAGATTCTTTCTGGATACTATGTTCAGAAACGATAGACTTGAGGACTGAGGCAAGAAGCTCCATAAAAAGGAACTCAATTCTATTGCAGTTAGTCAGGCAAGGGAAGCCACACCGCTAGGTCACTGGGGCTTAGGGGTGGGGAGATGTCAATGATAACTCCCAGTTTTCTGTCCTGAGCAACTTAATGGAGTTCCTCCTTCCTGAAATGAGAAGTATACGAAGGGGGGACTTTTAGGGAAAACAGCAGGTGCTTCTCCTGGACTGTGACATGTTTGGGGTTCCTGATAGACATCAGAGTAACAAAGAAGGAAGCCATGGAGCCTGGAACTCAGGAGCACATAGAATTTTGTTTAAATTATCCCCAAATTATAAAGAGCCAATAGCAGGGAGCATAGGCTGTGAGCTTATTCTTTTACCCTGAGACTACGCAGGTGGAAGAGCTCAGTGAGTATTTCTTCCAAATGCTCTTCTACAGCACATGATATGCCTTGAAAAAGAACTGGAGTCTGTCTAGCAAAAATAGCTTCAAATGATGGTGTTTCCTAACACAGTGGGTATAATATAACTTAGGGTCTACTGTGTGTGTATGTGTGTGTGTTATATATGTGTGTGTGTGTGTGTGTGTGTGTGTGTGTGTGTGTGTAATATTTCTCCTAATCCAAAACAGGCATTTTATTAGTGCAAACTGCCTTGAAGTAGTATATGTCTTTGTAAATGAAAATACATAATGTCTGCATAATTTTAGAAATTTCTCAGAAGTTGGTCACAGTGGCACTCTCAGAAGTTGGTCACAGTGGCACTCTCAGAAGTTGGTCACAGTGGCACACACTGTAATCCCAGCATTTGAGAGGCAAAAGCAAATTTGAGGCCAGTCTGGGCTACACAATAAGATCCTGTCTCAAACACTAAGTACATAAAGAGAGACGAGGCATGAAGGAAGAGCAAGAGAAAAGAGAAAAAGGAGGCAAGTATTCTAAACATCCGTTACTGAGTAGTTGTTACTATGTATCAACAAATATTTATGGTTAAGCACTAACTTTGTATCTGAGCTGTTCCAAGTCCATAAGCATTAGCAAGCATAATTCTTACAATCATCCAATGGGATATTATTATTCCCCTTTAAGATAGGAGGATTTGCCCAAAGTCAAAACCTTTTAAGAATGCTTAGAGTGGATGTCAATTGTTTTCTCCAGAAAAATAACTGTGTAGTAATGCATATGCTAATTTAGCTAGATTTAACTCTCCTACAATGTATATATTGTGCTTCAAAGATCATGTCATACCACCTAAAAATACAAACAACTTCATCTGTCAACATAAAATGTAATCTTCAGTTAACAAAAGAAAAAGAACGTTAAATGACATATATTTTACACAACAAGAGAAGAAATTCATTCATTTATACTCAAATAATAGGAATATTTACTGGAAGCAGATACAGTTTTAAGCCCCTGTGACATATTTCAGGGGGTGGGGCAAGAGGGCAATCTTGCTTTCAAATGCTTGCATTCTGGGACTAGTGAGATGGCTTGCCAGTTAACAGCACTGACTGCTTTTCTAGAGGACCCAATTTAAATTCCTAGCACCTACATGGCAGTTCACAATGGTCTGGAACTCCAGTTCCAGGGGATTTGACTCCCTCTTCTAGTCTTCAAAGGCACTGTATGCACTTGGTGCACAGACAAGACATTCAGACAAAACATAATCCTTTAAAAGACAAAGCTTTTATTTTAGCAAGGCCTAACTCAGGGTGTTACCTGCTAAGTTCTCCAGCAGAGAGAGAATGGAGGGATTACAGCAGGATGTTAGAGTTGGAAAGTGTGTGGTGGAGGATGGAACTTAATGAGTAGAGCCAAAGTTGAGGCTGGAATTTAGTGGGTCTAAAAAACATTCACTGGTGATCATTTAATCCAGCCATATTTGTATTGTGAATTGATGCATTTAGGCTTACTTTTGGATGTAATTGCAAAATATACTGAGTGAGTTAACCCTGACCTTCTTTGCTATTCTTACGTTTTCTTGATACTTCTTTCTTTTCTTAATTTTGTTCCTAAGTATGTCAATATTATTTGTCTAGTATTTTTAATTATGCTTTATTCTATTGATAATTAGTTTAAAATATGCATATTCTGTATTTCTCTACAAATCTCAAGGACAAAAAGGAAGCTACAGCACAGGGCAAAAGAGTCAAGAGTTCAAGGTCAGCAGCAGCAGCAGCTTCATAGGGAGTTTAATAACAACCTGAGCTATAAGATATTCTATCTAAAGGAAGGAAGGGGGGAGGGAGGGAGGGAGGAAGGCTTTTTAAGGCAAGATTTTATATACCTGACAAAATGTAGAGCAGGTTAGACCAGTGGCTCATTACCTTTTTATAAGCCACAGAGCTTTTCAAAAAATAGTAGAAGTTATAGATTTTTCTCTATAAAAGGATTGCAAACATGTCATGAAAACTAAAAAGTTGAAATGGTTTATAAGATCATGAAAATACTTTAATGTGTATATTGATCATATGACATGAAAACATCAGTGAAAAGTTTTCTTTTAATGGTAATAAAATAATCTATACACAAAAGAACCTTTCTACACTCTATAAAGACAGCACAAAATCTCCAAGCTGAAAGAAAATACTTATACAAAGCAAGAAATAAAGCATTCCTAGACATGCTGAATCATTAAAGTCCAGAAGCTTCTTCTAAGTCCTCACCACCCATTCATTTCAGATAAGGATGGAGTTGTTTCAGCCTAGCTCTTCTGGACAAGCCGACTCTAATTGGGCGGCTGCACGTCTTAAGAGGATGCACTCTGGAAATGCCATGTGAGAAATGACTGCCTGCAAAGATGACAATATAATTTACAGAAAGAAGCAAAAATTACCAATATGCTTAAAAGTCCATATTCTAATCATGACACTAACCACATTCGCTAGAGATGTACACACCAACCACTCTAAGTGCATTATCGTACTTAGTCCTATTATATTCAGTTCTAAAGTCTGGAAAGGTAAGTACAGGAAGAGTAGGAAACCAGTCACCTATGAGCAGTATTCCAGTCAGGGACTCTGACATAAGAACAATAAACCAAAAAAAACTAATTAAAAATTAAGCCAACTTGATAATGTACTTTATGCATGTCATTTTTCAACTAGAAGCTAAGCAAGTCTGCCATGTTGTTAATGGTTATATTTGTTTTCTAATAGAGAGTATTGTTTAATAGAATACAAGTATAGGCCGGGCGGTGGTGGCGCACACCTTTAATCCCAGCACTTGGGAGGCAGAGCCAGGCAAATCTCTGTGAATTCGAGGCCAGCCTAGGCTACCAAGTGAGTTCCAGGAAAGGTGCAAAACTACACAAAGAAACACTGTTTCAAAAAAACCAAAAAAAAAAAAAAAAAAGAATACAAGTATAATTACAGCTACAGATTACTCTGATTTTTAGTTTTATTTAACTTCACACTACATCAATTTCCAAGAAATTCAAATATTTCACAGAGTTGTATTTCTCCTTAGATCAGTTAACTTAGACAGGTAGATATGATGCATTACCCTTAAGATTTTTCCCCATAAAAACTATAAAGTACATTTGTAAGACTCAAATATAAATTGGTCTTTAGTGAATTAGTATGACTTTAATACTATAATATACTAAAAACACTGTCATCAACCCATTGATGACATTTTGTTAAACCCATTTTGTTAAATCTATCAAAAACTAAACACTATGATTTCAAAGTTGAGCAAATTGAATATATCTATGGTAACATTGATGAAACAGATTCCAAATTTAACTACATATCAATAACATTAACCCTCCAAAAGCTGTAAATCCATTTTGATACTTTACCATTAAAATTATAAATTTAATGATGATCAAAAATATTATTATTAGATTTTTTATAAACTTAAGGGGATGCCCAAATCAAACAAAATTATTGGGTCATGCTGATATGCTATATTTAGTTATATATTAGACAGTTTTTGGAATTTTGTATAAAATGAAGTTTTTCATTAAAAGATTATTTCAGAACAAAGACAAAATTAATCATCTATTTCTTTTTTAGAGTACACCTTTCCTTTTTTACATTTAATATAACAGTGCCTTATCATAATTTTACAATGGAAAATGTGTATATTGATCATATGACATGATAGGAAATTGCTATACTAATTTCTATCAGTAGTAGGTCTTTTGTAAAATAATGACCTCTTTCATTAAGCTATATTGTTGATAATATATTCCTTTGAAGAAAAAAATGATTTTTTTCTTATTGTTATATGCTTGATTAATTTATTGTTCACATTTTTAAACGAATATAAACATTCCAGAAAACTGTGAGAAATTGTTCTTAAAAGTCAATATCTAAAAACATGTCTTAAAGCTGGGTGATGGTAGTGCACGCCTTTAATCCCAGCACTCGAGAGGCAGAGGCAGGTGGATCTATGTGTTTCAAGGCTAGCCTGGTCTACAGAGTGAGTTCCAGGGTAGCCAGGGCTACAGAGACAAATCCTGTCTTGAACACCCCCCCCCCAAAATAAAAACATGTCATGATTAGGGCATGGCGGCACACCCCTTTAATTCCAACACTCAGGAGGCAGAGGCTGATGAATCTCTCTCTGAGTTCCAGGAAAGCCTGGTCTACAGAGTGAATTCCAGGACAGCCAAGGCTACACAGGGTGTGGTCAATAGCCTAATAACACCTACATCTGCGTCTTCTAGGAGACTGTTCAAAATGCAGAATCTCAGAGCTTAACTCCAGTGAAAACAGAATCCTATACCAGGATCTTCAGAAGATTCACATGCACATTAAGGTCAGAGCAACACTGGCCTAAATGACATATAAAATACCTGGTGAACTGGCAGCTGCCACATAACATGCGACAATGTGGATCTGTGTTCCTCAACTCTTTCTAGTCTACATCAAATTATATTCCTAATCCAATTGTTCCCTGTCTTTCAAGGAATAAGGAGACTCCATCCGGTCCAGCCTAACTCTTTCGATTCATGGATTATCAGTCTCCCAGGGATCACGTGATTCCAGGGGAGAAGAGACTGCCTTTTACTCCTGATCATCCAAAGGCATCAGTTAATTTCTAAGGTTAATTCATCAAAGACTGAGGTAAAAGGAAAGACAAAATGAAGGTGCTGGATATCATCCTTCTGATGATGAAAAGCCATATAAATCTATATGAGAAATGGTGGCTCACTGAAGACACTTGAATAAATATATTTTCCTTGCAATGTAGCCTTTTTGGATTTGATATTGTTACATAAACATATTACAAGACTAACCTCAACTTGTTCCCTAATTTCAATCCTATCCTTATTTCTACCCACTGGTACAAGTTAGAATAAATACTAAACTTATTTTTGCTTTATTCTGATACTAAAAATTCTTAGGTAAGGATTACTGGCAATTGTTTAATTTTTCTTTGGTTGTTTTCTTTAAAAGCAATTAAAAATAAATGTATAATAGTCATACTCAAAAATCATGTTAACACCTAAAAATAATAAGTAATTGCTAGTGTATTTGGTTTCTGGCCTCAAACCTGTACCAGAGTCTCCTGTCAATGTCTCTCTAGTACTCAGAACAAGGTATGATCCACCACACCCAGATCAGTATTAGTAAACTGTTTATATAATATCTACATTAGAATATCCATAAAGGAATAAAATATGGAGGAGTGGTTCTCAACCTTCCTAATGCTGCAACCCCTTAAAACAGTTCCTCATGTTGTGGTGAGCCCCAACCACAAAATTATTTTCATTGCTACTTCATAACTGTAATTTTGTTACTGCTATGAATCATAATGTAAATATCTGATATGCAGTATGTCTTATGTGGAACCCCTATAAAGGGTCCATTCAAGACCCAAAGGAATTGCAACCCACAGGTTGGGAACGAATGGTATAAAGCATAATTGGGAGTGACATTTAAAGAATGGGGATCCAACTGGGATGGATTCTCTTTTGTTTGGTATTTTGCCAATTAATAGTACATACATGATAAATCACACATTTGAAACACATGCCTTATCACTTAGATTATTGTCATACCTTACTGAAAATATTTGACCATATTATGCAGAGGGCATTTCCAGTATTATTCTAATCTTTAGCCAGTTTCCACCTATTGAAATTAGTAACATTTGTATTTTTCAAGGTATAAAATTTTGTATTTGTTTTCTACCAACCAAAGTATTTTCATCATGCTAAAATAACATGTCAGCCGTCTTAAAACTCTAGAAAATAACAGAAGATCTTACCTCCCTTCAATAAATAATTGTACTTTTCTATTTTACATTCATCAGGAGAAAAAGCAGAACTTCTAGGGAAAGGTTTCTTATAATCTGAAAATAAACATTAACATATTTTCATAGCCCAAGCTAAATTTTATGTCATTCCAATGACTAGTTGGTTAAAACCCTTTCTAGAGAAAGTAACTTTGGTCTACAAATGTTAACAATATTAACAAAGTATGTTTTTATAAATACTACCTTTGATCGGCTCCTAATATTTAGAAAAATTAGATAAGACTCTGGAGCTTCTCTTAAAATTTAAATAACTTGTTTTCTTCAACTTCAGATTATTATCTAACATTTTAATAGATTTCTGTGGGAAATAGTATACATTCATAAATAGTCTCTTCTATGTTACTTTTTGCCAAAAATTATATATTTTCCTTACACAGGAAAAAAACCACTAATTTTTTATCATGAGTAAGAAATTTAAAAATAAATGGCATACCTTCCTCAGAAGTAGAATGGAGGAGTTCTTCCTCTGATCTTGGATAATACTCATTGGGAACTACCTGTCCTCCATGAATAGGTATTGTTTTCCAATTAAATAAACCTTGGTGCCTATGTTTGTTGGGGCCTGCTTTCAAATCGAGCGGCAAAGAAGATGCATTTCTTTTATTGGTTTCAACCATTTCCAAATCTTTTTCTATCTCCATTCTTGCCTCCTTAATATCATTACTTTCTCCAAAGTAATTTTCTTTCCTAATGTTTGTTTCCGCAGTACTTGGAATTTCATTTTCCTTACTAATTTCATGAAACATACGAAGCTCTTCAAGTACTAAATCAAATTTACTCTTCATCTCGAAATCTTCTGCTATTGGCAGAGTTTCTGTTGATAAACATTGAGCAGTTAAGCCCTGAAAACACTCATTGTTCTCTCCACTTGAATCACTTTCAAACTGATGATCAGCATATAATGTAGAGTCATTCTCAGGATGAAAATGCTTTGAATTAGCTAACTCGCTTTCTTGCAAAATACCTCCATCCTCTTTTATTTTAGTTCCGTTATTTTGATTAGCAGATTTAGTTTCTTCCACATTTACATTCTTACTCACTCGTGAAGCTAACTGCACTAAAGACACTCTGTCAATTGGAGGAGAGCTATCCTCTTCCTTCTCTGTGTCGATAGCCTTATGAGCTTGGCAACTCCTTGAACTTTCTGTGGCCTTTACATCCTTCTTCAGAATAAAATCACATATTTTCCATTCTATTTCACCTAACAAGTTCTCCAAGCTGAGCTCCTGAGTTATCACCATAGCATTCATCTGGTCACTGTGCGTTGTATTTTGGCTTAACAATGTGCCCAGTTGCCTAACTTGAAAGACATCTTCAAATATGAACTTAAAAATGAAGTGAGGGGTCTGATGGCAGGTTAAAGTATTATTGTCTTTATTTTTGGAAATGTATTTTTGTATAGTATAGTACCTCAGCTGAAGTATATTGGCATTTTTGCCTTTACCATTAAACCAAACAACCTCTATAAAATTGGGGGGATGACCCACAGTTCCTACCATCAGCGTCTTTGAGTGTTGTTCATGTACATCCCTGAATTTTGCATTGTGATAATCTCCCTTGTTTAAAAGGTCAGTCTCTAGCAACTTTGCCAAATTCAAATTTTCTCCAAGTTTTTTCATAGTTTCACAGATAATCCTAAAATTATTCAATATCCAACTATTTCCCCTCTTCCTTTTCAAAACAGATCTGTTATAGCCCAAGCTTTGAAATTCTTCTTTTCTGGTAGGTATGTAAGAATCTAGAGTCCTTTCTGTTCCCTCCCTATCCACATCTTCTACTGTTAGAGTGAAATTCTTTTCAGTCTCTCTTACATCACACTCAATACTACTGTGGTGATAGTAGTTTAGATCGATCGAGTCTATTTTCCCTTCAACAGTGAGTGACTGGTGGTGACTTTCACAATACTCAGAAAAACAGTTTTCCACACATACATTTTTTTTATCATCCTGTAACTTTTGTTTCTTAGCATCAGGTCTATTTTGGGACCAGCAAATGTTTGTGAAATCCCTAACATATGCCTCAGTTTTGTCATTCTTTTTCTTTGCTATTTCCTTTAAATAGACAAAGGACATGTTGCTATTTAAATCCCTTGGAAACTCGGGGTAAATTATTGTGATGTTATCTCTAAAAGAGCTGGGTTTGGCGCTTTCCAAGCAGGCCTGGTTTTGAAATTTTGGTATTTTTAGTGTAGATGATGAAACGCTGTTTTCTTTTTTCTCTGAGGTTACGACACTGTCCACTTTACGTCTGTCCTTAAGGTCGTGTAATGTTGACTTAGTTTCCTCAGAAACTGTAACATCTAGAAGTGGGTTTCCTGGCTGTCTCACAGAATTCTTTTCTTTCAGAAGAGTTTCCTTCCCTCGGACAGGGAGTTCTTCGGGCTCATGTTTGACACTTTGGACTCCGGGCTTGGAGGTGTCGGGCGGAAAGTGACTCACTTCGGCTCGGCCACCACGGAGCACCCCCAGAGCCTCCCTGCCCTGCAGCCCTGGCCCAGGAGACCTTCCTGGAGCCCTCGAACAAGCTACTCTTCCTGAGATTCCAGACCGCCAACCGCTCTGCGTCTGGAATGTTCCGTCCGGCCACCCCAGGCCACACCGCCGCCTCCCCCTGGCCGAGCTCCCCGGGTTCTTTGGAACGAGGAACGCCGTGAAGGGTCTGGGCGACCACTCCCAGGCCTTTTCTACCTCAGACAAGCGAGGCACCACCAGCAGCGGCCATCCCGCCTCAGAGACGCCGCCGGCAGCCTCCTCCGGACCGGGCCGCTTGCTGCTGGGTGACGCCGCAGCGGGATCCTCAGGAGGCCGTTCTGAGGTGACAGGCCGGGCAGGCCCCGCAGGCCACGCGGGGCGCGAGAGAGACATGACCGCCGGCCACCGCGAGCCTCTGCCGAGGTCCCCGCCACGCTCCAGCCCTTTTAAAGGACGCGAGCCGGCTCCGCCACGCCCCCCCGGCTCCGCCCCGACCACGCCCCCGCCCAGCCCCGCAAGGCCAGATTTAGGTAGTCTACCCAGGTCTCGCCCCACCCTGACCCCGCCCCCGACCCGCCCCCTCAGAGCTCCGCCCTCACCTGTGTCTGTCAAAGCCCTGGACCGTTACACCTTCTATTTTTAGCGCATTTTAAAAGCCGTTCTACCTGTTCTCCGCCTTCTCTCCGGCAGAATTGGGGGCTTGGGGGCGGGGGGGGGGAATCAGAATCTGTCTGTGTTTTAAGTTTTGTGAGAGCAGCCTTATTTTTTTTTTTTAAAGTTCTAAAGTCGGTGTTTTCCTCTGAAGCAGTTTCTCCTCAGTTTTTCTCAGGTGGATTGTCTCCTGAAATCCAGCGACCCCCGTGAGCGCCAAACCAACTCTCTCTGTATCTGGGATTGAAAAAAATTTTTTTTTCTAAACATCCCAGTTATAGTTAAAATCGGCTTTCCTGTTTCATTAAAATAAAAATAAATATTTGTGGGGAAGGCGCTGTTACTTAACCATCTGAATATTTAGGGGAAATGGACAGAACTGAGAACCTAGGAAATTATCTGCTCTTTAGTTAAGGCCAAGACTATATATACTTTTCGAGTGTTGTAGAGTTTGCTTCCCAAATATTGTGGAAAATTTTACTAAGAAATAAAAATTGCATGTTTGAACTTCACTTAGTGTAAATACAATAATCCGGTAGTGGCTCATATTTAATAATAAATTTTTAATGCTATTTCATTTTTCCCTTTGCATTAAGAAACATCTTTATGATTTAGAGTCAGTGCCAATTTTTGTAAATACTGTAATCATGGAGAATAAAAATGATCTTCAAAACATTTATTTATATACATGTTTATTAAGAAAATGTAATTACTGTTAAGTGAGCATAAACCTCAATCCTCTTGATGATTGTTTCCATGTTAGTATACTGTATTTTCCTTTAAAAAATGTATAAGCACTACAGAAATGTACCACAGGAAACTAATTTCAGAACTCTCAAGGTACATATGGAAATATGTAATCAGTGCAATGTTTTCAGCAATAAGACATTCATCTACCTCAAGTCTTACAAATGCTTGCAGAGATATTATCTTTTTCCCATTCTAGGTGTCTGACTTTAATGTATAAATTCTTTCAGAGACATGCTTACTTAAGGTTGTAAAAAGACCTTAAACAGAACCACCTCATCAACAGGCCAAGAATGTGGCAGTGGTTTAAATCACACACCAGTGTGTTCTCAATGCACAGCTTCTGTATGTCTTATGTTGCCTTTTTATCCCAGATTCCATGAATCTGAATTCTGTGCTTGTAATCAACCCATAGGGGTGGCTTGCCTAGCTAACACGAATAGAAAGGGTACAGAACTATGCTATTAAGAGCAAGATTTTTTTTTTACCTGTAAATGCCATATTTTTTGTGACTTCTAAAAGTTGAACTCGGTGTTTTACATTTTTCTTCATCTTGATAGATTTTACAGGAACACACTCTTTTCCAAACCCTCCATTGCACCATTATTTAACAACCACGCATTTTTAAGGACCAGGAGGCAAAATATAAATGTGGCAAAACCTTACTCAATAAATTGCTTTAGAACTACATTCAAGTCATTATTAAATGTAGAGAAATGTGTAATGCTTTGGCTCCATTTCTTTCCATATATATGGATATATAGATGTATACATATATAATACATATATATACATATATTCTGTAGAAATAAACAGTAATTGAGACCAAATTAGATGTATTTTGTTGCATTCCCTATTTAAAATTACACTAATGACCACTGTCATTTATAAATAATGCCCATAGAAGTTACTTACTATTTATATATTTTTTTCCTTTAAGTTTAAATGCTACCTCAAAAGGAAACAGGTCATAAGAAGTACAGAAGGCTGTATCTTCAACTCATAGCTGAGGCTTGTTTTAAAGCTCATTTCAAATGGCACACCTCTCTGTATCATTTTACCTGCTTGTCCTTTGAAAGCACTTGTCTCTTTTAATAACAGTAAACTGGGATTTTTTCAGGGCAGCCACGGCCTGCTTCCTTTCAGCCAGGTGTATTATTGCAGTTCAGATCTAAATTGAACAAGTGAAAGAATGATTGAATTCATGAGATAAGCCCCAAAATGGAGCTTCGCCACTGAGTATCTGTCAGAACTGTTAAGAGTTCATTCCACATGTTGAGATCCCAATGCTTAATGTCAATGTCCCCAGCGTCGCTTGGGACATCTACAGTGAAGACTTATGTTATCTTCTTCTCCATGATTGTGTGTGTGTGTGTGTGTGTGTGTGTGTGTGTGTGTGTGTGTTTAACCACTTGCCGCAGAATGCTTGTTTTCTTGTTACTGTGCTATTCCATGCGTGTTCTCAACGCCCTTCTCTTTCTCCACCGGGCAAATCCCTAGCATCCTTAAAGGGTCAGCCTACTGAAAAGTTACAGGAAAGCATCTTTTACATCATCCCAGCTGTTTTCAGTCCCTGGGCAGATGACCTATATCCCCAGTTCTCTTTTGACAGTGAATGAAGAGCATTAGGTGAGGGGGGAAGAGGAGGTGAAGTCTAATACTGTGTATATCTTCACACACAGTGGCCTTTCAGCTGAGCAACAGTGGTGCATCACATATCATTTAAGAGGAAACAACGTACCTGCAAATGATTAAAACCAGAAGCCATCTCCTCCCCTCCCAGTTTTAGGACAGTCTATTGCCTATCCACTCTCAAACTAGAAACTCCTAGTTTTACTCTTCTGCCTTTTTACTGTCATGTCCTAACACCCAACAACTTGACTCTACACAAAATACAACCCTGATATTGAACCCCCTGATTTATTCATAATATTTACCTGTATTTCAATCCCTCATCACCCCTTCATAAGCCCCTATAGTAAGTTGCCCTTCATTTATTAGTCTCTCCTTAATTGCTTAACACTACTACAAGCATTTTCTCAATAAAATGTGAATCGTTTTTTTTATTTCTTTACTTCAGAACTTCACTGGACACTTGGACACTTTGAAATAATCCACAAATTGTAATTTGTCATCTAATGAGTTAATCCATAGTTTAGCTCTGTTCTACTTACATTTTTTTTTTTGTCAGCTTGACACAAAACTGGACGTACGTATATGGGAAGAGGGACTCCCAGTTGAGGAACTGCCTCCACCAGACTGTTCTGTAGAAGGCCAATTTCTGGATGATTAATGTAAGCAGGTTCCGACCACCGTGAGTGATGGGCCTGGGTTGTATAAGAAAATAAACTGAAGCCAGGAGGATCAAGCCAGTAAACTGAGTTCCTCCTCAGCCACTGCTTCAGTTCCTGTCTCCGGGTTCCTGCCTTGGTTTCCCCTGATGATATGCCAAATAAAACCTTTCTTCTCCAAGTTGCTTTTGGTCCTAATGATGTTTAATCACAGCAATAGAAACTTGACTAAAACAAATTCTGTGATGGTTGAATAAGAATGGCCTCCATAGGCCCATGTATCTGAATGCTTAGTCATCAGGGGGTGGCCCTACTTGAAAGGGATAAGGAGGTGTGGCCTTACTGGAGTAGGTGTGGCCTTGTGGGAGGAAGTGTGTCTCTGTGGGTGGGCTTTGGTGTTTCAGAAGCCTAAGCCAGGCCCCTTGGTTCTCTCTCTTCCTGCTGCTTGTAGATCTGGATGTAGAACTCTCCGTTTTTTCTCTAGGCCCATATGTGCTTGCACGGCAACGCGCTCACTACCATAAATAATGACAATGGACTAAACCTCTGAAACTGGAAGCAAGCACCAATTAAATGCTTTCCTTTATAAGAGTTGCCATGGTCATGGTGTCTCTTCACAGCCAACACAACACTGACTAAGACAAAACTCCAAAATGGTTTTTACCTTCCAAGTATTCTTCTATATTATTCTAGGGTCTCTCAAGGAACAAAACCCATAGAATAAATAGGTGCTAAAGGGGGTGTATTAGATTGGCCTACAGGATGTGTTCCGGGTTGCCCAACAATGGCTGACTCAAAGGAGAGGCCAAGAGTCTAGTGGTTGCTTGGCTCACAAGGGCTGGATGTCTTAGCCATTCCAATCTGATGCAGGAGGCCTGAAAAAATCTTGGAGATTGGGTAGTTCTGACACTGCCAAAAGAATGCAACAGTGCAGAGGCAGCAACAAGATGTATGCCCTTGCCTTCAAGCATCAAGGAAAACAAAACATGCAAAGATTCGCTTCCTGCATGTACCACCCACATTTAGAGTGGGTCTGCTTACTTCAAACAATCCTATCAAGAAAGTTTCTCAAAGAGGTGCCACCAGCCTGCCTTTTAGTTGACTCCAGATCCACTCAAGTTGACAGCCGAAAGTTGCCATCATACAATATTACTCGTCTGTGTGCAGAACTGTATGTCTTATCACTCTTTGAATACATAGGCAGAGAGTTTCAGCTTTGGACAGAAGGTGGATTATTGGCCTGGAGTAGTGGATTTCATTTACGTTTGCAAAGTGATTTCAAATTCTACAACTGTCTTGCATCTTTGCACACCCACAGATCTATCTGCTGGCCATCTTTTCCGTCTCTAAATCATACCTAATTTACATACCCTGTATACTTAGCTAGTTACAAATACCCTTTCCCTGAGCCCACCACATTAGAGAATCAATTGAGAATGTTCAGCTATTTACAACATCCATCTGATATCCTAATAAGTTTCAGCATCAATTGAAAGATTATTTGACCACCCACAGTAACTAAGGGATGGTGAGAAAAGAAAATGTAATTTTCCTCCACTGAGGAACTCCCTAATTAGTTATTCAACACCAAGTGACCAGCTTTGAAATTATGTACATCCAACACTAAATGGACTCAGCAGGCTGTACTCTATACTTATACATATGTGTGTGTGAAACAATAATGAAGAAGGGTTGCTAGGAGTTTGAGAGGGAATGCGGGTGGGACGTGGATGGAGTTGGAGGAAAAGAATGGAATGGAGGGAAATAATGTCATTGTATTTTAATAAAATGTTAACAAAAAAGAAAATATATCAGTCAATGAAATAAAAGCAAGAGTTTGTGTTTTATTAGAATTCTTGCAGTTGTAAGTAACTTCTCTTTTAGAAAATAATAGTGATCTCTTTTTAGTTAACCTTTTAGAAGAGACTTTTCAAATTTTTAAGTTGGCAGCATGTCTATCACTTTTTTAATCACCCAAATTTATGCTTTCTTTTTTTGCATAGCTTTGGGTTGTTTTCTTGCTGAGATTAGTCACTTTATGTTGCTTGGTTACATAACAAACATTTAAAAAGACAATGAAAAGTCATATAACTATCTTTCGCTTTGTATTTTTATGGAAATATACATATCACATTAAATATAAAATATATATCACATGAAAACAATAGGGAAGGTTTTAATTGAGTAAAGAGTTACATGACTAAGACCTGGAGTCAGCCTAAGCTTGGTTCTATGGTCCACATTTTGGGGATGTAAGAAAACGATTAACCCTTTCTGTTTTACATGTATTTACTTATTATATATATGGTTATGAGGTGTATTACTTGTCCTTATTAAGCCTTTTTATACCAAAGGATCCCTGCAGGCAGAAGCTACTGAACACACTGAGCCATCTCTCCAGATCCCATTTGATACTTATTTCTAAGTGGAGGGCCATACAAAGAAGTATTTGTATGTTTTTGGTTTGCTTGTGGTTCTGCAATTTCAGGATGGAAATAGGTTCAGATGGAGGAAGTCAATGGGCTCAAATAATGGTTCCAATTCTGTTATCTAGAGCACAGTATAGACATACATATCAATTAATAACCATTAAATCATACTCTCATCTGATCTGATGTTCTGATCTAACTCTCCTTTGATTTGTTGGGCGGTTATTTTGTGCAAGAAGTGTGTATGGTGTTGAAGTAAACAGTGCAACATATAAATGCATATGCATTTATATATGTATGGGCAGAGAGAAAGAAAGAGAGGGGGGAAGAGGGAGGGAAGAGGGGAAGAGGGAGGGAAGAAGGGAGGGAGGGGGAGGGAGATAGAGAGACTGGGACTGGGGAACCTGACTGAGTTCAAATCTCCAGCAAGGACACAAAAAGCAAGGGGTGGTAGCACACGCTGCTGGTAAAACCAAATGTTGGAGGGGAAGACAAAAAAGGATAGCTGGAGGCTAGCCCAGCAGGGTTGCCAGTTCAGTCAGTTCCTAGGAGACTTTGTCACCGGATAGATAGATAGATAGATAGATAGATAGATAGATAGATAGATAGATAGATAGATAGATAGATACATAGATACATAGATACATAGATACACAGATACATATATACATAGATATAGATAGATACATAGATAGATAGATAGATAGATAGATAGATAGATAGATAGATAGATAGATAGATGAGAGATAGACAGATGAGAGAGAGAGAGAGAGAGAAATGTAAATAAAAATAAAGTTTCAAAAAAAATAGGCCAGCAAGTAATAAGTAATAGCACAATCCTCGCTATGGGAAAGACCAAAGTGAGACATCCAGAGAAAGAAACCAAAAGCAAGCTCTCCTAGAGCTTCGAGTGCCATCACTGTGTCTAGATTCTCTGAACATACCTGAATAAAGCTTTCCCCATTAAAGTGACCCTTGAAGTTACCATAGCGGCTGCTAGAGACACACTTACCCCTGCGACAAGAACTGGAAGTCCATGTGACAGAGGCAGAGTATGGGCACTGTATTCTTTCGTCTAGACTAAGGTGACAAACGCTCACACAGCTTTTAGGAGCAATGAATACAAGCAGAAATCATATCATTAATGACTCATTCTCCTAGACTGATATATTTATTACCTTAAACAACAGGAAAAAGAGTATCGATCCATTTAGACATCATTAGAAGGGTCTATTTTTAAATATTCATATTGGATGCTTACAGACCAAGGAATAAACTTAAGTTTTTCTGAATCATCCTTGATCTATCAGATTCCATTTTGCTTTCAGAGTGAACACAAGCTCAAGTCCCAATTACTTATTTTTCAAACAGAACAAGATGTGTAAAAATTTTCATGATGTTCCCAGGTATCAAGATTTTAGTAGATATTGTGGCTATTATAAATTTGTTCTTAGGCTGTACCCCTTGTGAATGACCCTGAAGGTTATCATGGTAGATAATAATATGTCATTTTGGTAAAACTCAAATGTGAATGTTCTACAACCATAAAGTTACCACTTGTAAATGAGTCTCTAAATTTATAAGGCTAATCAACTGACCATAGTGTGCTTGTGGTCACGATTTGATTGTTTCTGTTGTGTTTTGCTTAGGAGTCTGTTAATGAAGGGCAGTTGTGGCACATGCCTGTAAATGCCAGAATTTGGGAGAGATAGGTGGATCTCTGTGAGTTGAAGGCCAGCCCTGATCTACAAAGTGAGTACCAAGACAACCAAAGCTACACAGAGAAATCCTGTCTCAAAAAAAACAAAACAAAAACAACAGGAAAAAAATTCTGTTAACAGAAAGAAGGTGGCTATTTTTACTGCAAGATGACTTTATCTCAGGGTAGTACTCATATATTGGAGTCTTGGGAGGCCTTAATAAAAATTCTTTGTGTATAACAAAGACATGCAACATGTTCAAGAATTCCTATAATTTAATCTGTTACCTTAGCTTACTTTTTAAATAAATTTAAAAATCCAGAATCAGTAAATTTTTGTTAATATGACTATATTTTACACAACCAAATTTCTTTTTGGCAAACTTAAATGATTCTTAAAGTTTCACCCTTCCCCCTGCACCCCACCCTCACCCCCTTCCCTCTACACTCCTGTTCCACAGACATCCATTCTCATGGCCTCAGCTCTTCACTCACCTCTGGGTAACCATCAATTTTGTGTTCCCGACACAGACCTCTCACCGAAGTCCCATATCTACTTGATGTCCATTGACTTCTCCATGCAAATGTGGCACAGCCTTTCAGATGAGAAACACACATCCAGAAGTGGAGCGCCTTCTCCTGCTCTTTTGTTTATTTATGGTGTGTGTTCGAGCTTGAATTTCTATGTGTAAATGTGGCCACGTATGTCCAAGGCAAAGGATGTCCTGGCTGTTTTTCTACTGTGTATGCCAGGGCAGCTAGTGCAGGAGCTTCTGGGGACTCTTCTGTCTGTCTCCCAGGAAGGGTTCTGGAATACAAACTAATGCTAGGCATCTGGATTCTATGTAAGTTCTAGGATTTGAACTCAGTTCCTCACTCATGCCTGACAAACTTTTTTACCTACCAGACCATCTCCCAGTCTCTCTTTTTATTTGAAAAAGTGCTTCTTTTGTTTTCTAAAATCAATATCATGGGTTGGGAGCCCAGTAACAATTGGATGGTGGCACTTAACTCTACCTTCTCCTTTGCAGATAAACAAGCATCAAATTCTATGGAACCTACCCTGGCAGCATCTCAATACTATATCCATGTACTTTGCAACTTTTCTTTGATATGCCCATAATCTGATGTAATTATAAAAATTTTCCTTAACAATTCCCTTCACCTCCAATTAGACCTGTTTTATTACCCTGGCAGTTGAAAACAACAAAACAAAACAAAGAACAAAACAAAAAATGGAACACAGAAGCACAACTTTTCCTTCTAATAAAAATCATACACAGAATTTTATTTATGTAAGATATATAAATTATATATATATAAATTAGCCATTTTTCTGTTGCTATAAAGAGACACCATGACCAGGGCAGTACCTGATAGAAGAAAGAGGTGGGCATGACACTGGAACAGTGGTGGAGAGATTACATCTGACCCACAAGCAGGAGGTAAAAAGTGAGAATTCACGAGGAAAGGTATAGGTTTTTGAAACCATCAAAGTCCATCCCCAGTGACACACCTTCTCCAACAAGACCACACCTCCTAATCCTTTCCCAACAGTTCCACCAACTGAGGAACAAGCATTCAAATATAGGAGCCTATGGGGGCCATTCTCCTTCAAACCACCACATCTTATAAATCCGTCCTGGTTTTAAATGACACTATTTTCCTGATTTTTTTAAATCTTTTTTCATTAAAAGGTAAAATATAACAAGGCAGAATGAAATGACAGTGTAAATGGCGCGATAGACTTCCTCAGAAGTTGTACTTTGCGGAAATTATAGGTGAAATACTTTCCTTTTTTCTATATTTTAAGTGACTTGTATAAAACAATATTCCTACATACTTCAAATTCTGAAGCAACGTGTATAAGTTTTTAAAATCTCTTCAGTAAGTGATTTGCATTTACAGTTCCAAACTTTCCATGGATTTGACAACAAATGCTTAATGAAATGTTCGACACCTTTAGTCTATGTGTTTTCAGTGTGTTCTTGTAACCTAACCAAAGGAAAAAAAATTGAGTGAAATAAATTTTATTTTTTCTTCTGGGAGTATAGGTAATAGTAATTCACCTTCTTCCTAAATTTTAATCCATAACAGTATATTCTTATGATTCCAATCAAGAACTCGGACCTGGAAAAGACAGAAACCAGAGGAAGATTCTACAGCCTTAGAAGAGTAACAGAAACTATGACTAGATTACTCAGTTGCATCTACTCTGTGGTGATATTGTGTCCCCCAATATACTGTGTCTCTCAATAAAATTTGCCTAGAGATCAGAGGGAAAAGCCAGCCACTAAATAGAAGTCAGGCAATGGTAGCACATGCCTTTAATCCCAGCATCAGCCATAGAGGTCTGGAGGTCTGTACTGGCAAACAGGAAATGACAAAGCTGTACAGGAAGAGGAAGTGATGTAGCTAGGCTGAGAGAGCTAATGAGAGGACAGAATAAAAAGGCATATAGGCGTGGGTATATAGGAGAAGGTCACTTTGGAAGCTGCAGAGTTGGTAAGGTGAGGTGCGCTGTGGATTTCCCTATTTCCCTGATCTCTCAGGTTTTCACCGCTTCATCTGTCTTCATGTTTTTTATTTAATAAGATCATTTAGAAATTCATCTGCATACTTCAACAAGAAGGTGTACAACCTTTAGAAAGTGTTATTGCATGGCCCATCCTTAAAATTATAAAAATGAAGGTACTGATATCTGTTTGGCAATCAAATAGAGGATTGTGAGGTCATGTAAAAGTTATAAAACACAAGATTTTTCTCTTATTGCTTTTAAAATTATTTATTTGTTTTATTTTATATAACTTTAAAATGTAGTGTCTGCATAAACAAGATCTGAACAATGGCAATATCAATAGACATGCTAATGTGGAGGGGAGGTATCTTGTAGCTTTTTTTCTATGTTTAAAAAATAAATATAATATTTGTATTCATTCTTTGAGAATTTCATACAATGTATTTTGATTATATTCACCTTTTTTCTACTCATGAACTCATAGCAACTGCAGCTGCCCACATAAGACCTGAACAAGTTCAAACCAGTCAGCATTTTTCATGGAGCAGGGAGGGGCTCAGCTCAACTGAGGAGCTATTGGTAGTTACAGCTTCTAGGGAGGAACAGTCTATGTTCTTCAAAGGTGTGGACTCTGGTAGGTCAACCGTGTTCTGATGGATGACCCTATACCTATGAGTACACGGCCAGCATAATCTGGACTCAGTGGGTTATTAATTAAAAAAAATAAGAAGACATGAAATTGGGGGGTTAGGGAGGGCAACTTCTCTATTTTTAAAATTTCTTTTGTGGCAATTTCATACATGTATACAATGTGTTTTTGACAAATGAATACACATATGCAATGTATTTTGGACATATTCACCCCCATTATTCTCTTTTTCCCCATGCTTCTCCTGTTGAGCTCCTTATTATTTCCAATAATTTCCCATCCTACTTTTGTGTGTTATTTTTAAATGCTATCCACTGAGTTTATGAGGAGAGTGTGAGAGTGGGGGAATATTCACCAGCATTTGGGAAACTTACCATTGGTTAGACCATGGAGGAAAATGACTTTCATTCCCTACAGTGACCCATTAGTCCATAGCTCCCCAAGGAAGAGTGGAATTTCTTGAATTCTTTTTCCATCCATGATGGAATGTTGACAGGTCCCATCTTATGCAGGTTTCATGCACATACCTACAGCTCCTGTGTGTTTATGATTGTATTATTCATGTCATTTCCAGAGCACATAATTTCACAGTGCTTCTCCACAATCTCAGGCCCTTACACTCTTCCTTTCCTGTCTTCCATGGTGTTTCTTGGGCCTTGGAGAGTGTGATGTATGTTTCCTCTAGGGGTGAGCACTCAACAGTTATTCATTCTTAGTATTTGGCCACTTGTAATTCTGCATTAACTACCACCCACTGCAAAACAAGCTTCTCTAACCAAAGCCGAGAGCAGAACTATCTGTGACTATAAACATGAATATTTAGAAAGCATCTTGACAACATGTCCATTTAGTAAAACAACTGTAGTAGATTCTCTCATAAGTCCTGTAACCTCCTCAGCCATGTGTTTTTGACCAGGCATACAATACCAGGCATGAGTTCCCTTCTACAGAGTAGACCTCATAACCAAATAAAAAGTGGTCGGTTGCACCCATACACCAGTCGTACCACTATCACACCAGTAGGCCTATCTTTTCTGGCAAGTTGGTATTGTAATGCACAGTGTCCACAGCTGAATAAGACCATGGATGACTTTTCTTCCTCAGCAGCTTGACTATCATCCCCCTGCACCATGAGTACTAGCCAAATGGAAAAGAGCTTCCAGCTCAATCCCAGTTTGATTTTTCTGTGGCTGACAACCAAACTGTGTGGTGTCAGCAAGAGTCTTACAACCGTAACACTTGTAACTTATTCCTAATGTCTACAAAACAATAATAAAAAAAAATCAACAATCTATCTGTCAGTGAATGCTTTTAAATATTTTGAATGTGGATTCTCCAGAGGATCCACAGTCAGGTCAAATGAGAGTAATTAAACCAAGACACTCATGCAATGGCTATAAAGTTTCTTCACATCAGAGTTAAAGATTTTTAAATACAGTTGAAAGGACAGGTTTATAACAATGTAACACATTCATTTTGCTCTCTAAAGTGAAACATGGACAACATAAGCTTTTCTGTAACAATTACTAAATGGGTTGTCATTACATAGTAGCCTATCTTTAATCGGAGCTGTACAATTTTGTATTTTCTATATATATTTGGTTGACCTTCACAGTAGCTTTGTGAAGTGTCTCCTATGTGCTATGAGGAGAAAGATTTTTCTGTTAAGGGATGCTATCTCAGCTGAACTTGAAAGATTAATAGACTGCTTGAAGATCACTCAAAGTAAAAGAATTTCCCAGAAGAAAGAGCTCTTGCAAAAGGAAATAGAGGTAGCACATTATCATGGGCTTAGAAATCTATAAGAGCCACATTGTAGCAGGGTACAGGGAACCAAGAAGACACAGCAAGATGGAGTTTATATGGGTCAAAGGTCACCTGAAAATGTTCTTGCATCCTGTGTGAAGAAGGCTTTTTTGTTTTTGTTTTATTTATTTTGTTTTGATTTGATTAAAAGGAGGCACTACCTAATGGTTTTAGTCAAGAATGATGAGATTTTTGTGTTTGCAATAATCGTGAGAATGAAAAGGTCTTTTGACTCAAATGCATGAATTTGATTGCCCAGCACCCACATCAAAATAGCCAAGTGCAGTGAACTACCTGTCTGTACCCTCAAGGGCTGAAGGACTGGGCACAGAAAGATCCTAGATGCTCACTAGCCAGCCAGTCCAGTCAATTAGTGAACTCCTGTTTCAGTGAGTAACCCCATCTCAAAATAAAATAAGGTGGAATGAATGAATGAATGAATGAACAAATGAATGAGGTCAATACTGACTAAGAAAGATATCCAAAGCAGACTTCTGACTATATGCACGCACACATGTGGATGTGCACACACACGCACACGCCCACAAATGTGTAGACATACAACTACATACCAAAAGGGAATGGGAAAAAACTAATCTAAGATGATAGGAGGCTGAATAACACAGGGATGTGAAGGATGGACGTGAGTCAGAAGATGGAATTCATAGGATTTAAGTAATGATGTGATGAGGAAAGGTGTAGGCGTGCTGATTTAAAGGACTGGCTTGGTATTAGGCACCATCAAAGACCTTCAGAGCAGGACAGGAAGAGCAGGTCCATGGAGCTGGATGAGAGAGACAGAATTATTTGTTTGAAGACTCTGTAAGAAATTCCCATGTAAGATGTTTTGTAGGAAGTTGTAAAGAAAAAAAAACTGGAGAGTAAGAGAAAGGCCTGGCTGTAAGGACATCAGTGGTCATTCTTTCTTTTCTTGAACATCTTCTCTGTAGGAATGGCAAAATAACCTTCTGGCAAAAAAACACTGCTGAGAATATAAAGGTCAGACTCAAATGTGGAAGCAAAAATAGAACATAGATTTTTTTTTTGCTTCTTTTTCAAATTTTTTTAGACAACATCTCACTATGTAACCTCGCTTGCTCCTTCAGGCATACTTCCTCATGTGCTATGATTACAGACTGGCATTCCTCTCCCACCTGGCTTGCTATATCCATTTCTGAGACTCTTAAGAAATGTCCAGGATTCAGGTGCTTTGTGAGGTGTTCAAAAGTCCAAGGAGACTGGTTTCCATGCTCTGGGATTGTATTTCAAACAGTTTGCATATGGCTATGGCTTGCGGAACTCAATAAGGGTGGGCAGGGAGAGGATCAACAAGATCCTTCTTAAGATGAGAATTTCAGGGCTAGAGAGATGGCTCCATAGTCGAGAGCAAAGGCTACTCTTGCAGAGGACCAGAGTTAGATTCCTAGCATCAGTGTCTGGCAGTGCACGATCCTCCGAAACTCCCGCTGCAGGGGATCATGTGCTCTATCTGACCTGTACATGCATGGGACAAACATACACACATTAATCTTAAAAAATATTAACATTTCAAGGGGATGAGGCTCAGTACCTCCTTCTAACCTCACAGGATTCCATGCTTCTGCAGTTTCTCATACACTTTACAAAACACAGAGAATACAAATACAGTGTATCAGAAAAACTATTGTATGGTCTTATTCAAGAATTAACTTCCTACCTGACTTTAGGAATGTTATTTTGTTGGTTTATTTGTGTATTTTTAAATACACAAATATTTTTGTTTTGTTTTGTTTGTTTGTTTTAATCTAGAAAGAAATGAGATAAAAGTAAGTTCGAGAATCTTCTGTAAAGAATATTATTTGTCAAGATGTGGTAGTTCATCCTTCCATCTTCATATTTGGGTTGCTTAAGCAGGAGAATTGTTGCAAGCTCAAGGCAAGCCCGGGCTACATAGTCTATTCCATAGCCCCCCTGGTCTACACAGTAAAATTAAAAGCAAAAAAAAGAAAAAAATCTTACATATAAATGTCATTGAGAAGTTAAGTTTTAGTTAAACAGTAGAAATAAATGGTCTGGAGTGATGAAAATGCTAATTAGCTTGAGTCAGTTGTTTTACATTGTGTATATATATACACACATATAATAGCATCATTTTGTACCTCATAAGTACATATCTATACAATTTGTCACTATGCAGTATAATTTTTAAGACTGTAATTTACAGCCAGGCGGTGGTGGCGCTTGCCTTTAATCCCAGTACTCGGGAGGCAGAGGCAGGTGGATCTCTATGAGTTCAAGGCCAGTCTGGTCTACAAAGCAAGTTCCAGGACAGGATCCAAAGCTACACAGAGAAACCCCACCTCAGAGAAACAAAAACAAAAAAGAGTATAATTTACAAGGAGAAAAAGAAAAATGACTCCTAAATTGTTTCTGATCATTTGAGGGCTCTAGTATCAATGAAGAACAACCCCTTCCTCCCCAAGCATCTTCCAGATTAGCCTCCCTTATACTCACCCCACCCAACACACCTCCCAAATGCTTAATGTGTAAAAACTTCCAATTAGTTTTTCGATATTAAGGTGTGGTCTTATATAAGGAAATGGCGTTCCTCTGTCAACGTGACGCTGTATTCAGTCCAATATCCCTATGCACATAGCACCTCCAGACTGCATTTCTCTGTTCTGGTTCATGGTCACTAGGCACACCTGTGTTTGCATGAGGGAGGAGAGCAGCTGCGGACTCCCTCACGTTGTAGAATACCTGGACATCCCTATCTCAAACATTCTGCAATCTCGAAGAGGGCACATCTTCCCAATTATTCAGCCTGGTTTTCCAGCCGTAACTCAATAAAAATCATTTAATTTTTAAAACAATACAACTTTTTAGAAGTCTAAGTGGATATACCATCGTAAGTGAAGACTAAATTAAGATGCCGTACTCGGACGCCACACAACGCTGTGGAATAAATGGAAATGTTTCTGGAAAAATAAAACCAGCTGCCTGCCTTCTTGGAACAAGCTACTGAAGTCGAATCTACCGAGTAACAGCTCTGTTTAAAGTACACCTGTGCATTCTTTTCCCCCTAAACACAAGAGCAAAGTAAGTTATCTAAAACTGAATATTGTCACCAGTGGGTCCTCAATGAGCAGGTTGGTTGGGTTGAAGCCGAGAAATAGCATCATGAAGCCTTCGGTTAATACACACTGCAGTGCATTGGCTGTGCTCCAGGGAGACACCAGACGGCCTCAGTGGGGAAAACCGACAAAAGATGGGGGGATTACTTTGAATACCCTCAGGGGCGATCTCTCCGGCCAACAAAAGCAACTTATCCAGACCTGGACTTTAGAGAAACTGAAAGAAACCTGCCTAGCCGGTGGGGATGCCCTGCTGCGCAGTGCGCACTGCGGCCTGGGAGCGCGGGGAGGGCGCCCGCCAGACCGGCTTAGTGCTCGGCTGCGGCAGAGCGCCTGGTCCACGTGGCTCCGGGATCCGGGTTTCCACTGTCACCCACACCTGGGGAGGGGTGGCAGGGGGAGAAAGAGCTGCCAGCGTTGTCCTGGGAGTCTCGAAGGCGAGATGTCTTCCTGTGGAGCCTTTCTGGGGAGTCTGGCGTGGAAAGAGCATTCATGAACTCTGGATCGGCGAGGTTAGTTTTGAACCTGCTTGGCGTTGTGGCCTGAGACCCTCACCGGGCATGATCCATCACTGGCCGGATTGTCTTCGTTCCGCTTTAGTTGCTTCAAATGCGTTCCAAGTCAGTCTCCCAGTTTGGAGCCAGCTGCCTCCTGGCAACCAGTTTAGAGCCAGTTGGCCACCAGGGGCGCTCTAGGTATCGCAGTTTCCTTGAACGTACCAAGGTATGGAAAGACCCTGAGCAAAATGCACAGCTCCGGGATAAAGGGGAACACTGATTTCCATCAGGCTCCCGGGACTTCTTTCCCTTGAAAATGAAGTTCCCACCGAAATTGAAACTCCAGAGGGATTTTTGTAAACGCCATCAACCCCAGAAACACAGGGCAGTGCCTGCTAGTGGGTGCTTCAAAGAAAAATCAGAAAGGGAGTAAAACAGTAAATGGGAAAAGCCATCCGTTGGGAGCATTTGAGAATTCTTCCTTGCTTTCCAGGTAGGGAAGCCACCAGCACTAACAGGGCGCTACTCTTTGCCAAGTTTTCTAGGCTTTGGCAGGCCAATGGGCAGCGGGGCAGAGCTGGCAAACGTTAAGCCATTCAGGGAGGGCCTTATGGATGAGGAAGGTGAAAACCCCGAACCTTCAACCTGGATCTGAAGGATCATCATTGGCTCCTTTCCCTCTACCTAACCCTTGCCCGATGCAAAGAATATTCAATACATGTTTACTTTGTGTATACAGATGGCACTTTCCAGCATTCGTTGATAGTCAACCAAGGTTCAGAAGCCTTTTAACACAACATTGCTTCTACAAGGCCCAGCCACCAGGCACTTGGGTCCCCTTCTCCTAGCACTAGACCCTCCGGGAAAAACACCCCCAGGACAAAATGAAAATTAAAGCCATTCTCCCCGTGGTGCAGGGACAGGGGCTGAGGGTCCAGCTGGCACCCTTCTCCTGAGGTTTCTGCAGTTTTCTTCACAAGGGCTGGACTAGAGCGGCGGGAAAAACCAAGCCCACGTGTTCTTGTCTCCTCTGACAAAGCTTTCAGGCACTTGGCCCAGGGAATCTCAGGGCGTGGTGAATGAATCCCTTCAGCCCTGTCTCATGCCCGTCCAGGTGCAGAGGCTGGGGTTAGCTGGGCTCCTTCTCCCAATCTCTGCTAAAATCCGGAGTGTCTGCTAAAATCCGGAGCCTCGGAATCCACCCGCAAAAACTCCGAGCCCTGCATCTGAGCATGCGCTGTCGCCAAGCGGCTTTTGGTCACAACTCTCCAGGCTGGGCTGCGGAGCGGCGGGAGGAGGGAGGAGAGAGAAAGGAGGGGGCGGGGCAGGGAGCAGCGAGGTGGAGGCTCGCGCGCTTGCGCACGCAGCTCCAGGGTCCCTAGGTTTTTCTATGGGATTCCCAATCTGCAGCAGAGATTCACCCGAGCTTGTTGCAGCGACCGCTGGCTTTGCAAGGCGCGATCCGAGAGGGATATAAGCAGCTCGGAGCTCCTAGAAAAGGAGCGAGAGAGAACCACTCACAGAGACGGCTTAGCCGTTAGCCCGAATTAAACATATATATATTTTTTGAAAGAACTGTTGAGTTTTATCATTTTCCTTAAGTGACGGTGCACAGCGCTATAAACTGTAAGTGGAAAATACAATCTTCGTTGCATTTTTATTTTTGCATGTGTAGCGCAGCCAATTGTCAGGCGATGCTTTGGCTATTGTCACGTATTTTGCTTTGCATAGATACGTCTAAATGCATGGTGACAATTGCCTTGGTTAGCGTTAGCGGTCGGAACGTGCTGCTGGTTGATGGGGGGACCTTTTGGGATAATGCGGTGGAGGAAGGAGGAGTGTTTATATGCGGCGCGTTTGGGGGGACTTAGGCTAGATTTAAGACAGGTGAGACTGGGTGCTTTTTTAGTACAGGACTACATATAGGTGGGTTTCTTTAGTCAGATTTAAGTAGCTTATTAAACGATTGTGAAGTTTTCCCAGTTGCTGATAAAACTATTGAGCGGTTGCAGTTAAGTACCAACCTATCATATGTGGGATTGGTGCCCCATTTTTTTTTCCACCGTGGAGGAGCACAAAAGGTGTTTGCTAAGTAAAACTGAGTAGACGAGGTTAGTGTGGGCATCACCGTTGGTTGCTATGCAGGATGCTAGTGTTTAAAATCCCGAGGAGTTGGGCGCCCAAGTATATTGCTTAGTACTTAGGAAATGCTATTTTCTTTTGGTTTGTGGTTTTGTTTTGTGGGTTTTTTTTTTTTCCCCGTCGCAATGATGAATTGTTCAGAAAAGGAAAGCATCTTTGATTTTGAGCAGAGTCAAGAGTGTCTGTATGGGGACTTTCAAACCCTAACTAGCTACCTGACTCTGCATTCCGCATTCGGCTTCCGGAATGCAGGGCTGAGAACTGCACCCCCTGGCACCTTGCATTTGGTAACATTGCCTTAAAGGAGAAAAGGTCGTTCTGTGTTTTGACTTAAATTGGGGTATTTCTAGCCAGTAAAGTGGGAGAGGGGTCTTCACAAGGTCAAAGCCTGTTTGGGGAAAACAGATTACCTAAGAATACCCTCCAGGGTGTGAGAATGTGTATGGGGTGGGGGTAGAGAGGCAGGGGATGCTTTTCACAGGCGAGAAGCGGGAGAGAGCTCATCTTGGTACCCAGCGAGGTGCCAGAGTGGGAATCCATTTTTTCCAGAGTTGCCCTCCTGTCCATATTTTGGAGACTAAAAATGAGATGGAATTGCTGGTGGGTGTGGAAAACACAAAGTATACACTGTCCGTGTGCCACTTCCCACTTGAAGGCACGAGAAGGCAGGGAGTTTTATTTCTATGCATTTCCTTCTTAATTGAAAGGAATTTTAGGCTGAGACAAATTTAAAATGAAACTTGTGCAAACTCATTTTTTTTCCCTCATCGTCATTTAAACTGTCTCCGGTTGTGTGTGGCATGGGGGTGGGGTCTGCATCACGGTAGACCTTACTCAACAGTGCACTCCCACCGAGACACCAGAGCTAAACAACCCCCAGGAAATGCTGCATTGAAGCGGTTTGGCAGAGTGGTATGAGGCCGACAAGCCAAGAGGGGCTGGTGTGTACTGGATCCCCACAGAAAAGTCAATCCGATCTCTGGGATGAAAAGAAATAAAATCCCCTCTCAATAGGGAGGGAGGATCATTTTAGGCATCTTTTTGATGGTTTGATCAAGTCCAGCTATTTTCAACCCCTCGAAGGAATATGTAATTTACTTCAGTGCATAAAATTTGTGATAGAATATTCTAGAATAGATTCTCCTTGGCTTCTTCTCTTCCTTCCTTACTTCAAGGCAGAAGGACCAACGAGCCTCAGATTTGAGCCATCGTTGAGAGTTGGCATCAGCTCTGTGACCTGTGTGTGTGCTGCTCTGCGTTGGTAAATAGGTGGCAGAGGAAATGGGGGAGTCACATATGAAAGATCATGGATGTTGGGTCTCAGATTCTCTGGCTCCCAGGTTGACAGGCATGGAGGCTCACATCAGGCAGAGTCCTTTCAACAGTGTCTATATCAAACCCCTGGTTTTACAGAAGAGGAAATGAGGCCCAGAACCACGCAACTAGATAAAGCCAATTAACTTCCAGTCTGTGGGACAATTAAAAAGTCAAGTTGAGTGCAAATATCTCTTCTCCTCTGCGGTGTACAGCATCCTCAGCTACACCTCTGCAGTCCTCTGTTACATGTGCCTTATTCTTCTCCTAAGGTGTGAGGTGGTCTTGCAGGGTGAGGAGGGGGTGTTTACACTCTTTCTCCTCTGCATCTTTCCCGTTGCCTCTCACCTCATTGGGTTTTCTTTTTTTATTATTTTATATTTTAATCTGCTCACCCTAGTGTTCTGTGCCTCTTGGTCAGTTTATTTAAGACCTTTGGTGTTTTGGGGGGGAAGCATCAGCAAACAGAGGCAGGGGGCAGCTCCTGTATGAGACCTGCCTGGGGTGGATCCATTTCTCCTGGCTCCGCTCCCAGAATCCTCAGGGGCTCCAGACTTCAGAGATACTGCAGGTGCCATCCCCACCCCTCTGCCAGTCTAGCCTCTTCCCAAACTGCTGCAGCTGCGGGGATGGGGATGGCGTGGAGCATAGAAACTGCAGGATAAACACACAACGGACTCTGCCAACTCCCCCGGCTCCTGGAAGGCAGAAGCCAAATCAGAGAGGTGCATCTCCAGACTGTATGGAGATCCTCCTCTAGAGGAAGTCATCTGCGGGGGTGGAGGGGTAGGAGGGTTGCTGTTGGGAGAATGCTCAGGGCTTTAGAGAAGAGGGTAGTAAGGCTTCTTAACACCTTTGGAGCTTTTCAAGCATGCACGCATACAGCTATTTTTTTTTGGGGGGGGGGGTGAGGGTTGGTACTTTCTTCCTTCCTCTTGGGCAGCTTTCTGGGCTCATTAGCTGAACTACAGCTACAAAGCACATTTACAGCCACTGCACTGCTTCCCCCTCCCCCCTCCCCCCCTTTTCTCTTCTTTTCCTTATCCCTCGCTTTCTCCATTTCTCTCCCCATTTTCCCCATTTTTCTCCTTTTCTTCCATAAAAAAAAAAAATTTCCCGAGTGCCTACCCACAGCTCCATGCCTTTTAAAGATAATCTTGGCCCTCCTGTTCTTTCTCCAAAAATATAATCTTCCAGACACTTGGGAAGACAGCTACAACCAGCACAAATGTCCCCAGGAGGCAATGCCAGCTTTTCCTAGCCCCCGAGAACGATGAAGCTTGCGGGCAGGGATGTGACAGGTGGAGGCAGGCCTCGTTGGTGGTGCTTTTCCATTCACAAAAGGAGCTAAAGAGTCTTAGATGTTGTTAAACCTGAGGTAGGAAGGGTTTCCAACACATGAACCAATTAACAACGTAACGTCACTCCCTCCCTTCCCGGTAAATGTTTTCTAAAAAGGGATGAGCTCTGTCTTGGATATGTTTTGTTCATTAAAAAAAAAAAAAAAAAAAAAAAAAAAAAGTTCTTGATTGATTAGATGTTAGGTTGGAATTCTGTCCCAGACTGTTCCGAATACCAGGTAGCCTTTGTGGAGGCCCAGAGGCTTGTGGCTGCTAAGGGTCTTGCTTTGGTCGACTATATATGAAGTATGTTCTGTAATTGAAAAACATGTCTGGGAATGCTAACAGCCTTTCCGTTACAGGAGCTTCTGTATAGAATAGCATGGTCAGGAGGGTTGTGTTTAGTTGAATTGAGTACAGATATGGATTCTGAACATTTCATAGGGACTCCCAAAGGAGTTCTGCAGAATGGCACATAACATCAATATCAGTAACAAATGTGTGATTTCTTATTACTAAACCCACTATATTAATGTCATTCCAAAAGGTCATCTTCATTGTACTGAGTGGTTTCTGTGCACATCAAATTTGTGATTATCTGGGAATACAAGACAATTGCTTTTATAGAAGGAATCAGGTTTGTAGGGGCTTGAGAGATGGTTCAGTTGGTGAAATAATTGCATACCAACATGAGGACCTCCATTCAATCCCCAGCACCCACATGAAAAGCCGGGTATAATGGTGCATGCTTTTAACCCCAGAACTGGACTGGCAGAAAGAAGCTGATCTTTAGGGCTCACTGACTAGGCCTCCTGGCCTAATCAGGGAGCTCCAGGTCCCAATAAGAGACTGTCTCAAAAACAACAACAGTAAAAAAAAAAAAAAATCACCACCAACAACAAGGAAAAACCAAGGTGGACTGAGCTTGATCTATGACTTCCCTACACGTGAGCACAGACATGTATACTCACACATGCACATGCATGCATACAAGGAAGGGAATATATTCAACAAATCTGAGGTTGAAATAGACACTGTCTATCTCAGTTATATGTAATAGGTATAAACATTAATTCTCCTAAAGAACCAAAAATGTGTAGCAATAAAGAATGATTACTATCTCTATCTCCCATATAGTTATCTAGCCCATTCCTTCAACATAAATAATGCAGATGGTATTTAAGGAAAATTATAACCATGAAGACTTTATGAGCAGCATGAAGTCACAGATCTTTAGTATTTCCTAGTGCAGTATCTACATCTATTTCCCAGCAAAAACTAATATTTATCTGTTAAATATTTGCATGTAACATTCAACTACAGCAAGTAAATCATTTCTGTGATAACCCTATGCACAATTAACTTTGTTTCAAATATCTTTTGGGAAACTGAGGAGATAACTCGGTTGATAAAGTGCCTGCTGCAGATACATCGGACCCAAGCTGAATCCCTAGCGCCTCTATAAAAGCTAGGTTCGGTGGTACATAGCTGAACCCCTAGCACAGATGAGGGCAGACACAGGCAGATCTCTGGAGCTGACTGAACAGCAAGCTTAGTCAGGCAGCTCTAGAATCAGTGAAAGATCTTGTTTCAAAAAGCAAGATGGAGAGCAACAGAGGAAGACTGTCAACCCCGACAGACATATGAGCACACACAAACAATACACACACACACACATAAACAATGTACACACACACACACACACACACACATACTCACCAAATTTAACATTTTTTTACTAAAATTAAATGCTATATACTAAAGAATATTTTACAATTACTTCTAGTAAATATATAAAAGCATTGCATCAGTTATTTTAATAGTAGAATGCTGGACTACAGTGATCGCTCAGCCATTAAAGGCTAGGCTCTCACAACCTGAAAGACAAGAATGTCATTTTTAATCCATTCTTTTATTTCATTTTGTTTCCCTTTTATTGAAAATGGATTTTTCCCCCTCACACATCATATCCTGATTACTGTTTCCCATCCCTCTACCCCTCCAATTCCCCTCCCCCTCTCTTCCCATCTAGATCCATCCCCTTTCTGTCTATCATTAGAAAGCAAACAGATTTCTAAGGGATAATAATAAAATATAATAGATAAAATAAAACTGATTATTTGTTAGTAAGCAGAAAAATGAATTATATTGTCCACATACAAAGTTGATATTGACAAAGTCACAAAAGAAATCTAAATCTAGTCTATGACAACTATGCACTATATTTATTTAGATCACGGTCTTTGGAGTTATGGAATTATGTTATTGTGTTCCCATTGTGAAGGGACCATAACATTGCATTTCCCATTTATGGTTTGCTTCTAACAATGGCTTTTCTAAGTGAATCAAAATTTGAGCTGCTCCTGGTGTGACTCATTGAGGAACTTTACTAGGTGAAGGATCTTGGGGATGCATTGGGAACTACTTAATGAATGAAATAAAAAAAAAATGAAACAGCAAATTACTGAAGAATCCTCAAGGAGATTGGATGCTTATAATAAGGTGCCTGTGAGTACATTATGCAGATGCTTTATACGCATTGGCTACCTTAAAGCCCACAAGCCAAGCCAGGTAAGTTTCTTTTTCTGGATGTCTTTGTTGCCTTGCTGCAGTGCTGGCCTTCCGTAGATGACCTGATATGTAAGCACCAATTGTTTACTTTCGATGAAAAATATAATCCTGGCCATTATTTCCAATGACTTGTTGAGTAATGTCTGGGTGAACATTTTCTACTGTTTTGTACCAATTACAATTAAGACCTGGAGTGCTCTCACCCACCAAGTGGCTCTCGATCTCTCAAGATAGATAATACAATAATTGCTGGTGGGTTTTTTTTTTTTTAAGAAATTGGGTCTCTTTTAATTAAAAATATTTCATTTTTAAATATTACCCATAAAATACAGTGCTAACAGATCAGTTGACTGTATTACCAATTATTATAGACCCATAGATAGAATCTTATTTTTCTCCACTATTGCTCATAGAAGTACCTTTCTAAAAATAGAAACTATAAATATATTCTTCTTTCCTATCTTTTGTATTAACTTACTATCTCTTAGGCCCTGGAAGACCCAAAACTTTTGAAGAACTGTGGATAAATAGATTTTTTTTTGAAAATTGTTAACATGCTGAATGTATTTCAAAGCGTAGTTAAACTTTCATTAAGGTAAATAATAAGACCCTAATGTTTTATTGCTTCGTATTTTAGAATGATTATTGAAGTTGATGGTTTCTTAAACAGTAGACTCTGAACTACAGGGTTCTCTGGTGTTTTATATGTTTGCATTGGCTGTATTAATTTGTTGCATTCACATGTTTGTTGCTGACTTCTTGAGAGCCAGTATTTAAAATTTAAGTCAAACATCTCACGGAGATTCATCAAGCATTATCAATCGTGTTGAAATGGTTATTAATGTAATATTTTATTTTCAAGTGTCAGCTACTGTTGTTCCCATTTGACTCTCGTGTAGGAACTCCTGCTTGTTCAAAACCTTTGATTAGGTTTTTTGAGTTGATGAAAAACTCTTAATCATGTTCATTCCAAAATTTCAAATGTTCTTGTAATTTTTACATTAAGTGTTTGGCGTTATATTTTCTTGCTCACATGGGAAGTTTTATAAAACGTAAAAATGTGAAATAAATTTTATTTGCAGATACCAAATTGTTAGTTTTCCTTTAAATGATTGTAAAAGTATTCATTTCTCCAAGCGAGAGGAAAAACATCCTTTACATCATCTGTCAGTTTAGGTAATGCTGGGGAAACTCATCGCTAAGATTTCACTTGGCTTAAAGAAAATGACAGGAAATAGAATCAAGAATATTCAGATGGGCACGGTAGCCCAGGGTGTAATCTCGACAACTTGGGGAAATAAGGAGGGAAGGTTGCAACTTCACGGTCTGGAGCTGGCTCAGGAAAGTGCTTGTTGATAAGCACGAGGACCTGGACTCTATTCCCAGCCCCCTGAAAAAAGCTGGGCATGGTGAGGGGAGGATCCCTGGTGCTTGTTAGCCAGTCAGTCCAGCTGCACAGGTGACCTCTAAGGTCAGTGAACTGGAAAAAAAATAAAACAGAGGACGATACCAACATCAACCTCTAAATTACACACACACACACACACACACACACACACACACACACGGTCACAGAGACACAAGTAGATACATGTATCAACATACATACATCAACACATTCAAATACATAAATGCACATACACACACAGGATCACAGAGACACACATGTAGATACATGTATCAGCACACATACATCAATGCATTCAATACATTAAATACACACACAATCACACATACGTGTAGATACATGTATCAGCACACATGCATCAATGCATTCAATACATTAAATACACACACAATCACACATACGTGTAGATACATGTATCAGCACACATGCATCAACACCCAAATACATACATACACACACACACACACACACACACACACACACACACACACACACAAGCCTGATATGGCTACAGAGTGCAATCAGAACCAGCCTAAGCAATTTAATAAGATTTTGCCTCAAAATAAAATAAAGAAGGGGAGGTTCAGGTAGAGCATAAGCTCCCAGGTTCAATGCTCAGAACTGGGGGGAATGAAAACCTTCAAGCCAGGCTCAATCAGATTAAATGTTAATATTTTATTGGTTCTATGACCTTCTGTAAATTAGTTCGTCCCTCACACTCATTTTCTGTAGTAATTCACAGCCCTCTTGAATACAAAAAATAAACTATGTAAACATATAAGATATGTATCATATATACATATCAGTAATGAGCCTCATTACTGAAAATACATAATAAATGATAGATATCCTTGCCATCATCCTTTCCTCAGGAATCAATACCATTTTGGTCAGTGAGTTGTTGAATCATTTAGTTACTGTAGAGCAACCTCAAGTCAGATACTGTGACAACCCTCAAGAAACTACGCTTAACAGAGAAGACCAAGACAATTCCGTAAGCCAAGTGAAAGACCAAGATGACATTTCATGGCCCGGGAATAGCAGAATACACCTGTAACCCCAACACATGAAAGATGGAGGCAAGAGACTCAGCAACTCAAAGCCTGCCTGGGTTATATGACATCCTGTATTTAAAAGAAATAAATAAAAGCAGAAGAGGCTTCGATGCATAGAAGGAGAAGGTCAGGAAGCAATAAACGCATGTGTGGAGACCTCAGCCTTCTAGTGTCTCTCATCCCTCGTTTGGATGCACACTCCTTATTGTCTCCTCCTCACACTCCACTGTATGACATCGACATTTAATTGAGAACTGCAAAGGCTGCCTCAAGTCTGCTTCCTAACTGAACACATTTGAAGCTTACCTATGGATTATTATTTGGTGCAGGCAAATAATATGGTCCTTGTCCTCCATTACTGCCCTACAGCTGAGCACTGAACGTAGTCAAAACAGCTCAAAAGCCCCGCCTTGTTCATGGGCTAAATGTTATACTTTGACACTGCTCTCCTGCACTACCTTCCAAAACACACCCTCCTCCTAGCTCCTCTATTACTCCAGCTCACCCCATGACTAATCTTTCAGCCTGTGTCTGGGGGAGGAGTCTCGTAGAATCTACTCTTTCATTCTTTTCTCTCAGGGCTTTTACAGTTAAAAAAAAAAAATCCAACAGCTTTTTCCTATTAAGCCAAAAACTTGTCTGCATTTTTTTACACACACACACACACACACACACACACACACACACACACACACACTTGTACTGTTTTTAACAGGTCTAAGGTCCATTTTCTCCTTCTTCCAATTCTTTCTCCACTCACTGGGGGATTTAAGGACCTCTCTAGTCTTCTGATATAAAGAATATCTTTTTGTCCCTTTGAAGTCAACAAATTTGGTTGCTCCTACACTTTGGGGCTTCCATACATAATAAGAGGAGTCCCAGGTCAGTCCCAGGATGAAGTAGGAATTTTGGTTCCATTCTTCTGTGCTGGTTTTCTTAGTTGCAAAAAGGGGATGATACCTTACCTTATAGAAGTGCTGAGGCCATCATACATGTACATGTAGCAACTGGAATGGTGTGGCACTCAGTAAAGAATCCCTTCCCATGCAGACTTCCTCCTTTTCTGGTGCCCATCCCTCGCCCCCTGCCTGTCTTCTCAGTCTCCATTTTATTCTTTCTCCTTCACCAGCATAGATGTGTTCTGCTGCATTTTTTTCAAGTATGTTTGTCCCGGTGAACCAGGTTTGTAGGGGAATTATAGTTCATACACATGTATGCCAGGTAGTGTTATGAGTGCAACCTTAGGAAAACTGTGCCAACCATGTTAGTGCCCTAGCTTAGAGCTGTATTTCTGCATCTATTTGAAAAAAAAAAAATCTCTTTCGGGGCTGGAGAGATGGCTCAGCAGTTAAGAGCACTGACTATTCTTCCAGAGGACCTAGGTTCAATTCCCAGCACCCATGTGGCAGTTCATAACTGTCTGCAGCTCCAGTTTGAGGGCTTCTGACACCCTCCCACAGACAAACATGCAGATAAAACACCAGTGAACACAAAGTAAGAATAAATGAATTTTTTAAATCTCTTTCATTAAGATATACTTCCTACTAAAGAATTCCAAGTGTCCAGTGGCTAATGTTCAACTGATGACCAACCTTCTTCCATTCTAGGGACTCGATGGTGTGTTTCACAGTGTCAAGGGACATCTCCCAAAACTTAGTCACCCTTTCCCTTTTTTTCTTTTCTTCCCTTCACGTTTTCTTCCAGGGAGTTTCTCCCATCTGTAACGCACTCCAGGAAGCACCACACTTGATCTCTGTGCCAGCTCTGTCATTGTGGCTTGCTCATGCTCTGTCCATCAAGGAAATGTCTATCAAAGAACACCAAGAAAATGGCAGAAATGGAGGCTGTAAATGCTGCATTGCAGAATGTGTGCACAACAGGGTTAGACTCCAAAGCCTTCCGTTATTGTGGGTTTTAGAAGTGTGTTTGGTTGTAAATAGGCCACGAGCAAAGGGCAGTCCTCAAACAGAGGTGAAGGAGAAACATTCATACATACATACAACCTACACACACATACATGATACATTCTCCGTTTCTTCAGTGTACTGGAATAGATTGTTTACTAAATTTTTAAGCAAAATGTTTTAGAGAATGGATTGTAGAGATGACTCAGCCGTTAAGACAACTTACTGCCCTTGCAGAAGATTCAGGTTTAGTTCACATGGTGGCTCATAATTGTCCACAGCAACTCCATCTCCGAGGGAACTGATGCCTTCTTCTGACCCCAATGGGTACTAGGCATGTCCATGGTGCACATACATACATGCTAGGCCAATACTTACACACATAAAATAAAAAATCAATAAATATTACTATTATAGAGCAGCTTGTTTATAACCAATCAGTGCTCACAGCACTAGCATTAAGACAGCATCTACTGAAAGTTTCCTTTTAGCATAGTTGGAAGAAGTGATAAAAAGTTGGTAGTGAGGACATGATAGACTTTATTTCTTCAAGATGCTTTCCCAAAACTCAGATAGTTTTCCCCAAAGACATCTGTAGAAACGTTTCTGGAAGGGAAATGATCTGCTGCATCCCATCCTCACCCACAGTTCAAATTTTCATATTATTAATAAGTATATTTGGTCCTGGGGCCAAGGCTACTGTGTCTATTTAAACTGGAGTTGGCTATATTTCTAAGGCTGTTTGCAAAGGGACCTTGTGTGAGCATGTGCTCATTAGCATTTTGTTTTGTTCCTGAAGAACTCAGTCAGGAAACGTGCTTTAACAAGACCAGAAGGTGAACTCTGGGGTGAGGATTGCATGGAGGTCGGGACTAATTACAGGACTAATTAGATATGTGTTTCAGATGTCAGAGCTATACTCCAGGCACTCATGGAGTGCAGCCTTGGAGAAGGAACTTCACTTCTCCGAGATATAATATTCTCCATTGAAACTTTGACCTGGTCTGTTTCATTAGGGGTTAGGGGGTGACTGATGCCTTTGTGAGCAGACTGTATGTAAGGGGAAGGAAGGAGATCATTATTATTACTTAGCTTTAGAATGTTAGTTTAACCTCAGTTTTTAAAAAGGTAACTCAAGAATCAAGACACTGATCCTGTGGAAAATTTTACATGAAGACTGCTTCTTAAAGTCTGTCCTTCTGTCCTTTCCCACCCCAACTGCAGGCCCATAGGTAGAATGACAAATGTCACATAGCTTCAGTTAGGCCTTCCTTTTTTTTTTAATGCCTTTGAATAAAACAATCTGGAGAACAGGCCTGGTGGTGTAATCCCTGTGTTCACAGCTAATCTCCTGAAACATTGGAAACACTAGAGAAAAGAAGCCACGTCTGACAAGCACCTGGCTCATTTAGGTGGCGTGTCAGAAGAGACCCGTAGAATAGGAATAATTAGTAAGTTGATTGTGCATTGCCCATCGTTCAGGTGTGTGTCATCCCTCCAACATCTCAGAACAGCGAGAAAGAGCCTGGATCTGACTCACAGGATACTGCTGTCCAGGATGCTATGGCTTGGCTCACAGAAGATCTTGCCTATTTCCTGTGTCATCCTCTTCCCTCACCACCTGACCAGAGCAGATGAAAGAAGAAAGCAGGACCCATCACTATTTCTTCGTTATGACTACATCAAAATCGGCTGAGAGGCAGGATGTGGTGGTGCAGGCTTGTAAAGTCAGCAACCAGAAGTCAGAGTCAGGAAGACTGTTGAAAGCCAACCTTATCCACATCATGAGTCCCAGGCCACCTGAGACTACAGAATGAGACCCTGACTCAGAAAACCAAAAACAAATAAAAATGTGCTAAGAAAAAAAAGAAAGAAAGAAAAAAAGAAAGAGAGAAAAGAAAAGAAAATGAAAGAAACTAAACTGGATACAAAGTAAACTACAGTACAATTTTATGTATAAAGGATGCTAAGGCTTTTAATTTCTAAAACAATCATTTTTTTGATACCCAAAAGTAACCTGAAAATATATAGATCAGTGGCCAAGGAGATGGCTAGTGGATAAAGACATTCAGTGCCTAGCCTGGCAACCTGATTTCGATCCCCAGGACCCACCCATCCCCTGCCAACACATACATCAAAATTATTGTAATAAAAATATTTTAGCCGGGCGGTGGTGGCGCACGCCTTTAATCCCAGCACTCGGGAGGCAGAGCCAGGCGGATCTCTGTGAGTTCAAGGCCAGCCTGGGCTACCAAGTGAGTTCCAGGAAAGGCGCAAAGCTACACAGAGAAACCCTGTCTCCAAAAAAAAAAAAAAATATTTTAATATAAATATAGATCAGTCCAAGATACTACATGATACATGATAGGACATGTTTGAAACAATAATGAGAAAATAAAACTATGTAGCAAACCCATTCAGTAAAACTGGTTTTGGCATTGAAGAATAAGACAAAAATGGTGTGATTCTTAGAACAAGAGGACATATTCTTAGAACAATGGCCAGAATTGCTGTGTGGATATTAGAAAAACTGTGATGTGAACTGGGAAGGGGAAATTATTAAGGGAAAGAGACCTGAACTGAGGTCACCCAGAACATAGGGGAAACTGGGAAAATTGACTGTCTTCCAAAGAGGTGTTGGTAGAAAACAGCGTGCATAGAAAGTATCTATCATTCATGTTGGCTGTGGGCCACAACTGGATTCATATGATTATTGGTAGCTTTCCTTGGGCCATCTTTGGAGAGAAATGAAATCAGAAGTCATTGGTACCTTGTGATAATAACAGTCAGCTATTCTGTAAAGATCTTAGTGTGTGCAAGGAACTGTGCTGGCTATTTCTGTCTATGGCTTCCTTGATCTCACATCATGGGTCTACTGGGTAAGCCCTTTAAGGTAAGTCATTCTATAACTGAGAAAGTGGGTCTCAGAGAGGAAAAAAGTTGCCCAGGTTCACAAAGCTACTCAATGGGAAGTCTTATTCAAACCCAAGCCTCTCCCCATGTCAATCCCCAACCACACTACAGGGATGTTTATTTTTTAATTATGTGGAAAGTCTACATAGTACAGAGAATATTAGCAATTTCTATGTGCCCATCAACTGGCTTTAAAGGCTGTTATCAAAGACACTTGGTTTAACTTCTAGTACTAACCATCCCCCCAATGGATTAGTTTCAGTACATTAAGATATGCTATCATTTCATATGTGAATATTTAAATGTATATCTTTATGGTCTCTTTAAAACATATCAAAAGCACTATTAACACAGCAAAAAAAAAAATACCTAATATTTCAAATACCCATTCACTACTTGAATCTTGTGATGATGAGTCTTCATAATCAAGTTGACTCTGTGTGGACTCATCTAGGAGACACACCTCTGGGCATGTCTGTGAAGGTGCTCCAGAGAAATTAACCTAAGAAGAGAAGACCCACCAAGTATGTAGACAGCACCATCCCAAGAAAGCAGGCCCCACACTCAACACAAAGAGAATAGGGACAAGAAATCTTGATGAGCACCAGCCTTCATCTCTCCCCAATTCCCAGCTGTGACACAGTGTGGCCAGCCACCTCACATTTCTACCAGCATGCCTTCCCTGCCATGATGCACTGCCAGTACATTCATAAAATGGTTTTCATGATGTACTTTGTCACCGAGAGAGAGAGAGAGAGAGAGAGAGAGAGAGAGAGAGAGAGAGACTAATACAAACCTCAAAACTACCCAAATGGTTTATTTGAATCAGAATCCAAATAAAGTCTCCACATGCCAGGTAGTGAACCATCAGCAGCCTATTTTATCCAAAGCAGAATTGCTTCTCCACAGATGAAAATACAATGTAAGTGAGAGAGTTGTGCCCATATATAAGGCCCGGTCACTCTAAACAAGCTCTGTAAACTTTGGAATACAAAGATTACACACCGAAATTAATATCAAGGACTCCTGCCACATATTTGGAAGTACTTAGAACAAACTCTGGCATGTGGAAGGTTTTCATTGAATTCTGATTTCCTTTCTGAAGAGGAAAAGGAAAAAAAAAAAAAAAAAAAAAAAAAAAAAACGTAAGAGTAGTCCAAGAAGCTTGAAGAAACTTCTTGGAGAGCTTTGGCTACTGATCCTTGGAGAGCATTCCGAGTTTGTTTCTGGACCACAGTTGTGCCAAGGTGGCTAATGGCTAATGGCTTTCAGTCTTCCCCACCAATGCGTTTCAATCTCTGCATCATTCCTCACACACACAAAAAAAGAAGCCTGTGACTTTAAAATGATCTCAAATTCAGAAAAGTTGCAATATTTGAAACACACTTAACTTTGTACCAGTTAAATAACTAAAATTAGCATGTGCTATTATACATTGTGATCAGAGGCCACAATTATGCCTAGAGGTAAATAGGAAATAAACTAATAGAGCTGTATTAGTTCCTTTCATGTTGTAATAGAACACTGTGACCAAAGGCAACTTTAAGAAGAGAGAGTTTATTTTGTCTTATGGTTACAGAGGAAGAGTCCATAACAGCAAAGAGGAGGTTTTTTATCAGAAGCAGGAAGCAGAGGGGTCACATCTTTAACCACCAGCACCAAGCAGAGAGGGAACAGAAAATGGGAGAAGGCTTTAAACTCTCAGAGTTTAAAGTGACATACTTCCTCCAGCAAGGCTGCACCTCTCCATAACCTCTCCAGACAATGCCACCAACTGGGGACCAAGAATTCAAATGCCTAAGCCTATAGTGAGCATTTCTCATTCAAACGACAAGAGCCAATCTGATTCGTGTCTGAGTTGGCTTTTTATTTTACAAATTTGGGCCAAGCCCTTTATTCCTCAATGGTTAAGTTTAAGGTATAAACTAGAAGTTCTGAGTAAGGAAATCTTGATCATCAAATATCAGTACATCGGGGGAAGAAAATTTAAGTATATGTTAGAATCAAGTTTAAGTTGATTCTATCACTTAGTGTGTATGTGGCCTTGTGCAAAATAATTTAGTCTTTCTGAACACCCATCTTCAAATTTGGTAAATGTAACTTATCTCACAAGATTGTTATCAAGATAGAAATAATAGAAATAATATTCATTCTGTGGAGAAGCCTAATCTTTCATGGCTACTTAATAATGGTTATTCTATCGTTGGTTGTTTTTAGTAAAATTAGTATTGGGTACTTGCAATTTTTAAGACATTTTTACTTATTCTTTGAGAATTTTATGCAACACATTTTGATTATATTCTTTTCCCTCTCCCTCCCAGATCCTCCCCTAGTTCCCTATGTGCCCATCTTTGTGTCCTTTCTCTCTTTAAAAACAAAGCACAGCAAACAAAAACAACAACAGATATACCAAAATACAATTACAATCATGGGTCCAAATTGTGTTGGCCAGAGACTCCTGGGGCCTGCACTGGAGCACAGTTGATATAATAGTGTCACTCCTCTGTAGAAAATGGAGTTTTCCTCTTCTAGGAGCTACCACTTTCAAACAGTTTCTTGGCTAAGAGCAGGACTTCGTGTCCTCTTTCCTTCCTCCAGGCTGAAATTGTCTTACTGAAGCGTAGGCAGTTCTTGAGTATGCTGTCACAGTCTCTATGAGCTTGTAGACTGTCTGACATGTTGGGTCTGGAAAACACTGTTTCCTTGAAGTCCTTGACTCTGAAAATCTTCCCACTCCCTCTTCCATGTAGATCCCTGAGGCTTAAAGAGAAGGGTGAGATAGAGACATCTCTTTTAGAGTGGGCCACTCTCCAAGTCTCTTGTTTGGTACACTTTGCCCAGTGTGGGGCTCTGTGATAATTACCATCTACTACAAGAAGAAAGTTCTCTGATGAGGGTTGAGCTTCACGAGCAGTCTTTGGGTTAGAGTAGACCCAGGCTTCCTTTAACCTCTGGCTCTCTCAGGGATTTGTATCTATACTATAGTCATCAGGGGGAATGCCCATTTGATTTAAAACAGATTCCTCTCCTATATGGTTTGATTTAAATAAATTTCTGGCATGTTTCCTTAGAAATAAGCTTTATTACAAACAAACCACCACCAACAAAAACCGAAGTGGAAATCTTGCCCGATACAGTGGGTAACAAATGTCATTGCATCTCACGCCAGGCCCAGTCCGATTTGGTAGTCCCAAGAGGCTATTCCCGGATGGGAACTTTTCACACTCATACAGTAAATGTCTTGTGCTTTTACTGTGTGCCAGGAATTGAGATGAGCCCCAGACATACAAATATACTCAGGGTAAATCTATGAGTCTAACATGAGGGCATATACATGCCCATAAACTTGGGAGATGGGCGCAAAAGGATAAGCAGTTCAAGGCCAGTCTTGGCTACATGAGACCCTTTCCTAAAAATAAGTAAAGTTACAAATGTCTATTTTCAAGGAGCCAAATGAAGTAGATCAGATATTACGTTAGCCTTAAAGTGGTGGTGTTCTTACCAAACAGAAAACTTTTCTAGTTTCTTTCCATTTGAAAACATACAACAACCAGGTATAATAGCACATATCCATAATCCCCAAACTGGACAGGCTGGGGCAGGAGGATGACCATGAGTTCTAGGGTAGTCTGGACTACACAGAGAGTTCCAGTGTTACATAGCAAGACCCTGTATATAAATAAGTAAACAAACAAACAAACAATGCATCTTGATTTTTAAGTGGCTCCAGGTTAACGAGCTTAATACCCTGAAGAAAAACTCCTGGACATTGACTTAGTTTCCATTTTAATATATTTTGGTTATTTCATTTTTATTTACTTACTTATACACAAATGTATTTATTTGAGACAGGATCCTAGTCTACTGCCTAAATTGGCCTCCATTGCACAGTTCTGTCCCAACGTCCCCAGTGTTGGCATTATAGGTTTTTGTCAACATAACTTGCTTTCAATTGTAGTTTCAGATCATCTTTTTTCTTTGCAGTATTTTTATTAATTTTGAGAATTTTATACCAGGCATTTTAAAAATATATTCATACCCCATCCATGGTAATGTAGGGTAGGGGGGACTGAG